>NC_086322.1:292571334-293771334 GCF_036172605.1 Pelobates fuscus
GCGGTCCCGTACCTACTTCGACACTGCGGCTGGAGACTAAGTCCCGTTCGAAGATTCGAACGCTCGTTCGAATGGGACTTAGTCGTTTTCTCGGTGTAAAATAGACCGACCGCACAGCCCAAATCCATGGAACTATTTTGGGCAAGAAAATGTGCTTGCGGTCGGTCATAAAGGACTTATACCTATCTCCCGGACGGCTGGACGGATTCGAATGATTTTTGGGTATGTTTGTATTTGGAATGTGCTGATGAATAATATGTAACTGTTATTATTGGATGTATGGTTTTAGAGTTATGAAAGTTGGGTAAAATGTATGTTTAAATTGTACGTATAATTGTGTTACCTCTCAGGCTAAGGGGAGGGAATCTGTGGGATGTAACCATTGTGTGATTGGGTAATGTTTAATTGGATGTGGGCATCTCCCATGCAGGGGAGAATTGCATAAAAGCAGAGTGTGTGTAATTAAACCACAGTTCTTCTTGACCCTCAACACGTAGTCTTGTCTCGAGCTATATTCACACTGGGGATTGCTATGCGCTGCATATTCCCTTGAGCTTTAATCACTTAGCTCTTTTGAGAGTTCCGGTTACCCTCTCCTTGGAGGAGAGGTCTTCCCCACACGGTCCTGGATGCTGGAGGTTCATACAGGGTGGAAGGAAGACGGCACGGCTCCAGTTAAGCTACGGCGGTTGTGGAGTCTGCGGTGGTTGTGGTGTCGTCTGCAGTGCTGGGAGTCCTCAGAAAGCGCTAGGAGCATCCGTCAATGGAAGGTGTCCATTACACAATATCCTTAAAGTGACCGAAAAAGCACTAAAATCACTTCATTTTAATTAAGTGATTTTTTGGGGGGGATATATGATAACCTTGCTCTGTCACAGTTCAAAAAGTGCAATTTCTGGGAAACAGGAAGCCACAAGGGGCTTTGGCCTAAAAAGATTCAATAAATGAATCTGTTTTACATCTAGCTTTGGCTACAAAGTATGCTGACGCCGGACCCCAGGTGAGTCCAGTCTTTGTACATTTGATTTAGATTCGATGTTTCTCAGAGAGAAGCATTGGATCGACAGGTTACAGCAGTTGCCGCGCATGCATTGTAAGCCTGCAATGCTTCTCATTTAGAATCATTTGAACAAAAGTAATCAAGTTTGATTGCTTTACAGTCGGAGGGCAGGTTGAAGTGAGGAGTCTGGTACGTTTAATTGTACTTTAAAAGGATCATGTTTATTCTACTTACTTCTCACAGAATAACGAAAAATACTCAATGTCAAATGTGTTTGTTTTAAAAATGCTTTATTAAAATATACTTTTTTTCTCAATCACGTCAGGTGCACTTTAAGATAATAGATTTGTCAGATTACGGAGACAAAACGAACTTGGTGGCAAAGGGTTTAACAGTTCAACTTTAAATCTTATCGAAAACATGCATGAATGAACCTTTACATAACAATTAATCTGCTCTGTTATTTTCACTTTCTACACAAGACAATTCCTTAGAATAATTCCTTTTAGCTAATTTGTGCTGAACACGTTGAACTCTTACTAACATACCTTAACAGAGTTTGTCACCTAGACACAAACAAAAGGCATCAATCTGCACGTTCTGTGTTCACACCCAAATATTTTCTTGGCACATATTTTCATGATTATTGTTACACCGAGAAAGTTATTTCGTTCAGGTGAACAGGTTATTTAAATTGGTTCTGCTGCGGTTTAAATATGCCCCCTGTGATATACAATTCACAATGTCCTCAAAGCACGCAGACTCCCACAAGACAGATAAAACACGTTTATTCGTACGCGTATCGACGACCTTCCGCTTATATGCTTAGCAGATGTAGACTGTGTTGAAAAGACTTTTAAGACCGAACAGACAAGGTGTTTTACCCCACCAAATGGAAAAATCGTAACAACACATTTTGGACTGACAGGCAGAACCGTGGCAGAAAATTTTAATTTCTAACCAGATACATTCAGTATCTTTTTTACCGATCTGAGAAACATAACGCTCAGCTGTCTTGTCCCAGCAAAAGTTTTTTTACATTTTAATATTTTAACAAAAGCAAATAGAGGTATACCATAATTTCAAGACCCATAGGTATGGGTTTATAAAACATACATTATTATAAATCAGAATAAAAAAGGCGTACTCACATAAAGATCAGGGTGCCTACATGCACTCTAAAACATTTTTATTGAGTAATTATAGTCCCAGAGTATGTATCACTTTCTCATCCACGTCATAGAACTTCATGAAGATTTACTGTCCGTTCTTCAGACCACAACCTTCACTCCAGTATTTACAATCAATACATATTTTTTTTTAAAAGTATCTTTAAAAAACAAGTTAATTGCAGATCAGTTTCAATGGAAAAGTCACCCTAATATACAGAAGTCTGAGTACAAGTGTGCTTGTAAAATATTTTTAATTAGGATTTTGAACTTGGGGTCTACATTAACATCCCAAAGAAGAACATCAGCAATAAACCTGAGACCCTTGTGTAGTAAAAAAAAAAAAAAACTTGGTTCTGAGGAGCACATCCTCTTAACCCCTTAAGGACACATGACATGCCTGACATGTCATGATTCCCTTTTATTCCAGAAGTTTGGTCCTTATGGGGTTAAATCATTACTTCTGAGAAAGTCTGGAATGGGGAAAGGTTCTCTGGGAATGTATGTAAGCTCAGGGAATGCAGTAAAAGCCAAAAAGACTTTGGTTTCCTGTGGGCCATGAAGATGGAGAGTCATAAGGACACAGCTAACTGGAGTTAAAGAAAGATCATCAGGAATACTAACTGTACAGACGTCGGCAGGACAGTCACAATTTTCAGGTCCTATTTTGCTGTCCTGAAACCACGGAGCAACGCAGGGAGAAGTGGGCCTTGACAGAGCCAGGAGTAGGCAGGTGAAGTTTAGGTCAAGGGGTTGTCCTAAGGTTTGTGCTAGGGGGCGTGGTTTAGAAGGGATGTTAAATAGCGGCCATTTTAGGGTAAGTCCATTCTAATTTGAGCCTTTCTTACCTGTAAATTGTTGCAGGTCGGCTGGGCTCTTCTTTTCTTCTTTTTCAGGTGCAGCATGGCTTCTTTGGAAGAAATCTTGTCGGGTGTGCGGTCCGTGGTGAAGGAGAAGGGTATGGCGTGGCTGCAGGAGCAGTTGGGGTTTCCGAGCACGTCTGCTCCCCCCCATGCGGTTCCGGATCGGAGGCCGGAGAGGAGAACCAGGCCGCCTCAACGGCTGAGTCCTGGAGCGGGTCCGGCTGCACGACGGAGGAGGAGCTCAGCGGGCAGCAGTTTGAGGCAGGCCGTGGCACCAGCCGGAAAACAAGGACGGGGAGTGAACCGCCGGCCGGGACCGCCAGCCGGGCGCAACGCCGGGGCGGTGAGGTTGCAGGCCAGGAAGAGGCCTCCCTCGTCGAGCGCCCCCTGCCGGAGGGAGGCGGGGGGACAGGCCAGTGCTGGAGTGGACATAGAGGACTCGGTGGAAGGGTCCGATGGCAGCCCAAGACGTCCCGGTGAGTCGCCCCCTGGGGGCAGAGCTGAGGGGCAGGGGAGGGTGCATGGTACTGGCAGTGACAGGGCAGCGGTCTCCCAAGATTTGGAGGGGGACCAGGTCAGCATGAGGCAGCAGGCAGCGACTGGAGCTAAGGGCAAGAGGGATGGTGCTGTAGATTTACAGGAGCGGAGGAGCGTGACCAGGAGCATAGGAAGAAGGGGTGACGGACGCAGCAGTGGTGTAGCTGGGGTCTCTAATGCAGCAAGGAGCAGTAGTGTGGAGCGCAGTGGAGACAGGCGTGCAGGTGTACAGAGGGGGACGACGACAAGCGCAGTGGCCACAGGACAGCGGGTGGCTGGCCGGAATGACGGTGGCACCCAGGACAGCAGTGGGCGGGAGGCCATTAGGGGTCGCTCCCAGGATCAGCGGGATAGGAGGAGCGCCAGCAGTGGGAGCAACGGAGGAGCGGAGTGTAGGGACAGCAGGCGTGGAGGAGCGGAGTGTAGGGACAGCAGGCGGAGATCTGAAGACAGACGGAGGCTAGGGGACAGGAGCCCAGTGAGGAATCGGAACAGGGGGAGGAGGTCTGTTTCCAGGGACAGGTGGAGGAGGCGCAGGCACAGTGAGTCAGGATCGTCAGAGAGGAGTTATGCTACTCGGAGGAGGAGGAGAAGCGAGCAGGAGGGATGTTACAAGCGTGGGAGTGGGGATGTCACGTCTGCTCACAGGGATGAGGGGCGGGTGGGACTGCAGTCGGACAGTTCACCCAGGCTATATTCTCCTTGCAGGTCGCTGTGTAGGACGCCCACGGGAGCGAAGCACGAACAGGCGGGCAGGAGTCGGCGTCCACTGGTTCCTTCTGGGTCGGCTGATGCTGTGGACAAGATGGCGCCCCCGCGGCCAGCAGCGGCCGGGGGCTCGAGCGGTGAGTCTCCAACTGCACCACACTCGGGGAATTTACTGGGGTGTTTGCGATCATTGTTAGAATCATGGTCGGGGGACGGGGGGTCACCGACGCAGTTTGAGAAGGTGTGGGTCGCGGATGGCGGTCGGGAGGTGGGGTCGAAGGCCGCAGCGGCCGCAGCGCTGAAAGGGGGTGAGGCCAACACGAAACCGGGTCAGGGACTGACTGGTGGGGAAGGAGATCTTGTCGATCTCTGCGGGGAGGTGACGGATGCGGCGCGGCAGAATGTTCATGTGTCTTTTGCAGGGCCGCTGGGGTGCCACTTAAAGGTGGAGATTAAGGATAAGATATGGAGAGGGGAGTTTGTGGAAATATTTTCCCTGCTTCCTCTGGAGGAGTTTTTGGATTTGAAAGAGGAGGATAAGAAGGATGCTAAAAAGGAGGAGGAGGAAAAGAGGCGGAGGTATCGGAAGATACCCAAGTCCTTTGGGAACTGGTTGAGAGCCTTTTGTATTTTGGCGAGCGTGATCGGGGAGAAATACCCTGATCGCTGTTCGCAGCTGTTTTGTTATTTAGACGGGATTGGGGACGCGTATCGAACCTACGGGGGTTTGGCGTGGTGGAAGTATGACGAACAATTTCGTCAACGCTTAGCGGCTAATCCGTCCATGCGGTGGGACCAGATGGACCTGCCTTTGTGGATGAGGCTGATGATGGCACAGAAGAGTGCCCCCTTTCTCGGAGCAGCCGGCGCGGGCTCGGGTACCGCGTCGGCGGGACAGAAGAAGGGGTTTTGCTGGCTCTACAATGAGAGCCAGTGCAAGTGGGGAGCGTCCTGCAGATTCAAACATGAGTGCTCCGGTTGCGGGGGCAATCATGGAGTTTCCAGGTGCTTTAGGAAGGGTAAGCCGAGCGTTGGAGGGGGAGTCGCCGGTGCATCCGCTGCTGCGTCTGCAGCGGGGGGCGTCACCGGTGAAGGTAGGCGCGATGCTGCCTTGGTTAAGAATGTACGATAACCAGGAGGTGGCGAGGTTTTTGCTGCTCGGTTTTACAGAAGGTTTCAGGATTCCGTTTCAGGATAGGGCTTCGGGAACGTTGTGTAAAAACTTGCGGTCTGTGGGGGAACATCCAGGGGTAGCTCGAGATAAGTTATGTAAGGAAGTGCAATTGGGGAGAATGGCGGGGCCATTCCCTTCCCCGCCGTTGGTTGGTTTGCGAGTGTCTCCACTCGGGGTAGTCCCCAAGAAGGAGGTGGGTAAATTCCGTTTGATACATCATTTATCGTACCCACACGGGGCTTCGGTTAATGATGATATCGATGAGGCCCTGTGTTCTGTTTCCTACACGTCATTCGACAGGGCTGTTGAGTTGGTTAGGAAAGCAGGTCAGGGGGCACTGATGGCGAAGTTGGATGTGGAGGCAGCTTTTCGGCTGCTTCCCATACACCCGGATTGTCATCACTTATTGGGGTGCTATTTCGAGGGGGGGTATTTTGTGGATTTGTGTTTGCCTATGGGTTGCGCCATATCGTGCGCTTACTTCGAAAGGTTTAGCACCTTTTTGGAGTGGGTCGTGCGGCGGGAATCGGCTGGGGGTGCAATAGTGCACTACCTCGACGATTTTCTGTGCGTTGGCCCAACTCACACGGAACGCTGTAGTCAGGTGTTACAGACCTTTCAGTGGGTGGCGCAAACATTTGGGGTGCCGTTGGCTGAGGACAAGACGGTGGGGCCCACCACGTGCCTAAGCTTTCTGGGGTTGGAGATCGACTCGGTGAGGAGAGAGTGTAGGTTGCCAAGGGACAAGCTACACGCCCTTCAGCGGCTGGTGGTCACGGTTGAGAAGGCAAGGAAGGTGACCTTGCGTGAGCTTCAATCGTTGATAGGTAGTTTGAACTTTGCGTGTCGGGTCATTCCGATGGGGAGGGTGTTCTGCAGGCGGTTGGCACGGGCGACGAGTGGTGTTAAAAAGCCGTCGCATTATGTCAGAGTTTCGGTGGACATGAAGGAGGATTTAAGGGTTTGGGCTAGGTTTTTGAGTGAGTTTAATGGGAGAGTGTTTTTTCGGGATCCGGTGGGATCCTCCGCGGATGTGGGTTTATTTACGGACGCATCGGGTAGCGTCGGGTTCGGGGCGTACCTGGCTGGAAAATGGTGCGCGGAGGAGTGGCCGGAGGCATGGAAGGCAGGCCCTTTAATTAGGAACTTAGCCTTTTTGGAATTTTTCCCAGTTGTGGTGGCGGTGTCGTTATGGGGGGCGGAGTTAGCCAATAAAAGGGTAGTGTTCAATTCGGATAACATGGCGGTGGTTCAGGCTATTAATGGTTTATCTGCTTCCTCCTGGCCAGTGGTACAGCTGTTGCGGCAATTGGTCCTCTTGTGCATGTCGTGTAATATTGTGTTTCGTGCTCGGAATATTCCGGGACTCGACAATGTTGTTGCTGACGCGCTGTCTCGCTTGCAGTGGGAGCGCTTTCGGGAGGCGGCACCGGAGGCAGAGGAGGACGGCCTGGCCTGTCCTGCGGAGATGTGGGAGCTCGGGACGTCCTGCTTGGGGAATACGTAAAGAAGTCTCTGGCGCCTGGGACATGGTTTTCCTATGTTAAGGTTTGGCAGGTTTGGGAGGATACTATGCAGGAGGTTGGGGCAGGGAGCTCTGAGGATGCTCGGCTGGATGTACTGTTATGGATACTGTGCAGGTTGTTCGCTAAGCAGGCGTCGCCGTCAATGGTGGATAGGCACTTGTCGGCTTTGGCGTTTATGTTTAAATTTAATGGATGGGCGGATGTCACGAAACATTTTATAGTGAGGCAGGCAGTTCGGGGTTTTAGGAAAGGTAAAAAGACGAAAGATACGAGACGACCAGTCTCGTTTGCAGTGTTGCAAGGGTTGTTGGGCATACTGCCGGAGATCTGTTTTTCCGGGTTCGAGGTGACGTTGTTTACGGTGGCTTTTTCGTGGGCCTTTTTTGGGGCATTCCGGATTGGTGAGTTGCTTAGTGCCAACAAGAAAGGGGTTGGCGGACTTAGGCTGGAGGATGTGACGGTTGGTGGGGACAGGGTGATGATCCGGCTGGTTCGATCGAAGACGGATGTCTTCGGGAAAGGTTTCACGGTAACGTTATTTGAATTGCCGGGGTCAGGGTTGTGTCCGGTGGCAAGCGGGCGTGGGTTTTTAGTACTCCGCCCAGTAAGGAGAGGATGTTTCTTCATTCATGCCGACGGTACGGCGTTGTCTCGGTTCCAATTTGTGCGGGTTTTCCGTTTGGGATTACAGAGATTGGGTCTGGAGCCCATGCAGTTTGGTACACATTCATTCCGCATTGGTGCAGCGACCGAAGCGGCTCGCTTGGGCTTAGGGGATGAGCGGATAAAAAGGATTGGGAGATGGGAATCGCTTCGTTTTCGCTCTTATGTACGGCCAGATAGGCTGGTTTGAGTTGGGGGTTGAAAGTGGATGTGTTTTGGGGGGTATGTGCTGCTTCATCACTGTTATGTTTCCTTTTAGGTTGGACGGTGTGGATAATCGGCCATTCGTATATTCACTGGGCACGGAGGAGGGCCGCAGTTAGAAGAGACGGAACGCAGCTGGGCTTTCCTGTGGACCGGGTGGCACTATTCTGGTTTGGTTATCGGGGGTTTGATTGGCAGCACATGTGTACGGCACTGTTTCGTAAGGTAGCAGAAGGGGCCTTACCGGATGTGGTGGTAGTTCACGGGGGTGGGAACGATTTAGGCTTGATTCCCCAGCGTGATCTGGTTCAATGGATGAAGCGGGATGTGGATAAATTGAGGGGGCTTATCCCTGGCGTGAAAGTGGTATGGTCGGAGATGGTACCTCGTTTATGCTGGAGATACGCCAGGGATGTGAAGGCTGTTTCTCGATGCCGTGGTAAGGTGAACAAGACCATGTCGACGTTCATTCGTAGGCTAGGAGGAGTGGTGGTACGGCATCGGGAATTGGAAGAACGGTTACCTGGTTATTTTCGGGCAGACGGAGTGCATTTGTCAGATGTAGGCTATGACCTTTTTAATCTAGGTTTGCAAGATGGGATAGCACAAGCCCTGTTTCTGTGTGGTGGGGGTCGCACATGTCCTTAAGGGGTCAAGGCAAGTGCTGTGGCGGAAAAGGTCTTGGTTAAACTGGAAGTTTGGTGGGTTAAGAAATTGGTAGGCCAAGGTCTAGGCGAAAGTAGGCCGGAAGTTAAAAGTTTGGAGGTAGGTTCGAGCCCATCGGTGGCTACGAACCAAGGGGTGTAGGGGTGTCTGGGTACACCCCTGCAGTTGGACAAATGGAGGTGGGGCCTCTTGGTAGGCCGTTGAGTTACATGTAAATATTATTGGTTATGTTAATGTTTATTTTGGTAGGGTCATTGTCGGGGGTATGATACAGGAAAGAGCGTAACGAAAGGAGTACTGTGGACAATGACCCTAAATTGTTAATTATATATATATTCATATTAATTAATAAAGCTGTGGACGTTATACTCCAACAGAAAACTTGGTGTCTGTGTGTTATTAAGGTATGGTTGGCACATGCCGAATAACGACTGTGCAATAATGTCATGAAACCACGGAGCAACGCAGGGAGAAGTGGGCCTTGACAGAGCCAGGAGTAGGCAGGTGAAGTTTAGGTCAAGGGGTTGTCCTAAGGTTTGTGCTAGGGGGCGTGGTTTAGAAGGGATGTTAAATAGCGGCCATTTTAGGGTAAGTCCATTCTAATTTGAGCCTTTCTTACCTGTAAATTGTCCCTCCCACCCACCCTATGTTTTGGAAGTTGTTCCCGTTTGGTCACAGCGGCGGGAAAAGGTCTTGGTTAAACTGGAAGTTTGGTGGGTTAAGAAATTGGTAGGCAGGGCCGGACTGGGAACTAAAATCAGCCCTGGAAAAAAATTCTATACCAGCCCAATAATGCGTCGCGCCAGCATAGTGTGCTGATATAGAGGGTGAAAAAATAACTTAAAATTGAAAACTCTTACTCCAACGAAGGAACGCATATAGGGCTTCAAAATAATCAAAAGAGCGCCTTTATTTTAAGTAGACGTACATTTGCATGTAATCAATGTTTCAGTACAACTACTTTGGCCTATTAAGGACATTTTAGTAATGATACTGAAATGCTGAATGTCTGCAGTTGCACAACTAAAAAAAATGAAGTGATCTGGTTAATTTTGAAGTTCTATGGGTGCGCTCTTCACTTTGAATATGTTATTGTGCATGAGTATGCAACTAGCAACAAGACAGGGCCAATACGTGCTCATTACACACATACACAGATACACACATACATACATATATGACATTTATGTGTGTATTATGCATATATAAATGTATATTACTATATGTGTAAATATTATAGGCTTAATTATATGTTACTAATACACACATCAATATACATGCATATATAAATATATATATATATATATATATATATATGTGTGTGTATTACTGTCAGGATCACATCAATTTACGTCTATTACCTTTACCTTGTTTAGTGTATCTTGTCTCCAATTGTCTCCTTTTTTTTCCTCTTACAGCAACCCTTGTGCATCTTTTACTTCATCCCAGTCCCTGTTTGTTTCTTTTTACCCTTCTCCAGCCTCTGTATTTCTCTTTCCCCCAGCCCCTTTTGTGTTGTTCTTAGCCCCAGCCACTTTGTCTCTTTCTCCCCTTCCAAATCTCATCTGTGTGTCTCTTTCTAACTCCAGACTCTGTGTGCCTCTTTCTCTTCTCCCAGCCACTCTCTGTCTCTTTTTCCCCAGCCCAGCGTTGCCTCCCACAAATCTTGTGTCACTTTGTTCCCCTTCCCTACTGTATGTCTCTTTGTCCCCCCAACAAACCGTCAGTGTGTCTCTCTTCCCCATCTCCTCCCTGTGTCTCTCTATTACCCCATATGTCTCTGTGTCCCCCCTTCTCCTGTGTCTCTCTAATACCCCTCTCTTTGTCCCCCCAACCCCTATGTCTCTCTATTACCCCTCTGTCTCTATTACCCCTCTTTGTCCCCCCATCCCCTGTCTCTCTATTACCCCTCTGTCTCTTTGTCGTCGTCCCCCAACCTGGTGTCTTTCTATTACCCCTCAGTCTCTGTGTCCCCCCTTCCCCTGTGTTTCTATTACCCCTCTATTTGTCTCTCCCCTTCCCCGCTATTTGTCTCCCGCCCTTCCCCTCTATTTGCCCCCCCTCCCCTCTATTTCTCTCCCCCCTTCCCCTCTATTTGTCCCCCTCCTTCCCCTCTATTATTTGCCCCCCCTCCTCTTTATTTGCCCCCCCTTCCCCTCTATTTGTCTCCCCCATCCCCTCTATTTGTCTCCCCCCCTTCCCCTCTATTTGCCTCCCCCTACCCTCTATTTGCCTCCCCCATTCCTCTTTATTTGCTCCCCCTTCCCCCTCTATTTGTCTCCCCCCTCCCCTCTATTTGCCTCCCCCTTCCCCTCTATTTGCCTCCCCCTTCCCCTTTATTTGCCCCCCTTCCCTTCTATTTGTCCTCCCGTCCCCTCTATTTGCCCCCCTTCCCCTCTATTTGCCCCCATTTCCCTCTATTTGTCTCTCCCCCCTTCCCCTCTATTTGTTTTCCCTCTATTTCCCCTCCTTCCTCTCTATTTCTCTCCCCCCCCTTCCCTCTATTTCTCTCCCCCCTTCCCCTCTATTTATCCCCCTCCTTCCCCTCTATTTGCCCCCCCTTCCCCTCTATTTCTCTCTCCCCCTTCCCCTCTATTTCTCTCACCCTTCCCCTCTATTTCTCTCCCCCCTTCCCCTCTATTTGCCCCCCCCTTCCCCTCTATTTGCCTCCCCCTTCCCCTCTATTTGCCCCCCCTTCCCCTCTATTTGCCTCCCCCCTTCCCCTCTATTTGCCTCCCCCTTCCCCTCTATTTGCCTCCCCCTTTCCCCTCTTTGTCCCACCATTCCCCTCTATTTGCCCCCTCCTCTCTATTTGCCCCCCCTCCTCTCTATTTGCCCCCCCTTCCCCTCTATTTGCCCCCTTCCCCTCTATTTGTCTTCCCCCCTCCCCCTATTTGCCCCTTCCCCTCTATTTGCCTCCCCCATTCCCCTCTATTTGCCTCCCCCCTTCCCCTCTATTTGCCTCCCCCTTTCCCCTCTTTGTCCCCCCCATTCCCCTCTATTTGCCCCCCCTCCTCTCTATTTGTCCCCCCCTCCTCTCTATTTGCCCCCCTTCCCCTCTATTTGTCTCCCCCCCTCTTTATTTGTGTCCCCCCCTTCCCCTTCTGACCTTTTTACAGGAGGACTGAGGGAGGGGGCGGAGCTAACTACCAAGCTCCCTCGCGGTTCCCATAATTCCCAGCATCTACACATCATAGAGTAGTGATTACTCTATGATGTGGCTGAGCTGGGAATTATGGGAACCGCGAGGGAGCTTGGTAGTTAGCTCCGCCCCCTCCCTCAGTCCTCCTGTGCTGACAGCTATGATGCTGTCAGTATCAGTGAGTGTGCTGCTGGATCGCTTAGGCGGCCGCCCGGCATACTCACTGATACTGACAGCAGCATAGCTGTCAGCACAGGAGATGGGGCCGCCGGCCGCAAGTAATCACCTCATAGTGTGCCGCCGGACCGGCCACCCGGCGGCACCGACATGCGGCCGGCGGCCGCGATATTCTTGTGCTGCAGGCTCCATCTCTCCCTCCGGCCCCCCAGGTGCCGCGGCCCACCGGGAAATTTCCCGGTATCCCGGTGGGCCAGTCCGGCCCTGTTGGTAGGCCAAGGTCTAGGCGAAAGTAGGTTGGAAGTTAAAAGTTTGGAGGTAGGTTCGAGCCCATCGGTGGCTACGAACCAAGGGGTGTAGGGGTGTCTGGGTACACCCCTGCAGTTGGACAAATGGAGGTGGGGCCTCTTGGTAGGCCGTTGAGTTACATGTAAATATTATTGGTTATGTTAATGTTTATTTTGGTAGGGTCATTGTCGGGGGTATGATACAGGAAAGAGCGTAACGAAAGGAGTACTGTGGACAATGACCCTAAATTGTTAATTATATATATATTCATATTAATTAATAAAGCTGTGGACGTTATACTCCAACAGAAAACTTGGTGTCTGTGTGTTATTAAGGTATGGTTGGCACATGCCGAATAACGACTGTGCAATAATGTCATGAAACCACGGAGCAACGCAGGGAGAAGTGGGCCTTGACAGAGCCAGGAGTAGGCAGGTGAAGTTTAGGTCAAGGGGTTGTCCTAAGGTTTGTGCTAGGGGGCGTGGTTTAGAAGGGATGTTAAATAGCGGCCATTTTAGGGTAAGTCCATTCTAATTTGAGCCTTTCTTACCTGTAAATTGTCCCTCCCACCCACCCTATGTTTTGGAAGTTGTTCCCGTTTGGTCACAGCGGCGGGAAAAGGTCTTGGTTAAACTGGAAGTTTGGTGGGTTAAGAAATTGGTAGGCCAAGGTCTAGGCGAAAGTAGGCCGGAAGTTAAAAGTTTGGAGGTAGGTTCGAGCCCATCGGTGGCTACGAACCAAGGGGTGTAGGGGTGTCTGGGTACACCCCTGCAGTTGGACAAATGGAGGTGGGGCCTCTTGGTAGGCCGTTGAGTTACATGTAAATATTATTGGTTATGTTAATGTTTATTTTGGTAGGGTCATTGTCGGGGGTATGATACAGGAAAGAGCGTAACGAAAGGAGTACTGTGGACAATGACCCTAAATTGTTAATTATATATATATTCATATTAATTAATAAAGCTGTGGACGTTATACTCCAACAGAAAACTTGGTGTCTGTGTGTTATTAAGGTATGGTTGGCACATGCCGAATAACGACTGTGCAATAATGTCATGACTTAGTTCCCTTGTGTTCTCCTTTTCGGCACATTAGGGAGCTGTTTCCGACAAGCATAGTGCAAGTGCATTATTTTCACGCAATTTTCATGCCACTAGGACCATGCTGAGTGCACTGAAACATTGTTCCCTGCAGGGTCTGGCCTTAGATGATTATCAGGCTTCCTGGACCTGTAGGTAATTTGTGTGGACCTGCCCCCTTTCCGGAAGATCTACCCTCTTTGGGGCAGAGGCAGCAAATCAATTATATTACTCTCCCACCCACTTTACCACTTTACCCCCTCTCCACCAGCATCCCGCTTCTAAGGATACTGGAGTTAAAAGGTATGGATCATGGTCAGCTCTTGTTGATGGTTGGTACATATTTTTTAGAATAGTAATCAGAGAGTCTAATCAGGGTTTGGCTTCTGAGACATCAGGAACAGGAACAGGAAAAATAAGATATGAGAACAGGAACCCAGAAAGGATTTAAATGACAGGTGACCAGCAAACAAACCTTTGAGCACTGAGGAACCAAGAGAAGTTCTGAACGTTCCATGGGAATTTTAACGGTTCATGTACACATTCTGACAATTATTTGAGTACACCTTTCTTATTCTGATTTGTAATATTATACATTTTATACACCCTAACCTATGGAAGTAAGGTGTAACTCACGCTTTTGTTAACATAAAAAAAGTTTTAAAAAATATTTTGCCAGGCTAGGACAGCTGTACTAGGCCTCATGCGCGATGTAGGAATAAAATTACCACTCAGGAGACACCAGCAGGCTAAAACCCAGCACTGTGAGGTTGTGTTGATACGCACAGGTGCTCTACAAACCAGGGTTGACATTTGCGATACATCTGGAGTCGTGCTAAAGACCTGGAACAAACCAAGTGGATGCCGATAACATGGTATTCAAATGCTACTGGCCATGACAAAAGTGGTCATTCCACCTGACATTGATTAGCCAATATTCGGCTGGTAGCCCAATCTCATTCTCAAATCACCAACATTGGAAAACTTTATCTAGATACATTTTTCTAGATCTTTCTTATCCCTACAATACCAGGAACAATAACAGAAAAGTTAATGGAATAAGAAGTTATGTGTGAATTACTTCCCATAATTTTTTTTCCATGGGGTGTTGTGGTTAAAATGGACAATCCTATACATGCAGGAAATTAAATGTTATTAAAACAAAAAAAAAAAGAAATTGCTGCAAATCGTTCACGTTTTAAAAAAGAAAAAATAAATAGAGTAGGTTAATATTTACTTTTGGTGGGAAGCTGTGTCTGGGGGTGTCTGGGTTGTAGATTTGGACACGATTCAATGAAAATAATTGGATAATCACGGATCTCTTAAATTTCCTGCATCCTTGAGAAAACATCTTCGGCTATGTCCATGTTGTCCAGATTCAAAATTTGCATAGCATCAACAAACATAGGACACTGAAATAAGTGATGTAATAATATATTAGAACCCGCGGAGTGGCCAAGGCAGGACAGTGGTGGGTGTGTGGAAACTCCAGGAGTAAGCCAATCTTGCAACAAGGGGCTATTTTAGGGTGAGAAAATCTTCAGCAGTTGTTTGACCGCATTTCCCATAATGTTGTGATAGCATCGGAGATAGATGATAAATTATAATTGCATTTTATTGATGAACTACCACCTTTCGAACCAACTGTGCCTTCCTGCTTTATAGGATAAAGAGATCCCAAGGCGTTTATATAAAATGATGTTCACAGGTATACTGTTTTCTTTTCATATAGACTCAAGTTATCTAACATGCACACCTAGGACCGTTGGGATAACTGCAAAGTTAAAACAACTCTAAAGTCACCAAAATAACTTTAGCCATTTTGGAATTAAATCACTTTTGTTTCTATTTAAGCAGCCCTAGTCCCAGTTTCCCTGGCTGTAACTCACACAGCCAGAATGAAAATAACTTTTTTTCCCTTGCTCCCTCCAGCCCCCCAAACCACCTAAAACACTAGAGACCTCCTAGCACCACAACAACTTAATTTCAATAAACTTTGGTGCCAA
The DNA here is from genome assembly GCF_036172605.1 of Pelobates fuscus. Classification (NCBI taxonomy): domain Eukaryota; kingdom Metazoa; phylum Chordata; class Amphibia; order Anura; family Pelobatidae; genus Pelobates; species Pelobates fuscus. The sequence goes on from NC_086322.1 coordinate 292,586,537, forward strand.
GAGTGTTTGCAACTTAATCTAGGTAACTGTTACATAGTTACATAGCTGAAAAGAGACTTGCGTCCATCAAGTTCAGCCTTCTTCACATCAGTGTTTTTTGCTGTTGATCCAAAAGAAGGCAAAAAAAACCAGTTAAATAGTATCACAAACTAACCGAGAATATCACAGTGTTTCCATCTAACTTGGAATTTCTAACATCTAACGGGGGAATACCATTTAAACACATTCTTTCAATCCAACCAACAAACTAGGAAATCTACTAAACTGTTTCTGCAACTACAGTCAATTAACCAAAATGACCACTATACAGTGTCTCCAATTACTTCTACAAGAAACAGGACCACTACTAAAACATATTTCAGGTTACAATCAACAGAAAACTTAGAACCACCACTAAAAAGTATCTCTAGTTATAATCAACAGAAGTAAAAAAAAATAAAAAAAATAGTGTATCCAAGTTCAACCAACAAACAGAAAATTACTAAACAAATCTTCCAACTCCAACTCATAGTAAATAGCAATGAACCGTGTCACCAGCTGCAAAGGACTAAAGAGAAAATATCACACCAAAAAACAAAAACATAACACAATCAACCTCCGAACCAACGTACAAATAACGCAAGGATATCCCATATCTCCAATGACAACCAACAGAGATGTATAATATACATTGTCTCCAACACAAAGCAGCCAACAAACACGATACGAAGGTTCCACAGGTTACAGCTACACATTTATCTAGCACATCGTTTTAGATGTCTAGATGAGCTATCGTGAACACCTTTAAAGTTTTTTTTGGTTTTTGGTGGTTTATATTTGGGCTGTGAGCATATAGCCAAGATATCATGATAATGTCATGATATCACTAAATTCTGCATTTCTTTTTATAGCTATTATCAGTACAGGACCCCTCCGTAGCTTCTCTCCTGATTTATTTACAGTGAGCCTGGATTCCTTCTCTGGATGTTGGTTGTCACCTTCCTCTCGTATTACATACAGAAGCATATCTAATCACCTAGCTCCTGCAATTCTCTCAAGCTAATCGAAATCTTCACAGTCTCAGCTGGCACTCTGTTCAAACCACTATTAAATTTGAAACTTCAATATGTTTTTTCAATTCTTCTATACACCATAAAAATACGATTCTCAGTAACCTTCCCCCATACACCTCAAAAGCACAAATAAATAAACTGGATGTTTCCCCCCTCACCACCTTCATATTAATTCTGTCGTTAGCGAATGCTTTAAATAAACAGAGTATGCAATTTATACAAAACATGGGGTGCGTAGCTCCCAAATTTAGTGTATAAATTAGAAAATAATAGCAGATTGTAGAGGTTGTTTTTAGGAATATTTAAATTTGTTAAGATTTTGTAGATTCCCAGATTTGTTTTAGTAGGAGGGATAATGTCACATTCAGAACTTATAATAAAGAGAGACTGAACAGGGTACTGACAGAGAAACATATATATTTTTTGATGGGTAGGACTGAGATGTCTCATGTGTTGGATGATGCACAGACCCATCAATAATGTAGATGATACTCAACATAATGCAGGCAAATAAGAACTGTCCACACTTGAGGGACTTACCTATCTGCTGCTGTTAACCTACCTAACATGGGTTTACTTCAGGGAGATCATGCCAAACTAATCTTATTGATTTTTTTGATTGGGTAACTAAAAATATAGATCAGGGTGGTGCAGTAGACATTGCTTACCTAGATTTCAGTAAGGCTTTTGACACTGTTGCACATAGAAGGCTTATCAATAAACTGCAATCTTTGAGTTTGGATTCCAATATTGTTGAATGGGTAATGCAGTGGCTGAGTGACAAGCAACAGAGGGTTGTAGTCAATGGAGTATATTCGAAGCTTGGGCTTGTCACCAGTGGGGTACCTCAGGGATCTGTACTTGGACCCATTCTGTTTAATATTTTTATTAGTGATATTGCAGAAGGTCTTGATGGTAAGGTGTGTCTTTTTGCGGATGATACTAAGATATGTAACAGGGTTGATGTTCCAGGAGGGATAAGCCAAATGGAAAATGATTTAGGTAAACTAGAAAAATGGTCAGAGTTGTGGCAACTGACATTTAATGTGGATAAGTGCAAGATAATGCATCTTGGGCGTAAAAACCCAAGGGCAGAGTACAGAATATTTGATAGAGTCCTAACCTCAACATCTGAGGAAAGGGATTTAGGGGTGATTATTTCTGAGGACTTAAAGGTAGGCAGACAATGTAATAGAGCAGCAGGAAATGCTAGCAGAATGCTTGGTTGTATAGGGAGAGGTATTAGCAGTAGAAAGAGGGAAGTGCTCATGCCATTGTACAGAACACTGGTGAGACCTCACTTGGAGTACTGTACACAGTACTGGAGACCATATCTTCAGAAGGATATTGATACCTTAGAGAGAGTTCAAAGAAGGGCTACTAAACTGGTTCATGGATTGCAGGATAAAACTTACCAGGAAAGGTTAAAGGATCTTAACATGTATAGCTTGGAGGAAAGACGAGACAGGGGGGATATGATAGAAACATTTAAATACATAAAGGGAATTAACACAGTAAAGGAGGAGACTATATTTAACAGAAAAAAACTACCACAACAAGAGGGCATGGTCTTAAATTAGAGGGGCAAAGGTTTAAAAATAATATCAGGAAGTATTACTTTACTGAGAGGGTAGTGGATGCATGGAATAGCCTTCCAGCTGAAGTGGTAGAGGTTAACACAGTAAAGGAGTTTAAGCATGCGTGGGATAGGCATAAGGCTATCCTAACTATAAGATAAGGCCAGGGACTAATGAAAGTATTTAGAAAACTGGGCAGACTAGATGGGCCGAATGGTTCTTATCTGCCGTCACATTCTATGTTTCTATGTTTCTATGTTTCTATATAGACATTAGTTTCAGGGGGTATGTCGAAATGTACTATTCCATTTGACAGTGTTTTGCTTCTGGTCATCCTTTTGAGTATGCCCTTAACCAAGTGGGTATTATTACAATATTTACTCTTTTATTTTGAGTTTTAATTATATATTAATTATGTAAAATACAGCTTATAACAGATATATTTCTGAAATCATCACTTAAGAAGTTCCACAAAATCATACTCACATTGACTTTGCATTCTATGTTCTGCAAAACCTTTTTTTTTTTCATTATAAAAATGCTGCTACATTAGCCTAGACCTGGTTTTTCCTACTCGGATCACACACTGCAGCGAAGGGACCGTCAATCGTAAAAAATCCCCTTTATATGAATTTGTGCCTGTACAGTCATTAGGAGTGTCCATGCATTCCTGTGCTTGCAAGTGGGAACTAGCTCCAGGATTGAGTGCAGTAAGTCCCCTTAAGGGGATTCATTCATGTGTAACATTCTAATCTCCTAATCTGCTAATTATTTCTATCTAGCTGGACGACTAGTACAGATTGGCAGATATATCATTTTGTTATGGTTATTAATCAATTTTGTTTGCTATGTACATGAAAATAGAGGTCCAGCTGTTCTAGGTGAGTGGCACACCATTCAACGTGCATTTAATAGAGTTCTAGATCTTTTTGTAGTAAACCTCTTGTTTTTTACTGTGCATTGCAGACTGCGTTTGCAGTTGTGAGAACACAGGATGCATGTTAGGATATCAGAAGTTTAAGCATAACCCCCGTACGTCTGTAATAAAGGGGCCTAAAGGGGTTTTAATTCAAATGGGATAATATGTTACAAATAGCCCTACGAAGGCGTGGTTTGGATTTCACTGAGAGCAGTGGTCCCGAGATATAGCAGCAATAAATGCAGATTGATAGATCCACCCGACGACAATCCGACTATTTTCTGGCTCCTACACCCAGTGACAACATGAGGAAACAAAATTAAAAACTTAAAACTCACCCAGAGGACAGATCCCAGAAAATCAGCGATCTTTACTTGTCAAGGCCTAAACCTAAAATGGCGGCGACTCTGGATCCCCAAAGCTCATCCTCGGAGGAGGAAACACTGGATGCTCCAACGCTGTACCAGAGGCTGCTAATCCCCTTTTGAACCTACCACTCGGAGACCTGAGAGCTCCGGCTACCAAAGCAGATATCCTGAACATTCTAAAGAATCTGTGCACCTTGTTCCGTACAGATATAGCGGTTCTGCAGAAAGAGGTGACTGTTGTCACAGACAGGGTGAGGGCCACCAAAGAGGACATCACCTCCATGGCACAACGCCATCAAGCAATGGAGGAGAAGCTATTACTTCTCCAGGTCTCGCACCACGCACTACAGACCCGGATGGATGGCCTAGATGAGCCACACTAATGTTATTCTATGCCGGTTGCTCAGTTTGCACCAGCTGTTGTGGCAGTGCAAACCTGCTTGTTTAACCTATGCACAAATAAAATAAAGAATAAAAAAAAATAATAATAACCCTAGATTGATGACAAAAAGTTAACTTTTATTTTTTTTTTACAAAAATTCCTCGTTCAGGCAATACTTAGGGGTAATAAGTGGCAGCCACAGATTTATAGGAGATCCAAATGTATTCAGATCTATTTAAAATAATAAATAATTATAAAAATGGGATAAACATTGATGCAATGTAAAAAATGGAGATTAATTAACTTCCTGACCAAGGAGAATATTAAGGTAGGCAAGCAGAAAGGTTCAGTGGCTGACCACTTATCATGCAGTCAGTGTCCAACAACCAATCTGGTGGGGGTGTTAATACCAAATGACCATTGTGTATAATTTTGCTGAAAATTCCGTGGGATTGAAGTACGGTAAGCTAAAAGTGGCTATTGTTTCTCCAGCATGTTACGTTTTTTTTCTTGGTTTTAGAGAAGACATAAAACAGAGATCTGGAAATGCTATAATCTGCAGCTTTGCACACATGCTGCTTGACCGAGAAAAGAGTATTCTAGTCTTGAAAGGTCATATATAAAATATATTTTGCTACTCAAAATAAAACAGGCAACACCTGATATTAAACCACTCGCTCATTTCTGCACCACAATGTTGACTCGGAGTTGGCAAGCAATCAGTGTCACTACTTGCATATGAGAAAGTGCTCTGCACAGCTGCCACCTCATCTAATATTTACCCTAACCTCATTATTTTACTTGTGTGTAGGCTGAATGTTTGTATAAATAGTGTCTGGATCCAAATTATTTAATTGCTTAAAGCTGATTGTAAAAATATGTTATCCGTTGCTCTTGTTTTGACAGAACTGTTTTATCCTCAATAACAGTTTACAATCGAGGGCTCCCAATGGTGGAAATCAATTGCCACAAAATTTGCTGAAATCAAAGCCGGTTCAAACAGAAAATTGCAATATTGTTTTTGGAACCGTGGTCCTGGTAGCTTATTTGGGGTAATAGTTTGAGAATTCTACTGGGCTACAGGAATACAAAAAAAATCTTTTGTGCTCTCCAGTCTATTGTGATTTTAATAATATTGCTGGTGTAGAGTTCCATTGATACTCCCACCAAGAAAAAAATTACTTTTTTTTTAGATTAAAAAATCAAGATTTATATTTTGATCTTTTTTTATATATTCCTTTTTCATTTCAGTTTGGATGAGCATCGAAAAAAAAGGAAATATAGTCCACAAACATCTGGTTGGTAAATATTAGTTATCACTGTCAGGTAAATTGAAATTGCAAAACATAGAGGAAATCCCCGGAATTTGCTCTGAAAATACCATGCTGATATTCAGCAAACCCAATACTCTACCAGAAAAAATATATATGCATTTTGATACCTAGTAATCACTGATGTGTCCCATATTGTCTCAGATTTAGGTTTTGGGCCTAGCTTGAGGGTTTATATAAATATTGAGATCATAATTAGTAGGGAGTGGCGGAGAGATGGATATAGGGTCCAGGATGATGAGTGGAAAGGGGGAATTTACTGTCGGAGATAGTTACATAGTTACATAGCTGAAAAGAGACTTGCGTCCATCAAGTTCAGCCTTCCTCACATATGTTTTTGCTGTTGATCCAAAATAAGGCAAAAATCCTAGTCTAATTCGCTTCAAATTTTGCAACAAACTAGGAAAAAAATCCTTCTTGACCCTAAAATAGCAGTCAGATGTCTCCTTGGATCAAGCAGCTATTACCCCAGTAATTAGAAATTATATCCCTGTATGTTATGTTTTTGCAAGTATTTATCCAATTGCAGTTTAACCCCTTAACGCCGTTACGGCGTTCTATGCCGTCGCGGCTTTAAAGGGCTTTAAAGCCGTTGCGGCGGCATAGAACGCCGTAACGGCTTGCAGCCCCAGGAGCAGAGGTGTACTCACCTCCGCCGCGATCCTCTTCTGGGGGGCTGTCTGAGAGCCCAGGCAGCCCCCCTCCGGCAAATGAGGCCCCCGGGGGCCATGTGATCGCTCTCAAAGAGCGATCACATGGCCCCCTATAGCTGGCTATGGATCTGCCAGCAGGGGGACTGTCTAAAATATTAGACAGTCCCCCTGCTGGTAGGTAGTGTAAAAAAAAAATATATTAAAATGTTCTAAAATAAATTAAATGCCTTTTTATATATATATAATATGTATATATATTATATATATAATATATATACATATTATATATATGTAACGTCATACGTAATGTATTTTAATATTAATATTAGTATATATATTAATATTAAAATACACTTAGAATGACGTTACATATATATAATATGTATATATATTATATATATAATAGATCTACATATATATATATTATATATATATATACGCATAATTACAATAATAAATAAATAAAATAATTAAATAAATAAATAAAATATTGAAACAAAATATAAAATAAATTATATATTCATATGTAATTTCATTCTAACTGTATTTTGTTATTAATATATATATATTGGAAACAGAATACACTTAGAATGACATTCTATATATATCTATCTATATATAAAATACAAATAACCGCAAATATATATATAGAGATAAATACATATAATTACATAAAAGATTACATTAGTATACACGTAGAATTTATATACCTATGAATGCATATATATTAAAATTCTACGTGTATATTTCAGTAATTTTTTAACATAATTATGTCATTTGATTAATTAAAATTTGATTGACATGCCTGACAACACAGGGAGAAAGTGCAGAGAATTTAATTCGCAAGCACTAAATTAGACCCTGTAACTCTCCAAGACACCATAAAACCTGTACATAGGGGGTACTGTTTTACTCGGGAGACTTCGCTGAACTCAAATATTAGTGTTTAAAACTGGTAAATTGTATTACAACGATGATATTTTAAGTAAAAGTGACGTTTTTTGCATTTTTTACAAACAAACGGCACTTTTATGGACTATATTGTTGTTGTAATATGTTTTACTGTTTTAAAACACTAATATTTGTGTTTAGTGAAATCTCCCGAGAATAACAGTACCCCCCATGTACAGGTTTTATGGTGTTTTGGAAAGTTAGAGAGTCACATATAAGGCTTGCATTTCATTTTTTTGACATTGAAATTTGCCAGATTAGTTATGTTGCCTTTGAGACCGTATGGTAGCCCAGGAATAAGAATTACCCCCATGATGGCATACCATTTGCAAAAGTAGACAACCCAAGGTATTGCAAATGGGGTATGTCCAGTCATTTTTAGTAGCCACTTAGTCACAAACACTGGCCAAATATTAGTTTTTTGCTTTTTTCACACAAAAACAAATATGAACGCTAACTTTGGCCAGTGTTTGTGACTAAGTGGCTACTAAAAAAAACTAAACATACCCCACGTTCAATACCTTGGGTTGTCTACTTTTTCAAATGGTATGCCATTATGGGGGTAATTCTCATTCCTGGGCTACCACACCGTCTCAAAGGTAACATTACTAATCTGGCAAATTTCAATTTGAAAATGGAACGTTCTATATTTGACCCTGTAACTTTCCAAAACACCATAAAACCTGTTAATGGGGGGTACTGTTGTACTCGTGAGACATCGCTGATTACAAATATGTGCATTTTGTTGCAGTAAAACCTAACAGTATTATGACATTTACAGCTAAAATGTGAGGCGGAACTACAAATTTAAAAAAAAAAATTAAATTTCTCAGTTTTTTTTAATTTTATTCATAATAAATTGTTTCATATACAAATATTTTATATGAAATGAAAGCCCTGTTTCTCCTGAACAAAATGATATATAATAAGTGTGGGTGCATTTAATATGAAAGAGGGGAACTACGGGTGAACAGACATATAGCGCAAATTCCAGTTTTTGTTTACGTTTTGTTTTGATCAGAACGTGTACTATTGACTCCGTCCTGAAGGGGTTAAACATCTGTACGGACTCTGATAAAATAAAAATGATGTCAAGTGGGCAGAAATGGGGGTATTTACCAACCGGCATCACGATGAGGGCGGTTGGTAAATAGTTACATGAATGAGAAAGTAGTGCAGCGCACTCAGACTACAAAAATACAAAAAAAAAAAAAAAATACAAAAAACAAAGAAGGCTACTAAAATGCCTAACTAAGTATAAATATGGGGATTTGGTTCCACCATATGGCCATATGTTGTTAAGCCCACCACTACTTTCAAAGTACCCCATTATCGGTGGGTCCTACACTACAATGTGGGAGACAAATAAATAGTAATAGTGTCATAAATAAAATAGTGTTAAATACTAGTAAGAGCATAGTGAGTATACAAACAAAAGTGATGAAAGCAATTAAAAGCAGTGTTAAAACTAAATAATTAATGTGTTAGTGCTGAAAATGAGTATACTCACTAATGCAGATGACTGTGTTCACTGGAAAAAATAATAAAAGTGACTAGACTAATGACAAACTCCTCCTTAATATACACACCTGTGGCCACCTCTAAAGGAGATTCTGAAGCTGGGGGGGCCTGGGCGGGGTGCTTAACCCCTAAGGAATCTGGTCTGGACTCCAAATATAGTATTAACAGAGAAAGGATAGGGGGCACTCCCGAGACCTGAATTTTGCATGAAAGGTGCTGCCGCTGTGACCAAAATTTCATGAATGAGAAAGTAGTGCAGCGCACTCAGACTACAAAAATACAAAAAACAAAGAAGGCTACTAAAATGCCTAACTAAGTATAAATATGGGGATTTGGTTCCACCATATGGCCATATGTTGTTAAGCCCACCACTACTTTCAAAGTACCCCATTATCGGTGGGTCCTACACTACAATGTGGGAGACAAATAAATAGTAATAGTGTCATAAATAAAATAGTGTTAAATACTAGTAAGAGCATAGTGAGTATACAAACAAAAGTGATGAAAGCAATTAAAAGCAGTGTTAAAACTAAATAATTAAGGGGTTAAGCACCCCGCCCAGGCCCCCCCAGCTTCAGAATCTCCTTTAGAGGTGGCCACCAAATCCCCATATTTATACTTAGTTAGGCATTTTAGTAGCCTTCTTTGTTTTTTGTATTTTTGTAGTCTGAGTGCGCTGCACTACTTTCTCATTCATGAAATTTTGGTCACAGCGGCAGCACCTTTCATGCAAAATTCAGGTCTCGGGAGTGCCCCCTATCCTTTCTCGGTAAATAGTTACAGACACATCTATGAAAACAAAAATCATGGGACTTATTTGAACCATAACATACAGCACGGGTAGGCAACCTTCGGCACTCCATGTGTTGTGGACTACATCTCCATTAATGCTCTTACAGCCATAATGGCGGCAAAGCATCAGGGGAGATGTAGTCCACATCTGGAGCTCCGAAGATTGCTCTACACCTGACGTAAAGCAAAAATACTTGTACTGTCTCTTTAACCTGCATTCGATCAGCTCTAGATATATCCGTGAACATTAGAGCAAGCTGTATGCACCTTGTTAGATGTTGATATTATTTTAGTTGATTTATAAATTAACAGCGATCAGGCTCTTCTGGTTTGTGCTAAAAACAATGGATTGACCATGTTGATTTTTTCTGTGCTTTAGGGTTCAGGCACTATTGTACATATAATCTGTGTTAGGACATGAATGAGATTAGAAGGCGTGCTCGGTTTTAGAGCAATGTTTCTGAAGGCTGTAGTCTGGGAACAGCTGTAAGTTATACTCGCGGTGAATTGGTGTGTCCCTGCCAAAAAACATACGCTCGAGTAGCATAGGAGATATAACAACAAGAGAGCTTAGTATTTAGAAAACTACGTGTTAAAAGCAGCCAAGGCTGCAAGGCAGGGCCAAAGTAACTGGTGGGGAGAGACCAGGCCAGTGATGACTAGGAAGGATTAGTAGTCTTATAGAATTGGATTTAATGATTTCTGAGCTAACGCTTTGGTGGGATAGGCTGCTGCAGAGTTTAAAAAAAGGAGGAGGCGGGAGAAAGACACAAAAAAAAAGGACTATATCGCATATTTAAAGCCAGTGATTGCATGAATAGTTAGCAGTGATATTCAATATGAAAGTGTTTTGTAGATGGTGTTATTTAATAAAAAAGAAAAATATAAGGATACGTGACAGGAGAAATAGGAGACATTTACTAAGCAAAAACAGGAACCTTTTTTGGGGCCTCTTGATAAGTGCTGTTGTTACAATGTAGTCACGTACATTATAAATTATGAGGAATATTATTAGTTGGGGACAGGGTACATCAGTCTGGTCATTTTCTATTAAAAATACGTACCGGTATGTGTAAGGGTATACAAATGCATCAATGCGGGAATACACAAATTAAGGCATCTTTTAAAAGCCACTGCTTAGACCTACCGTACATCACTCCTACATATGGATCTATCATCTGAGTGGTAATTATTGTCACACCACTGTGATTGTGTGTGTGTGAGTATATATATGAAAATATTAGCCTCCGTTACCACCTTCAAATGTTGCCATTGTTTTGAGTATGACTTCAAGAATGAGCTTTTGGATTGTTCTATCAACTAGATATCATCAACCAGATTTTCTGAGCTGGATAAATCCTGTACTATATGTAGTTTTCCTGGATAGCAATGTTCTGGCCCATTCTCAAAAGTTTCAGAACCAACATCAGTTTCATTGTCTTCTTCAACATGGTGGCCATTAAGATCTACCTCTAACATGCTATATTGGATAGATGACTCCTTACCTTAATAAGCAGTCCACCCCTCGGCATAGCTTTTTAATTTTTTATTAGTTAACGTCAATTTGTAAGAAAGTAAAGTCGGAACACGGCCAACAACAATGTTATTACATCAATATTTCCCTTATGTGCAGAACTACTGAATGAGTTTTCAAAGACGTTCAACAATTATGGGCTTGTAATCTCAAAGACGAGATTGGAATTCTGTGTGGGACATTCAAACAACAGACCATTAACTACTTACCTTTAACACTGTTATACATTCTGTCATTAAAACTCAGCCACCATATTATCCGTCATATCTGTCACACGTTTTTGATAGTTAACTAGTATTGTATATTTTCGTCTTTAGTTTGGGCCAAAAACAACACTCCGTTAAGCGTGAGTAACTGAGCGTAAGGCTTATAACGCTTTTTGACGGTTACGTAACTCATTAGCCCTGATTGTCCGTGAACGCCGTTAATGAATTCAAGAAAAGAATCGAAGGCAAAACTAATGCTTAAATAATATTTCTATCTTCGGCTGCCAACATTTTTCATTCTGAAAATAATGATTGCATTTGCTCTGGAGGCTTTAAGAAGAGGTCATAGATTGGATTGATATACGGCTGGGACGTATTCCGTTGACAAACTGGCACGCGCACAACTATTTTTAAAAACTGTCAGCCAGCAATTAAACGGTGTTCTCAGTCAGGCTGTGTGTTGTAGTTATAGGCGTCATTCTCAATTGTGAGTCTTTTTAAAGTATGATTTGGTAAGTAAGTAAGATTGTAATTTGAGCAAGAAATCGCTGTGCCCACTTATCCAGGGGACCAAAAACAGCTCTCTCGCAGACAGAAATGTAAATGTGTGTCCTGCATCAGATGTGAGCATGCATAATGATAAATATTATTGCAGGAGATTTTTATCATTTAATATGCATAGTGCATATGAACAAGTAACATATTACGAGCTTCCACACAGTGATTTTAAAGGGACATTAAGCACCATAACAACTGCCTCTATCTAAAGTGGTTATGGTGCAAATACCTTTTCCCAGCAAATACCTTTTCCCAGTCCAGCCCTGATCAGCTGGCTATCAACATCCATGTAGTTGAAGATATAAAAGGACCCTGTACACCACAATCTGACAGAGTTGAACCACAATAAATCTTCCAGCAGTTATTATTATCAATAATATTTACAAAGTGGCAACACATTCCACAGCGCTGTACAATGGGTGGACAAAGAGACAAGTATTTGGACAAACAGAAACGGAGGGGGTTGGTTGGCCCTGCTCAAATGAGTTTAAATTCTATGAGTATGTCACAGATCTCCTCATCAATAAAACTAAAATTAATGTGAGTTGCGTATGAGTATGTCACAGAGCTCCACAGCAATAAAACTCATTCTAACATAGAACAGAACAACTACTATTCGAGTCAAAAGACTTGAAGACTTGAGACGGGTGATGAGATGCATTCAGCTCCTGCTGTCTGGACATGCAGCATTTTTTTACTTCCTTTACCTACTACCGGGAAAAATAGCCTTTCCCCAGACACTGGAACCGTCTATGTGTTCCACAATCAAAGTTATTTACTGAAGCAAGAATTCAAAGTGAATTTTTAATTTAAGGCCAGAATAGCCAAACTAAAATCATACTGTAGCCGACTTGGAATTTTTCTCCACTTTGACCATTTTGACCCTTAAAGCTGCACTATCCCTCCTCCCCGTCCCATCTCTCCCACAAAATGAGTATTTCATACTGATACAATCTTTACCACCCAAAAAGATTTTTAAAAGTAAAAATCAAAATACATCACATTTCTATTGATTTAAATAACTTATTTCTAATTACTAAGCTATTGCAATAGATGCCCAATATATGTGGGGCTATATATATATATATACGCCCAGCGATCTATCGGTGCTATAGTGGGACACCATTCTCCGGTTATCCATTTACTGCAGAGCATACCTTCTTTTCTGGGACTTATCTTGCTAACGGAGGATTCGTCTCGGATATGGGATACCAACTTTGAACAACGAGGATTTTATTTACATTGAAGCCCGAGGATTCTACAATTTGTTGGTACTTCTTGAACTGACTGTTGTTTCACCCATAAGTCCACAGAGCAACCCATCTATTTAAGCAAGCATCACCTGCAGGCCCGGACTAGCCATCAGGTACACCGGGCAAATGCCTGGTGGGCTGCGATGGCAATGGGCCGAGACCACTAAGGGAGGTCACAGGATCTCCCCTGCCGGTCCATGCAGGGCTGAAACTATCCAAGCGCCGACTCTGCTCTATTCCATGACGGCCCACATGTAGTATAGTATGGCCGCCGACTGGGGAGGGAGACAGCCAGTAGAGGACCTGGAGGAGATCTATCTATATGGCAACGCTCCGGGTCTCGCAAAAATGAACTCTAGCCCCACAGGCTAGAGTTTACTCACCACTAACACCACCAAGGATGGCAGCACAGTCCCCCTCCCAGGCTAAAGGTAAGAAGGGAGGGGGGATACAGTGCCTGCTTGTTTGTTTTTATTATTTAAAAAAAGAAATACATTTATATTGGCATTGAACTGCCAACCCCACAATCCCTCCAAACACACACAGCACCCTCACTCACACAGCACCTTCACACACACACATCACCCTCACACACACAGTACCCTCACTCACACACACAAACTCATCACCCTTACACAGCACCCTAACACACAGCACCCTCACTCACACACATAGCACACCTCACACATAGCACCCTCATACACCCACACAGCACCCTCACACACACAAAGCACCCTCACACACATATCACCCTCACACAGCACCCTAACACACAAACAGCACCCTAGTACACACACACATCACCCTCACACAACACCCTAACACACACAGTACCCTCACTCATACACACTGCACACCTCACACACAGTACCCTCACTTACACACAGCACACACACACACTGCACAACTCACACTCACACTGCACACCTCTCACACACTGCACACCTCACACACACACTGCATAGCTCACACACACAGCGCCCTCACACACACACAGCATCCTCACACACATCATCTTCACACACAGCATCCACACACACACTACACCCCTCAAAAACACACACTACACCCTTTACACACAGCAGCCCCCACTGCACTGCACTGCACCACTCACACATACACACAGCAGCCCCCAAACACACTGCACCACTCACACACACAATACTTCCAAACATATATGTATATATACTACAGAACCCCTCACACACATACTGCACCCCTAAACACATTTCATTCCAGACACACACTAGATACCTTACCCAACTCTGGATCATGTACACATATACACACACTAGATCCCTTTATGCACTCTAAATCCTCTACACACACACACTCACTAGATCTCCTATACACACTCTGGGTCCTTCAAACACCCACTAGATCCCATACACATACACACTGCAACACCTACACACACACACTACATTTCTGATATACACAATCTGGATCCCCTAAGCACACACTAGATTCCTTGTAAGCAAAGACATGCTACATTCCCTAAACACAAACTCTCTACAACCCCTACACACACTACATCACCTATACACACACACTACAGCCCATATGCACACACTTGCTACATCCCATATACACACAATGCCCCCTATACACACACTCTCTGCAGCACCTAGACACACATACATTAAATTACACCACAAACGCAACATGACTGAAACCAACCTATTAAAACAAAACCACACTACAATCAGCTCACTCTACACACAAGCAATCCCATAAGCAAGCTCCAAACACATGCACAATACTCTTTCCTGGCATTTTTGTCTCCTGGTATCCGATTTATGGAGACACCAGAGACAAGTTTCAAACAAACACACAACGCAAGCATGTTTTTCAATTTGCTCTGCTATGCAGAACACATACAGGGGCTTTTTCTCATGGTAGAGCTCTTCAGCAGAGCTCTGCGCATGGTCTGCCCTGGAAGAGCATTGAACCAACACGCTCACTTTGAGATGGGGCGCGCTTGACATTGGGGATGACAAAGCACACCCTATCTGGTCCGTCCCTTTTTCAGTGGGCCGCTGTGATGAAGATGCTCGGGACAATGTTTTTATCCAGTCCAGGCCTGTACACCTGGCTATCAACATCCATTAGTTGTATCCTTTTGAGGACACTAGTTTAATCTTATTTTGTTTAGCTTTGTTCATTTTATTGTTGTGATATATACATACAGTGTTGCTTGCTATAATATTTTATGCTGCTATATTCGTATCCTTTTTAGGAGTTATTGGTGTTGCCTCTTTACACATACAATTTTAATGCTATTAGTCATTAAATCCTGTTTAATTTTAGCAGGTTCTTAGTCTTTAATTCCTTCATATTCCATGACTTTTCTTGCATCATCTCAGAAATCTCTTTCTGTACTAATGGCTTCTAATTAACCCCAATCAATTAGCCTGTCCAGTGCCAGGGGGGGTTAATTATATCACCGCTGGAAGCATGTGGGTACGAATTCTTTCTAAAAACCTCACTCATTCAGCTGACAGTACTCGTGGTTGTTTTGAAACCCATCAATCAGTTGAAGTTTAGTTTTGCTGACTGATAAAGGATCCTGAGCGAGAATTACTTGGCTTGCCTTGCCTCGTTTGATAATTGTGGCGAAGCTGTCTTTGACGTAAGCGTATTCATTTTTTCCTGGCTATGTTGACGGCCGTGGATTATCAAGCAAAGTGAAATTTGGCATAAGCGTTCCTTGATTAGCCAATTATTACAGGAGGTTTGGAGTAAGTGGTTTGTACTTGTGAAATCTCTCTTCGGATCGAGTTAACAAGTACCTACTATGTTTTGTTTGCTGGCAGGCTTCACCCCGAAGGATGTTATTGGAAAAAAAATTGCACTGTTTCCAGCGAGATCTACGCTGACGTTGGCACAAAGCTGTTTCGTGTGACTATAATATAAGGACACAGTTAAAATGATTGTCTCAATAAGTCTATACAGCCACAGAGACACATACCCCACAACATTTCAGATAGACAAACAGGGACACTGTAGTTTTTGGGGTGTAAGTGAGGGTGTGGGCATGGAGAGGAAAATGACTGATAACGTGCAAAAAGTTTAACAGCTTGTGGTTTAGTTGGTTCCCAAACTCTTAAAAGATCCAGCAATCCTAGACAATTATTTTCTGTCTATGAGCTCTTGTTGACCACCAATGAAAACAGTGCTTGTGGTCACCTCTAGATATCTCGAGAATGAGAAATATTTCCCCAGTAACTGATACTTTTCTGGAACCTAAAATTATATTATTTACATCTAGCATTTAATATTAATTATTTATGAAAATGTTAAAAGTCTACAAGGATGAAAACCATTCCTCTAGGGCTGGGAAATAGTCATTTCTTTGAGCAGCTAATGCCTGTTTGTGTATTCAATGTATGACCCCGGGGAGGGTGAGGTAAATAGTCAAAGATTTATTTAATGTGTGGATGGATAATTGTACTGAAATATGAAATGATTTAACCATAGTGGATATATATTTACTAAGCGGTACCTACCTGACTGAAATCTCAATCAAATTAAGAATGTATAGATATTTAACCAGAAAGGATACACTTAGAATTCTACAGTTTTTAAATAGGTTCTGGGGTAACGATGTTATTACCCAACTCAAAGGTACTGATCCCAGCATGCACTACACTCAACTTACTTAAAGTATTTTTTATTAAAATGTTAATTGACAGAAACTCAAAGTGAGTTTGTAATTTTATGTTGAAATAACGAAACTGTAAAAAAGTATCCCATTCAGCTATCTCTGTAGTTGATCTATTTTGGTTTACAGCTTGAAATTAATTTTTTTTATTCACTTTAAGTTTACCACTATTCCCACATTACTGAATAGCATTTGGAGTATTATTTTAAATCTGTGCAGTTGTTTTATAAAAGTTTTGCAGAAAAAAACAGCATTATTAATAATTTAAAGAATGGTGATTTAAAGATACGATTAAACATTTCTTTTAAAAAAAACGACTGATTTGTTGTTTTAAAAAATATATATTTTCACAACCTTTTGTGCGCTGCAGATTAATGTTTCTTTTTTTTAAGTGACAGGTCTGTTTTAAAAATAATGGTATGGTTGAAAGTAAACACTGGCATGTTGAGAAAGATGATATTTCTGACCATAAATCTAACCTGTATTATTGGAAAGATCTAAGGGCTAAGGACGCCATCTATCTTAAGCCCATGCCGGGCTGGCTGAGATACGATTGATAAGGCTGTGTTTTTGGTCATGGCAAATTCAAAGGAAAATCACTGATTTGTCATGGTAGAAAGCCATATCTAAAGTCATTGAACATGCGTTCTGTGACAAACTCCCCTTTCCAAGTGAGTTTACCACAAGTTCCTAGAGGAGCCTGCTTGCCAGCCTCCTGCCCACAGACTATGGACCCTGTGAAATATAATGTAAAAGTCTCAGTTCGTGTATTTGGACTATATGGTTCGGGAGCCAAACAGCTGCACGAACCAGAGACCACCGTGGAGCTTGTTAAGCCTAATTGCTACTTTGTAGCAATTTCCACCGCAGTGTTCTAAGTGTTCGTCTGGGTGGCCGCAATTCCTGTGGACGACCACGAGGTGACGGCCATCTTGTTCGAATGAAACCAGACAAAGGTGTTTGGTCGTCAAGTTCATGGAACTATTTTTGGACACTGAAACTCCCGAAAACCACTGGACTGGCTAGCCCTGATTCTCTGGAACTGTTTTGAGCATGGGACCATGCGTGCGGTCGGTCAAATTATGACTTCCAGGAAAATCCTGAACCCCTGAACCAATCTGGATGATTTTTGGATATGTTGGTCACCCAGATCCGGGCTATCGGGGATGTAACTTTTAGGGTGTTTTATGTATTTTTAAGGTACTTTTGAGGTGTTTGGAAAATGTATGTTTTCTGTGCCTGGAGATAATTTAGTTAGTACAGTTCCTGACTCAATTATCTCTCAGGCACAGGGGAATGATTATCTTGTTTTGTATAGGATTGTCCTGGACCTGAGAGACAATGTAATTGTGTGTATGTTTTTACTGTAGTTTACTTTTACTTCCAGGGGTGAGTGCCTCTTGTATGGGGACCTGCATATAAGGCCAGTTGTGGCTGCCAATAAACGTATTCCAGCTTGTACTTCCAGAAATATGTGTCGTCTGGTTACTGGGAGGGGAAAGGGCTACTCTTTAATCACTGTTCCACTGTGTGGAGGATTCAATGGAGAAAGTCCTTGTAAGGACTAGAGCTCCCAGGACTGAGTGTCGTCCAGTGCCTGGGGGTGTCTAGAGCGAATTGCCCATTCAGCTCCAGGAGGGAGCGGTTCCAGGACCCCAGTCAAGCCACGGCAACTGTGGGCAGAAGTGCTGCGGTTTGTCCCCTGTTCCAGCTAGGAAGCGGTCCTTGGTGGAGGTACCGAGCCAGAGGTACAGGGAGCTCCGTTACATGTTCAAAAATTGTTCCAAGCACGAATAACCCTCTACTGACTCGTTATGTTGTACGATACATAACGTTTGTGGTGAGAGTTGAACAAACTCACAGATTTCTTACATCGCACTGCAAATTGCTCAGGTTTAAAATTGGGATATAAAGTGTGGGTTTACCTTCCAATAATAATTTTTAAGATGTAAAAGTGAAAAGAGCTTTCTTAAATCAGCAGCATATTCTTCAAAGACCCCCGATAGTGACAACTCAGCTCATTGTGCAGTGGGCTGATGTAGTCATACATAGCAGATGTTCTCCCCTGTCGTTGCTCCATCTTCCATCTTTAGCTCTCTATCTGTCCATCGCTCAGTCCATCCATCATCTATCCTATTAACTGTCTGTCTATCACTCTATCTAGCCTGGTTACAATGCTGCTACCCATCCCATGTGTTCCCTATTAAGGGTTAATAAGTATAGGGGTGTATATAAAAAATACCCCTTTCTGTCTCATTAGAGATATCTTTGCCAGAAGCTCAAGGAAGCAGGCTGAAGGGTCAGTGTTAGGACCCGCTTAGGGGGGTCTGCCTTGACGTTGGCAGGCGGGCATTCCCTCCAATGGCCATTGGAGCAACTAAATGACCTCCATTTGTCTAAATATACATAGGGATTAAGGAGAAAGCGCAAGTAACATTTTCTTTTCTTTGGTTTTTACTATATATTGGGGCTGATGTGTGTTGTAGTCCTTGCTGCTTAAGCGCAGGACTTCTCTTTTTGTATTTGTATTTACTTTGCATCACACAGCCTGGTTACAATGCTGCTACCCATCCCATGTGTTCCCTATTAAGGGTTAATAAGTATAGGGGTGTATATAAAAAATACCCCTTTCTGTCTCATTAGAGATATCTTTGCCAGAAGCTCAAGGAAGCAGGCTGAAGGGTCAGTGTTAGGACCCGCTTAGGGGGGTCTGCCTTGACGTTGGCAGGCGGGCATTCCCTCCAATGGCCATTGGAGCAACTAAATGACCTCCATTTGTCTAAATATACATAGGGATTAAGGAGAAAGCGCAAGTAACATTTTCTTTTCTTTGGTTTTTACTATATATTGGGGCTGATGTGTGTTGTAGTCCTTGCTGCTTAAGCGCAGGACTTCTCTTTTTGTATTTGTATTTACTTTGCATCACACAGCCTGGTTACAATGCTGCTATCCATCCCATGTGTTCCCTATTAAGGGTTAATAAGTATAGGGGTGTATATAAAAAATACCCCTTTCTGTCTCATTAGAGATATCTTTGCCAGAAGCTCAAGGAAGCAGGCTGAAGGGTCAGTGTTAGGACCTGCTTAGGGGGGTCTGCCTTGACGTTGGCAGGCGGGCATTCCCTCCAATGGCCATTGGAGCAACTAAATGACCTCCATTTGTCTAAATATACATAGGGATTAAGGAGAAAGCGCAAGTAACATTTTCTTTTCTTTGGTTTTTACTATATATTGGGGCTGATGTGTGTTGTAGTCCTTGCTGCTTAAGCGCAGGACTTCTCTTTTTGTATTTGTATCACTCTATCTACCTACCTCAAATATGTCAAATTTTTCTTAGGAATAAGATACATTTGAAGATGAGATTCTAGTTAGCTTGACCTTTTTTGAGGTTGGAGGTTGAAGGATTTTTTTCTAACTTTTTATTGTAATCACTCGTCTAATAATATTGTAATTTAATTGCAATCACTCGTCAATGAATAAGGTTTTAAGATTTTGAAAGATTTACTTGAGGATTACCATGTATTTGTAGCTTTTTTTCTCTGTGCTCTAGCGTTCCACTTTGTCCTTCTGGTGTCACTATACCTTCACCTCTTATATAGTGTTCCTCACTGTGCTGTAGTGCTACACACACACACACACGTGTTCTCACACATACGCATTCTCACACACATGCACACACCACACATGCACACACAGTGGATTCCCTCCCTGATTTTACAGTTGTGGCCGTTGCAATCTTCATGTATTGCCCTCACAGCTCCAATGCACGCCCTGTTGTGTTGCCATCCTTGCTCCCGGTATCACTAAAGGTCACTAGAGGGAGCCGTGAGAGCAGAACCAATATAGATCAGAAGTCCCTCACCGCCCGTCCCCTCTGAACCCTGTACATTTGGTCAGAGTAGGCACTTGCTGTGAGGTCCTACACTCGTTTCCCAGTCCATCCTCTCAGTATTCCCTTTATTCTTACAATGTCCCATTATATATTCCAGTGCGTTAGTGTCAATCTAATTTTTCCTTCTCTCTCTCTCTCAATTGCCTCTACTCCAGGGATGTCGAACATGCGGCCCCCCAGATGCTGCTGAACTACAACTCCCATGATTCCCTGGCTATCTGTTTCATTGAAAGAATCATGGAAGTTGTAGTTCAGCAACATCTGGGGGGCCGCATGTTCGACATCCCTGCTCTACTCTGTCTTGCTTTAATAGTTGAGGCGCCATTAGTCACTGGGGTTTAAATTAACATTTTGCTCTATTTGCCCAGTACATTAAAATGCTATAATAAGGACTTCACAACTTCATGTGTTTTGATATTACTGTAAATGTAAATACAAAGGCCCCCAACATAGATATTAATATGCAAGATGCTTTGCATGCTGAATCTTCTGTGTGCCTACATTCAGTCATGGAAGTGTAAGGAACATGCCATGAAAAGCCAATACCACCCAGCAGCAAACCCTCTTAAGACAATGTTGGCTGAACACCCAGATAGTGGCCTGCCATTGCCTTGCCTTAGTATTTAACAAATCAGTCATTTTTCAGTCATCTCCAATGACTATTGTGGCATAACCGTTTGTAATTTGGTTTCAAATTTAAAAACTGAGTTTAAAAAAAAAAAATTATCCTCTAAGAGTTTCTTTCATCCCTGGATTCCACCTGCGGTCAATCAGCTTAGACAATTTACTTGCACTTGCTTGCTTGGAGCTTTGACTGCTTCGCACCCTTGTTGCATAAATGTAGACAACTCTGGCATTTAGAACTCTGTTCCTGCAGGTGCTCCCAATGGTCTGCCAAAAATAAATTGTGATGATGTTTATCCTGGGAACTAAGCCTGTTCCGTCCTGTTTAACACATTTTCTATAATGAGGGCGTCAAACCAATAACATTTTCCAGCTACGAATATTGGAACAAATATCTGCCATTTGACCTGTGGACAAGGCTTAACTAAATTCATACTTTATTATTTGACCATGATTTATGAAGAATTTGTTTGTTACAGCCTCAACCTCCATATTCTAATTCAGTGGTAAAATAGACAAATTAAAAGTGTTTTGTTTTGTTAAAATTTAAGCCCCAGAGCAGAGCTTCACAGTCTTTTCGCAAAATTTGCCAAACTTTCCTAGAAACCATCTTCTATGGGCAACATGGCAAGAGGTCACAAAACTGACTTACCTTGTGCGTATAATGACAATTTCCCCAAGAGCCTCCTGATAACCTCGAACATATGTTATGTCTGACGGTTATTTTGCTTCTCTGTTACAGCAATCTCATTTCTTGCTTCCATGTATTACAGATTGTCAATACTATCAATAATCAAGTCATATATCCTTTATCCTGGATTCTCTTTTGCCATTTTTTTGTCCTTCAAAATGTGGCTTTGACAAGTGAGATGATACAATGATAAATAATTTCACTCTTGAAATATTATACCTACGGACTGAGTCCACTGCCAGGAAATCCTTTTTATTTTTAAATGGCCGATATTTCATCAAATAAAAGACTCAATAGAGTCAGCTCCTAGGAGCATTAAGTTTAATTAGTCAAAATCGTGAGTGATCTTAACTTCTTAAAAATTTATTTAAGGGCACTATAAGCACTATAGCTACTGTAGATCCATATAGCAATTATGGTACAAATAATCTATGAGCACCTTCCAATTTTTTTTGTCAATTTTTATTTAAAAAAATTGGGGCACTCCTTAGCATCTGCTACTGGCCCCATTCCAGCCATGTCGGTAATACAAAATTCTCCATTGCCAATATTAATTTTGTCCACCCAGGATGGTGGTGATGGGTAGAGGACACTGTGAGTCTTTTGGCCCAGTGCCTATCACTGCTTGCAGATGACATGGGATTAATATGCAATATAATGAATCCATTCCACGTACTATATGTGGAAACATATTTTTGGAAATAGACGTTGAACTCACGATGAAGCCACAAAGGAGGAGTTATTAATCATTGGTATTTATTTTCTTTTAAGGACCACTATAATCACCCAGACTACTTCATCTCAATGAAGCTGTCTGGGTGCAGTGGTACTGTCCTTTTAACCCTGGAATGTAAAACATCTTCTATGATAAGAATTGTATTGGAGGAGATCGTGGAAGACATCACCAATAATGTGGACATCTTTGAATGCGGAGCGGGCGGCTGCACTGGAGGTATCTTAGCCCTGGAAACTAGGTAATTGTTATTAAACTTTAAATGTTTAGCAGAAAAGGGGAAAGGACAGTGCTTACAGCGATAAAAGGCAACCTATACACCCTAAAAAAAAAAAACTACTGTTATATTTGGGACTGTAGGTCGATTTTAATACATTTATATAAACCCTGAAATAAAATATTCTTTCTTACATAAACATTGCATCCTAAACATAAAGTTTTATTGCTCCAGAGCTCTGTGATTTATTTCTGCACGGCACAGCAAGTTTTACCGCCATGGAGCTCTGTGATATTCATATACAGTGCACATTACTGTATTACTGCTGTGAATATCTGTGATGGACTCATACACTACACCTCCACCTCACTGAGAGTTTATCACTCTGGAGCTCTATGATGCATTCTTCCACACTGCACATTACTGTGTTTTGTTGATGTGGAGTTCTGTGATACACTCATACACAATATATCAATGTACATTTTATTGCTGTGGAATTGTGCTACTTTAATTCACAATGTATATCTGTATATTAATGTGAATATCATTGATATGGAGCTCTAGGATACAATAACTGGCTGAAGATGTTCAGAACCTTTTTTTCTCATTCTGACTGTTCTCAAAGTCAAGCAAACCGAGGTATAGTTTTGTCCAGAACCCAAAAAGAAAAAAAAATGATACTGCACAAAACCAGTCTAGTTAGCTATGAATTCCCTTAGCAACAAAATAACTTGCACTGCATAGAGCTTAGCACAGGAGCTGAGCCTTTATTCCCAAAATGATCTCCACAAATTAACAGATCAGGGTTCCCCGTTCCCTCTATTGCCATTAGTAAACTGAACTAAGAACAAAATCAGACACCGCAGAATATTCGCGACCCAAAGCCATTTTCTGAATGGCAAAGGTTGTCATATTTTCAATATTTTTAGTGCAATTTTTTTTAAGGAGAAATTCTTCTACCATTAAAACACTCCTTCTGGACACAGGTTATTGAATAGCACGATTATGCCAAAATAACTCGTCAGTGCCATTTTTTTTAGCGCAGTGAGATTTGCTCATTTGAGCCATTGATCTTTTAGCCAGAAGCCAACGAACGAGCTGTTTCATCCCACATTGTCACACGTGACAGAAAAGATGCTATCTAAAAAAAACTAAAAAACATCTACGTTTTTTTTCTCTCTACCCATTATTTGTTTACATCATAAATAAATCGTCTGTGATGAGTGTGACATTCTTGGCATTTTTACACCACTTTAACCTAGGAGCTCCTAATCCTTCCTTAATGGTGTTTTAATATAAATGGGCAATCGTTTAGTTACTGTTTCACTGACAGGTTGACAGATGTGCGTCGTTCATGATAATCCTGTCTGCAGGCCGTAGAACTACTGCACTACTTAAAAAAAAACTAAAAAAAAAACAAGAAAGGGGAAATGATCGCACAGTAATCGCTGGTTAGAAACTGTCTCAATGCTGGATTTGTATTGCGACAAGTGGGAATAAAATCTGCTCTGTAACTAGTATGTAGTGTGCAGGTTTAATAAGCAGTCTACGGTTAATAAGCTGCAGGTAGCGATTGGCATTTCTGTATTTGAAGACGTTCAGCAGCTCTACTTTGTCCGTGGGAAAAAAAACTTTAAAATGTCCTATTCTTAGGTGCTTAATATGCAGGCCCTGTGTACAGGCCTCGCAACCATACCACTGACTGTCCTGATTTTAGAATCCTGTCCTGCCATCTTCACATTTTACCATGGTGTCCGGCTTTTGGGGACACCATGGAACTGTCCCAGACTAGATGAGCCAAACGGTTCTTATCGGCCGTCACATATATCTATGTTTCTATGTCCCCTAAAAGCGTAGTGCCAGCACATTAATAGACACGCATGAGCATTACGTCCAACCTTGGTTTGCTGTCCTGGGTGATTAAAAGCCATGTGCATCGTCCAACCTTGGTTTGTTGTCCTGGGTGATTCAAAGCCATGTGCATAGTCCAACCTTGGTTTGCTGTCCTGGGATGCATTCACGCTAAGCTGGCTAGCCCCATGGGCGTTCCTCTTTATGGAAAACTGATGTTAGGGTATATGAGGATACATCACAATCACCTACAAATATCAAGATAACAGGGGCCCTTTAAATTGGAGTCTAACAGCTGGGACGTTGCTGGTTGCATCTTCACCAGGGGCTTCAGCCCAAAGGTAAATGTTATATTGACTTACGCCCCTCCCAAAATCTTATATTGTAATCTGCCTTATGTCCAACCGCAAACCATAATATCTTAAGGTAAGGTATGATGACCTCCTCGCCTTACATTGTCAGGAAAAACATGGAAACTAGAACTTAGCTTTAGGTGAAGAGAACGCTGCTATGTATGGAAGGACAAATATTTCCAGAATTTTCCTATATTTATAGATATGTCTGGGGTCCTTCAACCCAGTAAATGCTATTTCAGCATTTAGTTTGAATAAAACAGTGGAGGCAAGGAACGTATTTACCCCCATTACACTTACATATTGAAAATTTTCCTTTAAGAAAGATTACTGTGTGGGGTAAGGACTTCTGGGTTCTGTAATGCCATAACTAAGTCAAAATTGCTCACTCCCTCTGTGAATTAAGTGAAACGTTTAAAACAGAAGACAAATCATTTAACGTTGTTGGGTTCCAGGCCAATGGGCATTTTAAGCCAACGTATGATGTCACACATTTGTACACATGTGGCAGCAGAACAGCATTTATATGCTTGGGACGAGTTGTCGAACTTTTAGTTTTTTAAAGTTCAAACCTGCTTACTGGTATATTGACATTCGACACAAAAATAAAAGTGTGAGCTTAGATAGCCTCGGAAACATATTTTTGTTAATGAGGTCAAAATTCAACGTGTTGTCTAAAATATGTCCCTTGGTCACAGAAGTGGTAGAATGTGTAGCCCATTAATTGCATCCTGGAGAGTGGCACTTAGGGAATGCCCCTGAATATGAAAACCAGATAAATCACACTGATTGAATAATGCATTATTTGTGGAACAAATGATTGTATGGTGTGTTGTAATCAGTCTCGGCCAAGTACGAATAAAGGTCGTGAAAACACCAAGTCATTTAGAAGAAAAAAAATATGATATAAATCTACCCAGATTAGAAAAAATTTCACATATTTCATAATTAATGCAAAACTGAACGTTCTAAAGTTCTGTCCAAACTCGAACATATAAATGTTAAAGCATTCTGTTACATTGACACTATAGGAGTTCTCGAGTCCAAGTTCGGTTTTAGGATGCTTCTACCCCCAATTCTCCCCTTGCTACAGTTTCTTTTAGCACCCGATCATTTTCCCCCTTTTTTTCTGTTTTCTTATCTCTTCCTTTAAACTTCTTTTATACTTTCTCATTATCTTGTCTTTTTCAGGTTTTCAGCCGATCCAGTGTAGAGTCTTTAGTAAATATTTTTGATATCTCATGCAATAGATGTAGATTTCTCCCAAAACATGTTGCATGGCCTCCACTGAATTGTTCCAGTAGAAAAAATCATGCCAAAGTGGAGTAAAGTTAAACTCAATTTCCTATAGCTCAAATCTAGGGGAAAAAATAAGGATTGTTTTTAGAGAATACATTTTTTATACCATTGTGCTGAGCAAGAGTGCTGTGTCTTCAGTGGTGTATCCTGGTTTTGTGCTGCCCTAGGCATGCCAAAACTCAGGCGCCCCCGCCCCCCCCCCCCCCTCCCGTGCCACCCTTCCCTCCCCCCTTCCTCACCGTCTAAATACACACACACACATTCACTGACAGACACGCATACACTAGCTAATAGACATACACACTCACTAGCAGACACACACATTCACTAACAGACATGCATACACTCTCACTAACAGACACACACAAACTAACAGACACACACATAGTAACACACTCCCTAACAGGCACACTCCCTGACATACACTCACTAACAGACACACACACACACACTAACAGACACACACTAACAGACACACACACTAACAGACACACACACTAACAGACACACACACTAACAGACACACACACTAACAGACACACTCACCAACACCACACACTAACAGACACACACACACTAACAGACACACACTAACAGACACACACACTCACTAACAGACACACACAATCACTAACAGACACACACTCACTAACAGACACACACACTAACAGACACACACACACTAACAGACACACACACTCACTAATGTGTCTGTTAGTGAGTGTGTGTGTGTGTGTGTGTGTGTCTGTTAGTGTGTGTGTCTGCACACACTAACAGTCACACACACTAACAGACACACACACACACTAACCGACACACACACTAACAGACACACACACACTCACTAATGTGTCTGTTAATGAGTGTGTGTGTGTGTGTCTGCTAGTGTGTGTGTCTGCACACACTAACAGTCACACACACTAACAGACACACACACTCACTCACTAATAGACACACACACTCACTCATACATTAACACACTCACTTTTTCTTTTAAAAATTCAACCCCCCCAGCCTCCTTACCTTTGGGAATGCTGGGGGATTCTCCCTTTCCCTGGGGGTCCAGTGGCTGCTGGGCTGCTGGGCCTTCGGAATATATGACGGGGGGCCGGAATATGACGTCATATTCCGGCTCCAGGTGACCGACATCACTCTGCGGCACACGAGGGAGCTGAGCAGAGCGCTCAGGGTAAAGTGCTCCCTTGCCAGCGCCGGCGACCGCCCACCCGCCCACCTGGCTTGTCAGTTAGCCGCAAGACTAACAAGGCATTTGCCCAGTGCATTTGGGGGCGGCTTTTTTTGCCGTCCCTTGGAAAATGTCGCCCAATGCAAATGCCTTGTTTGCCTCGCGGCTAATACGTCCCTGTGTGTCTACAAATAATAACCTGAGACTATTCTCGCTGCCCTGTACTGATATAGATTATTTTAAATAAACAAATATGTTTAAATGTCTATCTGTTCCTGTCCAAATCTGAGATGATTAAATTGCGTATACGCAGAAGTAAGTTCACACTGACACACGGAGTTCAGGTTAAAAGCACTTCGAGAAAATTTAATGGCATCTGATTAAAAAGCGGGCTCGCAGACCCTTATAAGAGCGAAATTGCATCATCATTGAATATCAAGATAACAACAAATAAACATCATTAATTGGATTAAGTGTTAAGTGGTTATGTCAATGTTCCCACATCAATATTATTAATTGGTTCCGGCACTAAGTGGTTAGCTAGGTGTCCTCCCACCGGGAGGTGGCGTTCTTTTGGACACGGGTGTGGACAGATGGTTCAAGCGCCATCTTACCCAGCACGAGGTTTACTCGGTGGGAAGGGGGGCTTGGGCGTCATTTTGGGTAGTTAGTGATGTCAGACTCTAGGTCAGGTTCAGGGTCTTTTTTATGAAAGAACATTTCATACAGGCTGTTTCTCATGGCCTAGCTATAGTATACTTTGTTTCATATTAGAGGAACTTCATAATTCCGGTGTTAGTCATGTCTTTCTAGAAAATACAGTCTCTATTCATTATTCTAAAGGCTGTTAGGAAAATCTGTCATGTAATGTAGTTAGAAAATGGAGTTAGTACAAAAATTCAATACATGATCAATAAAGGTTTTAATAATTCTACATCAGTACCATGCAGTTTTGCTCTTGCTGTGTTTGCCACAGAATCCACTATTCTCAAAAAAGTGTTCCATGACATAACATATACAGCCACACGGTAAGTCTCACTGTATTTCCCATGCTATTTACAGAATACCCACTATCAGAGAACCCAGACGTGTGCCGTTAGCCCAGTGTTCCGAGCAAGGGTGCCTTAGAACCATCGTACAGTACTTACCAACAGTGCTACTTTGCCACAGTGAGCCAAATTCATGCAATTTTGACTCAAAAGTCAAGGATACTGTAGCGGACCTAGGGTAACCCGACTGGTTACCTCCACTAATACTTTTCCTTCAGCCAGTCAGGAACCATTTACAGTAGGAAGGACATTCCCCACCCAGTAACTGGACACCACACAGCCCTGGAGGTACAACACAATTTTATTGGTCACACACGGCTTTTATGCATAACCTCATGCAAGGGGTTTACCATACAAACATGCAAGGACCCAGGATCCTCCTCCTCCCTGGAGCCCCAGCGCGGGAAGGGACGCTGCTCCCTTTGTTCCCAATGCCTGCTACTAAACCCACAGGGTTTCCCACACCAACCACCAGGGGTCTTCTTCCCTAGAGCCTCTGTGCCTGGGAGACTAGGCATGGGAAAAATGGACCGTCCCTTTGTCTCCCAGGCACAGAAACCCTGCCTGCAGGAAAGAGCTGGTCCCTCCAGCTCATAAAGGCCCGCCAAACTCCCCAGTGCCCCAAAAGTGCCCACAGCAATCTCAGGGACCCTTGCATCAGTTCCTTGATCGACTAGTCTCCATTCGCAAGATGCTGGTGTGAAACCCAGACAAGGGAAGCGTCTCCGTTCAGGGTATGAATGCTCCCCCGGCTGGCGTTCGTCTATACGAATGGCAGCCACCCAGGAAAGCACTCATTAATTACCTCCCTTGCAGTTTCACACCTATGTTGTGAGTGAAAATGTTCTGATTAATTGGTGTGAGCGTTCTAATGGGGCACCGGGAAGGTCCCCATTCGGGAAAACGAGCGAGGCAAGAAACAATCCACGAATGCTCCCCCTGGTGTCGTTCGTCTATATGAACAGCGGCCACCCAGGGAAGCACTCATTAATTGTTTCCCTTGTGGTTTGCAGTTTTGACACTTAGGTTGCAGGGTGGGAACATTCTATTCTAACATTCTAAATGAGGGATTGGGGTGGTCCCCATTCGGGAGGTGAATGAATTACCTTTGTGGAAACTCCAGGAAACGGGCACAAAAAGCAAACATACAGGGGAAATACATGTAAATGAGAGGGAAAACCCACGAACAGGCAGCGGTTTCGCCACAGATACCTCCATGTATTTTACATAGAAATGTTGCAGTCTATTCGTGGAAAAATGTGCTGCTGAAGAACATTAAAACCAACTCAAATGGAAAGTACATGAGGACACCCCCTCTCCTCTACCAAGTGTGAGTTTCTTTCATCTGCATTATTAGGCCGTTGGGCTTGGTGTACATTCTCACACATGCCAAATTTGGTAAAATGGTAAGATGTCCCTATTAAGGTGCTCTTATGTTGAATTGGGATGAATTGACTAATGTCTAGATACCGTTGCTGGGTTAATTCCTTAAACAACTGAGTGGTGGTGCAGAAAATGTATTTTGTTTATAATTACAACACGGATGTTGCTCCTAAATCCTCACCCAACACACTAAGTGCACCAATTTGTAGTCATTGAAATTCCAGAACAATATATTTGCCAATTTAATGTAAGTTAATGGGGCTTTTTTTTTTTGTTTGTTTCAAAGTGAGTCAGGCGATATCTGGACACTTTCCCAAACGGCATTTATCCCACAGTAAACACAAAAGCATTAACAAGAGAATAGACCATTTTTTTTTTACCATAACGAGATGTTTGCCGTTGATAAATAATATAATTGTGTGACTATTTTCTAATCCTTAATTAAATGTGACTCTTACACTGGTTCACTGGCTTTTAAAATGTCATAGGACACATTAAATGAAAAAAAAAGCTTGACAACACGTAGTAATACATTTGAGAAATATATATATTTTAAAACTCATGGATGCTGTTTATGTTTATCTCCCAAGAGAAATTTCATAAAATACACAAAAGCTGAACAAAAATGTGTCTATGCCATTTGTATGCTGTACACAAGCAGTTAAGGCAGAAAAAATATTATGCCTTGAATCAGTGACGCAAACCATATATTGACTAACAACTTTTGTATTACACAGCTGTGTTACAGTGCTGCCACCCACCCCACGCGTTTCATATTAATGGTTAATAAGTGTGTGGGGGTTTAGAAAAATATCCCTCTCTGTCTCATTAGAGATTTTACCTTCTAGCTGAGGACAGCAAGGTGAATTGTTAGTGTAAGACTCACCAAAGAGGTTTTGTCTTGACGTGGCAGGTGAGCTTACACTTAAATGGCCATTGGAGTGATACTTAAAAAAAACTCTGGTTATTTAAATGTAAATAGCGATTTAGGACAGTGCTCAAGTAACTTCTTTCTTTGTTTTTTCTATTGTATATATTGACTAACTGCCTGGCAAGCCAATGGGATTGAAGACAGGGCTGAACTTTTCCGACAGCTGGTAGTGGAGAAGCAGTCCGTTGAGTTTATCACTGATGTTCCGTCACACTTCAGTGGGGTTTCGCAAGTTCAGTGAAGACTTATATAATTTCCAAAAATGGAATGTTCACGCTAGCTATGGACTGACTGCAGTTTATCTTTCCGGTAGAATCCGAGTGGGAGCAAATGTGTTGAAGTTTTTCTTGCCGCCTCCTACTCTCACTTATCCATCACGGTGCAGCTTTAAGTTAATTTTTAGAACTATGCTTTCTGTTCTAGTGAACCTGTATGTGCATCAGCCTTGCCGCTAGTTTGCTGTATACTCATGATGTACTATAATATCCCTTGAAATGCTTTGATGCTCAAAAATGCTGTTTTGCCACTTCTTGCAGACGATTGGATAATTGTTTACTCGTCGCCTGGCAATGGAACATGATCACGTCACGCGTGACGCACGTGACATCTGACGCCATCACGCACGTGCCTGCCGATCCAGGAAGTCACTGGAGATGTTGAACTTGCCGGGGCTATGGAAAGTTACCACACATCTGGTCCTTTATGTGTTTCTGATTACTTGGGGGCGGCACTCTGGGTCATGTAAGCACTTTGTTTGTGTATATATTGTCTGTACTTTGTCCTCTAATAAACTGTGATAGCATCTGGGTGTGCACACTTATACTGGAAGCGCAGGACTCTTTTTCCTTCATTGTTTGCCAAATTACATTGCTGGGACTACAGTGTGGAGCTTCTACAGCACAGGTTTAACCTTTTTTTTTGTCAGACTGTGATTTTGTAGGCATATTGTTTGCCTCTACCTCACCCTATGCATGTATGTGTGTATATGCGTTAGGGGGTAGTTATGTGTATATGTGACAATGTGCTGCTAATCTTATAGATCAGTCTGGCAAAACAAAAATAGGGGAATGAGCCATGAAGGATAAAAAAGGCAGTATTTGCATTGGTGGGCTCCAACCCAGGTATATTTTGGACCTAGGAATGGCCCACTTGAAAACAAGGTGATTTTTCAAGGGCTGCTGTGGCCTGGGGACATGAATAGTTATGTGGCATTGGATTGGAGGAGAGCCAAGTTAGGATCATTAGCAGTCCAGTGTGCCCTCGCTTATTGCATGTATGTATATGTTAAGGGCCAGAAGAGTGTATTATGGAAACTCGCCATGTGACTGCAAGGTGGGTAAATCCAAGCCTGACTGCCTGCCCAGGGATTTTGAGACCCGTGCATCCTTACCGTAAAAATTACATCTTTTTTCACCACACCCATTTCTCCGATGTCATAAGTTAAGTAAATAAACCCGATGAATGAGCAGAATCAGATCAGTGAGTACAAGGTCTGTTGCACGTGAGTGTACGTAAGCAAATAGGAACACTCCTAATGTGCATTTTATAATACCCTGATTTGGGATTTAATCATGCAGGTATATGCCTAAGCAAATAGCATGAAAAACTGTTTGGCAAGCTCCGGCAATGAATTTACGTAGACAGGGTTTCTCGTTAAAGCATTTTATACAAATTAACATCGTGGAATAAAAATGGCTGCTAGAAGAATAATTGTGACTTTTAATACCTAAAAAAATATTTATTTTTTAAATAGCTGGTACAACACCAGTGTGCCTTTTCACAAATCTACACACTTTCAAGGAATCAAATTAAATAAAAAATAGTGGCACACAAGACACGTTCAAAAAATTTATATTTACATTTCATTTGTATGTCCATTTTATGATTTATTTGGTTCTTATATATAACAGGACATGATAACTATTAAATAAAACACACATTTTGTAATATTACAAATGGAAAATTCACAATTCAAAGCCTTATTTCCAGATTTTATTTATTAACAACTTGGTGTTACAGAAAGAGTGTGATCACAAATAGAGTCCTCGATTTATAATTTATGGATAAGCTTTTCAAGTGATTTAAGTTTTAAAATATATTTTTTTCAATATTTAAATATAAAAAAATATATCATATATTAAAAATAAATCAATAAATTCAAATGATCAAAATATTAAAATATATTTTTTAAAACTTTTAAAATAAGTTTAGCCAAATATATTAAATAATTTGATAAACGTATCCAAATATATTAATCGAGGCTATAGCCTGATAATTGAAAGCTGAATGACAAAATATAATCTCCTGAATCATCTGTCCAGTGAGTGTGTTTTAATCAATTAAGACATTGCCATGTCTTAAATGATACATACTATACTTGCACTCATGAAAATCCAACAGAGATTAGATCTATTTATCACATTTGCAATTCCGGTGATATATTCATAGAAAGTTCAGGAAGAATGCATTTAAGATGTTGACGTCGTATAGTACATAGAGATATAGGAGTATTTTTAATAAATCATATTATATTGCACAGACGGATTTAGTCACACTAGGCTTTGGTGGAAAAGAATAACACATTGATTGACAGGCCCGCAATGACCCAAGGGTTTATGGGGGATCAAATCGGATTAGATCATTTATTTTCATTTACCCTTGAGTGTTTCTTTTACCTTTTCTCTAGATACACTTATTCAAGAAACTGTTGCCAAAATGAGAAATCTCTGAAAGAATTCACTGTGGCCCTTTATCAGTTTAAAAAAAACGGATCTGGGTTCAAATCGGTGTGTAGATTTGTAACCGTTTATTGGCTGGTTATAGCGAGCTAAATACATGTGTGTCTAACGTATCGGAGAGTCAGGAAAACTTTGCACGTAATCAATAAACTAAGCTTGTGTTTGCTTTGGACTGTTTGGACTATACTAACCTGTTGAACCATTCCGATTCCTTTTATACGTTTGATTCCTCTGTATAAAAACCTTTTATTATTTATTATTGCTATTTATAAAGCGCCAACAGATTCCGCAGCGCTGTACAATTAGTGGAGAAACGTACAATATACACAGACAGATACAAGAGGTAAGAGAGCCCTGCCCGTAAGCTGATATCTAGCCATTGGAGCTCTTTTATACAAAGTGCTTGGCTAGATGGCCCGTGAGCTTACAATCTAAAGGATTTAGATTTCTAGACTGTTAATATAGAAAACGTTCACAGCTCAGAAGTGGCATTATCATCTGACTTTTGTTTTTTACAAATCAGCCAAAAACTGTATTTTAAAAAGATACTTGTAACGTTTACCCAACCAGGCTGTAGTGTAGTATATTTTGCTGTAATTACCTCTTTGAAGTATTGATTTTTAATTGTGAAGTGCCCACGATCATCAGGGCTATTTACTAAAGTGAGAAACTGAATAGTTGTGGGCAAGACTATTGGAAATAAAAGCATAGCTCACTGAAAGAATTTTTCTAGTTCGGCTTTTTTGACCTTGTATCTGAAATTCATTTAGAATTCTCACTACAGTGAATGACCCTGTAAATGTTTTGTAGAATTCTGCACCATGAGCCTGCCTCTTTTGCCACGGCTTCCCTTTCAAAAAATGACTTCCTTATTAGTGTACGTACAGAGCCAAATCACTGACGCCACTGACTGAGCCAAACTGCATCCACTGCTCACTGTAATAGCGTTCTGAGCACAAATAAGCAAAAGACATGCTGTCTATGTGGTGGTTCGGCTCATCGGAATATCGTCCATACAAAATATTTCGGAAAATGAATCGCATGAACTCCAAAAGGGAGTAAGAATGGGCCAATCAGTGTGCTCGGACAAAGTGTAATTCTACCGAAAATTAATGCATGTTAATGCAAATACAACAATCTATAGAGAACTTTAAAAAAAACGAGCACAACCTATAGTTAACTTTTAGGTAGCTGTTGCATTGTGCTGAGATTGAATTTAATACACACCATGGTACTCTACTAAAATTGTAGCCAGTAAGCCACCCTTATCATTACTCATTCCTTCCAAATCCTAACCAGGTAATATTTAATTTTGATGTTAGTCATTTTTGTTGGTATATATGAATATTGATAAATTAATTATTTTCCTTAAAAAGTAGTACAAGGTAGTCAAGTAATTGTTTCATATTTTTGTCTTCTTATAATTGTAATATCCTTGCATGCTTTGCATGCCCTGATGAACGTCCATTTTTATTATAGTCTAATTTTATGTTTAAACATGTGAAAATTAGAACCGCTGGCTGAACTGCAATGGTCATTTCTGTAGTTTAATTTGTAATGCCTACAATGTTATCTTATCCTTAAATGACTAACTATTGTGTTTTTGCAATTTAATAGTCAAATCTCGCTA
The DNA here is from genome assembly GCF_036172605.1 of Pelobates fuscus. Lineage (NCBI taxonomy): Eukaryota > Metazoa > Chordata > Amphibia > Anura > Pelobatidae > Pelobates > Pelobates fuscus. The sequence continues at coordinate 292,621,874 of NC_086322.1, forward strand.
TTCCTGAATACAAATGAATTTTGACTTAAAATTCTTACACACGGAATGGAATGTTCAATCAGTCATGACATTAAACGGACATTAAACTATAGATTTCAAAATGGGTGGGAGCGGTGAACTATATTTGTTTTTAGTATCTGTTAATATCATTGTTCTTATATGATGTATTCTGGACATTTTTCAAACCGTTCTATTGGCAGAAGAATATTCTGTTAGAGAATTTTCCCATACTTTTTCATTTCTGTCATACACTTGCAATTTATCATTCAACCCACCACCGTTCCTCTTCTCTACTTCGTTCTCCCCTTTAAGAATAAAAAAATACTAAAAAGTTATATTTTTTTATTACAACCTTTTATGAACTTTCTAAATCTGCCATGTAATCCAACATTTAAATCTCTCCAAAATCTTGAGCCTCTAATCAAAACAACATGTACATTTATATTACTTTGTATTTATCATAGCTAGACATAGGATTTTGGGCCGAAATGTCTATGGTAAATACCTTCAGCCATAAAACAAGCCCAAAAAATTGCAAGAAAGGTGTTACATGGTCGAGTGCTTTCACTTTATTGCACCTCCTATAAATCTTATTAAATGAGTCCATACCTAGAAGTCACAGTTTCTGATCTAAGTCAGCTAATTAGTGCCTGGCAGGATACTAACATGTGGTCTTAATTTGATTGGCATTAAATTGTTCACGGGGATGTTTTGACTGGATCCTTCAGTGGGAATTTTTGGTCCTTAACAGTTTGCTTTCCAAAAAACTGGCAGTCCTTAAATCAAGATGTGTGTTTTAGATTCTTCAGAGCAGAAAGGAAACACGGAAAAAAATATACTCCTCTGACCCAAGAAGTGTCTCCCGGCAGTTTTGCATAAGCTATTGACTTTATTGCCCGGAAAAGTCAACTGTGCGGTCACTGTAGTGAGGAGAGGGATGTTAGCTAGTTTAGATTGGCCACTACAGATAAATAGCGATGGCCTCTTGTTCAAATACCTCACAACCTTGGCCTGTTGAAAAAATAATGCATCCGCCCTTCCTTCATCAAGGAGAAGATGAGTGTGAAGAGAATGGAATAAAAAAAATTGTTACAACATCTACATGTTATGTCGATGTTTAAGGAGTTGAGTCTGAGCATTTATTTATGTTGTACTATAAATGATCTCTGTTCACCAGTTTATAAAAGTCGATAAAGCACAGATCAATAGCGTCATCTTTAACTACACTGATTGTTTCTAAGTTGTGGAAGTGAGGAGTGTCTTCCTGATCAGTGGCTTGCCTGCATATTGTTATTTTTTACTTCCCCTATACACCTACCTATTTTCTTTTGTCAATAGCCTCACTATCCTTAAATTCTTGTTACATTAAATTTTATGTCACATCATAGCATTCTACTGCATAATACACCATTTTTTGTTATTATTATTATTTTTTGTAAGACATAGTTAATCCAGTCACCATGTATGATATTGGTGAGATGGTGGTGGCAGTTATCATGAGCTACAATTTCTCAAAACTCAAGGTACCTGCACGGCACCCACCTTTTCTTTAGAATCACTCAATACTGTTCAGATGGAGTTCTAAACTTTGCTTCATCATCAACCTGCTTCCAAAGCAAGAACAGGCCATCTGATCATCTGATTTCCAACTCCTCAATGCACATAGAACATCTATTTACCAGAATGTTCCTGTTCTAAATTAGAACCTTGTGTAAACCAATCAAAGCGAGGACACAGAGGACATCCCCAGTTGACCTGTAGAGATTAATAAGCATCCCTCTAAGTACTTGCATACCATGGTTCTCAGTCTATCATCTGTGAGTACCATTAAACACAGCTGCGGTTCAGTATTTTATTTTTCACTGGTCTAACCTATAAAATCATATTGAAATCATCTAAAACTAAAGAAATATGGATTTATTCCTGCCTACATATGTCAGCAATTACTACTGAAACATATTTGGCTTCACGAACACTTTAGGGTCAGATGTAAAAAAAAGGACTTTGATGCGACGGTTATGTCATTTTCTCCCTGCACCTCGTAATCAATGTGCTTGTTTTATGTCATCAAGACTCCCAGACCGTGTGATCAGTGTCCGCCGGTAGGTGGAGTTTATTAAAGACAGATGATGAAGTATATTGTCAAATTATGAGCCCTTTGCATGTCGTTTTTATTCTCTCTGCATCAAAAAACCCTGTCAAATGAAATCTGTCAGAGCTTGACCTCCTGTTTTAGTGGGATATTTTCTCCTCCTGTGCTCACATAGAAGGACCCCCTTACAGTCCCTTCATCTCTCCATAGTTAAATTTTTTTAATGTTCTGTACTTGATCAGCCTAATTGGGAGCACATCACAAGAAATTCAGATCTCAGATCAAAAGTTGAGTTCATGCTTTTTGCGGGACTAACGTTATTTAGGCATAGTTGCGATCACCGAGAAAACGCGACTGCAATTTATTCCTTGCACTTCACTTGTACTTTTAATGCAAAAGAGATGATACATATCTCTCGAAAAAGGCAGGATGACTTGCATGAACTTTTATCAGAATAAAAAAAAAGTGTAAAAACCTCTATGGCTGTAGCAACACGCTGGGATCGCATTCAGTCCTGGAACTCAGGTGCAGTAACAGCTCTCCATTACAAGCACGATCCACAGAGATCCTGAGGTTGAGAACAGGATTCTGTCGGATCAGTGCTGGCACAGGGGCTTTAATAAAAAATAACAGAAAATTCAGGGAAACTAGCAAGGACAGGAAACACGGCTTCTGCCGAGCCGAACCAAGATTCTAATTTTGGAACCTAACCAGAAGAATCAACAGTGCACATTTCGGATGGTCCATGTCAGGTTTAGAGTTCAGGAATTCGACCTATCACCCGATTTATGGCAAATGCTAGGGGTTCTGAGGCAGGTAACAAAACAACCAAACACTGACTGAAAGGTGTGCTCTGCTTATAAAGGAATGGCTCAATCACATAACCTGGTCTCACCTGTAGGAGGAGTTACCTGAGGTCAATGTGACTGACTGTGGGACTCAGCCCTATCTTGGATGCATCATTGTCCTGGCTCCACCCTTCAGCCACACCTCCACCAACCTCTGACCTGCAGATCAGTCTCCTAATGGAATGCCGGAACAAACACTGTGAGTTCTCCCTTCTGTGAATCGAAGTTCAGAGGATGCCAACTGTGGTGCAGCAGCCACGGGCACTATGACCACTGTGGACAGACGCCTAGGGCATAGCAGGCAGCCCGGGACATGTGAGTACCGCCGGCGAATGTGACAAAAGCTCAGAGATGTAGTAAAAGTAAAGAACAAGCATCTATGCCATTATTGGCACTTTAATAAGAGCCCAATGTATTGTTCATGCAATGTCTGCAAGAGAACCCAGTTCTTATACCAAAAATATTTCACAATTCATAGCAACATGGTTTTTATTTTATCACTGCCTTAAAAATTGCAATTTTGTCTTTGACTTCTTCATTTACAAGAGTTCTGCATTGCTGCAGTGAGAATGAAGCAAGAATTGATGGAGGAACTTCATGGGAGAATGGATGAGGCGTAGAGGAATCAGAAGGCGAGGAACCCAACAGAAATAAGATAATGCTGCATGAGCAAAGAACAATAAAGAGGTTTGTGGATTGAGATAAGTTTAAAAAAGGGGTGGCTGACATTAAGCTAGAGTTGTGGAAATAAAGCTGGATAGGGTAGGACGTGAGGCAGGTGGATGAATAAAACTGGAGTAGGTATAGTGTACGAGATAAAATGGTGATAACATTTGACTTGGTCAAACCCTTTTTTCCAAAACTATAAAAAAATTTGGAACAGCTCAATATCAGATGAATGTCAGTTCGGCTCGGCAGAAGCAAGATTCTAATTTTGGAACCTAACCAGAAGAATAAACATTGCACATTTTGGATGGTCCATGTCAGGTTTCAGAGTTCAGGAATTCAACCTATTACCCGATTTATGGTAAATTTAGTTGAATGGCAGTAAATATATTCATACTCAGTAGCGAAGGCAAAGCATTTGCTTTGAATGATTTACCAGTTCATTTTGAGGTTTGTTTTTTTTGCCTTTTATTCTATTGAAATCCCACTGGAAGTCTCCTTAGAAGTAAATTTAATTCCTGTTAATTAGCCGATTCCATGAATTCTCGCTCCGCTTTATCATGTGTCTTCATTTGCATCTGTGTCAATTAACCTATCTAATCACGCTAATTATTAGCTGGATTAAAATTAACCAATATTTATTGCAGTACATTTTAACACATTAAGCCTTCTCACTTGTGAATCTGTTCAAGAAAAATAAAGAACGAAAGATAGAAAGAGAGAAATATCTTTTTCTGTATCCTTTGTAAAAATACATAAATCTAGGATGACATCTGCAGAAATATAAATCAATTTCTTTAAATCATTTAATTCAGTGAAGTACAAAATTATTTGATTTAGTTTGTTTAATGATTTATCTCAGGGCTATCCACCCCTGGGCTGTTATACTGCGTTATCTGTTATACTATAATTACGATATTACATCAGATATTAAGCGTTTTATTTCTGGTGTTGAGGAGGAGCATGTGTTAATTTGCAGTTTCATTATTAAAGGACCACTATAGGCACCCAGACCACTTGAGCTTAATGAAGTGGTCTGGGTGCCTGGTCCCTCTAGGATTAACCCTTTTTTCTATAAACATAGCAGTTTCAGAGAAACTGCTATGTTTATATTAGGGTTAATCCAGCCTCTAGTGGCTGTCTCATTGACAGCCGTTAGAGGCGCTTGCGTGCTTCTCACTGTGAAAATCACAGTGAGAAGATGCCAGCATCCATAGGAAAGCATTGTAAATGCTTTCCTATGAGACTGGCTGAATGCGTGCGCAGCTCTTGCCGCGCATGCGCATTCAGCCGAAGAGGAGGAGGCGAGATCCCCGCCCGGCGCTGGAGAAAGAGGTAAGTTTAACCCCTTCCTCTCCATCCAGCCTGGCGGGAGGGGGACCCTGAGGGTGGGGGCACCCTCAGGGCACTATAGTGCAAGGAAAACGAGTATGTTTTCCTGGCACTATAGTAGTCCTTTAACATTTCACGCGTGTATTCCTATGCAGAATGTAATTGCCGGCCTTTTTCTGTATTAATTTTTGCGCTATAGAGAGTCCCCACCATTCAGTAGGTGATTTTATGGTACCTTATACCGACCATATATTTTGTAAAAAGATGATCTCCGGACAGACATATTGCCTGTTTAAAGGACTGAAAAGTGACTGAATTTAAGAAATACATGGCATATTGTTTTAGTCATATGAAACAAATATCCAACCAAATTAGCAGGACATTAGCACTGAGAAAGGGCTGCTGCTCGAAACGTTTGCTGCTTTAAATTTGTCCTCCAATAAATTGTGGTGGCACCTGGGTGTGCACACCTATACTGGATCGCAGGACTCGTGTTTGTTTTTTGCTTGCATATACACTGTTGGGACTTCAGTGCGGAGTATCTGCAGCACAGGTCTAATTTTTTTCTTTGTTTATATTTAGAATTTTGTAGGCATTTTTTTGCCTCTGCCTCACCCTATATATAGTGAAACAAATATCCATATGTTGTTACTTTGACAAGTCTACTACATTCCCAAGCGGAGTCATCTGTCTGACTGTACTTGCCACTTCCTGCAAATAGAAGACTTTTGTATTTATTGCTTCCCACAATGAAATGAGAATTTTTTAAAAACAAAAATTCACACATTTTCAATGTAGAGGACTTCAAAGTGTTTACTTTATTAAGTACATATGAAAGCGAGCATCTCTCGGTGCATTATCAGTGCTTCGTACGTTCCAGACATCCTCTCCTGATTGGCTAGAGACGTGATGTGATGCTGCCAGAGTAAGGTAGCACCACCAAGTGTAAAACTGTATTTATCGTGGAATAAAAAATGTAAACGGTTTAGAGTACTAGACCTATCCTATATTGCCGGAACGCTGAAGTTAAATATATAATGAAGTGGTTGTATCTTTTTTTTTTCACTTGCTATGTTTTGATCTACAATATTGTATGCTGGTTGGGTTTGTTTTGCTAACTGCTTTCTTTGGTAGCAAATGTTACAACTAGCACATGGCTTGCACAAGCTCTGATGTATTTACCTGTTAATTGTATCTTTTATATATAAATATATAATGCAACCTGGGTGTCCTTGAATTCGGCCTAATAGACAACGAACGTGTTGATGCTTAATAGTAGATTATCGCTGAGAAGTCCTTTTCTGTCCAGTTGTTAAAATTCTTCTCTTACTTCACATTTTTTCTGTAACATAAATCCAAACATTATCTAAATCAGTGATTACAGTTACCGTGATTGGACTTTATCGGGCCCCGAGAAACTACCCAAATAAATTATTGATTCCAGCACCACTTCGACCCCCAACGCAGTGCACTGAAGCAAGTCTGATTAACATGCTTTGACAAATTTATTATGTCCAATATTTTATGACAACTGAGGAATGGGTCAATAAGAAAATTCTAAAAATAAACAAAAAGTCATTAGGCTAATGCCATGTAGGTTATATGGGCACGGTCAAAAAAAGGCTCCGGCCACAGATCTATACTAAATATGCCTACATAGTAGTAATGTATGCATCCATGGTTATGACATCTTTTGGTATATACTGTAATTATTTTGGACACGTATCAGGACCTCACACCGTTTAAAAAGAAGGCAGACAGGCATAATCTCGAAAAATAAAATATCAAAACTATAGATTTTTCTGCGGGCTGTAACTCTCAAGCGAGTTGACAGCACTCTACTAAAAACAACATGTTGGCCAAAAAGAAAAAGAAAAAAAAAGAAAAGAAAAATGTGCTAGATTTTGTCATAACCTTTTAAATTTATTGTTTTTATTATTAAAAAGGGGGGGTGGGAGGAGAATGTGCATGTGGTCGCTGAACGAAGGGTGGAGGAGCTTTATAACATAATTAAATGTCTCTCGGGGACTTTCACAGACTTTTTGCACGTTTTAAATATTGGACACAAAAAAAAAAATAATTTGAAAAAGTCAGGTTTACAAATCTTGTTTTCCGAGGCCTCCCATTCGTAAGTGCAAACTACCTACTGCAATGTATCAATCTGAACTTTCTTTCTCGCTCATTATCTTATGATTAATGTTGCTAATATATATATAAACTCAAACGTGCATGTTAATATTATACTATTTATTCGAGATATAATTCATTGTATTGTCTGAAAAGCTAATGGTAGGATACAGTTATACAGATACCTGCAAAATACTGCGGTAAGTGATTTATAGTGATTCTTATTAAAAAGAAATAGAAAGGAACAAAGCTGATTTGGTGAATAATATAGTTTGAAAGGATTTGTTAGGTCGACTTAGAGGTAATAATTCAGATATGTGTATATCTGTAGAAATATGTATTTGTAATATATATGTGTGTGTGTATTAGACTTGTACATTGTATTGATTTGTTAAAAATATATATATTTTGCGTGATTTGGGTTTCATCCATGTGATGTTTCGGTAAGGAACAATTTTGTCCATGCAATTGTTTTGGGAAAAACAATGCGAATGAACCAAAATGGCACAAAATTTGCCAAACCGTATATTGCAAAATAGAAATATTATGTCAGTTTTTGGGGAGTACACTAGCGGACGCATTTCAGACCAATTAAGAAGAAGTAATCAATAGAGTGAATAGTAGGAGGAGCTGACAATATATTTGTTTATATATTATAGAAAAATAGAATGTGACGGCAGATAAGAACCATTTGGCCCATCTAGTCTGCCCAATTTTCTAAATACTTTCATTAGTCCCTGGCCTTATCTTATAGCTTATAGATAGCCTTATGCCTATCCCACACACGCTTAAACTCCCTCACTGTGTTAACCTCTACCACTTCAGCTGGAAGGCTATTCCATGCATCCACTACCCTCTCAGCAAAGTAACACATCCTGATATTATTTTTAAATCTTAGCCCCTTTAATTTAAGACTATGTCCTCTTGTTGTGGTAGTTTTCCTTCTTTTAAATAAACTCTCCTTCTTTACTGTGTAGATTATATTTATGTATTCAAATGTTTCTATCATATTATTATTATTATTTTATTATTTTATTATTTATATAGCGCCATCAGATTCCATAGCGCTGTACAATAGGCATATAACCCCCCCTCCGTCTCGTCTTTCCTCCAAACTATACATGTTAAGATTCTTAAACCTTTATGTGACAGACCGCATAGCAACTGGGTACCTCTGTCAATCGCTGCTTCCTAGTAATCCTTGAGTACCATAAGCACCGCACCGGAAACCATAACCACCGAAACCGCACAAACCACCGCAGCTCGGTTGGGGTCTTGCTGTCCTCCACCCACCCTGGATCCAAGACCATGATCCACATTTCAGTGGATAGACTGAGAGCGAAGCAGGCTGCTCTTACAAGAGCAATTGTTGTGATTCAAGGGAGTATAGTGATTATAGCAATCCCCAGAGTGAATATAGCTCTCCAATCCCCCAAACATGAGCCTAGACTTCATGAAGGGTAAAATTAATCTGTTTAATGGCAGCCACAACTGGCCTTATATGTATACGTTTCCTTGTAATTTTTATCCTGCAATCCATGAACCAGTTTAGTATCCCTTCTAGGAACTCTCTCTAAGGTATCAATATCCTTTTGGAGATACGGTCTCCAGTACTGCGTACAATACTCCAAGTGAGGTCTCACCAGTGTTCTGTACAATGGCATGAGCACTTCCCTCTTTCTACTGCTAATAACTCTCTCTATACAACCAAGCATTCTGATATATTATATATTATTTTACTACTCCTACATTTTTTTTCTCTTTTGGCCACTTTTCACTTGATCTGTGAATACAATCAACATTTGGTGCACAGAATCACGGGACAAACGAAACGATTCTCATCCATTTCGTGATGTGTCCATATAATGTCTCAACGTTCGGGATTTCAGACGAATCACCGATTGTCCAAAATTCACACAAATCAAAATTAGTTTAAAATTGAATGCACAAATCTAGCGTATATACAGAATGGAGAAAAGCTGCGCTCCCCTAAACATGCATACATTATAAAAGTGTCGCTTTGACCAATAAATACAACATACAAAATTCATTGCACTCCACGTCAAATTGCTATAAAGCCGAAAAATGTTTGCAAAAACGTGCACATCTATAATTTATAATATATACAAAATGATGCAAACAGTGCATTTAAACCCCAATGTCTTTCAGTGTCCAGATCAATATGTTTATATCCATCTTTTAAGATTATGTGAAGTTCTCTCTTACTCTGGTATATGTCCATGACATCACGTATGACATCACTGGGTCATTGATGATCACAGAAGAAGATCTGTGTATGATGGAACATAATTGTCGATATATTCTTAGAGGAATCTAATAGGGTGAAAGTAGAAAAGTCGAACCAGGGAATGTAAATAAAGTATTTTTTGCTGATTCAGAGCCATTAGGTACAATTACAAAGCAAAGTTCTAAAAATTGAGCAATCACCATAGTAACCGATTAAAATTGAGCTGCTGATTGTTCCACTTAAAACGTTGTCGCCACAAAACCTGTTAGTACATGAAACTATGGACAATTCAGAAAATCACGCTTGTGACCTCTTGAATTGTGAGAAAAAACCTAGGGGAGCCTGATCTGACGCACGATCACAAAATACAATGTGTTTTATATAAACTGACCATTACAAAAATCACAAACAAAATCTTACAATAAAAGCTGGGTTTAGATATAATCTGGTCCATTTGTTGCATTGTAGACAAAAATATAGCAAACAAAAAAGTCACAAAGAGCAACACTATAGGATACAATGATTAAAATAAGGTTATCTTGTCTTAAATTGTGATAAAAGAAATTCTATGTTAAAGTCTTGTACCAGGCATTTCGCATTGCACTTCACACGTATTACACTCAAAGTGTGTATGAGCAGTTTAGAAAGTCTCATTAGTAGAATGAACTGATCTCCCCCCAAAAAATTGGTGTCAGTGCTTGATATTGTTTGGTTTGATTGAAAAAAATAAATTTTCCTGTCCTTTGGATGTTGGTTTCTAATTCTTTCAGGGCAAAATTTGTTTTGATGGCAAGGGTTTTTGTCCAAAAAAGTCAAAGAAGAGGCCAATACACAATGAAATCAAAGGTTCTAGCTAAAATATGTTCCGTAGAATTACACACAGGGCCGGCCAGTAAAGTGTCTACTGGGGAGCTTGGGCCGCCCATGCATATATATATATATAGTGATTACCGCTATATATAAATGCAGTTCTGGGTCCCCGCTACCTTGTCCTGTGGATAGGGGGTCCAGAAGTCTGATGCTTCCCTCCTGCAGCTTCATATCTGCTCCTCTCATTACACCGCGAGAGCGTTGCTGCAAGGTTGCCATGGCTATGCTCAGGCATGCATTATGTGCCGCGCTGAGTATTGCCATAACAGCCCGGCTCGCAAGAGGAGAAGACATAAAGCTGCAGGGGGAAACATTAGACTTCTGGGCCCCTCTTCACAGTACACAGCAAAATGTGCCACTGGACTACCATGGAAACTAATGTCCCCCTCCCTGACCACAGGTAAGAGGCAGGGCGGAGGAAATACACTTAATCATACATTAAAAAAAAAAAATGATCACCCCTCACAGCCTCACTGCACACACTACATGCGCTACACACAGACACTGTATCCACCACACACACTACAAGCACTACACACAGACACTGCATCCCCTACACACACTGTGTACATTACACACAGACACTGCATCCACTACACACAGACACTGCATTCACTTCATACACTGCATGCACTACATACAGACAATGCATCCAATACACTTCACACAATACACAAACACTACACACACTACGCATCAACTACACAGCCACTGCACACGCTACAATACATCAACTACAAAAACACAGACAATGCACCCACTACACAAACACCGACACTGCACCCACTATACAACATCCACTACAAAGACATTGCACCCACTACACAACATCCACACATACACTGCATCCACTGCACACACTCTGTATCAACTATACACATGCATACAATGCATTCACTATACACACTGCATACAATACACACATTGCATCTCCTAGATGTGCGCAAGATTTGTGGGGGGAGGGGAGGGTTTCATCCTTCGACCCAAGCAGCACAATGTCTTGGGCTGGCCCTGAGTACACACCTTCTAGTCATCCACTCCTGTTTAATTTAATATATCCAATATTTTCGGCAACGAGATTTAGGTTTGGTTATATTTAACAGTGAGGGAAATATTTCCAATATCATGCAATATTTCACAGAAATTATTTTTCAGACAGTTTATATATAATTTAATATATAATCTAATTAATCTCCCTTGCCTGGTTTTTCTTATATCTCTGCTTTAGAGAAGGAGCACCCCAAGGACCATAACCACTACAGCTACTAACTAGCGATTATGGCGCCACGGGTGTAAGACGTCAAACAATTTGAAAGGAACCACAAATAATTGTTACCCATGGACTTTTGGTTCTCTTTGGCCTGCCATTTAACCTTTGCTAATAAATTAAAGCAGGCCTGCTTACATCTTTGGAATCCCCTCCAATTAATTGCTTCTCATAGAGAAGGTACGCATGCACGGCCAAATGTTGCTCTCCTCCAATCAAATGCTGCTATCAAAAGTTTGTGTTCTACTCGGTATGGAGGAGGAAGCACCTCTAGTGGTTGTCAGTAAGACTGACACTAGAGGTGTATTTAGCCCTTCAATGTGAATATTGCAGTTTCTAAAATAACAGCAATGATTTATATTGCACGGTTAAAATGACAGGACCACTACACCCAGACCACTTCATTGAGATTATAGTGTTCCTTTAAGAAAAGTTTGACAGCATACCTGAGGTCTGCTGAGCTTCAGCTGCTGCCCCCTTTTGGAGCTGGAAGTTCCTGTAAGGAGTTTATGTTAGCTCCATCTAGCCCTGCTATTCTTGCCAACTCATTGGCTGAGACTCTCGGTTAATTGTTCTCAGCGAATGAGTTCTTCCCTATGGCTCCGAGCTTAAATCAGTGCATTTCTAAATGGTTTGGCTACTTACATTGGAAGGGCACCAAAACACTCTTGACACCATAACCATTACACCTCACTGAGTGGCTATGGTTGTTAAAGTGTTCCTTTAAAGATAGAAAGCTCAGCAATATAGACATTCTATTTCAGATCTTTTGCTACATCATCAAATACGGAGGTGGTTATTTTAACCACTCCAATCCCTCAAAATTGCACAGATTGTTACCTGCATTGTAATGTCTGTAGGTCAAAGATTTTTTTTCTGTAATAAAATACAGCACTTTTGTAGATTAGAAGAACTGGGGTTGATTTAAAGCTGGTTAACTATTTTTTTTAGTCATCAGTAGATAGACATGAGCAAATACTGAATGGTTATCCAGATGTTGACCTGCTATTTCGATCGAACCTTGTTGGAAGCTCTGAAATTGCTACTAAAGGCTGTCTACCTCGGAATGTATACACAGACATTCCAGTAGCAATGTCAGTTATCAACAAGGTTGTAATCTGGATTTAGTGGATGGTTCCCAACCTTTTTCGATGAGATCACCACGTCTTATTGGTTCGCAGAAGGAATCTGGATAGAGAAGTCGCATAGTTTTATCTCCTGGACAACATCTCTATGAATTGACTGTCAGGAAGAATAACACATTTTTGGAACCCTGGGTAATCTCTTGTTAACTTCCTTTGAACCCTGAGATCTGAAGTCTGGCTTACTGCTATTCAACCTCATCATCTCACAGACATCAACAAAGCCTTAGAAGTCAGTTATTTTCCATTAATATGTTGTTTTATGGGTCAGGAGGAATCCTTTTATTTTATTGACTTGGAAGTTGGGGGTGTGACCCTCAAGAGCCAGGAGCGCCATATGTTTTAAAATCTCTTTATAGTGCTCACAGTTTCCATATGAATCAGACATGGTTTTATAATCCCCAAAACTAAAATTACATAACATTTTCTTGTTCTTTAGTCTGTTCTAGAATTCCATTCGTTTGTTGAAAAAAGTCACGGGATGGTGAAGACTAGGGATTGCATTCAAATTGCTCCTGTCATCTCTAAACAAAATGAAGTCTATATAATTTTATATACCCTAACTTGCCCCCCACTGGGTTTACAATTTTCTTCATTGTCTTGGCATGCAAGCAGATTAACTCTTTGACTGCTTAGGTTAAATGTTTAAACAAGACCACATGTAGTGTTTTCTGTAGGAATGGTAGGCCTGATCTTTATTGGTTTTGATCTGCACACAATTTCAATGTGGTTCCATCTTATCTTCAAGAGCCTCTGAGTGAAAATGCTAACCTATGGAGGCTGTCACATTTAATACATGGAACATGAAATAAAATCCCTTAATTTGATGTGAACAAGAAACACTAAATTAAAAACGTGTGTATCATCACATTCAAAAGATATCTTTGCATGAAAAAACTATAAAAAGTAGATGTAATAAGCCTTTGTCAAAATGTATAAAATATTGTTGAAGAAATGTTTATGTTTAAGAAATATTAGGACTGTCAAGTAATAATCTTTTCAACCGCATCAATTTGGCTTTTCCTTAGAATATTACAGTTAAAAGGTAAGCTCAAGTGAATTGAGTGGCTGTGAAAGTACACTTAAGCTAATAACACAAAGTTGTCTTAAAAAAAATTATTGTTAAATATAGCAAGAGTTAGATGGAGAAAGATCAGGAAATTACATTTTGATGAATAGCTAACGAATTAAGAAGTATTCATTCGTGTAAAATGTTATATGTTTTCAGTTTTCGTCTATTGCGTTGTGGAGCATTTGTAATCATTTTAATGATTTTATAATTATTTTGTTACACATATAATAAATATTACTGAGCATGCATTCTGTAATAATAATAAATAAATAAATTATATTCTTAGATATCGAATACCGCTGTACAACGTCTGTGAGAACTACAACTTATTTGAAGATTCCTGATAAATTAACATTTCTAAATATGTCTAAAAAGCAGTGTCAATATTGTAGAATGTTACCAAATTTCCAATCCTTCACTGGAAATCTCTCCCAAGACAAGTCTGCTTAAAATGGCTGCCTAACTCTATAAGGGAGTTTCTGGACACAAAGAGTCTTTACATAGGCAGAGATACGACATAACAATTGTTATCCTAACTATGCCAACGCTCTTGCAAATTCAAGATGGCAGCTGCAGCTTATGCTCCTATTTAGCCATCAGCCTGTAGAGACATTCATGTCTTTGCTGGATCATCTCTTCACCGAACTCCTGGACAAGTTTCAACCAAAGCCAAGTGGCATTGGGGATTATCATCATTAAGATACAGGTGGCATATGAAATAAAAAAACAAAGAAAAAAAATCATGACAGAGCTGCTTTTAAAAGGAGGCTACCTAAATCTGAAATGACCAAATGGTATACAAAATAAACAAATATGGCTGAGCACTGAGACATGCAGAAAATGTTTAAGCAATTTTCACTACTATCAAACTGGGTGGGATGGTCCAGAAGTTATTCGGTCTGTTGATTACCTTATAACAGTCTCCATTCGTAATCTTTTATAATACTGCCTAGAATGCCAAGGTCCAATGTATCAAAGTTTGCAGAATCCCATAGAATCAGGATGAAATATTTACCTTCGTCTAGTACATGTGACATTTTGTTCCATACTTTTGGCAGTGTCTGGAGCATCACTGTAGTGAGTCTAGGATAGAGTTTATTGCCAGGTGTTATCTATTAGTAATTACTTTTCGATGATACTTGTCATGAAGAGGAGATTTGTGATGGGTCTAAGTTTGATAAGGCATCTGGGTTTAGTGATATTTTTACAGCAGGAACTTGGGAATGAACCCTTTTATCTGTGTGAGGAGCACTCCATGGGTCATTGGAACCTTGACTGTAATGTGTAGAAGGAGGAGGTGTTCAGGTGTGCAAAAGAATCTTGACAGGGGGCAAGTTTATTCCCTATCCAGCCCTAATAATCTCTTCCTTCACGTACTTACAATCCCTTTTCTCTGAAAATGTAGAAGTTTAACCCTGCGCTTAAACTCCCACAAGCCTTGGTGGAAGCAAGGTCAAGCCAGACCTCTTAGGTGAACCCTGCACTAACAATCACCTTGCTGCTTTTGGCTAATCTACAATGAGACGAAAAGGAATATTTTCATGAATCCCTAAAAACTCATTAACACTTAGTAGGTAATAGGTGAATTTATGAATATTATTGTAGGAGGTTTAGCTAGAAGTTGGACACGTGAACTTACACCTTAAAGTCCATTGCAGTGGTACTAAAAATCTCTGTTATTTAAATGTATATTGGGTTTAACATGGAATGTTTTGTCCAGCAAGCAATATTGACGCCATGCGCCATCCTGGCATCAGTAAATGATGCGAGACATTCCATACCTGACCAACAATTCAATAATGAGATTGAGCTTCCTTTCAGTGTCAAGAATGATGTGGAACACTTCCTCCCCAGCTGTGTATATAGCCAACAGACCCCATGTGTATCATGTAGGAGTTCATAAGATTACCCCTTTTTGCCTCATTAGAAATTTTGCCTTTTAGCTGAAAGTAGCAAGGTGAATTATTAGTGTAGAACTCACCTATGAAGTTTGCCTTGTCGGGACAGCTGAGTTTGCACTTTCGTGCCCCTTGGAGTGGTATTTAAAACCTCGTGCTATTTAAATGTGCATATTGATTTAGGATAGTGTGTAGATAACTTTTATATTTGCTTTGTACTTTTCCTTGTGCTGTCCTACATTTGCGTGTTGGTATTTTGTACATTTTTGACAATGTCAAGTTTATGCCTTCTTCAGTTGTACCATAAACTGTGTCTCCGTGTCTTCCCTCTGATTTTAAAGTTGTGATCATTGTGTGACCTACAGTCACGGTCAATAACGCCAACACAGAGAGTATGAAACCCAGTTTAGGTAATCAGACACAAGAATGTCTTACCAGTTCATACAGGTGGCTTCACGTAGGACAGAGTAACAGAGCAAACATTTAACAAGCCAAAGTCAAGGGACACCAGAGATGAGATAAATGGGGAAACAAAGCCATGTCAAGGGTACCAGAAATTAAAATTGGAAAGCTGGGTTAGGAAAAAAGTAAATCAGAATACATAATAAAAGGCTCTAGTGTCCAGAGAGAAACCACAAGAAGGCCCTGAACAACTACGTTTATGCCATTACTACACCCCATACATGAAGGGCCGTTGAGAATGACAAGATTCCATCTAACCACATCAACGCACGGGATTCCCGCCATAAAAGGGGGTGAAGATGCAGCAGGTGGTAGCACATAATTGGCGCAAGGTACCAGTACAGGCAACCTTACATATACCCTATCAATAGCGATGTCCCGAACAGTTCGCCGGGAACCGGCGATGTTCGGTCCGCCCCCTATTCGTCATCATTGAGTAAACTTTGACCCTGTACCTCACAGTCAGCAGACACATTCCAGCCAATCAGCAGCAGACCCTCCCTCCCAGACCCTCCCACCTCCATGACGAATAGGGGGCGGACCGAACATCGCGCGTTTTCACGACTGCGAACACGCTATGTTCGCCAGCGAACGGTTCCTGGCGAACTGTTCGGGACATCACTACCTATCAACTATTTGTCCACCTGTACAATTAATGGTGAGTGTGAAACACTATGGTTTAAAAATTATTTATTTATTTATTTAAGTAATTTGTCTTAATTTTTATAAACACAAATAGAGACAAAGCGAGAGGTTACCGAAACCTCACTTTTCATTTCCTTATGCCTCTTGTATCTTAGTGATTATACTCCCTCGCTTGCCAACTTGTGCTGGATCTCAATAATAGGGTGCTGTCATTTTGTTCTCCTCCGTCCATGATGTTTGCCGTGTGGCCTTCCACGGAATTCTTTGGACTGTTGGATTGTGGGTAAATTAGCTTAGCAACTTAAATCGAACTTTGTTTCAGCTTGGCCCACTGCCAAACATTGAAAAATAGGGGGGCCAAAAAGGATTAATTCAAAAACCAAACCTGCAAAGTGTCAGAGCCACTTTAATACTTTAAATACATTTTATAATCTTAAACGCAATGCTAAAATTGGTTGCAAAATAATTGTTATTAATGGAGACAGATTGCACCATGGCAAACATTTTGACATGAAATAAAATTTAAATAAAACATTATTGGGTTTGATGTTGTAGTTTCTGATCAAAATAGAGATGAACATACAGAATAAATTTTATAATGAATATAACTATAAGATCTGGATATTCTCCTAAGAATATATGACATTATACTAAGCTACTTCTTATTTTTAACAAATCTCTATATTAAAGAGTGCAATAAAAAATATTTTTGAATTTAGACTTAGATTTAAATTTCTTTACATCTTTCTATATAATCTTATTTTTCTATCCCTATGAGACATACATGTCTAGACAGTAACCCAGAAAAATTGTCCGTAGTTTGCCAATGACTCAAATTTTACTATCCCTTCTGAACTGCAATTTATAACCCGTCTCTTTTTTTATTTTTTTAAAATAACTCATCTTTGGATTATTCCTGAATTTCTCATTTTGTTAGAAAATGAATGAATAATAAACCCTTTTAGGTACGTAGTTATACAGTACAATAAACAGAACAGATCGTGGGTTGAATTGTGTACTTGGTTTTGAAGTCAAAAGCACATGATGGACTTATCTGTTGCATAAAATACTTTAAAAAAAAAAAAGTAAATTAGTTTTTTTTTTTTTTTTATTTCATCCATATTGTTGCTTCTTAAGTTGCTTTTAACCATCATCATTGGGGTTTATTACTGTACCATTCCACACCTGGCAAATCACAGAAACCGCAAGTGGTGTTAATGTGCAAAAGGTCCAGTTCAGAAACTAAAAAAAAACCTGTGTAAACTGACAAAACAATTTCTACAGCCACATAATGTAAATGGTGGATTGAATATAAGGCCATACCTAGGAAAAAAAAATTGAAATATGTCTCTTGTAGTGGTTCCCATTAATAAATGTGATGTTTGCTGTCAATTAAGTGTGTTAATTTTTTGAGGGTCATGGTCCATAATATTAAAACAATTCCACCCTAGTAGCCTGGTATAGTAAAATGGAGCCTGCCATGGAGCCAGGAAGTGAAAGATACCCACCAGGTGAGGACATAGCCACATCAAGGATGGCTTAAAGGACCACTGAGGACATCAAAACAACTTCATTGGAATTCAATTGTTATGGTGTAGAAGGTCCCGGGCTGGTTTACCTGAAAGAGGTAACCATTAACAAGCCTCAAAGTCTTGTAGCCAGTGCCCCTGTCACTGAACCTCAGCTCCATGTCTGAGACTTCAGCTATCAGTGATTGCTGGTCCAAAGCTTCCTCATTAAGTTTTCATTTCAGGTAAGCCGGTGCCATGGACCACCTCATACAATAAAGCCTCTTATTCACAAAAACTAAGGACTGAACTTGCCGTCAGCATATTTGTGACTTTATTTAATTCTATGGTATTTAGAGACACCAGCTCTGAAAGAGATGGGCACATTTGTACAAATGGTTAAGGCGACCAATCCTGTTGGACCTCATCTAATTTTCAGCCTACTTGGGCCAACTAAAACCTAACTCAGAATTAAATAAAGAAACAAAACTTCTGTCATTATACTTAAACCATTTAAATGTGTCAGGCAATTAACGAAAATAAAATTAGCAGAATATTTAAAAATCTTACAATATGAAAGAAAACACACATTTATGGTCGGTTGGCATCAGAAATTAGACCCTAATTAATTTAAATTGTGGAAAATATTTTGATGTAGTTATGTGACTGCCTCCAATAACGCAAATAAATGGCTCATTAATCACAGTTGGAATGTATTATAATTTGATATAAAAAATTTTGTTGGTTATATAAGTGTCACCTTTGTAAGTGCCAATTAATCGTGCCACCAATCCAGCCCGTATGAATACATGCTAACCTAAAATCACATCACATTGGTTTAACCCCTTAAGGACACATGACGTGTGTGACACGTCATGATTCCCTTTTATTCCAGAAGCTTGGTCCTTAAGGGGTTAAAACAATATGAAGTGTTCTAGAACATCTTTAATTTCAGTTTATCTTTGTTTTGCTACAAATCCAATGATTCTTAGTTGAACGCAGTCGTACCAGAGGATATGTAAAATGTAGGTTAACAAAAAATCTAGTATTATCTATCCCCATCCTACAAACAGTCTGTAGAGGTCTATATATTGGGCGGAACCGCCAAAGATATCCAGATACATGATCACAGTTAAGCAATGCCTTCCAAAGCCAAATAGATGTTCTTATTAGACTTTAAATTTGAAGTTATACATATCAAGTAGTACTGAAACATCAAGATAAAATAATATTTATCACAAAACACGAAGACAGAACGAACACAGACTCACCACCACTGGACCATGCGGTACCACACTGGACACCAGACACCCCCCCCCCCCCCACTGTCCTGACCCCCACAAGACACAAGTGACAACATCACACCCAAGTAGAGAGGAGGAGGGAGGACACCCAAGACCTCACCCCGACTCAATCACTCGCCACCCCAACACCCCTAACGCACCCATGGCCCGATAAGTCGAGACACGAACCTGCCCTGGATCAAAACTGAATCCCGTCTGTAGACATGGGAAAGCTGAGACCGAGATCCAGGGCGAATGAGACCAGACGCAAAGACCAGGGCACCACACTAAATAATGGGAGGTGGACACTACCCATAGAAGCCCACCAAACGAGCCCCCCACCTGTCGGGACTATAAGCCATTAACCCCCAAAATACTAAACTAGCACCACCAGCGGCGCACCCGCAAGCACACATCCCCCATACCCACAACCACACGACAACACGCAGTTAGCCCGACTGACCCCAGCCCGGAGACAGCCTCGAACAGAGGGAAACAACACAAAGGCCCCACGACACGGGTTCTGCCACGGACACTCCTGCAAGGCAACCAGTAGAGACGTACCGCTCCACACCTCTACGACACATGACCTAGGTACATTATATAGCACTAACATCGGCTACCAGATTCCCTATGGAATGCACACAACAACAACCACTATGCAATATACCATAAAACAATATCACCATAGCACCTACGCCCCATGAGCCCACACGCACCCAATATACTTATGAAAGGTACAATACAAAATGACACAAAATGCCGACCTCAAAAATCACAGGGATAATACGTTATAAGCCTCTGCGTAGGCTAATGTTGCAAAGCTACAGATGCAACAACCATGCATCTCAAACCATCTATCAAATCTACAACACTACCCCTGCGTGGGTAAACTGCTCTCTATCAAATGTCAAGAATCGCCCACCTTCACCTAGGTCGGAACCACTACGAAATATGAAATAAGCCTTGTTTGTTTGATGTCACATGCCTCTGCGTAGGCAACAATGCACCCCTCTTTTCAGACTTGTTACATGTCTTCTAACATTTCGCATACGGAAAAAAATAAATAATAATAATAATATTGATGCAGAAAAAAGATTCATTAGAAGAAAAAGGATGGCTAAAGAAGACAGACAGACGTTAATGCAAGTAGAGTATCAATTCAAAAGATCATGGTATAGAAGATCTGGGTAACAAAAGTTTCATGAGTAGAAGTTCCTATCATGCAAGTCGATCTGTTTCAGTAGTTTCATGAATGGAATCTGGGACGTCGATTAATTCCGCCCCATTTGGAGCATTTGTTACTCGCCTAGTGGAAAGAACAATTTAGACATTAAGGCTCTTGTTGACACTCTAATTTTGAAATGTCCAAGACATTCCTGAAAGCTTGCTCTTTGTGATTGGCACACAATTCTATGGACAAATTCGATGACTTAGCCCAGCTCCATTTCCCATTTATAAATATAAGACATGGTAGCACTTTTAATATTTGGACAACGAGTTGTACAAGGTAGAAATACGGTCTGGTTCTGGGTGGTTTAATAAGTAAATGTATGCATTTGCAATGTCCTATAAAGTTATTTAAATTTGAATAGCTTCTAATGTGTTGTGTGAAGTATGGATATGCATCTTCTGCCAAGAGGGTATCTTATATGAGACATAAGTACTCAGACCATGAAATAGCCAATCCATGTGAATAAGGGTTGTCAGTGCCTAAGGACGGAGAAAGTACTGAAATATTTTTTGAGTTGTTAAACAATCGTACCTGGAGTCGGGATGATTAAAAACTACGTGAGTAATTCTTAAAGGACCTTAGTTTTCTAAAATGGTAAATAAAAGAAATTTGATATATTACCTCGTGTAATAACGTAGTCCGCAGAATGCTGATATTTACCTTTTGAAAATCGCACAGCTGTACATTAGGAAAGGAAAAACTCAATTCACTTAAGCCTAATCCGATTTTTCTTACTTAATATTTTTCACTGACATTTCCAAGTGCAGTCGGTGACACATAGCAATTTGTGTGAGAGAAGAGAGAATTTGGATTTTAATTTTAGTTCATTAGCCCTTTCTTTCATTGGGAACAGAAAATCTGTTTTGTGTTCTCATTATTTAATCAGCAACGGTATGCTCATCAGTAATGTTGAAAGCTGTCAATGTAAATAGCAAATTTCTCATATATAGGAAAAGATAATTTACTTACTTGCATAGTCATTGGAGACAGGAGCTAACAATTAGAGAAAACGAGTGTGATTTGAAAATGAGTTACAATTGATTGCGTTTCAGCGAAAACGAAGTTTGGAGTTCGCTAATTAGATTCTAACTAAACATCTGAGCTAGACCAGCCGATGGGAGATTAAAGGCACTTCTAGAGGAATAAATCCCCCCTCCCCTATACCCCCCATCCGAAAAAAAAAAAAAGATAATGTAATATTAAAAAACTAAATTAAAGTAATGTGCTAATGACACTATTATTTCTCAGAGGTGACAAGCAATATATTTTACATGTAGATGGGAAGACTTATTGGAAAATGTAAATAATTTTGATACGGTTGTGCATTAAGCTGCCATGAGCTATTTTAATATGCGTTGAAATATCAAAAATAATAATAAAAATAATAATAGCAACAAAAAAAAAGACAAGTTGGAAACCGAAGAGTCTGTTAACCTTCTAGAATCCATTCTGAACTAAAATTTGGTGGTGTAAGATAAATATGACAAATTAAGTAAAGACAGGATACATATAAACACCTAAACATTTTTTGGAAAATTTAGAATTTATTATAGTAATTTATCTGTTTATGAATAAAAGAAAAATAAATGTCCGTCTGTTTGTTAGTCCATCCTTCCACGCAATCTGTACTCCTGCCAATTGCAATTGTTTTTCGGCTCTAAAGATACAGACTAGTTCAGGCACCTTTATAAGATGGAGTTAGGTGACAGGAGGTAATTAGCAAATTCACTTTTGACAAATTTAAGCTTTGTTGAAATAAAATAGTTTCTTATGTCTAATTGTCTTTAAATCAGTTAGACTCATTGTAAAATAAATAAACACAACCTGCACCCAATTTGTGACAATGCACATAAATATATTAAGAGGAAAGTGACAGATCCACTTTGATTTCAATTGGTCTTAGGCTGCACTCACATTAGACTGAGCATATAAGTGCTCTGGATAATGTTATGTAAATTGTAGTAAAGCAGGCACTAAGGACTCGTTTGTTGTTAAATATCCACAAACTTCATCATGTGTAATGACAGAGAAGTAGTGACTGACCAGTAAAACATAGTATTAGGGTTGGTACATGACTTTTTGATTCAGTAGGATGTACTGAAAATTGGGCGTAATAGATGGGCCGAATGGTTCTTATCTGCTGTCACATTCTATGTTTCTATGTCTATGTTTCTATAGCTGATGTCAACCTCATTCCACCAGAGCAGAGGCTAGTGTCATGTTTTTTGGGTAGCGACAGTCTACGAGGACATACAAAAATTTTCAGTACCTTCTCCCGAAACTGATCTACAAGTTATGGAAACCACGAAGTAAGAGAAGACAATGAGGTTTATTAACTAAATACTGAATTTGGATACATTTGAAATCGGCTGTTGTAGTCTACATTTTGCCATTGAGATTTCAATATGCTACAGGTCAGATTTGAAACAAAAGGGAAGAGAGACCCAAATAACTTTTACGGGGAAGGAAAATACACAACGACGGCTTGCCCATGGCTTGTTAATGTGATAAGTAGCTTTGACTACCTACTGACTGGTTTCTAAAACAGAAATGAAATAATCTCAGGATAATAAGGCATTTGCTGTACACGGTTATCTGTTACTAGATATTTTTCTATGTCAAACCTCTAAGCTCCACTACAGACACAAAGACAAGGCCCACACAAAGTATTCTACAGAAATGTGGAAATAAGAAGAAGAATTTCTCAGAGAAATAAAAATGTATTGTATTTCATCCGCTCTGCCTCTTTCTTCATCCAGCTAAGAATATGCAGCTGTTCTTACCTTCTTGCATCCTCGTGTTTCGGAATTGTCTGAATGATGATCGGCCTTTTTAAGCTTTCTGTGAAGGCACAACGTAATGCTTTCAGTGACAACTTAATTTGAAACTGATATTTTCTTTCGACAAGGTTTTAAAAAGCATTAAATCTGTTTTAATAGCGCAGCATTGGGGAGGTGTAGAAAACTGTGTTTCTGCTGTCTGGTCATGTATTATGGCAAGTTGCTACATATAAATAATTACTTGCTCTGGAATTCAATGGGTCGTTGACCTTTGTGGGATAAAACTCTATTAACCACTTCCATATCACCTGGGTGAACCAGATTCATGTCCCCCGAAACGTTTATTGGGTGCATCTAACCACTGTACATCGAATGCTATCCTATTATAACATGGTGGATATAATGATATTGCAACTTCAAACGCCGTAATTCACCATCAAAACAGGAGATTTACTTGGTCCTCTAGAATTCAGAACTACAGATAATGTTAACCAAAACAGAATGAGAAATGGCTGGATTATATCGCCCTTCTTCACCATATGGGTCCTGATATTAACAGGATGTCACAGTCTGGCTGCCAATGGTCATACCCGGGGGTGCCACACGGCAGCCACGAAGATCCTGGTCCAACGCCGCTCTCACTGGGGTGAACTACGCATTCCTGGATACCTCCAGTTCGGAGGTCATGTGCCGTTCTCTCCACGGAACTACAGACAGTTCTGCACTACCTGCGAGATTGCCAGATCTCCAGTGCAACCTCACGCCACCTACAGGCATCCTTTGAAATGACAGGACCCTGTGGGTGTTACACTTTACACTCACCTTTTAGTGATGTCATATTTGCTGGACGTCTTGCACAGGTCACCCCCCCCTTTGTGTGTCCTGGTGCAGGGTGATGATGGTGTCCAATAGTATTCTTTCTAACCCTAGTGTTCCCCCCTTTCTGAGAATCATTGCCCTGTCCTGGTCCTTGTTAGCCTGAGAGTGCGTTTATTATGTTTTTCCTGTTTCTGACCTGGTTTCGTATTTTGACTATTCTAACTCTCTGTGTCCCTTTGACCTTGGTTTGTTTTCTCATTCCTCAGTATTACTTCAGTATTACTTAACCTGGGCATCCTTTATTACTATAATTTCCCGCTTTTTTAGGCATACGTTAAGTCTGGTCACTCTAAGGTTCGCTATACGTATCCTGTTCTTCCTTCTATTTTGGCTAATATGCTTCTCCTTGTGTGTAGGGGCTACCCCAATCCTGACACAAACTAGAAGTATTTTTTATTAATATAGATTGCTACTTAAAATTACAATCTGGAGTGTTCTTTTAAGGAGACACGTTAGGGACCCAGACCACTTGAGCTCTAGGAATCTCATCCCAAACCGGAGTTATGGCTAAGGCAGAGATTACACACTTCCTTCTAGCCATACCAATTCATACCAGCAATAGGAGCTGTGATTGCCTGAAATCACAACCAATCACAGCCACTTGTTGTTGCTCAGATAATTGTTTCCTGGTCAACCCAAGAGGCACAGAAAGGATGGGCTCCTTTAGCATTAGAACATTAACAGTTTAATGGAAGGACGGCGTTAGGGGACTGCAGGCACTATAACCACTAAAATGAGGTGAAAAACTTACAGCGCCTACAGTGTCCCTTTAAAACAAACTATTCACCTTACGGTCATTAGGCCACAGACAACTGATACCACCTAACTCTAACTATCTGTAACAAAACAAAAAATAAAAACCTTCTCAATTAATATCACCATTTATAGGTGGCACACTCAATTGCTATTTCAATATTTGCCATTATACGGTTGTCAAGACAATGTACATCTAATTCAACTTGTTCTTACAAACAATAATTATTGTTTCACCAAAATAAACAGATGCAAAATATTCCATCACAATATGATTTTTTTTCATGAAAAATAAAATCTTTTCAATTATGGTTTTGTCGTGATTTTTAGATGCTTATTAGTAGTGAGCTAAATAAAGAGACAGGAATTTTATTTATTTTTTTATAGCAGAGAAATCAATTATAAAAATAAAGTGTATTACCTTGTGTGACCCATAACTAAATATTATCCTAGAACTGAACTGTTCTATTATGTTCCCTAGGGTCGTCCTGATTGCCAAAATATTAAATAATTTACTTTGCCAAGTATATAAAGGGGATACTAAGGAGTTATTAAAGCAGACGTTATAATGTCAACTCACAATGATGTCACAGTTTTTTAATTGATGAACGAAAGAAGTGTCAAAGCAATCATCAAGGTATGTTTTTTTCATAAAAAAAAAATAACGGAATTTTGGAAAAATTTATCAAGCCAGTAGGTTATTAAGAATTGCGTTGCGTACTTGCCAATTATTATAGCAATAATTAATATCGATCTGCAGATGTACTAGTCAAGAATTTTCCTGAGCACTAATATTCGGTTCACAAATATTTTCATCATCAAATATTTTGTTATTCATTCTAGAGTTCTTGGGGATTTGTTTCAGCCAATCGGGCGCTTTGCCAAATTCCAATCCAAAATATATCTGAATTATGGACTAATCGAAACACGCAATGCCGAACATGTTCAGGGGGAGAGAGGGGGTTAATATTCTAAATTCCATCCGTGAAACCAAAATAAGAGTTAACTGAGAGGAAAAAAAGATGATTAAAGACTAGGGCCAGTCACTAAAAGGTTGATTTTATTCACAAAACAAGCAAAAAGTGAGCAATCGAGTGAAAAACAGGAGGAGAATTAACAAATATATATATTTATATATTATACATTTAATAAATATATAAATCTAGATTTATTTATTTTTATGCTTCTCGTGTTTTTTCATCTGTTGATTACTTTTTCTCACTTCATTTGTGAACCAAAGATCAGGAAAATTCTCACTGTATATATAATATATATACTGAGTACAAACCAAGAAAGTTATGGTGGAGAAAAAAAAGTGATTGAAAACCCCTTCTACCTGAAGTCAGCGGATTGTTGAATACGTTGTTAAACGTAGATCTGAACAGACCAAGCAAGCCATAAGACTTGCTTTTCCCACAGAAATCTCCCATTTGCAGTACTGTTACTACTGCAAGGGATTCTGGGTGGGCATATGCCTCATTTGTCCACGTTATACATGGATCCCTTGGAGTTTGTGTCTGCTGTATACAACAGCTTTGAAGCACAATTTAGCAAGAGATACAAAGCCAGTGAACCACTCTTGGACAGCTGTTTCGTTGTCCATGCAACTCATCAGCATGAGGTTGGTTACTGGCTTGCTGTTAAGGCTCGGAGTTACAGAGCGCAATCACTTTTCCCTCACTATAACTCTATTAGTTTGTTCTCCTCTTGCAATCGCATAGCAGCACTTGGGAAAACGACACACTGGGAAACATTGGAGATAAGGGAAACCAACATATGTTCATTTATCACATTTAATGGACAACAAAATGCAAAATATATAAAAAGTATGAAAAATCAAAAATACATTCTGTAATAAAGTCTAGGTTAGATCTCACCCAAAAAGTATATAAGGTGGCCTCCTGGTGGACAGTCATACTCTACTGATTCTCCTGAGAGTAGAAAAAAGGATGGATGGATTCATCCACTGTAGATCTCATTCACTTTGTATGTAGGGATTCTCATGTAACAGCAGGATGGAGCAGCATGTAACAGCAGGATGAGGGTAGGCAGATCTGGGTAAGAATGAGGGTAGGCAAATTTTGCTTTGGGCTCAAGCCCCCGGAATTTTTGTCCTAGTTTAGTGGCCTATGGTCCACGAATTGAGATGCACCTCCTTGCCATACATTGTTTATTGTAACAGTATTGCATTTCCCAGTGCAACTGATATCCTTTCATATTAAGGCAAGGCAAATGTTTTTTCCCCCCTAAATTTAATTCACCATTTGCAATATTAAAATTGAAGAATGGATCATGAATTGTATCCAGTGTAATCAAACATGCTATAGAATGTAAGCTCGATTGAGCAGGGTCCTCTTCAACCTATTGTTCCTGTAAGTTTATTTGTAATTGTCCTATTTATAGTTAAATCCCCTCTCATAATATTGTAAAGCGCTATGGAATCTGTTGGCGCTATATAAATGGCAATAATAATAATAATAATATATAGAGCATGAATTCTAACGCGAGCAGCAAAACGGAACATTAACACTATTATAAAAAAAAATTAAACCTTTTTCACTCTCCAGTTATATAGTTTTTTTGGTGCAGAAGTCACATTTCTACAAAAATGTCCCTTAACATCGAGTTCCAAAATAACCCACCATTAGTTCTCTCTTCAGTGAAATTATAGCCCGTTTTAAGGCTGAGCCATCGGTCTTTCTAGAATAACCTAAAACATATCTGTGGTTGGCAGAGCATTTATCCAGAATACTTCGACATTTTGATTCGAAGCCAATGCCGAGTCGAGGAAGCGAAGATTATGATTGCAATGAGCCACCTGCCTGGTCCTCTAGTTTAGTGCTTAATATAAACACACTTTGTTAATGCTCTACATTGGTTTGTATTGTGTATCCATTTCAGCTTTGAATAAGTGGTAGCATTTAAGTATTAAGTAACAAAAGAAAGTGCCGGCCCATCCACTCTACACCCTGGAATTGATACAATGTCCTTACTTGCTGTTATAAATGATCATCGCGCTATTGTGCTAATGTGACTTTCATCTTTTTAGAATATCATGCTATTTCATTTTGCCAGCCACACTGAATCTTTCCAGTTCCCAAATGTTATTTTAATGATAATGGCTATAAAAATATCTAATTAACTTCACAAGATTTTGGCCAGGTTTACGCGTGATACTGTTAAAAGTTAACAGCGTGGCTGACTTCAATTTAAGGGTTTTACAATTAAAGGACTCGGACAGAAAGCATCGTAACCCGAATTTTAGTACCCCAAAAAATAGGTCCTTGTGTTACAGGACTATAAATCCTATAAGACTTTACCAGACTTAAATCTGAAGTTCTATCTTTTGGGCACATCTCGTATAAATGTTACTTATTTATTGCTTGCATTTAGAAAGCGCCAACATATTCCGCAGCGCTGTACAATTTGCACAGACCAGTACAAAAGGTAAAGAGGACCCTGCCTGTGAGCTGAGATCTAGCCAGTGAAGCCCTTTTATACAAAGTGCTTAGTTAGATAGCCCGTGAGCTTACAGTCTAAAGGGGGTTTGAGATATGAGGTAGCAGGGGGAATTTGGAAGTGATGGCCAAAGGAAATTAATGGATAGTTCAGAAATATTACAAATTTACCCTTTCTCTATTTATAAGCACAGACTTTCGGTATTCAGATGAGGGTGTTATAACTGACCGAATATTATGTTGACTAATAATTTGTAATTTAAATTTTAAAGGAAAAATATGATTTTTCTGCTGGATAAAACCCGAATGCAGGGGGGGAAATTGGGGGAGCCAGCAGTCATCAAGAAAGTTGCCAAGCCATACTAAAACAATTTGACATGTTGACTGCACCGGGGCAATGCTATCGAATTGAATTATAAATTTAAGACCGAAAACCGTCCAGCTGGCGAAAAGAGCCAAAATAAAGAATTTTTCCAATGCAGCTTTCTAGGTCTAACTTTGCAAATCAATTTTAAATTCACCGACACTCACTGTTTAGTGAATTAACCCTAAGTCATTCATTTAGAATGCATTGGCTTCCGGCAGGAGCAATATAATCTCGTGTTAAACTTGCTATTGCTATTAGAGGAACAGTAAACAGCTAAATATATAGTGATATAGTATAAATATATCGTTTTATATCTAGGAAAGCCGAGCCATTAAAAATAGTTAAAGGCATACAATGACGTATGAGTCTGTGAATGTTTTATTATTATATTTTTATTTTATTTATGTATTTATTTATGTATTCACACTTTAGTGAATCATCCTGTGATGGTTGGGGGGATGGAGGGATAGGGGTTGTTTTTTTCCCTTCAAATTCAGAAACAGATGAAATATTTACGATTTATTTTTTTCAGCTTTGCAGAGAGTTTTCGTCTCTTGCAGGAAACAGTACTGTCCAAACGAAACTGTCCAATTCTGTTTTGTGAGGCTCGAAATATTGAATATTCTACCGTAGCTGAACTGCCACTCACATCTCCAAATGGAACACACCAGCAGGCTTAATTACCTAAGTTAGAATTCAGAGTGAACTCAAAGTGAATTTTAAATGTAAGGCCCAAGTAGTCGAATTGCAAGCGTAGGTGACTTAGATAATTTTGCCATTTCGGCAATTTTGACCTTAAATTTTAAATTCCCTTTGAATTTACTTTGAATTATCGCTTTGGTAAATAATCATTTGGGTGTAAACATAACTAGAATATTTGCTTTGCAAAAATGCATATGCAATCAATAATTAATTTTGAAGGTTCGAGTTTATATACTTTTCTACATCAAATGGGAAACTAAAAGTTGGTAAACAACAGAAATTGTTAAAGGAACACTATAGTCACCTAAATTACTTTAGCTAAATAAAGCAGTTTTAGTGTATAGATCATTCCCCTGCAATTTCACTGCTCAATTCACTGTCATTTAGGAGTTAAATCACTTTGTTTCTGTTTATGCAGCCCTAGCCACACCTCCCCTGGCTATGATTGACAGAGCCTGCATGAAAAAAAACTGGTTTCACTTTCAAACAGATGTAATTTACCTTAAATAATTGTATCTCAATCTCTAAATTGAACTTTAATCACATACAGGAGGCTCTTGCAGGGTCTAGCAAGCTATTAACATAGCAAGGGATAAGACAATCTTAATTAAACAGAACTTGCAATAAAGAAAGCCTAAATAGGGCTCTCTTTACAGGAAGTGTTTATGGAAGGCTGTGCAAGTCACATGCAGGGAGGTGTGACTAGGGTTCATAAACAAATGGATTTAACTCCTAAATGGCAGAGGATTGAGCAGTGAGGCTGCAGGGGCATGTTCTATACACCAAAACTGCTTCATTAAGCTAAAGTTGTTCAGGTGACTATAGTGTCCCTTTAAAGGGAATTTATTTAGCATTTTCACCATCTCCAGTCTCTATTTCAGAGTAATGGATGGAGATTTTGCTAAATCAGTAAATCTTTAAACAGACCTGAAAACAAAACTCCTGGGGACCTTTACAAAACCATTGGCCACTTCCAAACACAGACAGACACACATGCAAATACAGTATACATTCACGGACATAAGTACACAGTCAAAAACTTTGTATCTTGGATTTTTACCCATCTGATACTGTGCCAGGCAGCTTCAGAATCACATATAAGATGAAAAGGATAGCACACACTATACACACTATAATATAGCTGTAGGTTTAACGAATAAAGAGTCGGGTCTGCTTGTTTCAAAATGTATTTTTGGAGGAGCTACTACGCCTTTAAGAAAAGTGATGATTTCTTACTTATACTTGAAGTATATTTCAATTTAAATGCCTTGTGTTGTCAAGCTTGATTAAATACTCACAATTTCATTTTAGTGCAAGTCCCACCTGGATTATATTCCAGCCAAGCCTCCTCGTCCCTTATGTTAGTCGTTATTTTGGGGGGTCCTGTTAGGCAATCATTTCAGTTTTAGGATATTTGTAAATCTTGTAAATTTTTGCGGGTTTGAAAAGGAAGTTGGACTTGCTTCTGATTGAAACAGCAACTGTAGCTCTGTTTCCTATGTGGGAAAGCGTAATAAAACCACATGCGTTATCTGGTCCCACGGCTACTAAAAGCATGGATGTCTATTTCAAATCTCAAATACAGGATCAAGAACTCAGCTGTAAATAAAAGAGTCCACACAATTCTGTGTGTGTGTGTGCCTGTGACATCCAATTTAGTCTGTGTGTGTGTGTGTGTGTGTGTGTGTGTCTGTATTGATATCATAGTGTGTGTCTGTGTGTGTGTGTCTGTATTGATATCATAGTGTGTGTGTGTGCATTGATATCATATTTTGTGTGTGAGTGTATGTGTCAGTATGATTGTGTGTATTGATTACAAATTCAGTGTGTGTGTGTGTGTGTGTGTGTGTGTGTCTGTATTGATATCATAGTGTGTGTGTGTGCATTGATATCATATTTTGTATGTGAGTGTATGTGTCCGTATGATTGTGTGTATTGATTACAAATTTAGTGTGTGTGTCTGTATTGATATCATAGTGTGTGTCTGTGTGTGTGTGTCTGTATTGATAGCATAGTGTGTGTGTGTGCATTGATATCATATTTTGTGTGTGAGTGTATGTGTCAGTATGATTGTGTGTATTGATTACAAATGTGTAATGTGTAAATTCAGTGTGTCTTCGTGTATATTGACATCAAATTTAGCAAGATAGTGTGTGTGTGTGTGTGTGAGAGAGAGAGTGTCTGTGCTGGCATCCAATTTAGTGTGTGGCAGTATTGACACCAAATTTAGTGTGTGAGTGTGTGTGTCCGTCCGTAAGAGTGTGCGTTTAGTGTGAGTGTTAGAGTGTGTGTCTAAAACAATTGACAAGTATCAACTCTAAATGATAAATTCCACAAGGTAAGACATAACAGGTATTTTTGATTTTACACTGGAATTTCATTCTATGTTTCTACTAGACCGTTGTTGAAACACAACAAATTAAACGCTACCTACATACCTCCCACAATCTGGTGTCTACTTAAATAAATGAGGTTTTCAGTCAATGCAGGAGTGGTGAGGTTTGAACTGTGAATGTGGGAGGTGAACACAGGTCTAATATGATTTTATAAAACCGTAGTTTGTTTGCTAGGAGTCGTAGCTTTTCATAGAAGCAAACATTGTACCTGTATCCAGTGACATCCATCAGCAGCTTTATTGAGTCCCGCTAACACCCAGGGAGCAGGACACACCATGGTTCTGAGTAGCTTGTTTTTGTCAGCAGGTGGCCACTGGTAAATAAGTGGTTAAATTGTATCACTCCGTGTTCATATTCACAATTCATATGAACACGTTTCAGATTGTTTATTTCTTTTGGGAAAATTAACAATAAAACTGTATTAGGTGTTTGTATTACTTTACAGAGTTCTGCAGGAATTCTTAACAAACACAGACATTTTAACTTTACAACTATGCATAAAAATTAGAAAAGTTACTCTTGTGAATTTGCATAAACCTGTGGGAACGTTTATTGTGTTTGGTCTCTCCACAACTTATATATATATATATATATTTACATTTTCCCCAAGGTCTGTCTGCTAATATGTAGGTAATGCACAACAGACTTCATGCTGACGAGTCCCAGAAGGATAAAACTGTACAGTTCCTGCCTATTGCTGGTCACTGGGCCTTTTGAATCATAACCATTGCTTTAGTTTACAAAGCAATGATAAAATCGATAATGGTACCTACAGATATACAGGGTGAAGTGTGACAGGATGTCTGTGTGTGCTCATCTGCATATTCACCAAGGTACTCTGGGGGAATCTTGGAAACATGATTTCTTAGAACTGCTGTTTGCAAAAAAAATTGTACTAGAGCACTCTAAAACTAATTATATTAAGCAATGCGACATAATTGTCAATATTCATTAGAAACTTTGTAACTAATTGCCCAGCAGACCTATATTTTCACAGTACTTTGCTAAGCTAAGATCACGTTGATTTTCTCAACTTATTGAAATATATCTTCCCAGCCGGCATTCGCCATTTTTTCTTCAATCTGACCCCACCCTCAAACAGATCTTTCCACTACATGCTTGGCGCCAGAATAGACTATACAAATTTCAAGGAATTATATCTCTCTATCATGCAGTAAAAATACAAAGGCCCTGTAGTTTTAAAAGAGAAACAACATTTCCCTTGAAGTTACACCATTGAGCAAAACACTGAGAATCTCCTATAACTTGTGATAACCTTTTTTGTAGGTTATGCAACAGTTCAGTTTAATATATATTAAAGGGACACTATAGTCACCCAGACCACTTCAGCTCATTGGAGACGTCTGGGTGCAGTGTAACTGTACCCACTTAGTCCTGCAATGTAAACCATTGCAGTTTTAGAGAAAACCGACCCCAGGTGGAAAACTTCACCAAAAGAACTAACATCACCAAATTCAACCCTCCATCGTGTGCCATCATTGGCAGAACGCCTAGAATGCATAGTAGTATTGTCCAGCTAGCTTCAAGGACGCTGGGAAGCTATCTAAGCTCGTTTCAGCCACAGAGCACTTGAACAGGCGATACGAAATATGACACGATGTAATGAAACTTGGTCACCTTGACCATCAAACAGAGCGCTATTAGAGGAGAGATCGGGGAGGTGATGAGCTTATGCAACGACACACAGGACTTGTGGGAGCTTCCTTCTCCAGAGCCACATGAAGCTATTATGAGTGACAGGGACTGACCACCAAACATCATGGAACTCTGAGCCTGGTCGGAGAATGGTTGCGGCCCGGTCAAACTTCATCCAATGATTGCTCTGGCAAGACACCTCCAATCTGGGAGCTTTTAGAACATTTTGCCCCTTGGAACCAAATGTATGCCACTTGGGAATATCATGTGGAGAACACTTGGTTTTGGGGTATTTTTGTACGGTGCCCTGGTGCCTGGTAGTCAATTAAATTATCCAGCTGTTGATTGAGCTGGGTTCCAGACACCAATACACCAGGGTGGGATTGTATTGCCTGTGTTGATGATCCCGTGTTGGAAAAGCTTGTATATACCTGTGAGTTTTTGCATAAGATCTGTACCTGTTTTATCTTTCATCAAGCCCTCGCTGATGTTTGGGGATTTTAATTATAATCACTCTAGCTATCCTGCACCAGGGAAGGGGGACTTGACAGAATACTCAGTCAGAGTATAGGAGCTCCGTCACGAGCTGCAATAAGATAATTTATTTTAGTTATTTAGACATTGATTTACTAAAAGGAAAAAAAAAAAAAAGAATGTTTGGTGGCTTAAAAAAACCCATGCCAACACAATTTGTTGCAACAATAAATGTGAAGCCTTTTTAGAAGGTAACATACAATGTACGTAGAGGCATATAGATGGAGCCATGTTATTTAAATATAAACTTTATATCACCATACATTGTCTCACCAGCAATAGTTTATGCCACTGGGAACATCCTACAATTTAAACCTCTGTTCTATTCATTATAAAATATTGCCTAAGGGACAAAAGAAAGAGATCCATGCCAATATTCAGATTACACTTAAGAGCTGTCTACATGAAATACTGACGGAAACTCACAGGATTGTGGAGAATATTTTTTTTTGTTTTGACCAAAAATAAAAATAAATGTAAAAAAAATATACATTTTCTTTTTACATATGTAGCGGTTTATAGATTTTGTGGTTTTGGAAAGGAAGTTTTGATTCTCGTTGATACCCCAACACTTGCTTTGTTTCTTTTTTGGAGAAAAATTAGGGAATATCTGGTCGCATGGCTGCAAAGAAAATTTATGTCACTTAAAAATCCCAAGGATGCGTAGAACTATGAGTACCTAATGGCTCGGGAAACCTTGCCAGTGTACTTTTAATTTCTTTTTCCTCGTATAATACTTTAGCAGATGTAAAAGATGGATGTAAAACCCATCGTTTCATTCACATTTTTTCATGCCAATATAAATTGTATTTCCTGCCATAATTAAAACCAGTAAACATGGGATAAGGTTTTGGACACTTTAAATCCCATGGCCGGTGTCACAGCAGCTTAAAATAAAGCTAAGAATTTGAGTTTCCTCTGGATTTAAAGGACAACAGCCCCCTCAAAGCAATTTTGTAATATAATACCCTTTTCATTTAGTTTCAAAAGGAAATAGATTTTATTAAATAAAGTATGTGCAAAAAAAACTGAGAAGAAACTCGTTCCCACCGATAGCATACTGTCTTTTGGTAAACGTTTGGTGTTCAAACACAATCTGATCCAAGGTGTATGTATATGACTGAAGGCCCAGTCCTATCCTGGATGAGTTTTTATAAAAAATAATATCACAGATACTTCTTTTAAAATAAATCTATTTCCTTTCAAAACTTGATGTAATGGGGGGCGGGGCCTGGCCGCAGAGCAGTGAAGACGTGTGACCCCAGAGCTCCTGCATTAAGCTACATTAAAACTATAAATCCACGGATTTAAAAGCGACTAATCGGGCCACGAAGGCCAGCAATAGACCGGGGACATAAAGCGGAACAAAATGATACCCCACAAGCGCCATTACTGGCAGCACTCACAGATCTGGCGTCCGGGGCCTACTCACATGGCGAGTGCGGGAGAGACGGCCGCTCTCCTGCCGCCACAACCAACTACCTCGGCGACCAGGAGCCCGCATTCCCCCCCCTATGGACCGGCGGGGGTCATCCCGGTCCAATCCCTACAGGGCCACGGG
The DNA here is from genome assembly GCF_036172605.1 of Pelobates fuscus. Classification (NCBI taxonomy): domain Eukaryota; kingdom Metazoa; phylum Chordata; class Amphibia; order Anura; family Pelobatidae; genus Pelobates; species Pelobates fuscus. Next base: position 292,657,654 of record NC_086322.1, read on the forward strand.
ATCCAACAAGCCTCCGTTATAGCTACCAACCCACAGCCGGAGGCCAAGATGGCGGATGCCGACCAGGCCCTAGGGCTACAACCCGCCCAGACTCAACAACTGCGGCTGACTAACACGGACAACATAGCAGCGGCCTTCGACCGTTTCTGGACGAGATGGCAGGCCTTAACGACACAGCCCCGAACAACAATACAGGCCGCCCAAATGCCCACCAACTTACCTGCACATGGCCCGGCACTAAAACGCACAGCCAAGCCACCAACCAGAGTGCGACAGCAGGGGGCAAAGAGGGCTCAGCCCAGGCCTCAAAGCCGCACATCGCTTACCCGACATCATCAGCCCGAGCACCGCCGGGTTCGGAGATCACCTCCCCACAGCACGCTACTACACAAATTAAAAAGGAAACACACCCGACGGACTTATACACGGCCGTCGGCAGAAGTCGCAAGGAAGGCATATCGGCGCATCACCCGCCTATGGCGCTACTCAGCCGTAACCAGCCTCCAGAAGGACTTTGCCTCCACATCAGAGTCACTGATCCGCACAACAGCTAGGGGAGCAGGAACGCTGACACGCCGCCGACGGAATCCACCCGTCACCGGAGGCAATCACAGGAGTCTGGGAAGCAACGGTGGAGACCACCCACAGCTCTTGACCCGCGGAATTGGAGACCTGAACTGTTACACGCACCTGGACTGTACCCAACACCCGATAGGTATTGGCTGAACTGCTATGGGCACCCGGCAGGCATAACAGCCATCACGCTGCCATGGGGTTAAATGCCTGCCTCCTGCACTGATCCCACATCTCACAGCAAGATGCAACTTAACACTCAACACCTGAAGCCCACCTGCATTCGATCACTTGTAACAATATATTGACAATATAGTCTTTCTATCGTTAGCACAGATAGACCAAACACAGTTAAACACAATAAGCGACTAATCTCTAACAGTACCCTAACTTATGTTTTGCAATGCACCAGCTGTTCAGCGACTACTGCCTGATTTCTTTTTTTAATAATTTTTTTTTTTTTAAATGTTTTATTGCTAGCACAGTTAGATCAACTATGTCCCTATATTCTTGAAGCGATATACCTTAACCCCAGCTTGCATGTTACTCTAGAAAATGATCTAGCCTGTTCACATAACTAGTAACACTTGACCAATTTCATGTTTGTCATTGCATATATATTGTTTTAAACTGTTGACAACACCAAATGTGCCAAGACAATCTCATAAGACCTAGCTTGAATGTCACTATATGTTTTAATAGTGTTAATAGTTTTAATAGCTCTAGTCTGTCTTATATAGTTTGTTATCTTCATAAAAAACAAAAACTGCGCTGTTTAACCTGTCACGATTTGAAATGTATATGAATCCGCTTGCAGCAGCTGTCGTGGCGCTGCACGCTTGCTGTCATTCCATGCGCAAATAAAATAAAGAATTTAAAAAAAAAAAACTTGATGTAATGATTATTATATTAAAATGGATTTGAGGTCAAAGTTGTCCTTTAAGCTCTACAGAATGGTCTTTTAATTTGACTATTAATGCAGATGAAAGGGACTCCTACCCCAATGTTTTGGTATCTTCATCTGCATTCAAAGATGGGTGTCTTGACCAATTGAGGTCTACATCATTTTTTTTTTTTTAGAAATATGGAGCTATATAAATTATAGATCTTTCTGTGCTTCCAATGCTGTCTAACGTAACGGAAAAAAAAGGCCCCAATAATTGACTGAGGTAACCACTGAGATGGGATGAGTTGACAAATGACTTTTGAAATTTATGCCAGGAGACCTGACTTGAGAACAATGTATTACACACTTGAAATGGAGAATTTATATGTATTTACTAAAACCATCACTTATCTGAAAATTAAAGGATCACTATAGGGTCAGGAACAAAAACATGTATTCCTGACCCTATAGTGTTAAAACCACCTTCTAGCCCCCCTGGGCCCCTCATGCCTCCATAAATATAGCAAGATCTTACTGTATTTAAGCCTGAAGCTGTAGATCTGTATGCTGTTTGCCTCAGAAAAAAAAGCTGTTTGCTGACATAATCAGAAGTGGTAGCCTGATCCAATCACAATGCTTCCCCATAGGATTGGCTGACAAAGAGGCAGATCAGGGGCAGAGCCAGCATGATTCAAACACAGCCCTGGCCAACAGCATCTCATCATAGAGATGCAATTAATCAATGAGGAAAGTTCAGTGTCTGCATGCAGAGGGAGGAGACACTGAATGTTTAGATGAATTTTAGGCAGCCATGACCCAGGAAGGATCTCTAACAGCCATCTGAGGAGTGGCCAATGGAGGTATCCCTAGGCTGTAATATAAACACTGCATTTTCTCTGAAAATACGGTGTTTACAGCAAAAAGCCTGAAGGAAATGATTCTACTTACCAGAACAAATTCAATAAGCTGTAGTTGTTCTGGTGACTATAGTGTCCCTTTAAACTATTGAGTTAAACTTTTAAAATCTTCTATAACATTTGTTAACTTTACAAATGTAGAAAAATAAACCTAAACTGGTCAAGTGAAAAAGGGCGCCCCCTGGTGCATAACTATACATATATACAATGAAGTTATAAAACATAACCTTTAATAGTTGCTGTAATAAAACACTCCAATAGGGAGTTTGAAAAAGAAAACAAAAGTAAACTTAAAATGGGAGGATAGGTGTCTAGATGGGGATAGATATCCTAGGAGTATCTCCTGGAGGATATAAAGCTAGATAAAGCTAGAAATCCCCCCAACCTGTATAGTTCGTCTCTTATGAGCAATCCCAGCTGGAATTGCCAAAATAGAAAATATAATTATGAGCCGCTTCTGTGATCGCTAAACACAATCCCTATATATAAAGAGTGCTTGCTTGTGGCAAGAATAGTGCACACTTAGGAAACAATTGTAACAGAGAGTAGCGATAGAAAGGCTTCACGTATTCAGCAGCTAGTTTAAACATATACAAGGATACATAGTGGCAGTTTGCACAGTATCTATTGCAATACTGTCACCAGGGGACGGACAACAACGAGAGGGAGAAAAAGTATATATATTGAAGGTCTAGTTGACAACTCTGTGAAGAGGCTGACTAGCAATATGAATTGCACGATCTGACAAAAGGTTAAAGAAATCCCCGTCACCCACAATTCCCCCGTCCCCTTACTAAACTGTACGAAGTTCTAATGATACTGAACTGGCTAGCTGATTGAATGAGAAACTAAACTGGTCGGTGTCCAAACATGACTTGTCCTCCCTACTGCTACCTAACACGTGTTTCGGCGCTGCTAAACGCGCCTTCGTCTGAGGCTAAAAACTTTACAAATGTGAATAAGAAAAAGGAACGTTGTTTAATTTCTCTTCTTCTCTGGACATTTTTTTCTATGCTGACTGCCAGGTGCAAAGGACAGAAGGTAGAACAATGATTATCAAGGAGCCAAGATGGAGATGGCCCGTTGCAGGATAAAGTGATGTTGATTTCCGCATTTAATTTTCTTTTTCATTCACACCAGTACATAGTTGTTAAACAATCCTGGTGAATTAGAGTTTCCCTCTAAGCATGAATTATGGAGGATGTCCTAAAATTGTGGTCATTACTTACCTGAGCATCCCTCAAACAAACACTCAGCGGGGGGCGGGGCCTGACCGCTGAGCAGAGCGGACGCAAGCAGCAACAGCTCCTGTGCAAACGGACAAAAACTCGCAGAATCTGCCAAAATCAATACCCAATCCGGGCCCTTGAACGCTGCTACCGAGCTGGGGACATCGAGATCTACCCATCGACACCTCAAACGCAGATACCCCGCTCGGCACCAACATGCGGCCTACTCACATGGGTGGCACGGGAGAGACGGCCGCTCTCCCACCGCTTCCATACCCGGCTGACACACTGCTGAGCCCACGTTCCCCCCCCTATGGACCGGCGGGGGTCATCCCGGTCCACATTCCACAGGGCCACAGGACCCTAAAAGCCTCCGCGACTACCTGCATCCCATACTCAGCCACCAAGATGACGGCTGCAGACCAGGCTGCTGGGCCTACACTCACCCAACCCTTACTGGCGCAACAGGCAAGCGGGATCCCCCAAGAGGACCGCATAACAGCAGCCTTCAACCATTTCTGGACACAGCTGTGGGCCACACTGGCTCGGAACCAGGCGACTACAACAGTCTCTCCACTACCCACTACCTCGCCTGCACACAAACCGGCTCCCATATGCACAACTATGCCACAGACCGGTGCGAAGCAGCAGAGGAGAATGAAGGCTATGCCCAGACCACGCATTCAACACAGCCAGCCTGGGTCCCGACATGCCATGAGACCCCCCACACACTGCCACCCGCTATCCAAGCCGAAGCGACACACTCGGAGAGCCTACGCTCAGCCCGCGGCCAGCGGAGCTGGGAGGATGACACAACGCATCGGCCACCCAAGGACACGCACAGCCGCTACTGATACCCAGAAGGTCTATACCCCTGCATCGAGAGTACAGGGTGTGACACTAGCCTACAGATCTACGTTGGGAGCGAAGAGGCCGACTTGCCGCCAAGCCCAGACCCCCTCCACTCGAGGTACTCACGGAAGACTGGGGGGCGGTGGTAGAGCCCCACCAGCTCACTTGACCGACGACATCAAGGCTCCAAGGGACTCTTTGGACAGCACATCGCTCCTGCCAACTATGGGAGTTGGCTGACTTTCGCTGCTGCACTGCGGGTGGGACTGCTGCCACGCCACCACGTCTATGCAGCTACAGTGGACTCTGCCTTGTATTCTTGTTTTGTGGTGGCCCCCTGAGTTAAGGTACCATTGAGAGCTGGCTGACATGTGTGCCATGCAGTAGTAGCAATCAAAGGCTCACGTATAATAGGATGTAACCTAAACTGCAGCCTTAAGAAATACCCAAAATGTTACCAACAAGTGTTGTTTAGATGCGATATGATATAATGCTATCCTAACCGTTTTTATGTCTAGCTAGCCAGGCAAGCTGCAAAACGTATACCTAGTTAGTTAATTCTCTTTCGACAGCTCCTGTACCGAGTGATAGGTATCAGACTCGACTGAATAGCTTAAGTTACAATATACTGAACCTAGCCTGCCTAAAATATAAAATTCTGATCTGGCGTCCACCTAAATGGCAAATGCAATATATCCTAATGCAATATTTTATGTTTTTTATTGTTCGATTTGGTATTTATCACTTTTATGCACTTCTAGGCCGATAGTTATGGTAACTTTTCCTCATAACGTTATTCTTTGCTAACACTAATGCAATATTCTATGTTTTTTTTTTTTTTTTATTGTTCGATTTGGTATTTATCACTTTTATGCACTCCTGGGCCGATAGTAATAGTAACTTCTCCTCATAACGTTATTCATTGCTAAATCTTAAATCCAGTGATATATCACCTAGTTAACCATTGGTCTAGCAGCACAATGTTATGCGCAGAGATTTCGATTTGGTTACCGAACCTACTTCACTCGACTACCCAACCTGCATTGGGAACATAGCCACCCACCTCTGCCTTATAGCCCGAACAAACTACTGAGCCTTGTAACCGGCATGGTTAACACGTTATAAGATGCTCATGTTCGCAATAATGTACATAGCCTCACCCTGGCAACGCACTTGCCCATGCTCAAGGTTATCCATAAGTGTTAATTTTTCTTTGTTATACCTAGAAAGCCTTCACAGGCATGACTCCTTAACTTCTCACCATTACCTACCTTATATACTACTTAATGTTCAGCATACTTCTTGGATAAGATAGTACTGTTACAACCTAAATTAAAAAAATGTGCATGTACTGCTGCCACTGTTTTCCGTGTACTCAAAATGTGCGCTGTTGTGGCGCTTGACCTAACAATGTACCTACCTGCACAACAAAAATAAAGAATTTCAAAAAAAAAAAAAAAAAAAAAAAAACAAACACTCAGCAAACAGAACTCTGTACCTGGTAAATGCTGCTTTCACAAGATGACTCGGATTAACTGTAAATGTGAATCTCTATCAATGGTAAACATGAATTTGACTTTGAGGAATAAATTAATTGCGTAGAAAGTCCATAAGTCCTAGCTTCAGCCGGCTAAATAACTGAAAGAGGCACGTTTCACTAGACCACTAATGAATTCCTATAATGGTTGAGGTTGAAAAGCTCTCAATTGATTGGTCTCCATTCGGATGTAGAAGGAAGCTGTCACTGCCGTACGAGGCAAATATGGAATGGGTTTGCTAGCCGCAGAAGAAGTGTCTCTACAATAGAATTACATTGCATTATAGCACTAGAATGCTTTGACCTTGTTGGCAGCTTTGCTGAGACCCATGGACCCAACAGAGGAAATTAGCTAATAAATGAAGATTAAAGAAAAGGCTGGTGAACCTGATACAATGTATCAATATGTAACCTCATAACTAATGAAATTTTTTCAAATACTGGTAACCTGACCCAAAATAGTAGATAATAGGAATTCAAATCTCTTTTGCTAACCCCAGGGCTATTTCCAATGGGCAACGTGCATTATCACACCAAGTCCAAATTGGACTTCACTCTGTTCCCTTGGTATCCATAATAGCATAAAATAAAAAGATTTTAGATAAGATTTCATCAGGTAATCAATTGAAAAACCACACAGTACCTAAGACAGTCTTCAGTCCTCAACTAATGGAATTTTTTTCTCCACAAGGATGTCAACTTAAAGTCGATTCTTACTGCAGAAAGAACAAGCAAAGTATCTCGTTACACTGGAAATCACTTATCCTGGATACATATTAACTCCTTAACTGCTAGAATATTTCCGACTTCTGGTTAAATAATACCACAATAATGTCTTAAATATTGTAGAATACATGACTGAATAATATCATTATGGTCTTGGGTTCCTAGCTTAATAAATGGCATTTAGATATGAGAGATTAAGGAACCATATATCTAATCAGCTTCAAAATATATGTAAAATTAGTCAGTGGTTTCCTGGTGGTAATTCTGAGTGTAAGAATTGAACGATAGTAGTAACACAGGCATGACTGACCTGGATATTGGTTGAGTAAGAGATTCCACTAACTTCACAGGGTTCTTGTGATAGAACAAAATTGGTTGTTAAAGGAACACAATAGTATTTGGAATACAAACCTGTACTGCTAATGCCGTAGAGATCACAATACTAATAATATTCAGGCCTCCCACCCCCGTTTGCCATTTAAAACGTTTTTTTATTTAGATTTTTGCAACAAGGAGACTCCGTCGGAGCACCAGGCCTCTCCACCTCCCACAACATTATCAAGAAGGTATGGCCTCCTCCGGCAATGGTCCAATACATAGCTCCTCAGAGGAGCATTGGGAACCTGATGCACATGCATGACGTGCTCCACATGCACATCCAATGCTTCTCATAAAAAAAAAAAGCATTGAATCCTATAACCTGTAACGTCACGGGATCAGGTTTTACCGGGACAGTGCAGCGGACTTTCAGAATGACAGCCACTAGAGAGGTATAGCCTCATTTCTTATTGACATAGCGGGAGTGGAGAATGCACATGTCTTTAGGTATCCATGTAGGGCTATATCCTAAAGTGTGAATTTCTCAGCGATTCAAAGTGAATTTAAAATGTAAAGCCATAATAGTAAGATTAGAAAAATTCCCCAAATCAGCTAGGATTGCCTCTTAGCTATTTGCCGTTCAGCTGCTTTGTCCTAAATTTGAAAATAATTTTGAATTTACTATTAATTCCTGACAGTTCACACTTAGCTGAAGAATCTAACATGCAGAAAAAGAGTCTGCAGTAGCTAAAATTTGGGTTGAAATTATAGGATTTAGGCAGTTTTGTTCTCTACGTCCGAGCTAAAAGTTGTAAGAGTTGCTGTCCTGCTATCTGGGGTGCTAAGTGGGAGTTAAAGAGTTCAAGAATAGTGCTATGTCCTCAACAAACACATACTGCCCCCGACGCAGCAACATTTTACATGTGCTTTTGCAACAGTGAGGATAAAAAAGCACGGTAGTATGGATTTTAAAATGATCAAGTTCAGCTAAAAAAAATCTCTCTTCTTTAAAGTAATTACAAAGCTATTTCAAGCTGACTGAGTGCTATTTTGGATATTTTGTCAGTTGCACAGCAGCACAATGATGTACGGATGTTCAGGTAAGTGCTGCCTTGTAGGGATTTACTTATATTTAAATTGCCATTTCTTCCATCACAATTATTTGAGTGTTAGAAACCATATGGAAAATAGTTTTTTTTTAATATCTAGTATGTGATAGACAAATTCCTTGCCCTGGCGTGTGTCTGTTCTCATTCTCATTCTCAATTTGATAAAGGTAATTACATCGATTTGTTCCAGTGTCGACTTTCCAGCTCATTCATGTGTCTCGTCCCCCAATGTGTCTAGTTCCCCCCTCAGCCCCTCCATGTCTCATCCCCCCCCAGCTCCTCCAAGTGTCTTATTTCCCCTAGCCCCACCATGTGCCTTATTCTCCCCATCCCATCCATGTGGCTCTCCCCTCCCCTTCTCTTCCACATGTTTCATCCTTTCCAGCTCCTTCATGTGTCTCGTCCCCCAAAGTGTCTCATTCCTCCATCAGCCCCTCCATGTCTCATCCCCTCAGCTCCTCCTTGTGTCTTATTCCCCCCCAACCCCTCCATGTTGCTCATTACTCCCAAGCTCTCCATGTGTCACATTCTCCTACCCAGCCTCTCCATGTGTCTCATTCCCCCCCAGATCCTCCATGTGTCTCACTCCCCCAGCTCTTCCATGTGTCTCAGCTCTCCATGTGTCTCCTTTCCTACCCCCAGCCCCTCTATTTTTCTCCTTTATTCCCCCAGCCTCTCAATGTGTCTCCTTTCTTCCCAATCAATGTGTCTCCTTTTCTCCCTCCAGCCCCTCTATGTGTCTTCTTTCCACCCCCAGCCCCTCCATGTGTCTTCTTTCCACCCCCAGCCCCTCCATGTGTCTTTCTCCCCCTCCATGTATCTCTACCCTATTCCCCTCACCTCCGTGTAGAGGCTGGGCCCCCTGGAGGGACGGGCCGGGTCACAGCTGCAACCCCTGCAACCGGTATAGGTACACCACTGCCCCGACCCTCGTGGAGAGTCCATTGTAAAATTTCAGAGTTGGGTTCAGCAATTGTCAGTTATACCCCTGTTTTCTGCATTTTTGCATTGTTTGCTTCCTCTTAAGCTATGAACAAAAATCTATTGTATACAAATAAAAGTACAGAGTCACAGCGTGTTACCCAAATATAAACCAACAACGCTCAAAACACCCGTGTGGTAACCTCTCTATCCACACTAAAAATCACAGCAAATCATATACATACAGTGGGTGGAATGAATCTATTGATCCATCAATAACTCATTATTCCGCTGTATTTCTTTTTTTAAGGAGGAAACATTCCACGGGAATTACCCAACTTACAAAATATAGATAGACAAGTCACAACCGCCCATCAGCTAAGATACAATTTAAGCCAATCTGGCAGGGGCCATCTAATAACTGCAAGTGCATATTTTACAAGAAGCCATGTCTATATTTATAGATGGATTGGGCTATTACAGGTCCTGCATGGTACTTTTGGCATCAGGCTGAAACTGATACTCCTTAACAGAGGTCAAAGTCTCGACCTTGGTGCTTTCCAAGCAAACAGCTGAGCTTGTTGTTATTTCTACAAGACAATTGCAGTGACAGATGTTTCCCAGAATTCTTTATAAGGATTAACCCCTGAACTGCATGACAGTAAGCGCTTGGCCGGTGGTTTTATACAGGAATGTTCATATGATACAGTACAAGATTCCTGCGGATTATTTGATGCAATCACTATTTTTTGCTCTTAGTGTATGGAGACATTTAAAGGGAAACATTACACATAATAATAATAAGAGATTTGCAGATGTAAAGTAGAAACAGAAAAAAAAAAGAAGTAATATTGAAAGTGCTAAACACTGCGTTATGCCCAGATTTTAGAGTTTAGAAAAACCTACCTTGCTTCTTTTACTGTGTTATAAAACAGGTACGAGAACACACGTCCAAGGTCCTGGAGTTTATGAGTCCAGACACCATAGAAATGACTGGCCTGCTTTTACTGGAGTCATGTGACACATGACATATTTGGGAGAAGTCACAGGTCACACGTTTCCTAACTAAGCCGAACTGAATATCTTGAATACAGACATGTTTCAATCAAACGGTTACTGTAACTTTAAAGGGAGTTGCTTAGACTACTATCAGGGCTGGTCTTTAGGTGCCTCTGTGAAAAATCTTCACCGCCACCCTCCCTCCCCACCACCCTGGTATAGGGGTGTAGTGTTTGTAAAGGGGATTTTTTTAAATCCCCTCTCTCGCAAGTTCAGGACCTTGCAGTGTCTGAGTTTTCCTGCGGTAATCCGCGACAACACTGATTGGCCGGACCTCAGAAGACAGCTACTTGTGGTCTGCAGCCAACAGAAATGCGGGGCAGAGGTGCCAAACTGCCTCCCCTGCATTACAAAGGGACAGACTAAGTATGTCCCATAATACTGTGAGTTGTTTTGCTTTGGAGCTCTGGATTTTCCTTATTTACCTTGACCTCATTGGAATAAAAACTCACAGTAATGCGTTGTTTATCCATTCATCACTGAGCTCCACAGCAACAAAAAAACCTACACAGTAATATGTGGTGTGTACCAGTTTATCACAGAGCTCCACAACAGTAGAACTCACAGTAACAAGTAGTACATGAGTATGTCACAGAGCTCCACAACTATACAACTCCAAGCAATGTGCCTATTAGTGTATCACAGAGCTCCCCCAACTATAAAACACATAGTAATGTGCATTTTGTATGCCAGAGCTCCACTGTAATAAATCTCACTATAATATGATGTAATGTGTGTGATAGGCGTGATGGCTGTGTGTGATATGTATGCTATGTGTTGGGTGTGTGTGATATTTGTAATGGGTGTATTAACTGTGTGTGATATATGGGTGTATTGGCTGTGTGTGATATTTGTCCAACGTTTATTGGCTATAAGTGATTGGTATTTAATTCAGATAAAAATATGCATGTAGGTTCATGTATGAATGCAAGTGTAGATTTTTGCAGAGTCACATGCACACATTCCCACAGTTATACATACACACTGTCAAATACAGCCACATGCACACAGTCCCAGGCACATAGTCACACACAGTCAAACGTATATAGTCAAACACAGTTACAGGCAGTTAGAGGCAGTCACACACATACACAGGTACAGGCAGGCAGCCACACACACAGTTACAGGCAGATAGACACATTTGCACACCATTACAGGCAGGCAGTCTCATACTCACACAAATAGACAGTCACACACACACACACACAGTTGCAGGCAGACAATGACAAGCACACACAAGTACAGGCGGACAGTCACATACATACAGCCACACAGACAGTCACACACAGTTACAGGCAGATACACACACACAGTTACAGGCTGACATGCACACACAGTTACAGGCAGACACTCAATCACACATACAGTTACAGACTGTCACACACACAGTTACAGGCAGACAGTCACACACACAGTTACATTCATGCACACAGATGGTCACACACAGTTACAGTCATACACACAGATAGTCACACACACAGTTACAGTCATACACATATGCAGCCACACACACGGTTACAGGCAGATAGACACACTCACAAACAGTTACAGGCAGACAGTCTCACACTCATACACAGTTAGGCAGTCACACACACACACAGTTGCAGGCAGACAATGACAAACACACACAAGTACAGGCGGACAGTCACATACATACAGCCACACAGATAGTCACACACACAGTTACAGGCAGATACACACAGTTACTGTCAAAATCACACAGACACACACACAGTTACAGGCAGACACTCACACACACAGTTATAGTCATACCCACAGACAGTCACACACACAGTTACAGGCAGATACACACACAGTTACAGGCAAAATCACACAGACACACACACACACACACACACACACAGTTACAGACAGGCAGTCACATGCACACACACAGTTACAGGCAGACATTCACACACACACACACACAGTTATAGTCAGACACACAGACAGACACACACACAGTTATACTAATTTAAGTTTCCGTCCCTGCAACTAAGAAACTTAATTTGAACACTGCAACTTTAAGGCCAAATTAAGCTTCCTGCAACTAATAAACTTTATTTCTACTCAACCGCCTCGTGTGAAGCATCAACTTTTGGGCGGTTTTAGCTCCGCCCTGCTGCCGTTTTGACTCCACCTCTGCTGCTCGGTAAGCCCCGTCCTGGCACTCAGCCTTGTTCTTTTTTTTTTTTTTTTTTATAGTCCCGGGAGGAGAATAATGAAATCCTCCACCCACACATGCGTGAGCTGTGTCCCGCCGCATGGTGCCCTGTGCAGCCGCACAGCACACACAACCCTAAGGCTGTCCCTGACTACTATATTATGATAACTGCATGGGATCTGAGATTTCTCTGTCTATTTAGGTAGTTATACCAATACTGAGAAAGGTTCTAACTAGACAGTATGTCCAGATTGATTTCAGAAAATGTTTTACAGATGTAATATTTTAAATTATGTTTTTCATTCAGTTACAATTACAGTTATTTATATAGCGCCAATATATTCTGCAGCTCTGTACAATTGGAAACAATACAAACATTTCATTAGCAAAACATGTATGACAAACTGCATAAAAAGGTGAGGAGGACGCTACCCAAACAAGATCACAATCTTAAGATCTTTGTTAAGGAAATACTATAGCAAACATAATATAATAGGAATAGCAACTCTAAATCTCAACTCTAAATATAGATAAAGCCATTAGATTCTTGATATTTTCAAATAGCAAAATCTGCATTTATGGGGTTTTTCACGAAAGTAAGAATTCAAAGTCTTAATCTTACTGTTATGAGAACTGGAGGGCCATGCTTAGAATTAAGGGGGTTAGATGTACAAATGTAATAAAATGTCTCCACACATTATCATACCTCCCAACATCAACAGTCCCAGAATCAGGACACTGGTAAGAGGGGAGATAAGATTGTGTCACTGGCTCTGCCCAAAAGAGACAGATCGGCCCCAAAAAACGGACATGTTCACCCACATTACAGGCACGTCTTGTAAGTCGGGACGGCAGGACAGGACCTGAAAATCGTGACTGTCCTTCCGAAATCAGGACGGTGCGGAGGAATGCATTTTCAAGTAAGAGTTCATCTACGTTCATGTGTATTACTAATATGAAGTATACATTGTGAGATAATTAAGACCCACGTTTAGTCATTGCTCTGAAGAGACGGGAAGAATGATTGCGGTTTGCTGGGAAGATAAGAATTTAACCGTAGAAAGTGATTAATTAATTCCCAAGATATGAATCTTAACCACAGCATATTAAGCTTTGACACTACTTAATGTTTATTTAAGTTTATATACGATGACAGACTGCATTTAACAATGATGTACTAATCATAATATACGTTTTTTTCTCATGTGTATATAATTAGATTTTGATTTTCAATGTTACGTACGCAATGCTTCATACAACCTGCAGGGGCATACATAACTTTCACTAGTTTCCAAATGTGTTTTACTTTCTATATATTTTTATATAGCATATATATATTTCCTTTTCCTTATTTTTCTTTTCAATGTAGATTATAAATTTGTTTGGGCAGGGCCCTCTTAACCTCCTGTTCTTATAACAAACATGTTCTGTTAGAATGAGTTACTTATCTTGGTTGATCTATTGTACTGCGCTGCGGAATATGTTAGTGCTGTATAAATCATTGCAATTCTAAATCAAATCCAAAAAAAAGAGCCTAGCTCTCAATCGGACCTCGGTTTGGAAATCACCAACACGTGGGTGTGAATGGTGACAGCAGTGTAGTTCTGATAGTCTCTATGAAATTGTTTCCACCAGTGGTCTGCGTCACCTCAATGGGAAATGCTTCCATGTACCCTAATTTGTTACCCCGCATCTTTAGAGAATGGGGTACAGTGTTGATCCCCATAAACCTTGCGTGTACACGTGATGCAGTGTATTCGGACATCGTATTAAAGTCTACATGTCTTTTCATAGAGTTATACCCCCTAATGTACCAAGCCGCTTAACATTATGTACTATTGCCTCTTATGAATTCTCTCTTATGAGTAAAGCCCCATTACAGTGTTAGTAATATGATGCTCATTATAAATACATTATTTTAATTGTGTTAAGTTTTTGGCGACCAAGAGCACCCCAATGCCCAATAACACACAGCAAATTCCTTTAAAGTAGTCTTACCTAATTTGACTGGCTCATCGATGGTGTTAGATATATGTGTACAATAGATCATATTTTGTAATTAAGCCCCCATAAGACAGGTGTTTTTGTAACTTGTATACATATATAACCCTCAGACTGCCAGGCCTCTAGTAAGGGACCCAAGAAGAAAAAACAAAAAAAAAACAAAAGAGTTAGAAATATATATATTGTTAGTATTATTGTTATTTTTTTATAGCTGTGATTTGTTTTTCAATTTTATTGGATTAAAGATGCACAGTAATGTGATGTCCTGGGAAAAACCTAAGAAGTTTCTAATTACAACATCTTTTTTAACACCAAATAAATCATTTTTCTTTTGATAGTTGTTTTTTTTTCTCCTTATGAATGCCTCGGAGGTAACAGGTAGCTTCACATTCTTAGCCAACTCATTCACATCAGCGAGAGAAGTGTTGCCAATCCCCAGAGGAGCAGAGCTCATTCATAGGATGTCTTCATACATAGAGAGCCACTGGCTATGACATGAATAGCTTAATCTTCACAAGAACATTGAAAAGACATGTCTGCCTCATCCTCACTGCCCAGCTGGTGTATAATATTTCTCAACATTGTACTCAAATGTTTCCCGTGTAATGATAGGATTGCTGTAGGTAACACATAGAAGGGAATTCACAAATCCTTTTCTGAAAAAGTTGCACAACTGCATTGAGGCTTAAAGGGACACACCAAAACCACTACATCTTAAGGCAGTAGTTTCATACCTAGATGATGTCCCTACTGTTTATTAGATGTTTGCATGGCATCAAAATGTAATTCCGCAAAATGAATTTATCCGGAAAAAAAATGTTTTTGTTTGGTTAACAGAATTTTGTTCTTGCGGCTACCTGGCTCATATGAATTTTGCCATGCAAATGATTCGGACAAACGATTTAGGTGAACCAAAATGGCACAAAAATTGTCCAACCAATGGACTGAAAAATATATACATAATAATATTAAGTACAAGCATTTATGGTAGTTCTTATTTTATTAAATCTAATTTCAGTCGAATTCCAACCAAAGTATTTTACCATTCAATTTCGGTCCACATTGGGTCAACATTCGTTCATTTGAACATTCAGTTATTTTTGAGCATTTGTTTCGTATTTCAAGAATTCAGTCCAACTGATCCCTGATTTATTTATTCATTATTTTCATTTATTTATTTGATTTAGTGGTTATGTCTTATATGCAATTTTGGACCAACGGCAATTCGGAAGAAACCAAATGCACACGTCTACTTTTTAATGATGCCAAATGCAACTAATGGTTTGCCTAGAGAAGTTGAGTATTCAATATGTTTTTGTGAGATACATTGGATATGCAGATTGTGCAAATTGTTACGTTTGTGCCGTAGGACCTAATTATGGCAGGATCTGCAGAGATGAGGCTGTCCTAGAGCTAGAACACAGGTAAGTCTAATGAATGTTTTTTGGGGGGTGGAGGAAGGGGTTTAGAAGGAGGGAGCTTAAATGTAAACACTAAAGGACACGCTAACGTAAAAAAGATATATATGATGTTAGAATATTCCTTTTAGGATATGTGTAAAGAAATCTTAATATGTTCAAAAACTATTAAGCCATTTAAAAAAAAAAAAAAACTTATCGATTCAACCCTACTTGCCACAAAGTTAATATGCGGTGAGTTCTGTGCCAGTTATATAAAAGGACTGTTAGCAATCAAGATAAGTTGTCAATGCCCCAATATTATGATTTTTTTATATTGTAGTCAGAAAATTTTAAATGTTAAAATCTTTTTTAAAAACTCAAACATTGGGAGGTATTAGCCTGGTCAGAGGAGCATGGCCACGTGGGCCGGCGGGTGGGCCATGCTGTGTAAAGGAGGAGGGTTCACCTAAAAGGGGCATGTCATCCCGGCTTGCATGTACTGCAGGTGGACTGATAGTTGCTCAGACTGGCCCCACTCAGGGCTGCACATGTACAGTGTGTACAGAGCTTAAAGGAGCTTTATAGGCACCCAGACCACTTTATCTGAATGAAGTGGTCTGGTTGCCTTGCTCCTGTCATTTTCACTCTGTCTCTGGAGAGTGACATATAGAACGGAGATCCCATCTCCACTGGCTCAGGCTTAAGGCATAAGCCTTCAAAGCCTGTCAGGTCCCTTGTAAGACATGAGTGCTGCAGGAAGCTGGCTAGGAAGGCCATCCCATGCTGGTAATGGAACTGTTGAACAAAAGCAGGCCAAGAGCCACTCCTGAGTCTACTCAGTAGGATATACTCGTCTGATAAGCACATAGTAGGATTGGACCATCGGTGGAGGATGAAGGAAGTGATGTCACTGAAGCAAGAGAGGTGGGCAACACAGAGGCTCCCTCGATGCTGGAAAAGGGTGAGTAAATCTTTCATTTATTGCATTTTTTTAGCGTCCGGGGGGACTAGGGACTGAAACACAATAGCATTAGGAATACAGATTTGTTTCTTTAATGACCTAAGAGTAATGATGTGCTTTCATTGTGCTCAAACAAAGACCACTGGGATTATTGCAGTTGGTAAATACTGCTGTCTGTCACATGATTATTATAATTATTATTGTTATTATTATTACTGGTATTTATATAGCGCCAGCATATTCCATAGCGCTTTACTATATAATAAAAGTGGGAGATTTAACAATCAATGAGACAAGTACATAAACTTACAGGAACAATAGGTTGAAGAGGACCCTGCTCAAACAAGCTTACAGTCTATAGGAGGTGGGGTGTAAAACACAATAGGACAGGAAACAGCAATCAAACAAAGTGGAGTGAAGCAAAGCTGGAGGAGAGAATAGAGTGTTGCCCTTTAGGAAAGAGCATGGGACAGGTATGTGAGTAGAGGTTACTCTGGGAGGCCATAAGTTTTCCTAATAAGATGGGTTTTCAGGCACTTTTTAAATGATTGAAGACTAGGGGAGAGCTTGATGGTCATAGGCAGGCTATTCTAAAGGAAAGGAGCCACCCACGAGAAGTCCTGCAAGTCTGAGTTGGCCGTACGGGTGCAAACAGCGTACAGGAGAAGGTCACGGGCAGAGCGGAGAGACCGAGAAGGGGCATACCTGCGGATCAGTGAAGAAATATAGGAGGGGCTAGAATTGGTCAGTGCTTTATAGGTGTGGATTAGTACCTTGAATTCACTCCTATAGGATACAGGAAGCCAATGTTAGGACTGACAGAGGGGAGAGGTGTGAGAGGAGCGACAGGAGAGGATAATCATTCTGGCAGCAGCATTCATTACAGACTGTAGCGGGGCACTACGGCTTTTGGGAAGACCAATTAGGAGAGAATTACAATAATTCATGCAAGAGATTAGTAGAGCATGGACAAGCTCCTTAGTAGTGTAAGTATCTTGTGTATGAAAGGGGCGGATGCAGGCTATGTTTTTAAGTTGGAATCTATAGGATTTGGTAACAGAATGGATGTAAAGCTCAAATGTGATGCCAGAATCAAGTATAACGCCAAAACAGCGCGATTGCAAGGATTGACTGATGTGGGTACCACTAACTTGAAGGGAGAGTGAAAGAGGAGGATCAGTATTAGGAGGAGGAAAGACAAGTAGTTCAGTTTTAGAGAGATTGAGTTTCAAAAAGCGGGAGGACATCCAATCATAGATGGAAGAAAGGCAAGCAGTGAAAATTTGCAGGACGGCAGGGGAGAGGTCCAGGGAGGAGAGGTATAACTGAGTGTCAGCAGCGTACATTTGGTATTGGAATTGAAATGAGGTAATAAGTTTACCAAGAGAGGCAGTATAAAGAGAAAATACCATTAGAAAAGGAGACACTGAATCAGCTTTAAGAGAGATAGGAGGAAAGCCAAGAGAGGACAGTATCACAGAGACCGAGTGATTGAAGAGTTTGGAGAAGGAGAACATGGTATATAGTATCAAAGGCAGAAGAGAGGTCAAGAAGAATTATAATAGAGTAGTGCCCTTTGGATTTAGCTGCGATTAGGTCATTAGTGACTTTAATAAGAGCCGTCTCAGTAGAGTGGAGGGGGCGAAAGCCAGACTGAAGGGGGTCAAGGAGAGAGTTGGACTTCAGGAAGCAAGTCGGACAGGTAAAGACAAGTCTTTCCAGAAGCTATGAGGATAAAGGGAGCAGGGAGGGAGTTAGTTAGAAGGGGAGGACGGAGAGATGTTTTTTTTAAGATGGGTACTACATGTCAGGATTACTGTTTGATCCAGCAAGTAGAACTGTATAGCACGGATGACAAATAAGTAACGTATTACCGGTCCTTAGAATGGCCGGATTTAACGTACATAGAATAGTCAAAATACTAGCCGTCTGTAATAGTTGGCAAAACAAATAAACCTTTGAATGGCTTTTAAACCAGAATGTAATGGCCAGTGTAGTACAGCCTCTAGTTTTTTAGGATCCATTTGAAGACCCGATGCAGAGATGTTGTAACCCAAAAAGTGGACTTCAGGCTGGTCAAATATGCACTTTTCTAATTTACAATAAAGTTTATTTTTCAACAACGTCTGCAGAACCTGTTTCACATGGGAGTGGTGAGTTTGAAGATCAGGGGAATACACCAAAATATCGTCCAAATAAACCAAGACAAATGAGTAAATAAATTCCCTGAGTACATCATTTATAAAGTCTTGGAATACGGCCGGGGCGTTGCATAACCCAAATGGCATTACCAGATATTCATAGTGTCCACTACGGGTATTAAATGCCGTCTTCCACTCATGATTCTCTTTAATTCTAACCAAATTGTAAGCGCTCCTAAGGTCAAGCTTAGTAAATACTTTAGCTCCCTGAAGTCTATCGAACAATTCGGAAATGAGTGAACCTGAAACGTCATCTCCTCCCTATGGGAGGCCCCAATAGAGATCGTAATAGGGACAGTTTCGTGGGTTATAAGCGGTTGTGTGAGTGATCTACCATCAATAGCCTCTACAGCTAGCGGCGTAGGTCTCTCCCTGACCGGTATCTCATTACCCCTAATAAACTGGACATCAATAAAATTTCCAGCAGCACCTGAGTCCATTAGGGCACTGCAAGAAAACTTCTTGTTATCAAGGGAAATAGATACCTCAAGGAGGAATCTACTTTTGTTTTTGTTAGAGGACAACTCCATCACACCTAAGATCTGTCCCCTTAAGGTTCTTAGGTGCGGAAGTTTTCCGGACGCACTGGGCAATTAGTTATCATATGTCCCTTTCTACCGCAATATAGGCATAACCCTTCCCTTCTCCTATACTGTTTTTCGGCCTACGACAGTCTAGTGACCCCCAACTGCATAGGTTCGGGTTTGGACTGTACAGGGAGGTTAGACAAAACTGGTTTAGAGAATTGAGGTGCTAGGGACATAGCCGTACGTCTGGTCTTGCTTCTGGTGACTTCTCTCAGTCTTAACCTATTATCAATATGCATGACAAACGTAATAAATTCGTTAAGACTCTTAGGTAATTCTTTAGTGGCTATCTCATCTAGTATAGTCTCTGAGAGACCCTTTTTGAATGCTGAGATTAACCCATTGTTAGTCCAGTCTACCTCGGAAGCTAAGGTACGGAATTAAATAGCATAATCCAAGATAGACCGGTTACCTTGTCTGATGGCCCCAATGGCTCAAACGTGAGCTTGAATTCGGCAAGGAATTCCTGGTAATTATGAGCTATGCTCCGATTACTCTCCCACAACGGATTAGCCCAGGCAAGGGCCTTGCCCTTTAATTGATTCATTAGATCAATTAAACTTCTGCTCTGTCAACTTTTGCTCTGTCCGTGGGGAACGACCCTGGTGAGGCCTCAAAATGGTACTCCACCTGATTAAGAAAACCCCTGCATTCCTGGATATTGCCATCAAACTGTAGGGATGGCGATAAGGAGATGCTAGGAGTCCTATTAACAGTGGGTGGAGGTACACAGGGTAGAGGTGCTATAGGAGGAGACGCTGCAGGCTGCAGATGTGCCGTTCTAGCGAGAAGCGTACTGAAAGCCTGAGCGAATTTATCCATGCGGTGATCATTCTCCTCTAATTTCCTCTCGCAAGCAGCTATGTGCTGACACAGTTCTACAGGATCTATGGCCATGTCGTAATGTCAGGATTACTGTTTGATCCAGCACCTAGAACTGTATAGCACGGATGACAAATAAGCAACGTATTACCGGTCCTTAGAATGGCCGGATTTAACGTACATAGAATAGTCAAAATACTAGCCGAGGTCAGGGAACACAGAAAGGGACGCAGCGATGAGGAAAGCCAGGAGTCAGGATACCAGAATATAGAGAAGTCAATAAACAAAGCCAAAGTCAAACACCAGGTAGAAAACTAATAACAGAAACGCGCTCTCGGACAACCACAAGGGAAACCACGACAGGGCACTGAGCAGGATGAGAACTGGGCCTAAATACCGGCGTTTGACCCCAAAGTCAGTTACCAGGTTTCATTTGCATAATTGCTGCTCAGCATTAACCCTGCTGTGGATTAGGTTGCTGCTCGGCACAACTTTTCCTGTGTGGACAGAAAATGTAATTAACCACATTTCTATAAGCGAATGAATACATGACACCAGGTTTCATTTGCACAATTGCTGCTCAGCATTAACCCTTCTGTGGATTAGGTTGCTGCTCAGCACAACTTTTCCTGTGTGGACAGTAAATGTCATTAACCACATTTCTATAAGCGGATAAATATGTGACACTACAATAGCATGTTTAAGGGCAGCAGGGACAACACCAGAAGAGAGATCAGTTGAAGATGGGTGTTAAGGAAGGCACAAGACAAGAGGAGAGAGATCTGATAAGGTGAGACTGGCCAGGATCAAGCGGGCAAGTGGTGGGTCGAGAGGAAAGGATAAGCGCAGCCACCTCTTGTTCAGTAGCCTGGGTGAAAGTCTGGAGGGTAGGAAAGGCATGACCTAGGTGTGGTTGAGAATGAAAGGGGCAAGGTGGTGATAATTCTTTCCTTAGCTGTTTAATCTTGTTGGTAAAGTAGCATGCAAAGCTATCAGCTGTAAGGTTAGTTTGGGGGGTGGCCACAGCAGGGCAAAGAAGGGAGTTAAAAGTATTTAAAAGATGCCTTGGATTGCGGTAGCATGAGCTAATGAGGGAGGTAAAGTATGACTGTTTGGCAAGGGCAAGGACTGTGCTGTATGAACGCAACATGAATTTGTAGTGGAGGAAGTCAGACTGGGTGTGTGACCTTCCTCCAGCAGCGTTCAGCAGAACGGGAGCATCTCTGTAGGTAGCGTGTTGATTTAGTGTGCCATGTAGTGTTATATGAGGAGATAGCCAGTGAGGGACAGGAGAAAGTAGTGATGGATAGAAGTTGGGAATCAATGATGGTAAATGGCCTACCATTGGGATTATGGAAGTTGGCAAATGCTGTTGTCTGTTGCACCATTGGAAAAATGAATAGAAGCTGTGAATACGGCATTTAGTCAATATCGTATATTTTGTTTTATTTAGACATATAAAATATTGTAACAAGTGGCAACAGCGATAATGAATGTAGACGGAGAACATGACATAGGAGCTTACACTCTATTAAGAGATGGGGGTGTTAGTTAGAAAGACAGAAGGACTCATTTTCACATGATAGTGATGGGTGTGTATGTTTAAGAGTTCCCAAACAGCTCCAGTTCATCACATCCCTTATTCATTTTTATTTTTCCTCGGCTAATGTGATAATGTTAGTCTTCTGTATCCGCAATCCTTTAAATTGCCCAAGTGCTAAGAAAATGATTAATGGTTTATAAGAGCCCAGAGTAAACATGAGGATGTTATGGAATGCAGTGCGTTGCATACAATAACAGGTTTGTCAGTGACCTTTGCTGAGATTTAGAGATGATCTTGAAGAGTTGTGGCTTATTTCAGACTCCAGTGAAGCATGGTTGATGAGGTCTCGGTGGATTGCAGGCACTTTAGGGTGTTATGTTAGATAACAGAAAGATGTGTTCCCCTGTCTAGTTTTGTGAATTTAAGTAGTCGCGCCTGGGAGTTAGAAAAACAGTGAGCATAGTTAGATACAGTTACATCAACCCCAGTAAGTCGAATAGTCAAATGTACCATAAAGCAAAGTTGGAGCAAGTAATGTGCAGGAATAATTGGTCCTATTTTTTTATTTCATTTAAATTAAACAAGCCAATTAATAAAAAAAAAATCTATTTACCCTTGTAAATATTAGAGAACACGTGAGTCAAGATGTTGGGGTTTATTCACTAATCACCAAAATCCAAAATGCCAAATTTATGACAATATAGCCAAACTTTGAAAACAGCTGAGAATTTTCCAATTCAGCTATTTATGTCTAGATTTTACTCTATTTAAAAGGGTTACTTCAACAGCCCACTGATGTGGTTATGATGTTAGGAGTACTCTGGCACCATTCCCCCTGGTAAAGGGGCAAACTGTTTTACAAAAGTTTGCTATCTTAGCTCGATCTCCACCAAGCACAATATCTCCTCTCCGGCTGGTTTAAGATATCCGGCTTAGACAGAGCTGCAGACGCCAGATATCAATTCCACCGGCCATTCATTGACTGAGAGCATCAGTTGATCGCTTCGAACCAATGAATGTTTCCCTGTGTATAGAGATTTGCACAGAATTGGCATTAGCCCGCCCAGAACTCCTGCATCTATGGCAGTAAAGGGGTTAAATTCTGAGCATCGTTTTATAGCAAAACGCTTCATATATAGACTCCAGGCACCATGACCACTTCAACCACTGGAATAGGATGCCAGTTATTTAGTATTATGTATTATTATACTACATACATATATATGATGTAATATAATATAGTAATTATTAATAATCTGGCAGATAGTATTCTGGTTGGCAATGGCAAATATTGTAATTGTATTAGACAAATGGCAGGACTGATATTTACCAAAAAAGCGCGCTAAACTGATCTGTAAATAGAATAGAAATGGCAGGACTGCTCAACCATTCACCTCCCCACCCCCCTTCGCCACTCCTAGCCATAAATACCTTTAAATAACGGTGTTTCTCTACTCTTTAGGGGCCAGATTTACATCGACCCCTGCAAGAAGCCCATTTAATTTTACTAAGCTCATCCCACCCACCCTGGTTCCTTGTTCCTATATAGGATGCTCTTCCAGCTGTTTGGAACCAGAGCCAATCACCACTTTATTACCTTCACGTGCTATGTGCTATCAGCTAGTGCAGTTATGCCATTAACTCTCTATGCCCTCTCATACAAATTCCTCTGCTACCTTTTATCTCATCTCCACAGTTTAACCTATAGATTGTAAGCTCACGGGCAGGGCCCTCTACCTGTTGTATCGGTCTGTTCTTATTGTATTGTCGTGAACCCAATTGTACAGCGCTGCGTAATGTGTTTGGCGCTTTATAAATACCAGTAATAAATAAATATAATATGATTTATTATATGTATCTTGCAGATGTGTTCACTTACACACTGCTAGCATGCCTCAAAGGACAACAAAAATAACCTGTAGTCACACAAAACTGAGAGGTATGAGAGAAGTGGAAAGTATGTCCCAATGAGGTTATTCATGTAAATGACACAGTAATGGGATGGGTGGGTGGATGGGATGGATGGGTGGGTGGGTTTTGGATGGGATGGGTGGGTGGGTGCATGGGATGGGTGGGTGGGTGGGTGAGTGGATGGATGGGTGGGTGGATGGATTGATGGGTGGGTGGGTGGGTGGGTGGAGCGATGGATGGATGGGTGGGTGGGTGGAGCAATGGATGGATGGGTGGAGTGATGGATGGATGGGTGAGTGGATGGATGGGTGGGTGGATGGATTGATGGGTGGGTGGATGGTTGGGTGGGTGGATGGTTGGGTGGGTGGGTGGATGGATGGATGGATGGGTGGGTGGAGCGATGGATGGATGGGTGGGTGGATGGGTGGGTGGATGGATGAGTGGAAAGATGGAGAAATGGATAGACTGATGCATGGGTGGATGGGAAAAGTGGTACTTAATTTGGGACTGTCCTTCAAATGTAGAATGTAGAGGTCAAATAAAGAATGTAATTTTGCCTAGGATGCTCTTGGAGTGAGTTTATTCTATGACGTTTATAAACAAATTACATATTTCATGGTTGTAATCGGTAAAACTGTATATGGACTGTTATTTGTTTTTTGCTAAGTGTAAACTTGGAAAATAATGTAAATACTGCCTGGCCAAAGTAACAATTAACAATATTGTTAATTAGCAAATTAGCAACAATAAACAACTTTACAAACCCTTTGGACTAGAAGTAGGAGGAATACTAGAAGAACGTGGACAGTTGGCTTGTAGACATCCTATTGCACATATCGTTGCCCGTCCTACGTTTTGGTCCCATTTTTCAATGGCTGTACACGTACAGCGTATTAAACTTCACAGTAAAAGTATGGCGCTGGGATTAAGATCTCGATTATTGTTTTCTTTTACTACGACGTCTTATTCTGTCAGCTAACATGATGTGTTTAGGTTGGCAAAGACGTGGGAAAAAAAATGCAAGAAAAATTGTAACCCTTGTTTGTAAAATCCCATGTCTCCTGAAAGACTTTTGCATAAGCATTAAGAACATACACATTACCAGGACTGCTAATTTGATTATACCTTTAACCCCTGGCAAGCCACTACAGTGAAGGATACAATGCTTGGCAAGATGTTTCATGCCCATCAAGATCTCAACGGGTTAATACACATCATATGTAAGTTTTCCCCACTCCGATATTGACCATGAAAGGCCACTCTGACTATTCCACATGGTAATCTCTTCTTAATCCTCCACCTACCCTGTCAATCAACACAATACAATCAAGATATTTAGGATCCCATCTAACTGGAGATCTGGAAGAATTTAACAACATTAAATGACCAAATCCAGGGTAAGAAAAAATGTTTCCACTAGCAGAATGAACTAATGCCAGAAAAAACAAGAGTTGTTGACCTGGTACACTTAATTGAATTTTCTGCTCAGAAGTGTCACGAACGCCATGAGTAGAAAGAAATTATCAATCGGGGGAAGTTGTGTAAACTCCGAGTGGCTGAGACTTCCAAATTTAAGCATTAATTTATTGATACAGGTTTTTCGTATTAAAGTCATTTTCCCTTTTTTTTTTTTCTTTCTTTTTTTTTTTTCCTGTTTCCTTAAAATTATAATTTTCATGAAATAGAAAGCTCTTGATGGAGAAACACTAGTTGGGTTGTGCTTGGGATTTAAAATCGTCTTCTACTTTAGATCAAAATGAATTTGCCTCAATACATTGTGTTAAACGAGGAGGACCTAAAAGGTAGATGCCAGGATGTTTTTGAACTACCATGTCCGCCATGTTTTGCCGTTCTATACAAATTGTAACTCCAGTTGGCAATATCTTGATACAGCTGTAACCTGGAAAATTATTCATATGTATGTAATGCAATGATATAGCACCAACAAGTGAGGTATGATTATAGAAAAAGGAAAAGGTGAAGAAAGCCCGGCTCAAACAAGCTTACAAGCTATGAGGTAGCAGATATATAGCGTTATGTGTCTTGCCCACGGACACTTACTGGTAAGGTGGTCTGTCAGGGATTCAAACCTGGATTTGCCAATTCTATGGAACTGGCCAATCCGATAGACAACCAGCTATCGGAATGCTAGCAAAGAGTTCTATATATTTAGACATGATAAAGTAGAAATCATTTTATTGAGATTTCGTTACAGGACTGGGGAGTACGGAAGCTCTATGTGTACCTCCATTTCAAGTTTAATTCACCGAAAGCAAATAATTGACGGGTGGGAGGAGGTTGCAAAGAAAACCCAGAAAGATTTTTGTCGCTATCCCCATAGAAATTATAGCAAAGTATAACATGACCGTCAAAGAAGATGTAATATTTCATATGTTCAGTCCAGACTGCACAACTAGATGATTCCCCAGTTCTTCAATTCGGTAATAAATGAAGCAAAAGGCTCGGACCGCATTCATATAATATCCAATAAAGTGTCACAAGAAAATTCCATGAAAAGTATTCATTTATTCCAAAAATGTTCATACATCGGACGATTTAGTAAACTAACTATAAAGAAGAAAAGTCTACTCACCTGAACAAATAAAGGGAGGGGGAGACATAAAAAAAAAAGTAGAAGATATTTTGTGTCTATTAACGCTGCTTCTTCAGCAGGGAGGGTGCATAGAATTGTAGTCAGGAGTCTTGGGAACATCCTAGACCCTATCTATATGCATTTGGGTGAATTGGATTTGAAATCATATGGAAATGGTGTTTGGGCATCACGGAGTCTTTTCTGATGGTTGGTGGGAAAGTATGACCTTCAAGGTCCATATGGGACAACGTGAATATCAATATATAATATCCTTCCATCAAATGGTACATGGACATTATGTGGCTGGTATTGCCATTAGCACATGGTGTGAGTCTTTCTGTGGTTCCTATGGAGTCCTAGGGATACCTTCCCTATATTTTCTGTGTAACACCCTTCCCAGTTGTCTTAGCAAGTAGTACAACATGTGAAAATTCTCCCATAATTATGCTATCAGCATTTTTTTGTCCACCTACAGCATTTACATGGACACTCCAGACGCGTAAAGCCCATTAGCTTGCTGAAGTGTTTTATGTGTGAATGTGTTTCATTTATCAAAAAGTCCAGATTGAACTAGAATGTGGTTGTCAATCAGTTGGCTCAGTGGAAGTAAACTCAAGAGGCAGCAATTTCCGAGAGCACCTGCCTTGCAAAGACGTCTCATTGAGCTGCATTGTGAAGTCTATGATTGGACAGCCACAGAAAGTCTGGGCTGGGTTATAAGGGGAGGACTTACAAAGGCCACAGACAAGAGATCTGCAGCTTTTGCAAGCTGTGTTAGATATACTTCCAATGAAATAGTGCATAATTAAATGGATGCATGTTTTCTTTAGGGTTATACAGACAAAATGGTGTTTTATATTATTTTTATTATTATTGCAGTGGATTTTATTTAAACTAAAACTTTAATGATTTTTACTCAATAATTTTCTGAGGTTATACATGCAGTAGGACAGGGCTCTCTCGAAGTGAGATACCACTTCCTCCTCGTAGGGGGGCAGTTCCGGTGTAGTAAAGTACAAAAAAGAATGTGATGAGGATGAAACTTCATAGGATCACTTTTTAGGAGTATAAACATTGGGATGAAGCAATGAATAGGTCATGGTGCAAAAGTGTCCGTCCACCGAGCCAGAAAAATAAGAGTGTAGGATCATGGGAGTTGTGGTTCGTGGAAGGTTACCTTTTGTATCCGTGAACTAGGAACCTCAATATCAGTCTATTGGATCCATAACTGAGAATAACAGCAATGATTTGTGTGCAGGCTTCTAATCAGATTACATTTTTTTCTGTATTAGTTTTACATGCAGAAACGCCTTTGGGTTAGACGTAAATGGGTAGCGCAGGGATAACCCGAATAAAGGTAAGCTAAAAAAAAATATTTAAGAACAGCTGCTTCTTATCTGCCTAATTAAAAAATAATAGGTATGTCCCTTTTGTCATTAAAACTCAGTGATGTTTATTTTTCCTAAAAGTCATTTATTTTCTCAACTACATTTCTGAGAGACACAAGGGAATTTTATTTTTCCGAGGGTTTTTTTTTCATTCCCCGTTGTGACATAAGGCTCTATTTGGCCCCGGCTTCCTGACTCTTAGAATTCTGGCAGTTTTGAGAAGGCAGAAACATATGCATTATTTTTTTTGTTTGGTTTTTTTTTTACAGAACGTAGACAGCATCGTTACAGTTAATGATAAGCTGACACACAGCAAACATTGGATTAATTTAAACTATGAGCAAGAGGAAAATAATTAATCATAAAGGGAATTTTAGAAAAACAGCTGGAATCCCATTAGCTTCAAATTTAGATTCTGTCAGGAACGTTCAAGGATCCTACACACAGAGTGCAAATACTAGTAATGTATACCGGACCGTAGGATGGCCGAACTAACACTACACACACAAAGAATAGTCAAATACCCATTGTACAGCACTACGGAATCTGATGGCGCTATTTAAATAATAAAATAATAATAATAATAATAATAGCGAGCCGAGGTCAGGGGTACCAGAAATCAGGATCAATGATAATGCAATTGCCAAGGTCAAAGGAACAAAGAAAGAGGAATAGTCAAACGAAGCTAAAGTCAAAATACAAAAATACCAATACGGAATATGTGCTTTTGAGTCAAACAAGAACCACAACAGGGCAATGAGTCTCTCCCTGGTTTCTCTTTAAATACCGTGTTCACTTAGGTAGGTAACCATGCCCCCAAAATGTTCTCGTTCGAACACCTTGGCGGGCCGTGGCGTTCTTAGCGTCATGATGTCGGCACTCATTAGCCGCGTCATAAAAGGAGTGAGAATCGCTAGAGACAAGCTGAAAGTTAGTAGGAGTGTCCCCAGTACCCTGCAATGAGATGACATCCTGTGACATGATCCTGACAGATACATAAGGTAACCTGACAGATTCTACTTGGAGATGGGACAAATCTCAATGTATGTGTTCTGGTACACACATATATACGTCTCAGGGTCAGATTAAACTGTAACCCTGATGCTTACATTGAACCGTACAATACCATAACCGTGCAATGTGACAGAATATCATTTTAATAATTTTTTATCTACACACTTGATCCCAAGGCTTGCATATGTATAGGTTGTGATTAATTTATCATTAATTAATCTTGCAGCTATTCCAGTCCAGAGCAGCAGAGAGCAATGCAGTGAGCATAATAAACGTACAATCCACTGGCACCCTCTAAGCATGGGCCTAAGACCAAGCTTCATGCTTTTATAGAACATTTGTGAGACATGTCTTCTATGTTCACATAGTAGAGCTTCAATATGTTTAAGGGGACACTCCACTGCCAAAATACAAATCACAATTTAGTAGATATGCACTCAAGAAAACATGTATCCATTTAATTATGCATTATTTTATTGTGATATATCTAAAAACAGCAACATGTCTACATCCTTTCAAAGCCCTCCCTTTCTAACCCCGCCCAGACTTCCTGTGGCTGTCCAATCACAGACTTCCCAATGCAGCTCAATGAGAAGTCTTTACAAGACAGGAGCTCTGGGCAGTTGATGCCTCTTGAGTTTATTTCCACTGAGCTAACCAAACGAGGAAGTAACAGGGCTGGTCGATGAAATGACATGCTCTTCTAAATGAGCATAGGTTGTAGGGCGGTTTATGAAACTTTACGGGTACCATTTAAAGCATTCTGTTGCAGTTCAATGTCTTCCACATCATAGGTGGGCTGGCAATGGTAGCTGGAAGGCAATTTCCCTATGGCCATTAGCATACAAGGGTTGTGGGCTGCAGCCTCACGCCTTTCTCCTGTTGGTTAAAATGGCATAATGTTTATCGGAATGTGTTTTGTTATAGTCCTGCTGGAGTGGGGCAGTTAGCAGGAATTTGTAGGGTCTTTACTAGCCCAGTACTTTGAGGGGTTAAGCATGTGATGGTCACCTTCAATCTAAACCAAGGGTCCGAAGATGTTTTAAAACTACAGCTTCCATTATGCTTAGTCATTCTAAAGACATTCTAAAGGCCTCATGCAAAGCCTCATGGAAGCTGTAGTTCTACAACATCTGGGATCTAACTTTTGGGCACCCCTGATCTAAATGTCCCACTGTGATATTTTCATAAGAAATACTGTTTGCGTCTTTTAGTCATAAACAGATCTCTGTGAATGTGCCATCACCTGCCCTGTCCGCGTTAATCACTGCAGTGAGAATTCAAAGTGAATTTCAAATTTAAGGTCAAAGTTGCGAATCTGGAAGCATAGCTAACTTAGAGAATGTTACCAATTCAGCGATTTTTACCTTGAGTTAAAATTCACGTCATAGTCTCACCTTAGTGAATAACTCTATTTATGTTGCCACTCTTTATTCAAGACAAGTTCTGCATGCTGACACATTTCTGGTGTCCCAGTAGGGTAATATGCCATGTTTTGTGGGACACATATATGTTTATAGTAGATAAAAAAGTAGATTTTTTTTACTGGGAACTAAATATCTTGTCTCCAAACAGTTCTAATTATCTGAAAACGCTCCCAGCTAATGCTCCCCACTAAGCCATATCTTAGCGCGGACATCTACAAATGTAAATTTGGCCCTCTCTGTCTAAACATATTGTTCTTTTAATTCCTTTTTTGTATCCTTTGTTGCCCCAATTATATGTATTTTAGTTCATATCAGTTACAGTGTCACATTTCCTTTATAATTAATATTTTTTAGGACAAGATTTCCCTGTAATGACATTTTAAAGTGAATATGAAGTTGTTGTAAGCAGCTGAACCTAATGGCAAACTTGCCTAATTCATCATGAAGTTCTAGACAGAGCACGGGCTGCTGATGACCACTAGGCGTCAAGAAAGAGACCTCCCATAGTAGGTCCCTCTGTACTCCACCCATATCAACTACAGTACTACAAAGTACCTGGAAATAGTGTGATACTTATTGCTACTTTGCTGCTTCACTAGACACAGAATTCTAGAATAGAATAGATTCTTATAAGGCCAAGCTCACCAGAATGCTCTCCAAATAATACGACAATGCTTAATAATTATTGACCACTTGTGCCGAAGTAAATCATGAGAACTTTCAAGCAGAGTGGTAAACAATGTCTCCATTTCAGTGGTTCCTTGCGATCAGATGTCTGTGACATTATTTAGCCCAGCTTGAAGCCTTCTCTGATGGTTGATGTATTAATGGGTTGTCATAAGGGGGAGAAAGATACTGACAGGAGGGCACTAAACATAAACCACCTTTTAGAAATATTATTGTATAAATGGACTTCCCATAGCAGCTTTTCTAAATGTTTTAATACATTCTTTTGAATACTTAAGCTCTTGGCTTGACGCCTGACTTTCCATTCCTTTTTTCACCAAAATGTGTTTTATTGAGTTGGGTCTACACTATCTAATTCCTTTAGCGTTATGGTTTTAGATCTAGCAAGTGCAAAACCTAAAAGTTCATTAATCTGTCAAACTTCCTACTGATGTTCGTGACTAAAAGTGCTATTGTTTTATCAGCTGCTTGTGTGACTACGGGGAGCCGAGTGGTGCTAAATGGTAAGGAGGTTTTTAATGGCTTAATGTCTCAAAGAATGTTCTTCACTTTTAAGCAGGACACATTTAATTTTCAAAATAAAATTCTTCACGTAATATAATACTACCAATATTAATTAATTCTCTTGTGCTTTTTACTTTCCTCCTCGAGAAGAACAGACATGGTTTGGGGAAAAAACTACGAGAACAAATGGACTACAACATTTGGCTCAGCCGTTCCTGAGTAAACTTTGGGAAAACGCATATTTGGGCATGGGCATGCAAGTAGTTTTTTTCTTTACTAGTAGTAATTTTTAGAGTGGCAAAACCTTTGTTATTGAATCTCCAATTAGGACTAGTTTCAGTGATTTTTAAGAGCTTGTACCCTGCTTTTGCCTGTGAGAAATGGGTAGGAAAAAGTTTGTGGAATATCTGATTTTTTTCCGACCATTTCTAAAAATAAAAATATGTTAACCATGATGCAGTAAACAGGTATGTACAAACATGTATGGAATAAAACTTTAGATGGTAATTGACATCAAACTGTTAAGCAAAAAATGTTTAAAGCATTAACTAAAACTTGATATTTCTTCTATACAGAGTCATTTGCTATGTGACATGTCATCAACTTGTCTTGGTTCATTGTCAACTACAAAGGCAACAATATTTCAAAGTAAAAATACACGGTACTGATTTGGTAGATTAACTTGCGTTCGCCTAAATCGAATGGCCGTGCTACTTCACTTGTAAGGATATGATGTTCACTCGTAGTGAAAACTCTCCGAATGATACAATTTGACATCTATTATTTTAGAAAGAAAGCATTCATCATGAATTCTGTTCAGGAACTTTTTGTGGCTTCTATCATCGTTGCAATGACTGCTTTTATTAATTATTAAATTGCTTACATGCATCCAAGTATTCCCAGTCCAATAATTTTACTTTTCACATTTTTTTTTTATTTTTTTTTGTAGTGCACAAAAAGTTTACAAGCAGGTCTGAGGTGCCCCGAGAGCAGTCCTCAGGCATTTTCCTCGCTGAACATGCGGGACAAATGAAATACAGGCACAATTTTTTATATTAATAGTAATGCTGAGTGATTCTGCAGATAGCACATTGCGAATGGTAGTAGCAAAACATATGTTTACAAAAGAGAGATAGACAGGACTAATATATGTTAGAAACAAGCTGACTCAATCATTTTCATAACAGGCTGAAGTGTTGATGTGTCTACTGATACATAGGCTTTACGCTTACTAATGGCAGGGGCCCTCCTTGCCCTTATGGCTGTAGTTAAGGTAACCCGAGGGTATGCGTATTGTGTACTATCTCCTGCATCAGGGTATTGAGGCTATACTCGGGAAGGCCCTGCCTGATGTTGTGTGGTCCCCAGAGGCCCCCCCGCCCCCCGTGGCCTCCAGCGTGGACAGGATTGAACGCCAAGTTAAATGAAATCGCTGGTTTCCAGCGCTAATGGGAGATTGGGCGTGGGGGTTGGTAAACGGCAGTGGGGCTGACTGTGCACGCATTGTGAGATTACGATTAAGAGGCAGATGTAGAGCAAAAAGAAAGAAAACCAATAAATGCAGCATATAGAAATCAGGGAACACTGGGTTATTTTGCCGTGGATAGAGTCCACTGGTGTCTGCGATTAAATATGTCCACAATGTGAGTGGGGTCTGTAGGTGTCCCAGTGTATTCCGGAGCATGCATTTGGTTCCGGTAGACGGTGTTGGGTAGTCCTCTAGCCAATTCCCAATTTCAGGGACTGCTGTCTAGTTGGCGGGGTCCGCTTGCTGTGATACTGTTGGCAGCTGCTCCGATCGGTGTTGGAGGTCCTCGCAGCGGTGCGGTCCAAGCCCCGTGCTGGCGAAACGAAGCTGCTTGCATGAATGGGTCTATGTGAAGCGATGTACCGCTTGTGGAGGTGTCGCCTCCGGGGTTTGCCCGGGTGAGGGTCTGATAATTGACGGCGTCGGCTGGGGAGTTGCGGTGTAGTCTGCCCGGGAACTCTCGGTCGTGTCCAGTTTTTAGTTGACCCCGTGCACCGCTGCTGTCTCTCAGGTAGGTACAGTTTCGCCAGGCACTTGGGTTGATGGGTTGCTTCCACCCATTTTACTAGTCGTTTGGGCTTTCGGGCTCTACTGGTTCGCCGACCCCAGCGCCGTGTGCAGGCTTCGTTTATATGAGGAGGTGTGTGCTCGCGTTTTAGTGGCAATTTTGTGTGCTTTGGCCTGTAGCTCTCGGTTTGCTATCTGCCTCCAAAATCTGGTGAACAGCTCATCCAGTCTGGCCTCGATGTCAGTTTTCTCCATGCTTCGAGCACACGCGGCGGCGGCCATCTTGCTTGGTCGCGCCGTGTCTTGCTGCTCGCTGGGTTCCACCCCTGGGGCCCGGGCAGAGAGGTTGCCCCTCAGGGCTGGACCGGGATGACCCCCACCGGTCCAGGGGGGCGGAGCAGGGCATCGGTGGGTCTGTACCTCTAACGCTTGGGCGAGGAGAGCGGCCGTCTCTCCCTGGTCCCGCTGTCAGTAGGCCGCAGCCATTCACCTTGGGTTCCCGGTCACCAAATCGCTTGGTACAGATATGGAGCTGGTCACCAGGTCGCCCCTGCTGTAGGGGGTGCATACCGGTTTGCTTGGTTTCTCGATTTTTGCGAATATCTGTGTGGAATTGGTAAGTAAAGCAGGAGCCCAGCTTTCATGCATCCGCTCAGCTTGCTTGCTTGGCCCCGCCCCCCTACTTTTCAATTTTTTTTCCCTGTGTGCCTTACAAAGACGCTGGTATAATAGGATAAGACATGAAATTGGATGGTTTATAATAGAAATATATAGAGGGTAAGTGATTGGGGATAAATGAGATGTTGATGAGCTTTGGTGAATATTTTGACCTTTTTGAGGAATAAATGCAGACAAATTCCTTGCTCTTCAGACCATCCTGTCTCTTGACTTGTCCTGAAGGAGTTGCTCTCGTCCTTACTACCTTCTGTTGTATGAATAGGTCTCTAATTGAGATGAAGAAGTTTCATTTTAAGAAACCTAAATTAATTATTTATTGCGATGATTGGGAGACCTTTCTTTTTTTAAAATACAAAGTATGTATATTATATATAATTTTTCCTGTGCAAGGTTGAAAAATGCTTTGGCCAGATCTTGAGCACCGAACGGTTGATAGAGTTTATTTCCAGCAATGGTGGCCTTCTTTGAATGCAATAGATGGCCAGTGCAAGCTGCCCAACTGTCCCAATTTCGCCGGGACAGCCCCTATGTTCCCTGATGTCCACATTTTGGGGACACGAATGGACTGTCCCAAGAAAGTGTATTTGGGTCCCCTGCCCAATGATGCTTGAGGTTAAAGTAGAGAATCATAACATAAGCAGTCAGCAACATCTAGAGGGCAAGGGTTTGAGATGCTTGATATAGGTTTTTCGGTATATAAATCCCTGATAGTGACTGAAATCCACAGGCTTTAGAATGGCGGTAGCATAGAGTGGCGCTATATCCAGGCCCCATGGTGCAAGATTCAGATTTTTAAATAGATTTATTATTAGCGTATTCGCTCTGATGTATGTTTTTCATGTACACTTTTCTCTTTTAGAACAAACTATTTTCGTGTTTAATACAACTCTGAAATATTAGCTGTTTCTTTTAAATCTGATTGAATTTGCAGATAGCAATTAGTGAACAAAAAAGGAACTGTTCATATTTAATGTATTCCGTAACTTATGTGCCTATATCTTCACCGAGCAGACTGCCTGAAAGAATGCGAAAAAACAACTGGCATTTCAGTCTATGACTTTGATGAATGGACCCCCATGGTTCAAATGTACTAAACAGTCTTCAAACCTTGAATTTAAAACTCCTTGGTGGCAGGAGACTGCTGTGCAAATCTTATGATGTTATACCTTTCTTCATTTAGACTTAAAAACAAGATTTCCTATAAAAGTTCAATACATGCATTATATCAGCACCACACAATAACAGCCAATGGCAAACAAGCAGGTCAAAGAAGGCATATCCTATTGGTTACTCAACGCAATTAGATGCGCTAAACTAAAAGCTCATTTAGAGAGCGCCAAAGAGATCAAGACCAACCCCAAAAAGATTTTTTTAAGTGCATTAATGCCAAAAAGGTTAAAAGTGAAAGTGCTCCTCCACTGGAAAATGAGATGGGTGAGTTCATCAAGCAGGATGAGGACGGTAGAAATTCTAAATAATTGGTTTTCTTCAGGGAAGAAGAATCTATAGCTGTTACAGATTACAGTGTCCACAATTCCACTCCATATACAACACAAAATATTGGACATTGTTTAATTAAAAATAAATATGTTGACAAATTTGCTCCTCAAATTGTAACTGTTGAGCTGATTTCAATAATTGCTACTACGATCCATACAGCCGTAATTAATCAAAATTTTCTTAATGAAAGGGATAGTGCGATCATTGTTCCCGTGGGACATCTTTTTTTAAGAACCCTCGTCCAACATTCTCGTCTCATATTCTTCTCCCCCCTCTGCTACATCAGAAGCAATATTTCATTCGATAAGTAATCAAAATTCTCTTGTCTCCCCGGGGAACTCAAACTGAGTCCTTTAATATTGTCATGGAGAGTTTAATGGCCACACATTCGGAGCGTACCCGATCCTACAGCAAGACTGTTAAAAGAGATCCTACAGGTGTAATCACTCAGAGATGCTTGTTGACAAGTGGATGCGAGGTTAAAAACTACAAATGATGCTGTTCTTGGGTTAAGTAAAGCAGAACAAAGTATTACATGGTTTGATTTTAAAGATTACGTCGGAATTTATTTAAGTTATGTAGTAAGAATAGTCTTGTTTTGTCTTCCTCTGAAATTCTGACCAATCGCCTTTGTTCTAGGACTTACAGGCACATGACTCGAAAAAGCTTGTTCGCATCAAAGATTTTGTTTGAAAATACTTGATACGGTATTAAAACAATTACTGGAACTAAGACAGAGTATTAATATTACCAATTTAAATTTGAACACATTGCGACTAAGCCTAAGAAACTGCATCCCTAAATTACATGTAATTTTTTACAATTATAGCAGCAACTATGTTATATTTATGTTGTCTGATGGGGGTAAATGGTTACCTAAATACTTTTAAGCAAAAAGGATGATACTATTTTAGAGTGCTTGAAAATAAAAAATAAAAAATCACTGGATATAACTGGTACGGCCTTTTTAAAGAATTTAGGAAATCTTATTAACAAGTAATAAAATATATATATTAATTTTTTTTAAAGAACCAGAGTTTGAATAAATAAGGGTGTGAATTGTGGTGAATTGACAACAAAAAAAAGTCATGACAATGTTGGAGAATTTTTCCAAATCAGCTTTCTATTTTACCTAAATGTTGAAATTGGGTTTGCAATTCAATAACATTCACTGATAGTGATTTAAACATATACAGTAGGACCTCGGTTTACGAATTGAATGCGTTCTCCGGGACATTTCTTATTGCGAAAAATGTGTAAACCGAAACACGGTGTCCCATAGGAATGCATTGAAAACCAATTAATCCGTTCTGGAGGTCAGAAGAATGTCAAAATGAGCTGGCATGGAAACCAACCCACAATGCAGAACACACAGTAAAAGGCATGCAAACGACGAAGCTCAGCTCCCTACCTTTCCACAGCTTGAGAAATGCACCAAAAAGCCCCAAAACAACTGCAAACAATTTCCAGAATGGCTCCAAACCTCGATGCAAAAGCCGCTCCAACACATCCACACCCGACGCCACGTGCTACCCACAGGCTCCAGCATGCAGGGGGCGGTGCTATAAACCTCCCAGGTGCAATGCATCCTGGGGAAACTTGTATAAGAGACTTGGCAAAAATTCCTTTGACCCGACTTGTGCAAATAAGACTCTTGATGATTGTCGAACAAATCGATTCGAATCGTTTTACCTGTGGTTTTCATCGGCATTTAAAAATATATCTTAATAATAATTGAAATATTAATTATAATTTAAACAAAACAAAAATAGGTTATCCAGCCCCTTTGTTGTTTGGCCACCTAACAAGACATTTCTAAGCAAACCCTTTTTATTTCTCGCATCTTCCAATAAGCATGCGTATTCTTTTAAATGTTCCGCGTTACATTTTCCTCTTAGCTTATTCTACTAACCCCAATGTTCGAGGAAGGACCAAGAGGAAATAGGAAGTCTTCTTATGTTAGAAAAATGTCTTCGCCAAAGCAAACACAGGTCAGAAGATTAAACTTCATCAAAACTTTTCAAACCTGACCCAAGTTAAATAAATGAGCTGTCATGGTTTGGTAAGAAGTCTGGTATGACTGATTTGGCACAGTCACAAAATCTCGTTAATACTAATAAGTTTTGCAAAGGGCTTCATAATGCTACATTCCTTAGAGTCGCAAGTAAGAAGCGGTTTAATATATTATTAACAGATTTTCATGTGTAGGTTTAAGTAATTTGCGCAAAATGTATTTTTTTTAAATGCGTTTCAGTGACCTGGGAATTTGGAGATTTACACAAAGGAATAATATGCAGGATTTAATCTGATAGATATAAAGCCAACGCTTAACGTGCAGGGAGGAGACCTAAGCCTCAATAGACTTGTAGGTTCCATTTGCACATTATCACAACTCTGCCTAAAGGTCTCATAAAGGCTGGAAAGCCAAGTTGCAAAGGTTTTAGGAGTACATCTTTGAGGTTAATACTTACAGAAAATGTCCGTTCTAAGTACTACTTAAAGGGACACTCCTCTGCCCAAATACAATAAATCAGGGCTGGACTGGGAACAAAATTCGGCCCGGGCATTTTTTCAATCACAGCGGCCCCCTGAGAAGGGGGCAGGGCCAGAGAGGGTGTGTTTTGTCATCAATAATGACAAGCGCGCCCCATCTCAAAGTGATTTCAGTCGTGTTTGTGGTGTAATATGTGTGGCTAGGGGCTGTACAGTGTGTGTGTATAGGGGCTGAGTGTGTATAGGGGATGTAGCAAGTGTGTGCATACGGGTTGTAGTGTGCGTGTGTGTGTATAAGTGATGTAGTGTGTGTAGGAGTTTTAGAGAGTGTGTTTTTGTTTGCTTACAAGGAATGTAGTGTGTGCATAAGGGATCCAGAGTTTCTATGTCAGGAATGTAGTGTGTGTATGTGGTGCAGTGTGTGTAGAGGATCTAGTGTGTGAAGGACCTAGAGTGTGTATAGTAGATCTAGTGTGTGTGTGTGTGTGTAGAGGATTCAGAATATATATAGGGATCTAGTGTGTTTATGTGTGTGTAGATTAGATGATCCAGAGTTGGGTAAGAGATCTAGCGTGTATCTGAAATGTAATGTGTGTAGTGGTTTAGTGTGTGTTTATGAGAGTTGCTGTAGCATATATATGTTTGGAAGTATTGTATGTGTGAGGGGCACAGTGTGTGAGTGCTATGAGTGTAAAGGAGGCTGTGTGTGTGAGAGGGTGCTGTGAGTGTGTGTGTGAGGGTGCTTTGAGTGTGTGAGGGTGCTGTGTGTGTGCTGTGTGAGGGTGCTGTGAGTGTGCTGTATGAGGGTGCTGTATTTTTGAGGGTGCTGTGAGTGTGAGGGTGCTGTCAGTGTGAGGGTGCTATGTGAGGATGCTGTGTGTGTGAGGGTGCTGTGAGGGTGCTGTGTGTGTGTGAGGGTGATGTGTGTGAGAGTGCTGTGTGTGAGGGTGCTGTGTGCGTGTATGTGATTCCTGCTGCCATCCCTGGTGGTCCTAGTGG
This sequence comes from Pelobates fuscus, assembly GCF_036172605.1. Lineage (NCBI taxonomy): Eukaryota > Metazoa > Chordata > Amphibia > Anura > Pelobatidae > Pelobates > Pelobates fuscus. Next base: position 292,696,692 of record NC_086322.1, read on the forward strand.
TGAGTGAACTCTAGCCTGCAACTCTAAAGGCTAAAGTTCACTCTCGCGATATCTGAGCGTTGCCATGGTAACTGCGGCAATGCTCTAATCTCGCGAGAGGAACCGGGCGGAGCTGCTGGCGAGAGCTCCCCCAAGTCCTCCTCTCCCTCTCTCCCTCGCTAACCTGCGGCCACATGTAACTGCCTGTGGGCTGGTGAGGGAGATCTTTGATCTCCCCACCGGCCCATGAAGGCACACAGCAAGGCCGGCGCTCGGATAGCGCCGGCACTGTATGAGCCGAAAGGGGAGATCTGTAATCTCCCCTGCCGGCCTCGGCCAATGGCCAGTCTGGTCATGCAATAAATAAAAATCACAATGTAGTAAATACACCCCAATGAAAACATTCTGAAATGCTTTATTGGGTGTGTATCTGAAAATAGCTTGCAAAAGCTGCAGATCTCCTGTCTGCAGTCTTTGTAAGCACTCCCTTTCTAACACTGCCCACACTTTCTGTGGCTGTCCAATCACAGACTACCAAATGCAGCTCAATGAGAAGTCTTTGCGAGGCAGATGGCTCTTGGCAATTGCTGCCTCTTGAGTTTAGCTCTACTGAATTATACAACCAGGATGCTGCATGCCTTAGGGGTCTAGAGTGTTCCTTTAATCTCATCTACACACCTTCCAAGCCATTTTTAAATCACCCTGACATCCACTTATTTCTTGTGCACCCTTAAAGGGAAACCTTAACTTCCTAGTATTTTTATTAATATGTTTCAAAAGTAAAATTTAATGCATTTGCCATCATCTTGGAACTGAGGGACACCATTTTGTTCCATGTCAAAGGTTATCAGCTTCTCTGTCATGTAAAAAAACAGCCGTTCCACCTCTAAGCATAGAGACTGCTCCCAATTTGCATCAGATATCTTCAAGGAGGCCGAGATAACCAACAGCAAGGAGGAAACCTAGAAATGCAACGTGTCTTATGGATCCAACTGCTACATTTTTAATAAGCTTTTAAAACAAAATGGAGCATAGCACGGCAGGCTGGCATGCCTCATTATCTGGTGTCCCGCCCACTTTGCATACAGACGCACCTTTTCATGAGTGGACTCGACATGTGCATAGTCGCCTCTGCGGCATATGCTTAAACCCGACACCAATCCCATAAAAACACTGACACCATGTTTTTTGGTAAAAAATTATCACAGCTTTTATTGACAATAAGTTTTAACAAGTAAAATTAAGGTCATTGTCAACACCATGCCAACATTGACATGTAAATCAAGCATCCTGCCTTTACATAATTAAACCCCCCGACAATGACTCACTCTTACATAAACAATAAATCCCAACAACCTTATAACACCATATAATTAACGTTGAACACATAACCATTCCCACCAAGGGCATCCATTTTCACAGTTCCACAAATGTAGGGGTATACCGAGATACCCCTAAACACCCAGGTTCTGAGCTACCAACGAGCCCGAACCTACCAAACCAGTACAAAGGCCTACCTATTTTCCCTGAACTAAACATTTTACCCAATATCAATCCGACCTACCCCCCCAACCTTTCTCTCCATCTCCCGCCGCTGTAACCAAAACTGGAGAAAATAAAGGGAGGGCAGGTGGGACAACAACAGGTAAGTGCAGCTTAATTAAAATGTCCCCTTAACCTAAAATGGCCCCTTTATATATGGCCTAGTAACTCCACCCACAATGCTATCTTTTAACCAATCCCACACACCCACGTCACTATATGCCTGTCTCCGCGCAATGTCAAGGCCCACTCCCCTTAGCTATGCTGGTACATGGGCTACATGCTGTTGTCAGTGCCTCCACCTGCGTGATCGGCTTTCTTGTTTTATGTATGCAGTACCCCAATCTACCCCATGGTGTTACTAAAATCGAACTCAGACTACAGCCTGGTCAAGAATAAAGGTATTTGTCGGGCCTTGTCGGGTACCAATGTGGCCCAAACCAACCCATGTTTCCAATTTTATTTTAAAATGAACTGTTTTGTTCCAAGGCACTCTCCGTTACAGATATGTCTACACAGAGTAACCTACCTACTCAGCAAGTCTATTGACTCAGCCAGAGGGACCCTGGGGGTGAGGTGGGGCTGCACCACACATGGCTACACACAGCAACCTGCTTGCAATGTTATAGACGTTTCCCTCAGTCATCTGGGGCTCAGCCACTGTTTAAATATTTAGATCCAATGGTTTATACCTAACGTGAAAATCACCTAGTGCTCTAGATCTCAGCATGTTTATTCCAGGATGTTTTTACTTTCATTATGCCTTATTATATTTTTATTTTATTCAATTTTTTTATTATTATTCCAACCAGCGGCCACGAAGCTTAGCACCTGTTTCTCTTTTTTTTAAACATTTTTAGTCTATTTTAATACTGTGAATCACACTGATCACACTTCTACTGTTACTGGCCCAGCAAACAAATATGGGGATTCAGTTCCACTATATGGCGATATTGTGTTAAACCCACCACTACTTCACAGTATCCCACAATCGGTGGGTCCTACACTAATTCCAACGTCAGAGACAAATTAAATAGTGCCAAGTAAGCTAAAGTGTCCCAATGGAAAAATTTTATTAAAGTGACATTACTATCCAAAACCTCCTCAAATTTATACTTTTTAACTGACTATTTTTTTAAGATCATCTATAGCCCTATGGGTAAGACATATAAAAAAAAAATGTCTGATTCACTTGAGTAATAATCGAAACCAGATCATAATCTCTTTTACAAATAGACCAGGATAAATATCAAAGGAGCACATAAAACACCTGGGATTAGCAAGAAATTTATTGGCAAGTACAAAACAAACTCACATTTCAATCATCATTTTATATATGAAAAAAAACATCTAATGTTAAGAAAAATTGTCTTCAAGCAGTCAACCTGTCCTCTCTCACCTCCAAACAGATCATGACTAAAGGAATTAGAATCCTGAGCATTTCAATTTCGCCATCAAGTTGCAGCTGAATTGATCGAATGAATGTTAAAAACATAGGATTAACATTTATTAGTTACACAAGTGATGGAGACTTCGGTGTTAGTTGATCACTCACCCGTGAGGGTTTGGAGCATGCTGGGAAATATAGTTTCTTAAAATAAAGTATCATGTTGAAATATCACTGGTCACAACAGTTACATAAAGATAGTACTATTTAACAACAGATTGTCTATTGGGCAAACCAAGTAAACGCCCCGTGGGCTGCAGTAATCATGGACCGAGAGTCAGCTGGAGGATTGTGAGATTTCCCTAATTGGCACAATTAAGTGGAGTGAGCCAAGTGTCACTGACAATTGCAGCAGCAATTGAGATTAAAGGACAACTGTAATTTCAAACCTATTTTTCAAATATTTTATGCATTTCGGCAAGTTTTGAAAGGAAATCGATTTTTATTAAAATAAAGTAAATATATGTAAATATATAAAAAAATAAATATATATATATATAAAAATTTGAGAACAACTCATTGCTACCTTTAGTATATGATAGGATCCTTCAGCCATATACATGCACCTTGTGTCAGACAGTGTTTAAAAAGTGAAAGTTACTCTCTATGGGCTTCCCTGCTCCGTTGCAGGGAGTGAAGAAGGGGAGACCATAGAGCAGGGGTCCCCAAACTCCGGCCCTCCAGGTGTTGCTGAACTACAACTCCCATGATTCTCTGGCTATCTATGTAATTCAAAGAATCATGGGAGTTGTAGTTCAGCAACATCTGGAGGGCCGGAGTTTGAGGACCCCTGCCTATGAGACTAACAGTCATGTGCACTGCAGGGGTTAAAACCTAACACAATCCAATACAACACTTTAAACATTTTCATATCATAAAAACACACCACATATATGTGCAGAAAAAGGCATTTTATTTAGTTTCAAACATATTGCAACAGTACCATTAGTTACTTTAAAAATTACATAATTTATAACCAAACATCTCCGGCGTTTCAACCCCAAGAGATTTCACTCATGGTTTACTAGAGTTCGGCCCTACTAGCCAGAACTTAAACATATCTACAACCAATCCCAGCTAGCTCACCCCCCACCATGCCTTTGATTAGGCAATAAAAGATCGCTAATTATCAATAAAATAGGAGGGAGGGTGGGGCACCAGCCCAAATTATTTTTGGTGCCAACCAGGTGCCTCATAACAAATTTTATACTTGCGAGTTTCCCGCCTTGCAGTGCCCTCACGTACATGCGGTCCGATCGGAGCACTGACTGCACAGACACCGTTACCCGTCCTGTCCGCGAGGGCATCATGCAGACAGCTGCACATGCCCTTGCGACCCCCTTCAAATCCGCAGCGCACATGTGTACATGGTTACGTTGACCATGTACAGTCTGTTTTCAAACTCTGTCTGACCCATAGTGCGTGTATATAACTGAAGGATCCTATCATTTTATAAAGCTAGGTATTGCGTTTTTCTCATTTTTTATTTATGTACATCATCTAACAAAGAATCTATTCTCTTCAAAACTTGATGAAAGGATTATTTTATTTAAATAGTTTTGAGATGATAGTGGTCCTTTAATCAGACCATACTGTCCAATATTTAATAATCCGGTGTCGATCATATATCTATTGTGGTGCAATATTCCAGTTGTTAGCATAATTCAAACTATTTATTGCTGCCGTTGCTATCGGCTACAAAATTGTATGTATTGTGCGATGAAAGATGCCATTCTGCCCACCGCTGTTGTAAAGAATTACCATTTGACCATTTTTATGTACTTTATGCTTGAATATTAATTTATTTTTTCATTCAGTGTATTTTCTTCTGTTGTAGTTATAATAGTGAAAATAAAACAAGTGTCCACTGAGTTCTACATAGAGAATTTGAAGTTAAATGACGATGTAAGAATTGTGCAGAATTCAGTGTCAATCAAGGACATCATTTAATTCTCAACACTTTGAAAATATATGGTTGAGTGACATTTCACCTAATTGATTGTAGTCAGGTCAAGTGGGTCATAGTTAGTGAAAATTAAAGAAGGCTATGGATGAAAGGCTACCCAGCTGTCTGTGAAGCATAGTGGATTAAAATTCACTTTTAATCAATACTGTTTCATTAATATAACGACATCACAATTGCTTATGGTAACAAAGCTGATGGGCATTAGATGTGACGACAAATTTCTTTAAAAAAAAATAATGCAATATTATTAACACTGTTTTTAAAAACCTGGTTGCCTGTCTGCCTGTCTGTCTGCCTATCTGGCTATCTCTGTTAATCTATTTATATTATAACGATAGAAATGTCACCTGTGATGTGCACAAAGAAATTAAATGCATGACTTCAAAACATAGAAATAAATAACAATTATCTAAAAAGCACCAACATAGTCTGCAGCGCTGTACAATTCAATGAGCACCGGAACTACAAGAGAGCATTTAAAGTGAGCGTCGCCTGCCGGAGTTGCTGACCATGCATTCCCCCAGAGGACCACCAGGGATTACTTTTTATTTAACATATTGCCCATTTAGTAAAATATTAAATAATAATTGAATTGTAGTTTTACAAGGGGGTAAATGATGGAGGGTAAGTGCTGGGATGTATGTTGTTCTGGAATCTCCTTACAATCAATTAATCCATCACATTCTCTCTTCCTTTATCCCCTTTCTTCATTCCACTAATCCTACGTCCATTCTTTCTCTATCTAATTTATAACATTATACCCATTATTGATCAATTCCATTGTGCAGTATTATCATTGAATGACTTATCCCATTGTGCCACCTAAGTGAAGGACCTTGCAACGTATAAACCTGTACAGGCGGTGTTTATTAGTCCTTAACTTGGTGTAGACACGTGCTATGACTTTCACTCGAACATCTGAATAAATGTCATGTGTCACAGTACCTGTTATTCAGCTAGCTGCCCCATTCTTGCATAAGTTCTGATGTGGATTCCCGTTGGTCTCCCTACATGCATCATCCCTGTTATATCGCCTGGAATGTAGGGCTATTTCAGCTCTACGTGCATACTATGCTTTGCCCTGTTGTGGTTTCCCTTCTGGTAACCTCACAGCTCGTTATCACAATATTCAGATTTTCTGGTTTGCGGACATTGGCTAGTTCATGCCTTCACTATTTTTCTTAAACTGCTTTTTCAATATCTTAAGTCTAATTATCAATAATATGTATCTATCCATTACATTGTCTACTTTGGCTAGGTGGGACTTAGGCACGGTTTTGGTCACACGTTTTTGAATTATCGAGTCTTCTTCTTTGATTTTGATAATAGAATGAGAATACATATATGGAATTGTATTAGAATATAGCTCTTCATGCGCTTGGATATCCTCAGTAGCATTAACTGTGGTCAAAAGTGTATGACATCATATCCCAGCAACTACAGTAAGTGGATTGACACAGGGTACCGGAAGAAAATGAATCTGTTCCTGTACAGGAATCTGATCTGATTGGACAGCTCCCACTCACAAGACTACTCAATGATTTGAACCCCAATAGAATTCCATTAGACATTCACAATGGATGAGTAAGTGAAATAAACCTCAAATCACCCTAAAACTAAGTAACCTGTTACTCTAAATCCTGCTGGCCCTAGTTTTAGACCTATAAGCATTGTTTCAATCTCAGTGAAATGTTGAAATTGCTCAATAGACACATTGAATATTTGCTGTTTTGATCGACCGAAGTCCACACAGGTTCCACACTATCATCATTTTTTTCTTGTCTGAGGACCCACACGTTTCTCATCATGACCCGTAAATTGGAAGAATACGGGGATAGGCCACTAATGGGTTAATCATTGGAAAAAGCCAAAGGAACCAACTCGCTAAAGTCTCACATGATATATACCTGATTGATTTATCATTTCTTTCATGTGCTCGTGTGAACTTTCACGAAAATATTATGAAATGAGGTCTAGCGACTTCCTCCTGAAAGGTTGTATGCCTCTAGCGCAATCCTATAAATAAAACCACTGAAAGGGAATACATTGAAACTGATACACTGTGTGTTAAGAAAGAGTTTTCTCACATCATCTTTGTGAATATACTCATCACAAAGAACATGGAATTTCCTGGAGGGTGAATTGTGTCAAGGAACATAGTGTAGTCATGGAACATACAGAATGCTTCGGTTTAATGATTTAACAAAATATGTAACAATGTTAAATAGGTTTTTCTCATTGTAAGTCTGAATGGAAAAAAGTAATTAGTTCATATTAAATTTAATATCAGCTCCAGGGGTGGGGTGGGGTGGGGCGGTGAACGTGGAATAGGTAAAGAAGTCTTTTAAAAAAAAAAATGATTAGAAAAAGACTTTATTTTCCTGCAAAGAATCTGAGCTAAATATCCTCAATTTCTCCTATTTAGTGAAAAGTATGCTCTATGTACCATAACCACAACAGATAAGTGTAGTCGTTATGGTGCAAAGAGTCTATGGGCGCCAAAAATGATCTGGACACCAGTCACATTTATAACGCACAATTTATACTTTTCTATTATCAATTCAATATCAATTGGAGAAGTCTAGCAGTTTATCATTACCATCCAGAGTGGCCGTGTATATATAATTTTGGTTTTTTTTAATCATGATAATTAATGTAATTAATTATAATAATTAATTCTTTTTTTTTTTTTTTTTTTAAATGTTAAAGATTTTCTAAGTTTACATAATGCAATGCAGAAGTGCACATATGAATGTTACAAAAAGGGGCATTGAGGGGGTTAATAGGCTAGAGCACTGAGTGGATCCATGGGTTCCCCCCAAAAATGCAGACAAGAACTTGCCCTGAAGCGGACCATCAGTTTTTTATTCTGGTGCCCATTTGTTGGTGGTATATTGTGATTGAGTAAGAGGCTGTTTCTCCTACACAATAGCAGGCCCTTGAGCTGAGCTGAGCTGAGCTGAGCTGGCTGGAGAAAGCAGACATATTTATGACATCAGTGTAATACCCACATGTTCTCCTCCAGTGCCCAACTGTACAAGAGGTCCTGCAGGAGTAAGGTAGAAAGGCAGATAGCATTAATAGCAGCATTTACAAGCAGGTCTGAAATAGAGAGGAGGGGAAAGTAATTGGGAAGTGTATCAAACAATGCCTGGAATGATGGTCGTGGGGATCGGAACTAGTGATGCATTGGAGGGCATTGCCAGGATTGGGAGCAAATAACAGATGAGGACCATGGGTATGGTGGTCTGTGCATGCCTGTGTGTAACCGCCTGAGTCTGTCTGTCTATCTGTGTGTGTCTTGCTTTGCCTGTCTATGCCTGTCTGTGTGTATGTGTGCCTGTCTGTTTCTGTGCGTACCTGTCTCTGCCTGCATGCATCTTTCTATGTTTGTGAGTACCTGTCAATGCCTGTATGCATGTATCTGTGTTTATATGTGCCTGTGTGTATCTCTCTGTGTTTGTATGTGCCTGTGCGTACCTGTATCTGCCTGCATGCATCTTTCTATGTTTGTGAGTACCTGTCAATGCCTGTATGCATGTATCTGTGTTTATATGTGCCTGTGTGTATCTCTCTGTGTTTGTATGTGCCTGTGTGTATCTGGCTTTGCCTGTAAGCATCTGTCTGTGTTTGCCTGTGTGTACCTTTCTGTTCTGTGTCTGCTTGTTCCTGTGTGTACCTGTCTATGCATGTATAGATCTGTCTGTGTGTGCCTGTGTTTATCTGTCTCTGCCTGCTTGTACCATTCTGGGTCTGTCTATGCCTGTCTGTACCTTCCTGTGTCTATGTGTGCTTATGTGTCCCTTTTTACGCCTGAGTGTGCCACACCTGCCTCTGCATGCCTGTCTGTGTATGTGTTTGTGCCTATGCATGTGTGTTTGTGAACGTCTGTGTATGTCTCTACCCATCTGTGCCTATGTCTGTGAGTGTGCCTGTGTGTGTATCGGTGTAACTGTATTTTACACAGGTATTTATCATATTTACTCTGAGAATCACGGGGAATCTAAAGTAAGCCAGGCGCTTAGTTTCAATTTCTAAATTATATGAGTGGTCCCAGCAGAACTGAGCCCAATGACACCTGCATTTGACAACAAAACTGGAACTTTCTTAACCATTTTACTGCCAAAACCATGTACATAAGTGTTAAACATATTGGGATGTAGAGTACATTTGAGAAGATATGGCACATATGAGAAAAAATAAATATATATATATATATATATATATATATATATATCCGGCTCTGTTAATAGCCTCCTAGACCCTGCAGGAGCCTCCTGTGTGTGATTAAAGTTCAGTTTACAGAGCAGGAGATAGAAACCTCTAAAGCAAGTTAAGGTCTGATTAAAAAGAAAACCATTTATTCATGCAGGCTGTGTCAGTCACAGCCAGGGGCTGTATAAACAGATGGCAGAGACCAAGATTCCCCTGACCAACAATGTACTAACTGCCCAGGCAGTCCGGCCTTAGGGCACCAGAGCAGGGGGGCGCAAAAATCTGAATCCCCTGCCTCTGCTTCCGGCTCTGCCTCTGGCTGGGGACTCGGATTTTTAAACTTACCTATCTCTCCCTGCAGCCTGCAGCCCATAGACATATAATACCTAGACGCTGCATTGACCACTACTTCCTATTGGCGCTAATGAGCTGCGGGGCCGCTGTAGCGGAGGGCAATAGTAAAATCCCCGATATCCGCTGGTTACACAGGTACATCCACAGTCAGCGCTGAAAAGTAAGACAAGTTCCCCATTCCTCCCAATAACCGGACGAAACACAGTCTTGGAGTCAACTAACTGCTTTATTCACAGACTTCCATATTTATGCAGTTCCCCTTGCAAGGGGTTTCCTTACAGATAGTACAGGGGATTTCTCCCATCAGGCAACAGGATTATCCCAACAGGCATTGCTGCACGAGAGGGATACTCCCACTAAAATGGACGATTAAGTGGATTATCCCCTCGTGCAGCAAAACCGGCAATTTATACAGAAATCCATATTTTACACAATTTTACTCGCTTTTAGACGAATGACCGTTCGGTAGATAGCTGGGGTCGGCGGGCACATTTAGTGAGAATACCGCTCCGATCCCAGCTAAACTAACCGAACGCCGCACCAAATACATTAAAACATCGAGTTCGGTTTAAAACTACCGAACATCGATGGGGAACAGAATGTGCCGAACGCGGAACTCCCGAACGCTCTGGAAGTCCAGCGGTGTTCGGATCATTGAGTAGCCGTTTTCAGTTCCAGGCTCTCGACGACCGAACACCGCTGCAGAGACAAAGGATCCAAGATGGCCGACCGCCGCATGGTCGGTAGCCGAACGACGGCCACCTAGGAGAGCCCTTAATTACCGATTGCAACATTGTTGCAATCGGTTAATTGGTGCCACACGACTTGTGAGTGGGTGGTCTACCTGGGGAGCCCGCATTCGTATGGTGAACGGCCCGGATAGCCGTGTTTCGTCGAACGAAAGGTTTTGTATGCTGGCAGCGTACGGCTGCCAGCATGCGAACGGCCATAATACATCACATACACAGTTTAACATACACAGTACACATTCAGCCTACGGACAACCTTTAGTAACTATAGTCCAGAAGTGGCTAGGTTTGCCACAATGCTCCCCCAGAACCAAGCCGGCATACACAGTCTGATCCCAATGGATCGGCTTGGGGATGTCCGGGAGAGTACTCACAGATCACTTCTCGAGTTCAGTCTGTCTGGATAACCCGTCGGCGTTACCGTTTTGTTTTCCTGGGCGGTAATGGATGGTGAAGTCAAAGGGCTGCAGCGCCAAACTCCAGCGCAGCAGCCTGGCATTGTCCCCAGACACACGGTTCAGCCACACCAACGGGTTGTGATCTGTGAGTAAGGAAAAAGGTTGTCCATACAAATACGGCTGTAACTTTTTAAGGGCCCACACCACGGCCAGGCATTCTTTCTCAATGGCGGCGTAGCTCACTTCACGGGGCAACAACTTTCGGCTTAAGTAGGCTACGGGATGCTCTCCGCCATCGGCTCCCACTTGGCTCAGCACTGCCCCCAATCCAAACATTGAAGCGTCTGTGTGGACAAGAAATCTTTTAGTTGGATCAGGAGCAGTTAATACGGGAGCATTAGTCAGAGCTGTCTTGAGTTGTTGGAATGCCTGTTCACACTCTGGGGCCCAGACAACCAGTCGGGGAAGGTTCTTTTTGGTCAGGTCCGTCAGGGGTTTGGCCAGGGTGCTGTAGTCGGGAACAAATTTTCTATAATATCCGGCAGTCCCTAGGAACGCTAGCACTTGAGTTTTAGTCCTTGGGGTAGGCCACTTAGCTACGGCCTCAATCTTGGCTGGCTCGGGTCTCTGCTGCCCACACCCTACTCGGTGTCCCAGATACTGCACCTCGGCCATACCTATGTGGCACTTACTAGGTTTTAACGTTAACCCGGCTTCCCCAATACGGTCTAAGATCGCCCCTATATGGCGTAGGTGGTCTTCCCAGGTCTGGCTAAAGATGGCTATGTCATCTAAGTAGGCACAGGCATACTCCTGAAAGCCGTCCAGTAGCCGATCTACCATCCGCTGAAAGGTAGCCGGAGCGTTTTTCATTCCGAAGGGCATGACCTTGAACTGGTACAGGCCAAACGGAGTGACAAACGCCGACTTGGGGATGGCGTCATCGGCTAGAGGAATTTGCCAGTATCCCTTACACAAGTCAATGGTAGTGAGATACTGACCCCGTGCCATCTTATCTAGTAGCTCGTCTATCCGAGGCATCGGGTAGGCATCAGACACCGTTTTGTCATTTAGCCTCCGGTAGTCGACGCAGAATCGGGTGGTGCCGTCCTTTTTAGGCACCAGGACTACCGGCGATGCCCAGGGGCTATCTGAGGGTTCGATAACCCCTAGCTGTAACATTTCGTCTAATTCTGCCTTCATATGGGTCCGGACTGATTCCGGAACCCTATACGGAGCCTGTCGCATAGGTAGCTGTCCCGGGGTTTCGACTCGGTGGGTGGCTAGTGGAGTGTACCCAGGTAAATTGGAGAAGGTAGCCCCTTTAGCTACAATCAGCGCTTGTACCTGGGCACGCTCGTGAGGGCTTAGCCGCTCCCCCAGCTGAACTCCCCGGGAGGGCTCTATCGGTTCCTCCGGTTCTAGCAAGTCAGGTAGGGGTAGATTCTCCTGATCTTCTAAGGCGGAGGCACAGATCGCCGTCACATCCTCTATCCTCTCATGGTAGGGTTTGAGCATGTTCACGTGGAGCATGCGTCTCTTCCCTACCCCTGAGCAGGGGCCAATCACATAGGTAGTGTCGCATCGCTGCTCTACTACCTGGTATGGGCCTTGCCAGATGGCCTGCAGCTTGTCTGTGCGGACGGGTTTTAAAATTAAAACCTTCTGTCCCACCTGAAAGCTGCGGTCTCTGGCTCCTCTATCGTACCAGCGTCGCTGGCGTTGTTGCGCCGCCTGAAGGTTGGTGTGTACAGCCTGAGTTAGCGCCTCCAGACGGTCTCTGAACTCCAGTACGTATGATACAATAGGGGTTTCGTTAGTAGTACTCTCTCCCTCCCAGTGTTCCCTAATCAAGTTCAAGGGTCCTCGCACTCTCCTTCCAAACAGTAGTTCAAACGGGGAGAATCCGGTCGACTCCTGGGGGACCTCTCTATACGCAAAGAGTAGGTGAGGCAGGAACCTCTCCCAGTCTCCCGGACTGGGGATGGTAGGCAGAATTGACTATCGGCTTAATGCCACATACCTTCCACATATGTTGGGTGACCTCGGCAGTAAATTGGGTGCCCCGGTCCGATATTATTTCTTGGGGAAACCCTACCCTGGAAAACACTTTCATCAAGGCTTCAGCTACGGTCTCAGCATGAATGTTAGTGAGGGCGACAGCCTCGGGGTACCTGGTGGCGTAGTCCACTATGGTTAAAATGTACTTTTTGCCAGAGGGACTGGGTTTTGGCAGGGTCCCTACTATGTCTACAGCTACCCTGCTGAAGGGCTCGGCAATAATGGGTAGGGGACATAGCTTGGCCTTGTGGCGATCCCCTCGTTTACCTACTCGCTGGCAGACGTCGCAGGAGGTGCAATACTGGCGCACGTCCTGAGAAATCCCGGGCCAGAAAAACGCATGCGTTAAGCGATATCGGGTGCGGGTCATCCCTAGGTGTCCTGACAAGGGAATATCATGAGCGATTCTAAGCAGCTCCTGCCTATATTTCTGCGGTACCACTAACTGTTTATTGGTCAAGGTGACAGACCCCCCCACGTCTTTTGCCATGCCACGGTATAATAACCCTTTCTCCCACGTGTATCGCTCCCCCTCTAGCCCTGCCTGGTCAGTGTGTGCCCGGTCCCTATATACTTGTAAGGTAGGGTCTGTCTGTACTTCGGTCACAAAGGTAGTCGGGGTATCGGGGTGGCCAGCTGAGCAACCGACTAGACGTGCCTGTGCAGAGCTCCTGCTACACAGACCACAAAATCGATCAAAAAGCCACGAAAACGAGCATAATTGGAGACAAATTGCTGCATATACCTTCAACATAAGGATGGGGCGCAAACACCGTAAGCTAGCCCACATAGAGGGTTTTGGCCAGACCGATATTCGACGGTCCTTTGACGGGCCGCGGCCCCAGGCCCAGACCAAGATGGCCCCTGACACAGCACGAGGCTCCAGTAACTCGGAAGATTCCATGGAGGAGGCCTCGAAAACGTTAAGTGGAGTACATCAGAGGGCTGAATCTGACACAGATGCCTCCCCGTCCACCAAAGGAGACATTAAACAACTGCTATTGGACCTACGGGCGGTGTGGAAAGCGGACCTCGCGGGGGTTCAGACGGAAATCACTACTCTGACCCACCGTGTAGATGAGGAGGAATCCAGGGGGAAAGAAAGAGACGGCTTAATAGCGGAGTCCCAAACTCAAATACAGGCCATGTCCCTGCAGATCCAGAGACTCACCAACACGGTCACAACTTTAGAGGCCAGACACCGCCGGAGAAACATCAGACTCCGAGGCATTCCGGAGTCCGTGAATCAGGAGGCCCTGATGAACTTTGCTATTAAAGTAGCCGGAGCTTTGGGGGTGCAGGCGGTAAACGGAGCACAGCCCCTGATGTCGGCGTTCCGAGTCTGGAAGGCCCCTACTGCCCCTGCAGATGCCCCCAGAGACACCATCGTGATTACACGAGACATCTCGGTCAAGACAGCCCTCCTGTCCCGCTCCAGAAACCAGGACACAGTGGCAGTGGAAAACAGCCATATAAGACTCTTTGACGACTTACCATTCTCGGTGTTGGCGGAGCGACGTAGATTCCAACCAATCACCAGGGCACTCAGAGACCACGGAATCCGGTACAGATGGGGAGCGTCCGGAACACTGGTAGTGCCCCACGGAGACTCTGTATTGGCCCTGTCAGCAGGGGAAGACCCAACCAAGGTTTTTAACAAGCTGGGACTGTCCGTCGCAACGTTACTACCGAGAGGAACAACGGCGGAGACGACCAACTTAGTACCCAGCCAGAATGGACAAACCCAAAGCAGGGACCAAAACCCACCTTAACTCACCGGCAGACCGCAGTGGCCTCACCGGCTACCCGTCAGGCGGTACCACAAAAACACTGAACGACGGCTTGAACTGCACTGAACAACTAGAGACTGCTTCCTAATAACTCGTAGCTTAGTCTCTCAGCCAGTGTAATAGCTCATAGTTAGCCATCTCCGCAGTTCAGTTTAACAGGTATCCTCTAATGTGACAGACCCCTGAAATGCATTATTTGATTTTACTTTTTAAGGTTTTTAATGTTATTTTACGTATTACCAGCGTGTCAGACCAAGTTACATAGCCTGTTAACTAGCATGTGATCGACATGACAGCTTATACTTATGTTATGCCCTGTTGTTTAATTTTGATTCTTAAACTTTACATGAGACGATATAGGTCACCTAGAGGTCACCTAGGTGACATATAGGTCACGAGAGAGCTAACTCTGCACCAGCTGTCCGAGGGTGGCCCCAAAGAAGATAACATACAACTTTAAAATGTTTATCTTTTAACTTTAGTTGTGCGAATGTTAAACTACCATGAATACCATTCACTCTGTATGAGCAGCCAGTCCCAAACCTGTCTATAATCAACTTAAAAGCAGCTAGCATGCGGTACCAAAAATGTCTTAACTCACCATGAAGCGATGTTATGTTGTACCAAATTGTGACTGCCTAACCCTAAGCGAGAAGCCAGAGAGATAACATACTACTCTAAAATGTTTATTTTTTTAACTTTAGCTGTGCGAATGTTAAACTAACATGAATACTATTCACCCTGTATGAGCTGTCCGAGGGTGGTCCCTAACCTGTCTTTACTTAACCCAACAGCAGCTAACATGCGGTACCAAAAAAGTGTCTTAACTCTACATGCAGCGATGTTATGTTGTACCAATGCCTAACCTTAAATGAGTGAATGCCTAACCTTAATGTGTGAAAGTGTGAATGCCTAACCTTAAACGAGTAGCCAGAGAGCTATGCTAACTGATTTAGTCCACACTCTACTTGTGCTGCTGGGGAGTTCTACTTAATCAGATATTCTCAGCCCCACAGGAGCTGCAAGCGTTTCATACCAAATTGTCTTGATTGTTTATGGCCTCACTCAATATGTGTCACGGGCGGGCTGCTCCTGACTGTAGGGCTCTACGTCCCCCACCTTACCTGCCACCGTACCCACCCAGGTCCGAGATACGGGCACTCAATACCTAAGATAGAGGGGGGACCACAGCCGGGGTACAACAGGGACGGGGGGAGACGGCCTTCGTGAGAAACACAGAAGAGGGAACGGGGGGGATAGACAGGACACCAGTGGGTGACAAGCAGGGCCCAGACACACGATCAGGCACCACAACCACCGCAGAATCCGAGGGACCTCCCAACCTAGTAATATGACTGCAAGGAGACGGCCAACGGACATGCCCCGCTAATTAACAGCAGGGGACACATTGAGAGACAACCGGGTGACCCGAATACCAAAGGAACGAAACGAGACTGAAGGAGAGGAGGAAAGGAAGAAGGGCTAAGGTTGGGAGGCACATGTACCACACTATAGAACAGGTGAGACACCTAAGGAATAGTGGGATAGAGATGACACCCACGACTGAGGAGAAAGAAAAGAGGGCACCTCACAGGGAAACATAAAGGGACCCACACAGTAACCTAATGGCTTAACCGTAGGGGACCCACCCGCTTAATCGTAATTAACTATTATATGCCACTAAAGTATAGCGATGCTTATTTCTTATGTTTGCATTATACCTTTATATTTTTGCTTTTATTCTATGTACACTGGAAACTGTATACTATCACCACTACTCGTGGAAATGTTCCACAACAAAAATAAAGAATTAAAAAAAAAAAAACTGCTCCAGCAACATCAGCTGGCGCAATTCCTCCATGGTGGTGGCTTTGCTGGCCTGTATCCACCCTTGGGAGGCTTGATCTAGTTTGTGTGCCCATTCTGCGTGCGAATCTCGCTCTGGTTTGCGCAAGTGTCTGAACTTGCGCCGGTACGCCTCTGGAGTAATGGCATACCTCTCCAAGATTGCTCGCTTCACCTTTTCATAATCTTTGCTGTCCTCACTGGGCACAGCACGGTAAGCTTCGGCTGCCCGACCTGCTAGCTTGCTTGCTAGCAGTTGCACCCATACTGTCCGCTCTAACTCATGTAGATCACACAGTCTCTCAAAGTCCTGCAAGTACCCATCGATCTCATCTTTTTCCTCGCAAAATGCTTTGAAGGCCTGGTACGGGATCTTGGGCTTTACCGGGTTGTAGAGGGACCCTGTGTTGGACTCGGTTCGAGTCAGGGTGTGCTGCGGGCTGTGTGCCATTACGTATTCCTGCACATTTGCCATCACCATATGCATCATGGCCTCCGATATAGGCTGCGGCAGAAATGCTAGCCTGGTCCTCATCTCTCTTTCATAGAGCGTTTCTTCCATGACTGCTGGGGGTGTAGCGCTGCGGGCTTGGTCTCCCTCCATCAGCTCGGCAATTAGTACCGCTTTGGTTTTGCTGCTGGCTACTTTACCCCTGGCTTCCAGTAGTTCCTTTAATGTCTGTTTCTTTAGTTTAGAGTACTCCGTCTCCATTCACTTCGGCAGTCGGTTCTTTCGTTGGATTCTGCTTGCCATTCCCTTTTCTCATTCGGCAGTTGCAATTTGCACGAATTGCGCTTTCGGCTGTACGTTCGGATCCCGTCGCTTGCCACCAATTGTAGCGGAGGGCAATAGTAAAATCCCCGATATCCGCTGGTTACACAGGTACATCCACAGTCAGCGCTGAAAAGTAAGACAAGTTCCCCAATCCTCCCAATAACCGGACGAAACACAGTCTGGGAGTCAACTAACTGCTTTATTCACAGACTTCCATATTTATGCAGTTCCCCTTGCAAGGGATTTCCTTACAGATAGTACAGGGGATTTCTCCCATCAGGCAACAGGATTATCCCAACAGGCATTGCTGCACGAGAGGGATACTCCCACTAAAATGGACGATTAAGTGGATTATCCCCTCGTGCAGCAAAACCGGCAATTTATACAGAAATCCATATTTTACACAATTTTACTCGCTTTTAGACGAATGACCGTTCGGTAGATAGCTGGGGTCGGCGGGCACATTTAGTGAGAATACCGCTCCGATCCCAGCTAAACTAACCGAACGCCGCACCAAATACATTAAAACATCGAGTTCGGTTTAAAACTACCGAACATCGATGGGGAACAGAATGTGCCGAACGCGGAACTCCCGAACGCTCTGGAAGTCCAGCGGTGTTCGGATCATTGAGTAGCCGTTTTCAGTTCCAGGCTCTCGACGACCGAACACCGCTGCAGAGACAAAGGATCCAAGATGGCCGACCGCCGCATGGTCGGTAGCCGAACGACGGCCACCTAGAAGAGCCCTTAATTACCGATTGCAACATTGTTGCAATCGGTTAATTGGTGCCACACGACTTGTGAGTGGGTGGTCTACCTGGGGAGCCCGCATTCGTATGGTGAACGGCCCGGATAGCCGTGTTTCGTCGAACGAAAGGTTTTGTATGCTGGCAGCGTACGGCTGCCAGCATGCGAACGGCCATAATACATCACATACACAGTTTAACATACACAGTACACATTCAGCCTACGGACAACCTTTAGTAACTATAGTCCAGAAGTGGCTAGGGTTGCCACAGCCGCCATCTTGGATCGGTCACCCGCTCCATAGACATATGTCTATGACCCGCTCTACTCAGTGTAAAGTAACTGCTACAGGGCCACACAATGGAAAAGGTATCTTGATTGTATGTATTCTGTAATTGTAGGAATGTTTGTACAGACATCGAACAGAATATTTTATTAATTTGAGAATTTGTTCTAAAAAATCTATGCTTTTAGGGAATTTTTTTTTCACCTATTATTTAAAGAAATAATGTACATTTTAGGTCATCTCTCCTGCAAGCCTGTAAGATAAAGATAAAGATGAAGCCTATTGAAATCTGGACACATCTTATAGGTGCACAAAATTGGGGCATGTAACAAAGAATGATCCCCGCTGGCCTGAGCCATCACTGTGGATTTTTATTATGTAATAGTTATCCTATGCATTGCCTTACAGGTAGTGCCAAAATTGCATTTTTTTTTATACATTTTAAAATCAAGTAATCTTTTATTTGTAAATAGATTTTTCCAGGTGTTCATCCACAACATGTTTTTGTTGTGGGCTATGAAATGCAAAACTGAAATGTTTGAGATTGATTACCTTATTCGTGTTAGAGCAGTCTTGTACTTGGCATGCTGAACATGACAGCACTTTGTATAGATGACTCAGTCTGGCATTAATTAAATTCCACTTATGTAAAAGATTTTAGTACACCTCAGCCTTTCCATTCAATATACACAGCTATATAAAACTTCCTGCTTTCACGTTTTAATTTGCGGCTTTGTGGTGCTGTCTGTGTAATTGTCACTCTTGTCTTACGATCTGACGACCGGCCCAAAATGGCGCCCGCATTTCCCGACCACCAGAGGTTAGTGCGGCGTCTATGTATAATACGTCTATGCTGCAGCCAGTGGAGTCGGCCGGCCTCTCCTGGTGATTTCATGATGAGGGGGCGTGATTTCCACTGCTCTTCTCACAGGACCTCTGGGGAATCTGGGGAATCTGGTAGAAGAGCAGAGGAAGTCACGCCCCCTCCTCCTGACATCATCAGACTCCAGCTCCTGTCCCACACTCTCCCGAGCTAAATGTAAGTCTCTGGGATGGGGGAATACATTTTCTTTTTCTTTTTTTTTTTATCCAATTTATTTATGCAGCCCACTACAGCCCCTGTGCCCCTTTCTACAGGCCATGTGACCCCTACTATTGCAGCTGTCCCCCCAGTCCCTGTCCCCCCTCTCAGCCCCTGCACCCCCCTCTCAACTCTGGTCCTTACCCGCCCCCTCTCAGTTCAGATCCCTCCTCCCCCTCTCAGCTCTGGTTCCCCCCTCTTAACATCTGCCCTTCCCCCATAGCTCCTGTCCCCCCCCCCCTCAGCTCCTGTCCCCACCCCTCAGCTGTTGTCCCCCCTCTCAGTTCCTGCCTCCCCTCTCAGCTCCGGTCCCTTCCCTTTAGCTCTGGCCCCCTGCCCCCTCTCAGCTCTTTTCCCCCCACCGCCTCTCAGCTCCGGTCTCCCCAGTCGCTCTCATCTCCTGCCCCCACCCCCGCTCAGCTCCTGTCCCCCCTTTAGCTCCAGTACCTCCCCTCAGCTCCGGTACCCCCCCTGAGCTCCAGTCTGCCCCTGCCACCCTTTCAACTCCGGTCCCCCCCCCCCACTCTTAGCTCCAGTCTCCCCCCCTTCTCAGCTCCAGTCTCCCTCCCCCCTCTCAGCTCCGGTCCCCCCACCCAGCCCCTGTCATTCCCTCTACAGATCCTGCCCCCACCACATAAAATACACTAAAGAGTGTAAGAAATTCAAAAGACACACAGGTAAAGACTCATTTTAGGTCCCTTGCCGTGCTGTACCTGTTTTATATCTTAAATTAGTGTGTGTATGTTGCCATATTCTGCCTGATTCCTTGCAGCTGCTATGCAGGGTTGTATTTGTATGTTTATATTATTATGTGGTGTTTTGTGTGTGATGAATGTGGGTGTATCATGGTATGTGTGTGGATGTGGGCTGTGTAAAGTGGAAGCTACTTGTGGGATTGTGTCTGTGTATGAGAGAGCTGCTTGTGGGGTTGTGTGTGTGTATGTGGGTTGTCAATGGTGTGTGCGTGGGTGGCTTATGAAGCTATGTGTGTCTTTGCATGTAGACGCTTTAGGTATATGTGTGTGGCTTCTTCTGATTATGTATGCATGTATGACTCTAACACAAGCTCCCAAACAATCACAAAGTCACACACAGAAATACATTCCATGGAATATCTTGGCATTAATCTATGCAAAAATTTGGTAAATATGCATAATCACAACTTGAGGAAAGCATGGTCGGACCTACAAAAGGAGATGGAGAGATGGGGCGGAATGGAACCTTCATGGTTGGGGAGGGTCGCATCTATTAAAATGACGATACTACCAAAAATTCTATATTTTTTTAGGACCATCCCTTTGTCCATCCCATTATCATTTTTTAATAAAGTTCACTCGACAATGATGAAATTCATCTGGGGGAACAAGCCTGCCCGAGTAAGGCTCACTTCCTTGCAGCACCACAAATCGAATGGCGGTATCGGTGTTCCCGATATACGCAAATATTATTTCGCCACTAACGCTGCAGTGGCTGTGAGCTTTAATAATCAGGTTGATAAACCCAGATGGATGGAAATAGAAGAATCAAAAATTTTACCGGTTAGATTGTCAGAATTACCTTGGTTAAATCCTAAGAAAAGACCTGGAATTACAAAGTTATTTTTATCTACCAAGACTACGCTTAAGGCCTGGGATATTGTTTTTAAAAATGATCACTCTCCCAGCATATATAGAGCAATGCCTATTGAATTATTGAAAGATTATGTTCCATCCTTAAAAATAGAACTGTTGAAGGAATGCTCTATAACTAATCTTGACAATTTTTTTACGGCAATGCTATTCTATCTTTGGAAAAATTTAAACTTAAGTATGGATTAACGAATGTATGTGAATTGGATTGTATGTTAATCATTGACGAATTGAAAGAATTATATAAGGTACCTGAAACAGATAAAAACTATAAAACGCTTGAGATATCTCCATTAGAGAAAGTTTTTTTATGCAGCCCCACTAGTAAAGGCATGATATCCTTATGCTATTCGTTTTATAATGCCAAGCCCCTAGTTAAATTAAAACACATGTTGTCATGGGAGACGGAGTTGGGTGCCCAGTACGATCTAGAAGAATGGTTCGTTTTTTTTAAAGCTTTAAAAGGTATTTCGTATTGCACCGACCACTTTGAAAATCATTATAAAATTTTATATCGCTGGTACATGGCCCCGTCTAGATTGCACAACATGAACAATATGTATTCTGACCGGTGTTGGAGGGATTGTGGGGGTGTGGGCAATATGGCCCATATTTGCTGGTTCTGTCCTAAATTAACTAAATATTGGAAAATGATTCACAACCTAATTATTAAAGTGGACAGAACCATTAGCATTTTAACCTCGGAACTAGCCTTATTTAAAAAACTCCCGGAGTCCATTAATAGATCAGACAAAATAATCATAGGTCACATTTTGATCGCTGCTACATCCTGTTTACCTAGACATTGGAAGTCCCAAGATGGGCCATCTCTCAGGGAAGTTTTTAATCTGATTCTAGAAAACAAGGCACACGAATTATCGCATAGAGCTCATATGCGTGGTTTCCCAATATTAAAATATAATTGGGATAAGTGGGAAGAAAAAATCAAAACAGCATATGGTCTTTGACATATTTATTATTAAAGTGCATTGATGTAAAAACATATTATTTTTTCATTTTATTTTTGCCATATACACTGTTATGCCTATTTTAATGCTGGATGGTTATTCTTTTCCATTTCCAAGTTCCCCTTCCCTTCCTACCCCTAATACAATGTTTATATTCTTGTTGTTATACAAATATGTAAAACTTTAATAAAAATTATTTGAAAAGAAATACATTCCAGTTACAGTAATGGGATATACACATGAATAGTCGACACACACCCCCCAAAACACACTCTCAGACACATGCACAAACCATTATACACTGCATGACACTCCCATAACAAACATACAATCCCCCCTCCCTGCTTGGGAGATAATTGGATCAGTAACTGCACTAATTCTAATCCAATTATCTCCAAGTACAGAAAATTATTATTTATTTATTTTTATTATTTTTTTTTAAACACCCCAAAAGTACCCTAAAAATACATAAATACATAAAACCCCTGATAGCCCTGATTTGGGTGACCAACATATCCAAAAGTCACCCAGATAAGTTCAGGGTTTCAGAAATTTTATGCAAGTCATAGTTTTTACCGACCACAGGCATGGTCCCATAGCCAAAAATAGTTCCATAGAATCGTAGCTAAGTGCCGCTGGAGGGCCGACCGGGAACCGCAAAGTTTCATGCCAAAAATAGTTCCAGGGCGGTAATGGCTAAGTCCCCCTGAAGTCTATTCGCTGTTTTGGTCCATGCGAACAAGATGGCCGCCACCTCGTGGTCTGCCATAGGAATTGCGGCCACCCAGATGAACACTTAGACCACAGAGGTGCAAATTGCAACAATGTATCAATTAAGCTTAACAAGCTCCAGGGTGGTCTCCAGTTTGTGCGGCTGTTTGGTAAACAGAGCCTGTTTAAAGTATTTTAGACAGGTCTATTGCAGGGGACATAGTCACAGGGTAGGGAACTGGCAAACAGGCCCCTCCAAAAACTTGTGGCAAACTCACAGAAAAAGGGGAGTTTGTCACAATATATCTCCAAAATGCACACTGGCAGGCACCTATTCAATGCACTCTACCAGAGCGCGTACTCTGCAAGACTCACACACAATGTTACACACAAAAAATCACACTGCTATAAACACATACTTGGACACACTCATTGATAATGCTGTGTTTTTGGCTTCCCTATGGTTCAGGGGGATCAGTCTGGCCAGGTACATTACAAGAGATGGGGCTTCAGTGGGCTGCTCTACTTTGACATGCTTTATTCTTCTCATGAGCTGGAAGCAAATTTGGGGGTGCCTTTATTGCCCACTGGAATCGTTGATGCCATGCACAGATATCTGAATATGTCCCACCATCAGGCCAGCTGCAGGAGAGATTCCACCAGCCTGTTTGGATCAAGCAGCTTCGCATGCCATGCAAAGGCTTCTCGCGTGCCATAGGTTGCCTAACCTTGGGGTATAAAGATGATCACATGTGACGCCATTAGTCCTTTTGAGGTTTAGTGAACAATTTTACCAATTGCCAATTCCATAGAAAATTAAACCATAAAGTTTATTATGTGAAAACGTGCCCAGCATTTATTTGGCGGCTCTGTGCTTGGGATCAGCGTTTTATTAAAGCAATCACCGCAAAGCCCGAATGTAAGACATGATGCTAAAAGCAAGGGTACCACTGCAATATATTTTCAATCCACAGATCTCATGCCAAAGAAGATTTCAATATATTACCTACTGCTTGCTGCCTTTGGCAGTCTCATTCATTTCAATGAAAAATTACCAAAGCCTTGTTGTTAAAGTGTCTATTTTAACTACAGATTGCCGCTGACAAAAAGTTTTAGAGTCGTCCAGTTTCCATTTATTTTTAAATTTAGCTCCTATAGTTTTTCGTAAACGTAAGTGATATTCTTAATACACGTAAATGGTCCTGCGTACTCATTTTATTAACAAAATAAAAATGTAATAGTGAAATAATCAAATGCATACGTAAACCACTCAGCAGAACTTTTAAAGTTGCCATGGAGATGGATTCACTCACCATAGAGTTGTCTTCCCCTGAGTATAGAAACGAAATACCTAGCTAACCCTCAGCCCGTACACATAAGACAACACAAAAACAACAGTTGTGTATTAAGTCATCCCTATGCACATTTAATGAAAGGGACACTATAGGCACCCAGACCACTTAATCTAATTTCCTACATTTCTGAGAAACTGTGATAATTACATTGCAGGGGTAAGGCTGCCTCTAGTGGCTGTCAATCAGACAGTCACTAGAGGCACTTCCTTTGTATTCCTAGCACTATAGTATCTCATTAACAGAGGTTTTCCTACCACTAAAATGGCCATCATAGTTTAAGCTCACCTGCCGCGTCAAGGCAAACCCCTTAAGTGAGTCCTACGCTAACAATTCACAGTGTTGCTTTCAGTTAAAAGACTAAAATTCTCTATGAGATAAAAGAGGTTATACTTATGAAGCCTTAAAGGAACCAAGTACGATAACCACTACAGTCTTTTGTATTGGTTATAATGTAAGGAATGCCCTGGCGTCATCCCACAGTAAGATGTCAAACCATTTTAGAAAAGCTTGACAACTCACCTGGGTCTAGTCATTAAGCTGGTTTTGCCTCTTTGGGGTGTTTCTTGTGGTTGATGTTGTACAATTTTTGCTAGTTTACTGTTAATCTTGCTCTCAATTCTATTTAATCTGTCAATGTAGACGATTGGTTTTTTTTTATGGTTTGTCCAGTGTCAGGATAGGGGTACTCCCTAACACGCAGAGCCTTGGCCAGATCTAATAAAGCCTAGAACGGACAGAGCGTATTAGGTTTGGCCAGGCTAAACGCAAGAAATAAAAGAAAAAATCAAAAAAACTAACCAAGGTCTGGGAAAACAAAAGTACACAAGTTGATGCCCAAGGGTTGGAGAGCTACACCAGGTCAATAAAGTAGCCCGTGGCTAAAATACCAAAAGTTCAACAAACAATAAGAAACGTGCTATTGGACTCCAAGGGGAATGCATGACAGAGGAATGTACTGAGGGTTTAAATAGTGGAGGAACAAACCCTATTGGGCAGCATCATAATTGTAAATACAAAAAAGAGTTGTTTTGTGAAAATGATGCGGGAGCGCGTGCATCACAAATTATGCATGTGGTACCTTGACACGACATGGAGGGGCAGCGTTCAACGTCAAAAACAACACCAAGCCATGAGGGTATGAAGCAAAAACATAGCAAAGGTAATGTGACATCTGGACCCTATAGTTTGAAGCATTTGCTCTGGTTTTGTCATTGTCTAAGGTTAAAGGCTGTTTTTAAAGTATGTCTAAACACAATGGTGCATGCATGAGAATAATGTTGGTAATATATAAAGTCTTGCTATTCCTAGAGTGCAAGCTCCTTTGAGTAAGAATCTTGGTTCAGTCAGATTTTTTTTTTTCCTGTGATGTTATTACCTATTTTTAATATTGTTAAGCCCCTAAGAATATGTTGCCTCTTTATAACAGAGAGTAAATATTGTTTTTGTCTTCAAATAGAATTTTACATTCCCATGCTTGCATTCCAATACATGACCATTGGAAACAAATATGCTTACAAGCTAAAGGGCATTACTGATCCTCCGGTGAGAGCTTTTTTTTCTCGTCTTTGAGAATAAAAAAAACCAAAAAACTTTGTGACAATTTTACAGGACTTGCCAGAATTCCCAGAGCCAATGAGCTACTTCAGCCTTACCAGACTGTCTCTCAGCAGGAAAGGGACATGTTTTTATACTTCCAAGGTCAATTAAATGTGTACCAGTAAGTTGGGTAGAGATATTACCAATCGATCAGGCACATTTTTTTTTTAATTTCTATAGTGTTATTTATTTATTTTTAAATTGTAAGCAAAAATGCTTTCCAGTAAAAGAAACATCATTTGTGTAGAAATCTTTGTATGAAAAATATGTTCAGACTTGAATTTCTCTTTGGGTTTCGGTGGTGTAGTCCCGTGTTTGTTGTCTTATATTTAACTAAAAAAATAATAAAACAACAATTATGTAATATAACGGAATTGTTCTATTTTAATGGAGATTCAAAAAAATCGCATGTCATGCACTCTTTGAGTTAACCTAATTGCGAGCTGATAATAATAAACTTTACGGAATTGAGAATTGCTTTCTAATCTATTTTTCACCTGTGCAGCATTGTTTACAGAAGGAAGCTCATCAATCATAATTTTTAAATCAAGATTTTTTAAGACAACCTAAAAGGGACTGTGGCTTACATCCAACCGCAAATGATAAATTACTTTGTTGCGTTGAAGACAAAAATTGGATCTATTCCTTCACTGGTTCTTCAACTGGGCTGTAGGTACATGTCCTTAAATTAACAACAAAACATGTTTCCTTTGCATGCTACAAATACTCCATAGATATCGTTCTGCTTCAACAATCTGCACTCTTAAAATTGGAAAATGCTATCCATTACATTCTGAAATCGGATGTCCCACCAAAAATAATAATTAAGACAGTTTGATGGCAACTCCTCAGCAACCTTCAGATCATCCCAACAAAGACTGGAAAATTAATTCGCTGGTTTTGTCAAAGCAGAAAAGGAAAATACAGGAAATCATTAATTATGGTGTCATTGGTAGAACGCACGACTGCTAAAGCATTTATATTGAGTCTTTTATTATCTATCGTAAAAAAAAGAGGAAAAATATAATATTGAAATGTGTGGACAAATTTTACAAAAGGAAAAATTCTGAAAAAAAATACTTAGTGAATCTAATAGCATGTTTTAGCAATTTATTCAATAAATATACAAAATCTCAATTCAAATGGATATGTAGCAAGAATAAATAATATGAGTAACGTGAAAATGGTGCGTGAGCGAAGTGGTGTACTGCCTAAAACGCACAAAAGCATTTATGAGTAGAGGCAATCCATTCAGGCTCCGCCAAATGTGAGTTCACTAAAGGATTATACACACAGTAAATCTTGTTTAACCACTACAATATTGCACTATTATTTGTAATTTGTTTTTTATACCACATATGAGTAACAAGAAACCCCAAGTAAAATAGGGGTTTGTTTATTGCACCATCTAAAACACTGCACTCACGTTTATTTGGGATAGGGTGGAGCTTTTAATATTTGTACACTATATAAAAAGCAAAAATCAATAGTTTAGGGAAGAGTGATCAGAAAAAAAAAATATTGTGAGCTGTATTAGACTAAAAATATTTTAAGTATTTAGAAACAAATCGAACACCACGTGAAAACAGAAGAATCGGGAGTGAGAAATTCAAACATAGTAATTAAAGAAAATTTTCCAAATATAGTGCAATTTACAAGGTGGAACATGTTGGCCGGGTTTCGGAACACACTGGCTCTGGATGGATGTTGTCACCGTATGCACCAATATTATAAAACCCATAATAATAATAAAAAAAATCTCCAGACTCCCTACTTTGTCTCAGTATATCTCTTAACTTGGTTGTAATTTCAGTGGAAATATACATAATATATACATAGTCAAAATTAGCTTTTTTATCAAGATTCTATCTTTATGAAGGACTCATTTTTCGGGGGCAGGGGGTAGGGTGATATAATTATTAATATCCACAAGATTAATATCATGTCCTGGTTATGGACATAGTAGGATTCATGCAATAGATAAAACTGAATTACAGGCATTGGACACAGAACAAAGATATTGAGATTGTGATATTGTTTTAGATCGTAAGCTCATTGGGCAGGGCCCTATTTGCCTACTGTGTTCTCATCGGTCAAACGTGTTTTGTTAGAATTCATATTTTGCTTTTGTTTCTGTATTGTACAGTGCTGCAGAATTTGTTGACGCTATATAAATCATTGTAATTAGAATAATAATTATTCCGACATTAGCGTTTCACGCTGAAAAAAATAATCTGCTTGAAGACCTCCTGTTTCACTCCCAACCTGTCAACGTGAAATCTTTGAAAAAGTCTTAAAATGCTTATATCTGCAATCAAATCGCACCTGTAATAAGTGTGAATGTTTCATTATTTGTTCTATAGACAATTTAAATATGTGCATATGTATTTGAAAAAGAGAGAAATTTTTATGTACTCTTACTAGTAAAACACTTTCTAAATACATATTTTAAATTGTTTTACCTCAACTATAGATTTAAAGGGACACTATAGTCACCAGAACTACTACAGCTTAATGTAGTGGTTCTGGTGTCTATAGCCTGTACCTGAATTGTTAGCACTGTAAACGTTGCCTTTTCATAGAAAACGCAGTGTTTACATTGCAGTGTTTACATTGCTGTCTAGTAACACATCTAGTGGCATCTAGTGGCAGTCATAGGCATGCGCAGCCTATTGCATTAGGGTGTGCACCCTAAAGCACAAGCACACGCGGCGTATATATATACATATATATATATATATATATATGTGTATATGTATGTATGTATATATATATATATATATATATATACATATATACACACACACACAAAGCTGTGTGTGTGCTGTGTGAGGGTGCTGTTAGTGTGATGTGTGTGTGAGGGTGCTGGTAGTGTACTATGTGGGTGAGGGTGTTTGTGTGTGCGTGCTTGTGAGGGTGCTGTGAATGTACTGTGTGTCAGGGTGCTGTTTGTGTGTGTGTGTGCACTTGTGAGGGTGCTGTAAATGTACTGTGTGTGAGGGTGCTGTTTGTGTGTGAGGGTACTGGTAGTGTGCTGTGTGTGTGTGTTTGTTAGGGTCCTGTTTGTGAGGGTACTGTTAGTGTGCTGTGCGAGTGTGAGGGTGCTGTTTGTGTAATGTGTGTGAGGGTGCTGTGTGTGTGGGTGCTGTATGTGTGTGTGGGTGCTGTATGTGTGTTGGTGCTGTGTATTTATGTTGGTGCTGTGTATGTGTGTTGGTGCTGTGTATGTGTGTGGGTGATGTGTATGTGTGTGGGTGCTGTGTATGTCTGTGTATGTCTGTGGGTGCTGTATGTGTGTATGTGCTATGTATGTCTGTGGGTGCTGTATGTGTGTGTGTGCTGTATGTGTGTGGGTGCTGTATGTGTGTAGGTGCTGTGTATGTCTGTGGGTGCTGTATGTGTGTAGGTGATGTGTATGTCTGTGGGTGCTGAATGTGTGTTGGTGCTGTGTATGTGTGTGGGTGCTGTATGTGTGTAGGTGCTGTATGTGTGTAGGTGCTGTATGTGTGTAGGTGCTGTATGTGTGTAGGTGCTGTGTATGTCTGTGGGTGCTGTGTATGTGTGTGGGTGCTGTGTATGTGTGTAGGTGCTGTATGTGTGTAGGTGCTGTGTATGTCTGTGGGTGCTGTGTATGTGTGTGGGTGCTGTGTATGTGTGTGGGTGCTGTGTATGTGTGTGGGTGCTGTGTATGTGTGTGGGTGCTGTGTATGTGTGTGGGTGCTGTGTATGTGTGTGAGTGCTGTGTATGTCTGTGGGTGCTGTGTATGTGTGTGGGTGCTGTGTATGCCTGTGTGTGCTGTGTATGTGTGTGGGTGCTGTGTATGTGTGTGGGTGCTGTGTATGTGTGTGGGTGCTGTGTATGTCTGTGGGTGCTGTGTATGTGTGTGGGTGCTGTGTATGTCTGTGTGTGCTGTGTATGTGTGTGTTTGCTGTGTATGTGTGTGGGTGATTGTGGGGGGTGGAGGTGGGGGTACATTACTTAATATCCCCCCTCCCTTCTTACTTTATGTAGGGAGGGGGGATCCTTCCTTGCTGCCTTCCCTGGTGGTCCAGTGGAGGTGGGGGCAGATCAGTTATCCCCCCTCCCTTCTTACCTTATGCCTGGGAGGGGGGATCCTGCTGCTGCTGCCATCCATCCCTGGTGGTCCAGTGGAGAGTGAACTCTAGCCCCGCAGGGCTAGAGTTCACTCACGCGAGATCTGAGCGTTGCCGCGGCAACGCTCAGATCTCGTGAGAGGAACCCGGCAGAGCTGCTGGCAATAGCTCCCCGGGTCCTCTCCTGCCTCCCTCCCTGCCTCCCTCCATGAATGTTCCCCATAGAGATTTATTTATTCTATGCATCTCTACGAGGACAAGCTTACAGGCGCAGCACAGCATTTTGATGTCCTATGGGAAAGCATTGGATTGGCTGAGATCATCATGACTGATGATCTTAGCCAGTCAGGGTCAGCCGCGATAAGTCCGGCGGCATGTGAGAAACGGTGAATAAAATAAAATTTTTACTGCACAGAGAGGGGGCCTGTCAGCAAAACAGCCACCTCAGCACATACATGTTTGTATTCCTGGCACTGTCGTGTTCCTTTAACTTTTAACTATCTTTATCTATCAGATATTTGTGACTAGTGCCACTTGCTGGCCTTGTCAGTACTTACACATGTTTATAAATGTCAATCAACAGTTGGAAAAAGAATCACGTTATTCTTAAAACGAAAATAAACAGCCTGCATGCTCTGTGAACTAGTTTGGATGGTTTATCAATTTGTCATATACAACAACACTTTTAAAAATATACCGTGACCTGTGTGCAATATTTAGCAAATTTCAACATATATTCTCTTCCTGATTAGCCCAAACCACCTCATCTCGATAAAGTGGTCCGGGTCAGGTTTAAAGAGTTACTCCAAGCACCAGAACCACTGCAGCCCATTGCACCCTGACCCAGTTATGAAGCAAACAATTTAGCAGAGTCGCAGAAGCTGTGGTCATCACCATTCACTGACTGAGAGCGTCAGCTGACCGTTGCCGGCCAATGACTGGTATTCTGTGCATGCTGACGACACCCCAATGACACTGACAGAGGTGGAGTTACACCTCTGGCAGCAGAGAGGTTAAAACTCTGTATCTGAAGCGTTTTAAAGTAAAATGCTGCACGAACAGACTCCAGGCACCATAACCTCTTCAAATCCCTGAAGTGGTCATGGTACTTGGCTATCGTCCTGAGAGCTAATAGAGGTGCTTCCTCTACAACACTTGAGTGAAACTCGGTCATGTGACCAAATGCAGTTCACAGGAAAGCATTGAATTCAATGCTTTCCTATACAAAGCATTTGAATGACAATGCAATGCTAGCCGCGCATGCACATCAGTCCCTAATGCTCACATTGAACCAATAGCTAGAGAGTTAGATGACATTGCAGGTGTTGGCGGCAGCGTCGAGGGAGTCTCAGCACTTGAGAAAGGGTAAGTAAAAAGCTTTTTGTGAGATTTTTACTGCCGGCAAAGGGGGCCTCAAATGAATCAGGCACTAGGACACTATAGCGTCAGGATTTCAGGTTTTTCCTCAGATCTACATAACTTTGTGAGTTTTTTAAAATATGAATGATATATAAATTCTAATAGGGAGACTGACCAGGTGTTTTAATGTTTCCACGTTCAGTGTCAGGTACAGTGATATTCATTGCTTTTATAAAATATATTTTTTTGATATTTTATTATTAAACCATCAAATGTCAGAAATGGTTAGAGAATTTCAAATTCTATGCATACGCAGACAACCTGGACACATTGCTGAATTGAAATAAATAAATAAATGTGACTTTTATAGGAATTACACTATACAGGATATGAACTAGTTAAATAGAGATTTTTTACTGGGTGACAAATTGCTATGGAAATCATATGACCAACCTAGAGCCAGTGACAAAAAAACTTTTTATGTTTTACTTTTATAGGAATCACACTAAATATAACAAGATTATATATTTTTTTTCTGTGTGATATTTTCCTACATTTGAAATTAGTTTATTATGAATTCTAGTAATATATTCGGACACGGCCATTCCAGCAATGACTCATAAATGTTTCCAACGAACATTAAACAGTAATAAACACCTCCCTTTTATTTAATGGTTAATAAGATCTTCGTTTCCTCTTGGCCTAAAATTATCCGTGACCTTTCTTGAGTGACACCTAAAACCCCCAGCCTTTGTCACTACTTTCTCTTAAAAATATTAGTGGCCTAATTTAGTTAACCTCTGACTGCGCTTTTTCCTATTGTAATTTAGAAAAAAAATAATTGTTTTTCGCGGAGAAGAGGTTTTTTGTGTTTTTTTGTTTTTTTTTTTACATTTTTATTACTCAGCCAGTCTCGTAGGTTGCAAATATAGCGTGGCAAGTAACATCATGCTTCCACGTAGCCATAACGGCGCCAATCGGCTGACGGAGACAGCTCTGTGTTGTTCAAACAACTTGCTGGATCACCTTACTTATCTCCCGGATTAACTAACAAGAAATCTGTGTCAGAAGAACAAAACACATTTTTACAATTACGCCAACCCTCTTTGTAGAAGATTAGTTGTGGTGTGAGATGCGTTGCCTTAGACTAAAGGTTCAATGAGTTTAGGTGAGGAAGCTTTTAGCTCCCCGATCATGTTTGAAAAGGAGTGATTATTGCCTTAAGCCCTTGAGGTGGCTGCCCTGAAGTTTTAACTTTGATGGACTGAAAAGACATCTCAAAAAAAACATTTCTAAGCAACAGTCAAGTGTCATGACATCTTGTGTTTTTGTGTTGTTTTTTCTTTTTTCGTTTTACCTTTTAATTGTTTCTGGCCCAATTATTGCTCCTCTTTCAGTTTTTGGTGTCGATAATAATCTTTAATTAAATGTAGGCTTTTACTTATCCGAAAAATTTATTTTTTTTGATCTTTGCATATTTCATAGTTATACCATAGTCGTGCTGATATAGGACTTATAGGATCTGAAATTGCACAACTAGTTTAACATTAGGCTGGGGGACAGCATTTCCACTTGCACTTGTCTGGTTGTGCAGTGTCTTATAAGCAGTCTTCTGCTTAGCTAATGCCCAGAAAGAGAGAAGTGCACTGGGAAATAGGTTCCCCCAATGGTGGAAACAATTTTGGCAATTTAAATTAAAGCTTTTATAAATACCATACTCTGATCAACCATAACATTAAATCACCAACAGGTGAACTGAATAACATTGATTATGTCAGTAAAATGGCACCTGTCGAGAGGTGAGATATTGTAGGCAACAAATGAACAGTCAGTTCTTGAATATTATGTGTTACAGTGAAGAGATCTGCTGAGTGATTTTCAAAGGGCCAAATAGTCATGCCTAGAGCATCTCCAAAACAGCGCGTCTTGTGGGGTGTTCCCGGTATGCATTGGTTAGTACCTACCAAAAGTGATGCAAGGAAGGATGACCAGTGAACTGGCATAAGGATCATGTGCGCCCAAAGTTCAGTGATGCTCATGGACAGCAAAGGCTAGCCTGTCTGGTCCAATCATGCAGATGAGCTACTGTAGTTAAACTGATCACGATAGAAAGGTTTCAGAACACGGTGCATTGCAGTTTGCCACGTATGGGGCTACAAAGCTGCGTGCAGACTAGTCAGAGTGCTTTACCCATATCCACCGCTGAAAGCACCTTCAGTGGAGACATAAACATCAGAACTGAACCATGAAGCAGTGGAAAAAGTTTGCCTGGTCTGATGAACCACATTTTCTTTTAGATCATGTTGATGGCCGGGGGCGTGTGCGTAATTTAACTGGGGAAGAGATGGAAGCAGGGTGCACTATGGAAAGAAGGCCAGCGGAGGAAGTGTTATGCTCTGGGCAATGTTCTGCTGGGAAACCTTGGGTCCTGGCATTCACGTGTATATTACTTTGACACGTGCCATCTACCTAGAGACTCTTGCAGACCACGTACACCCATTCGTGACAATGGTGTCCCTTGATGGCAGTGGCCTCTTTCAGAATGTAGAATGCACCCTGCCATACTGCAAAAATTGTTCATGAATGTTGTTGCCTTGGTCTCCAAATTCCCCAGTTCTCAATCAGATTGAGCGTCTGTGGGATGTGGTGTAACAACAAATCCGATCCATGGAGGCCCCACCTCACAACTTGCAGGATTTAAAGGATCTGCTGCTAATGTCTTGGTGCCAGATACCACAGGACGTGCTCAGAGGTCTTCTGGAGTCCATGCCTCAATGCATCAGATCTGTTTTGGCAGCACAAGGGGGACCTACACAATATTAGGCAGGTGGTCTTAATGTTGTGGCTGATCAGTGTACAGCATATCCTTTAATTTTATAAACTGTGTTATTCTATTGAAAAATGCTTATTGACGTTTATTACCTTAGTGACGAACGTCTACTTTTATTGGGGGGGATTAGCACTTGTAACCCTTAAAACCTACTGATTTTGCTATTAGTATTATTTAGTAATTTTCAAGGACAACTCCCTACAGCAAGGCTAAATAATAAATTCCTGACTTGAGTTAAAGACAAAATAAACATAACGTTCAATACAAATTATTTATATTCTATGGAGCCAAGTGAGTCAGTAGCCCTTACGGAAAAAATGCAAAACTCCAACAGGGTTCTATAATTTGGAAATTGCAGAGGGTTGTTGACCAATATAGCCCAGCTGGGAAAATACTTAAATAAAGCATGTTAATATGATTTCATTTAGAAAAGTCTTCTCATTTCATCCAGCTTCATGAAATGCAAGGTGTCCTTCAAAGGGGCATCACCAGGAACAGAGCTTGCGTCACTGGCGACAACCCAAATTGACAGGCCCACCTGGGATTGGACTGCCCACTCACTGAAAGGGCATGTAAACTTTCCGGCTGAACCCCAATCTACAGGATCATGCAGAGTGCGCCACTGAAGCTTACTCTGCATGGTCCTAGCACCCAGACGTATGATGCCAGGTGTGTCTTGGCACTGTCCTATGGTTAGTAGACAAACTGCTTTAGTATAGAAGAAACACAATGACTTTATAGAGGTATGCACAGACAAACCAGGATTGTGATCATTGTCCGGGGGTTGCACTATCAGCCCATGAGCATGGCCCTACATGGCGCTCCGTGGCTGAATAGAAAAAAGTAGAAGACCAGAGTAGGGTACAGGTGTGAGAATCTCAATCTGGAAGAACCCAGGTAAGACATCTAAAGGTACTTAAATGGTGTGACTAGTTATCATGAAAAGTGTCATTGCTTGCCAACGCCATGAACTCAAAGAAGGAATTTTTTTTCTGATCATAAGCACAACTGTTAAATAATTATGAGTGTAGTAATTAATGCGTTCATAGTGTTTTCTGTAGTCTATCATGCCCTTGTGGTGCAGGAATTTCTAAGTGTCTAATGTGTTTTAAACAAGACGAGACTTGGCGGTGAGGGCTCCTGTCACTTTTGGGGCAGCACCAAGGCATGTCTTGGTTGAGTTACATTCCCAGGAAGCTATTTGTAACCACTGTTTATGATTCATCCCCTCTCCCTTTACTGATAAGTTGGGAGAGGAGCTGGGGAAATAGAATCTGCTGTCTCCACCAGCCCTTCTGGTATCAATTTCATGAGAGGTACTTAATTAATGGCAGCTAAAAATAGCAGTTGGAGTGTAACACCCAGTACACCTGGGCAGACTCGGACAGGTAAGTCTCATATACTATGTCTTGTATTGAGCAGTGCAACATCACCTACCATGTTATATAGGATTGCATTGTTCCATTATTATAATACCTATGGGAACTCCGGCATGTGGCAAGGAACTTCAGGGGTCTCAATGAGCACCATGTGACCCAGATAAGGCACCTAGGGCAAGAATACAAAGTTTATAGGTAGACTCTAGTGAGTAACCTGTGGTCCATGATGGTCACAATTGGGTGGACAATGTCTCAAAGTTCAAGGTATGCTTTGTTAGAGATTCACAAGATCCTATAAAAGATACAGTATCAACAGTAAAATTATAAAATGGGGTTTAAGATCCTGATTCACTAATGAAATGAAACCATAGGAACTATCTGTTCATTCGAGCTTTACACATAGCTGCAGCTTGTCCTGTTTCCTAGACACGTCTTAATAGGTTGGCCAAACCATTGCACTCAACCCAGGGATTGAATATGAACAGTTATTTCAATTTTTTACACGGGATACGATTTAATATTTTTGGAGAAGCTTGTCAAATGATCCCAATGTTTTAGAAAAGCTTCTTAAATTATTTATTTACAACAAATCCACATAGACTTTAATGGTGACTTCTGCTGATAAATAATGTCTCAAGTTTTTCTAACAGATAGGAATCATTTAAAAAGCTTATCCAGAAATATTAAATCAATGCCATAATGTTCTGTTTGCCTTGACACCATCATCCAGTGTCAACAGAGTTACATGGGTCCACCAATTGCTCTTCACCTTGTCTGAGAAGATCCTCAACCTGTTAAGATGCTCTTCTGTCCAAGCACTTGGAGGAAAATTTATAGCTGTTGGGCTCCTTATACTGTATGGTAACAGTTAGGCCACCGCATTCCCGGTGCCACTGCCAACTAATTCTACATTTGGGTATAAATGAAACAGCTAAACGCTTATTTAGGAAGAGTTCTTTGGAATTCTGTAAGCGTTGGTTGGTATCCTGGAAAAATAATATACCGCACTTTGCTTTAATGAGCAGCCAAGTCGAGTGGACACACTGTAAAACAAATACTGACTCATGTCAGTCACAAACTAAAAACAGCTCAGGAAAGATTTGGGTGCAGTCTACAAGAACTCCGTCAGAGTCTTCCAGCTGGAAGATGAGAGAAATATAAGAAAGTTTAAAAAATCATGCTATATTAATCAGAAACATCCAGAGAAAACAGTGAGAAGGTATTACCATTGAACATCCGAAAAGCATTGAACTTCAAACAAATCCGAGCTGAAATACAAAAAATGGTAGTGGTCTCCAAAGGATGATGTGTAACGTTAGAAGTAACCATACTAACTTATTTACCTCACTGCAGTGCCCCATCTGATCCGCTATCCAAGCAGCTCTAAGACAAAATGGCGTTTGGAAGGATGCGGACTGCTGCAAAATCACAAGGTTTATAGCCCTGTCCTTGAGTATGACGAAAATGATGCGAACGTGCGTGCGCCGTTGCATCATCTACCCGCACGCACGTTTTGGTGTCACAAAGTCAGATCTGACCAATCCTTATCCTCGTAGGGTTATTTCTGGTGTCCTTGATCTACTGGCTTGTCGTTACTGTCTCATTCTGTGTCCCTGACCTCGGCTTGTTCCTGACCAGTCTTTATTTACGTTAAGTCCAGCCACTCTAAGGCCTGGTAATCCGTATATTTCTAAAAGTTTGCTTTCTATAAATTTTTACTTAAACACTGTGTGTTCGATCATAGTGTATCATGATACAGTGTGATCATTTAGCCAATGCGTTCCATCCAATGGGGATTCACAAACTGCAGTACAACAGCTTCTACATAGAAGGATAAAATAATAGGACGAAGGGCGAAGAGGAAAGAACTGTAACAGAAGGTTGGGTGGCAGGAATGAGAGGAAGTGATAAAGGTATTAAAGGGGGATTAAGGAGAGGAGAGATCTTACAATAACATATTTCGGTCAAGACCCAAAATTGCCTTAAAGTGATCTAGGTAAAAAAAAAAAATTGTAATCCTTTGCTTAGTTTGGTGGACAATAGGTAACTCAAAGAGACTGATATCCAGTTTTTATTTCGTGAAAATGTCTTGTGTTCTAGAATTCCAGAAACATAATGGAACACCCTGTTTTTCTAGGAGTGGTCACGTTTTTTTTTTTTTAGTTCTATTTATTAGACAATAGATAAACAGTTACTTCCCTGTCTTTACCAAATGCCCTCAAAGATGGAATCAAGAGGGCAGGGGAGACAAGGAAGTGTGGTCAGAGGGTGGTGCCAGTTCCCACCAAAGGGCTTGTACCCAAATAGATTAATGAACAAAAATTAGCAAAGAAAAAGGAAAAAGATCATTATATAATTTTGATTTTTTGACTTCTTTTTATTTTCCCTGTAACATCTAAGCTATACTCCCTAGGACATGTAGACAATTTTTATTGTTACTTCAGGTGTCATTGTTACCTTATTGCCAGCATAGGAATACCCCTTAGGGGATTTTTCCTTTTTCTTTGCTAATTTTTGTTCTATTTATTAGACAGTAGCTGGATAAACTCCCACCAGTTACTCAGTACAGCCGATCCTCATTGCTATTCACATTACTGTTAAATAATACACCCCATGGTATGCTGATTTTCAAGTCTTTGAGAGTTTGCCCTTTCCATCATCCACATTTAATTTAATCATCTGGAATGCTCAAATTATAAACAGATTATTTCAGCATCAAGAGCAGTGTGGTTAAATGAAATGTCTGTGTAACAAACTTAGATTAAATTACTAAATTATATTTGTAACTCAATTAATGAGCATTTGTTTGCAAGGCTGAAGAAATGAGTGACAGTTCGCAAGGCAGACCATGAGCACCATCTAGTGGTGACATTCAGCAAAACATCTAACTTGCTAGACCTATTCAATAAGACTTGCTGGGGATAAGAAAAATCAATCACAGAGTAAAACAAATTTAAGGAGAAAGATGTTTATGTGCTCTAGTGGAACACTCAAAATGAAAGATGTGGTTAATTAACATACTGGAATGTACTCAACTCTGGTCACCTGGGCCTCAGCATAGCATTACAGGACAACTATAAAGTTATATTATCATGTATTCCTAATGGTACAGTGTCTTGCTTCCTATCTTGGTGTCCCTCCACACCTTGTGTGGGTTCGAAATGCGCTCTCCTTGCCAACTCTACATCTCTTTGGCTGAGATCATCCATGTTGATGATCTCAGCCAACCCAGTGCTGTCTATGCTCTAGTAATCTCTCGCATTGATTACTGTAACTCTCTCCCAGTTGGTCTCACCAGAAACGGTACTGCCCCGCTACAATCTGCAATGAATGCTGCCACCAGGCTAATTATTCTCTCCTGTCACAGCTCTCACACCTCACCCCTCTGTCAATCCTTACATTGACTTCCTGTATCATATAGGAGTCAATTCAAAATACTAACCCTTACCTATAAAATTCTAAACAACTCTAGCCTAATTATAGTTCTTCACTACTTTGAAGGTACATCCCTTATTGGTCTCTCCACTTTGCTGGTGACCTTCTCATGTCCACTGCTCACATCCCTACTGCAAACTCATACTTGCAGGAGCTTCTTGAGGGCGGCTCCTTTCCTTTGGAACAGCCTGCCTCCCCCCATCAGACTCTTCCCTAGTCTTTAATAATTTAATAAGTCCCTCAAAACCCATCTCTTCAGAAAAGCTTATGGCCTCCCTGAGTAACTTCTATTTTACAAATCTGTCTCTTGCACTTTCTCAAAGGGCCATGCTCCACTCTCCCTTCCAGTTCTGATACGTTTCTACCTTGTTGTTGTTGTTGAGAAACAGAAAGGCAAGGAGGGGAGAATTCTTTCCTTAGCTGTTCAATCTTGTCAGTGAAGTAACATGCAAAGTTATCAGAAGTAAGGTTAGTTTTGGGGGTGGCCACAGCAGGGCGAAGAAGAGAATTAAAGGTGTCAAAGAGACGCCTGGGGTTGCGGGAACATGAACTAATGAGAGAAGAAAAATAGGACTGTTTGGCAAGGGCAAGGGCTGCACTGTATGAACACAATATGAATCTATAATGGAGAAAGTCTGATTGTGTACGAGACTTCCTCCAGGAGCGTTCAGCACAACGGGAGCATCTTTGCAGGTAGCGCGTTGATTTAGTATGCCATGGTTGGGGGCGGGTCCTCCTTGAGGTGCTTGTTTGGAGTGGCGCTGCAGTGTTCAAGGCAGATGTAAGAGTAGAGTTATATATGGAGATGGCCAGTGAAGGACAGGAGAGGGAAGGGATGGACAGCAGTTGTGAATCAATGTCAGCTGACAACTGTTGGAGATCCAGAGAATTAAGGTCCCTCCTGAGTTGAGGGGGGTTAGGCTGAGGTTGTTGGATGAGGGGGTATGCAAGAGCAAATGATAAGAGGTGGTGATCAGAGAGTGGATAAGGAGTGTTGCAGATATTAGTTACTGTACATGCATAAGTGAAGATTAGGTCAAGGGTATTGCCAGCTACATGGGTGGGAGAATTTGCCCACTGCGATAGCCCGAGGGAGGAAGTAATTGAAAGTAGTTTAGTGGCTGCAGAGGTCAAAGGTGGGTTTATAGGAATATTGAAGTCCCCGAGAATTAGGGATGGAATGTTAGAAGAGAGGAAATAGGGTAGCCAGGCAGCAAAGTGGTCAAGGAAGAGAAGAGGGGAACCAGGGGGACGGTAAATAACAGCAATGTTAGCGGAGAAGGGTTTGAAAAGGCGAATTGAGTGTATTTCAAATGACGGGAAAGAGAGGGAAGGGGAAGAGGTTTAAAAGAGCAGTGAGGGGAGAGGAGAAACCCAACACCACCACCTTTACATTCAGAGTTTCTTGGGTTGTGGGTAAGTTGGAGACCACCGAATGACAAAGATGCAGGGGTGGCAGTGTCAGAGGGGGAGAGCCAGGTTTCTGTTAAGGCTAGCAAATCTATTGAACGAGAGATAAAGAAGTCATGGACAGCAGTGGATTTAGTTATATTGTAAACAGAGCGTGCGTTCCAGAGGGCAGTATTGAAGGAGGATCTAGAGGAACATGAGATGGGTATAAGATTAGTGTGGGTCCTTGGGTTAGTATGTGCTGTGTTTGTTGAGAGGGGACCGGGGTTTGGAGATACATCACCAGCTGCTAGGAGCAGAAGGATAGAAAGGAAGTGAAGGTGGGAGTAGGATTTGAAAGTTTTGTAGGAGGGTATGTATGTAGAGGATTTGGGAGGAGTTGGTGGAGATAGGCTGGAAAGGTATGTGTAGAGTGCATGGGATGAATAGAGAGGGGAGGGGAGTAAGGTGGAAGTAATGAGGATTGTGTTGCCAGGGACAGGTGAGTGAAAGGAAAGGGATATTTTAGTGATCAGAGACGTTAGTGTTGAAGTGAAAAATAGAAGGGAGAACATTAGAGAAAATGTGCATTATATAGATAATGGGAGTAACACTATATTTCTCAGGGGAACAAGAAAACGTCCTTAGTAGCAGGTAGGGACTTTATGAGGCATAGGGTGAATGGTGTTGTCAAATGTCCCGGTCAGCCAACACCTGCCAGGGGTATGTCACATGTTTTGGTCAGCCATATGTTTTGCCGCCTCTCGGGGGAGCGAGTGGACCAAACACTCCCGTTCGTTGGGCAGTGAGTTGGCTCCGTGCTGCCTCTAGGTTTCCTGGTGGCGAGTGTTTGGGAGTCCTGTGTGTGCCTTTAGACCCGGAGGGTTGCTGTTCTGAGACGGAACCTGCCTGAGTGTGCTAGGCCGGTTCTTAGAGAGGACTTTTTGCGGGTGAGAGGGGTGGTGATGGGGCAGCCCTGGAGATCTTCTCCGTTGAGGCTTTGGGCAACTCACCAGCGGTCTAAGAGTCGGGCGCTGGGGCTTTCGGCGTTTCTTCCGCCTCTCACTCCCTGCTGTCTCGATCTTTCTCGGGTTCCGCACCGGAGCTGCAGGCTGCTGTGTAATGTCCTTTGTGGCTGATGCCGGTGGGACTTGTGTCCGGGTGTCTCTGCGGCTGGTGAGTTTGGCCCAAAAATCGCTGAATAGGCGGTCTAGCCGCTCCGACAGTGGAGGCAAGCTGGGCTTGGATGCTGAGATCCACGTGGTCTCCGCCATGTCGTGAGTCGGCGGTCCGGCAGTGCAAGGTGGCTGAGCTTGGTTTCTCCGTCCTGATCCACATGGTCTGGTTGCCGGGATATCCCTCACCAGCAGGGGGGGGGAGAGAGTGTTCCGGGGAGACCTCCTTTGTTACAGGCTGCAGTTGGCTGAGGGATCGGCCGTCTCCCCCATGCTTCCTGAGTAGGCTGCAGGTAGGCCTCAGGTACATCCCCTGGAATCGGTCGCATTTTGTGGTCCCAGGCTCGGTTATGCATTGTCTGGATATTAAGCCCCAGTGTCTGGGGTGTAAAGGCATTGAATTTGCAGGTTTTGCAGCGATTTTGCTTGTTTTTCAGGCTATTTAGACAGGAGCTCTGCTGAGGTGCGACCACTCAGCTTGGCTGTCAAGCTCCTACCCCCAACAACAACAATCTTAAAACACTCCAAATTTATTAAAATGGTCCTGGGGACTGCCAGAATAACCAGCTCAATGCCAATTTCTTACCAGACAAACCCATCTTAGTGCATTGTTACTCCAAGTTAAACTTTAACAATGCTTTAACAGTGGTGTTGTGGCGCCCTCTACTGTACATAGGGTTTTCCATTTGCATTCTTTTTGGTTATTATTTTAAGGATTGGTCTTTTAATGGCTGCCGTCACTGTTCACTTGACCATCACAAGCCTGTTTGTTTGTAATTTTTATTTAAAATAAAAAATAAATAAAAATGGTTTTGGGGGGGGGGAAAAAACGCGATTTTTTTTTATTTTACTAAAATGATGACCTCAATTAAGATGTTCTTTGAAAAGGAAAAAAAAAAAAAGGTTTAAAGATTTCTCAAAATGCGTATAATTAAAGCATTCCATATATATACGGAGAATAAATGTTAGTGTAAAATGTCAAGCTGCCCGCAACGTATAGGAGATTGATGTATTAACAAACGTGTGAATTCTAAATGAATTTTAAAAATCGCCAAAAATCTGATTCACTTTGAATTCTCACTTTAGTTAATCACCGTGAATGTTCTACAAAGCTTCTGGTGGCTGCATGCTGTTCTAATTTAGAACCCTGGGAAACTGATCTATTTATTTAAATTCTTATCTTCCATCCCTATAGTACTCATTCCCTGCTGTCACTCTCCCTGCAAGTAGATGGTTCACCCATCAGCCCATCCTTGCACACTTGCTGCCTTGGTAGTTTTTTTTTTTTTGTTTTTTTTTTATAAACACCCCATACCCAGTCTGCCACTAAATCCTGTCCTGTTTTCCACCTTAAAAACATTGCCCGCATCAGGCTCTCTTACATAAGATGCTACTAAGGAGTTTGTCATTTCCTGCATCGACTACTGGAATTCACCCTAGCCCACTTCACGCTCTCATCTTCCCACTCTACTGCTTTCCAACCTGCACCTAGTTTTGTTCTTACAGACCCGCTGCCTTTTCTTTTTAATACCCACCTCCTATAGATTGTTAGCTAGTTTCAACAGAATGCTAGTTAACCTTTTGTTCCTGTGTGCATCTGTAATAGTTTGTCTCATTTATTGTTAAATGCCCATATAACATTTATAAAAAGCTGTGTAACATACTAACATGTTGGCACCATATATATGACAATCTACCACTGGGTGTCTCTGGATCTTCTGCTGGCTTTTTAACCAATACTGAGATTTTTTTGACCGATATAAAAGGGATGGGGGTTATAGGTCTGCTGAAATGATATAGGAGGATACAGAATCCCAGGGATCAAAGCAATCCCTCTGTGGATTCCTGCTGAGCAAAGAGTTCCCTAGAGGTCTTCTTCTGAGTACGTCAAGCAGAACATTTTGATTCTTCTCCATTACCCCCATATGGCTGTCCTCTGATCTAGGTGAGCAATAAAAGACATGTGTGTAACATTTCGGTTGGTTGGGCTCAATCAACAAAAATGAGTCCGAAAGCATGGACAGCTGTGGTTCCAGCAAAACATAGAATTAATGTATAAAAATTCCCTGAATGTGGGTAACCAGGCTTTAATTTGACCCCACAATATCCTTGTGCCCTTTCAAGATAAAGTAAGAGTAGGACATTAAGAGCGTTTATTACACTTTTGGCAAAAACTTTACGTACTGTAAATTATTTTGGAAAATATTTATTCAGTTTATTTTACGCTTGTAAGTGCTCATTTTATAAAATTTTGGTCAAGTTAAAGGTGCAAGGCAAGTGGATTGTGGCTCCTAAAATACAGCCAAGTGATGTGTCTAGCACCCTATATTACAATAAAAAATAAAAAAATATTGATTTTTCCAATTTATGATGAATGTAAATATAAAACTATATTTTGCATATTCTAATTCTCTCCCTTCTCGTGTGTATGTGGATAATTTTATGGTGTTGTATCACAAACCACATCGACATCATTGGTATGTTTCTATTGCAGTCACGTTGCTCATAATAAGACAAAAAATAATTAACAAAAACACTGAGAACACTTGTGTGCCCTTGCTCAAATCTCATATACACTGCTCAAAAAAATAAAGGGAACACTTAAACAACACAATGTAACTCCAAGTCAATCACACTTCTGTGAAATCAAACTGTCCACTTAGGAAGCAACACTGAGTGACAATCAATTTCACATGCTGTTGTGCAAATGGGATAGACAACAGGTGGAAATTATAGGCAATTAGCAAGACACCCCCTATAAAGGAGTGGTTCTGCAGGTGGTGACCACAGACCACTTCTCAGTTCCTATGCTTCCTGGCTGATGTTTTGGTCACTTGAATGCTGACGGTGCTTTCACTCTTGTGGTAGCATGAGACGGAGTCTACAACCCACACAAGTGGCTCAGGTAGTGCAGCTCATCCAGGATGGCACATCAATGCAACAACCCAGCAGCAGGACCGCTACCTCCGCCTTTGTGCAAGGAGGAACAGGAGGAGCACTGCAAGAGCCCTGCAAAATGACCTCCAGCAGGCCACAAATGTGCATGTGTCTGCTCAAACGGTCAGAAA
The DNA here is from genome assembly GCF_036172605.1 of Pelobates fuscus. NCBI lineage: Eukaryota > Metazoa > Chordata > Amphibia > Anura > Pelobatidae > Pelobates > Pelobates fuscus. The sequence continues at coordinate 292,740,915 of NC_086322.1, forward strand.
CAGACTCCATGAGGGTGGTATGAGGGCCTGACGTCCACAGGTGGGGGTTGTGCTTACAGCCCAACACCGTGCAGGACGTTTGGCAGTTGCCAGAGAACACCAAGATTGGAAAATTCGCCACTGGCGCCCTGTGCTCTTCACAGATGAAAGCCGGTTTACACTGAGCACATGTGACAGACGTGACAGAGTCTGGAGACGCCGTGGAGAACGTTCTGCTGCCTGCAACATCCTCCAGCATGACTGGTTTGGCAATGGGTCAGTAATGGTGTGGGGTGGCATTTCTTTGGGGGGCCGCACAGCCCTCCATGTGCTCGCCAGAGGTAGCCTGACTGCCATTAGGTACCGAGATAAGATTCTCAGACCCCTTGTGAGACCATATGCTGGTGCGGTTGGCCCTGGGTTCCTCCTAATGCAAGACAATGCTAGACCTCATGTGGCTGGAGTGTGTCAGCAGTTCCTGCAAGACGAAGGTATTGATGCTATGGACTGGCCCGCCCGTTCCCCAGACCTGAATCCAATTGAGCACATCTGGGACATCATCTCTCGCTCCATCCACCAACGTCACGTTGCACCACAGACTGTCCAGGAGTTGGCAGATGCTTTAGTCCAAAAAAAAAAAAAAAACATCCGCCACCTCATCAGGAGCATGCACAGGCGTTGTAGGGAGGTCATACCGGCACGTGGATGCCACACACACTACTGAGCCTCATTTTGACTTGTTTTAAGGACATTACATCAAAGTTGGATCAGCCTGAAGTGTGTTTTTTCCACTTTAATTTTGAGTGTGACTCCAAATCCAGACCTTCATGGGTTGAAACATTTGATTTCCATTTTTTTATTTTTGTGTGATTTTGTTGTCAGCACATTCAACTATGTAAGGAACCAAGTATTTCAGAAGAATATTTAATTCATTCAGATCTAGGAGGTGTTATTTTTGTGTGTTCGCTTTATTTTTTTGAGCAGTGTATATCATTTGCATATCAAAACTCCCTTTCATCCACCAGGCCAGTCCATTTTGGCCCTCTTGTAACAGCAATGCACAGATGCCATGGCTTTGCCTTTAGAAATGTGGTGGAATTCTGACAATAGGTAGTACAATGCATGAAAATGAAAATGCTTCAGGCACTTCACCACTTTCCTTCTACCAGAATTTATAGTGTGTGCGGGGAGAGAAGGTTTCTGAAGCACAGTCTCAGATGTCTAACTTAATTGGAAAATTTCACTCTTCTCTGCTCCTTCTTGTGCATTCTCCAGTAATGGTTATACTACTCTCACTAGTGTTCGTGAAATAGGTCTCCACAAACTGAGGCACAGATCTCATCATTTCGCCACTAGACAACCATAAGAAAATATGATCACGTTGATGCCAACACCCATGAAACTTGACATGTAGACAAATATTGGCCAGATCCACATCAGAATGGAAAATAGCCCAGCATAGTTCAACACATGAAAAGTGGGCACGGTTTCCCTTTGACAGTGCACCTCGTTTGTTTACCAGAGAGACACAACAGAGTGAGTTAGTCCCATCCACCACTTTGGATACAGTAGCCTCAATGCCACCACCAAGTGTTTCAGTATTATACTATGTAAAACTCACACAGAGGGATGTTATTAAAACTTTCTTCTTATTGAATTTCACATTGAAAAACACACCTAAACCGCAGAAGGAGGGTGGGGCTAAGTCGCAAGCTAGGTGTGTTTGATGATGATGTGGTAACCGAAGTGGTGGATGGCAGTTACCCATTGAATGTTGACTTGAAACTTGACACCTACCTGCAACTACACTTTCTATATGTTGATACCACTAATTCAGAAATGTATTCCCTTTCCTTCTACCTCCCCACAAAAACACACCACTGCCACGTTGCACAAGAAAAAAGTTGCATAAACCCCACAAATATGTGAAAGATTAAAATATTTTATTTATAAAGCAGATTTCTGTGAAATTTGTCAAACGACATTGTCTTTGGGTCTTGGGGTGGTTGTGCAAAATGTCTTCCACAGATATCAGCTAAAGTGCTTCCCGGGACAATCTTCAATTCAGTGAATAGGATATTCATGGGAGAACCTGGACCACCAGTTGCAGAAGATTTGGTTTAGGAAGTGCTTGACGTACTGGATATAGAGGAGTTTGACCTTCCCATCATGTGATATCCAGGATCAGACAGCCGCCTCCGTGGAATTCTCTCCCACTTCTGATTTAGACTGACTAACCTGAGGGAATAATGAATATATCAAACATGTTGCAGATATTTATACATTTCGTGGGTCTCTCTTACTTAAAATGGATTAACCGAATGGAAACAACATGGCCCTATAAAAGGAGGAGAACACGGGTTCCTATAAAAAAAAAAGAACAAACATTCCTGTTCTCTAATGTACGAAGGGAAACGAAGTATTCCATACTCTTGTATATACAGGACAATAGAGTATCCCATACTCGTATATAGGAGAAAATATAATTCACTACTCTATACTGCATAACAAAATATACAATACTCTCCTAGACAGGAAAATAAAATATCCAATACTCTCCTATACTGGAGAATGAAGAATTAAATGCCAAAGATTCAATAGTAATTAACTTAAGTGACTTTGGTCAGGCTAGCGTGCAGCTGTATTCTAGATATGACACGTTTCCCATATCTTCACTCCAAACTGATCAGTCATGTACAAATTTCTATAAACACATAAAAATAACCTCCCTACCTCCTGCTACTTGTATGATACAAAGATCGTTTTAGAGATTCTCATTTGTTATGAATGTCCTATTCAGCAGAGAAAAAGAAAAGTGGTTGATTTACAAATCTGCATCTCCTTGTAGAGCAGTAGGAACGTTCAGCACCTCCTCTGAAGAACCTCTAGCAGCCATCTGAGGAGTGGCCACTGGAGTTATCCCTAGGCAGTAATGTAAACGCTGCATTTTATTTGAAAAGGTGGTGTTTACATTAAAAAGCCTGCAGAGACATAATATACACACCAGAACAACTACATTAATCTGTAGTTGTTTTGGTGACTATATTGTCCCTTTAATAGACAGTATTAAAACTATCTTGGAACAGGGGCGTGTCCTGGACTCCGGAGCGAGCGGTCGCATGTAGCCGGAGCTCCGCGCTGCTAAGGCCCACAATACCCACAAACGGTGACCAAATACCGGGGAGACACGAAGCCACATCATGTCCCAAACCAAGCAGAGGCACCAGACGGAGAAAGGCGAAAAAAGCAATTTCTTCGGCGTCAAATCGAGTCAGACGCGAGGCCCCTTGCAGCATGGAGAAACACAAGATGGCGGGGAGGAAGCTCAAAACTCGCCCCAAACAACGACGGCGGCAGCCGATTTACCTGTTACACAGGGGATCCTGCAGACAATGCTGGACGCCATGTCTGATAAGCTGCAGCACACACTACAAAGTGCAGTGCAGACTCTGCGCACCGACATCACTGAGCTGGAGGATAGAACGGCCACGCTAGAGAACAAAATGGCGGAATACGAAGAAGCACATAATGCAATGGCGGCAAAAATAGACGGCCTTACGAACAAACTGGAAACACAGGAAGGGAAAATGGCAGATATGGAAGACAGGGGTAGGAGGAATAACCTACGCATCAGGGGCATTGCTGAAACCGTGAGTCAGACAGACCTTATGGCATACCTAGTGGGCCTGTTTAAAGCCCTGACCCCGGCGGTGCCCCAAGATATGTTCCTGATGGATAGGGCCCACAGAGTGCTGAAACCCTCCTTCCTGCCACAAGAGACACCCAGAGATGTTATATTGAAAATGCATTACTTCCACATAAAAGAGGACATCCTGAGAGCAAACAGAACCAGGAGCAAGACAGACCTGCCGACAATGTACCACGGTATCTCGATCTACGCTGACATCTCCGCATACACTCTTCGACGCCGCATAGATTTTGCAGAGGTCACCGCGCAACTTCGCCAACACCACCTCCCCTACAGATGGGGGTACCCGGTGAAGCTAGTAGTGCAGAGGAACGGGAAAACAACCATCCTATCGACGCCGGAAGACGGAGAGAAAACCCTCAGCAGCTGGGGAATTGAAGTCCTGAACAAGACAAAAGAGACTCAGAGACTCCCTCCAACTTGGAGGAAGACAAAACGCTAAGCGGCTCCCCAGGGGACGGCGCTGTGCAGACCGGCCGGGGAGCGAAAAACTCATTCAGGCTTGTATGACAAATGTGACATAATTGCCTTCATCTTGCTTATGACTTTAACATGGCTGTAATGGTGTTAGACGTGTAGACTTATATAATGATAGCCAACCAATATACAAGGGATGCTGGTAGCGGGTGAGGGGAGGGGGGGAGATAGGGAGGGTGGAGCGGGATGGCGTTCCGTCCGCTGCTCCTGTCTAGGTAGGCCTGGAAGGAGAGAGGATGCAGGGAGCAGTGTACCTGAGATCAGGGATTTGTGGCCCGTGCTAACGCAGACCATGGTGGGTGCAGGAGATACTTGCCCCAGCCCATCCCCCCCACCCCACCTTGCCATCCAAACAGCACGTGTCACCAGGCCATGCAGGAGAGCGAGTGGGAGAAAAGTATGTACTAAAAAGAAAATTAAATTAAATTTAATATATTAAAAAAAAAAAAAAAAAATGTTGGCCACCTTTACTGACCCGAGCCAAAATCAAAATGCACAAGGCAACCCCCCCACCGGTCCACACCACAGGCCGTCCACACCAACCCACCCGGGAACAGGTCACCGCACTTAAAAATAAGGTAACATAGGCCGTGGCCGCAGAACCGTAGCCATGACGGGAGCCAATTGCTCCCACCCCCAAAGCACCACACCCAGGTGCATAGCCGGATACCCGGCGAAATTGGTTTCATGTTATTGTTTGTTAATTTTTGTTATGCTATATGTTCACTTGTATATGTTCATGTATGTAACGCTGTCTACTATCAACAGATCTTGCTCTGCCCAGCACACACCAAGGGTAAACCAGATGACCCAGCGACGCACCCCTCGCAGACCTCCTCACAACATACAACACCGCCAGGTAACATGGGGAAGCCCCCTGAGTTCGTTGGAACTGGGACAGAGGGGACACCCCAACTGTAGTATACACACAGGCACAAACACACAATTCCATGCACACCAACCACCGTGAAGATCTACTCACATAACGTTAGAGGACTCAACATCCCAGTAAAAAGGCACCGCTTGTACAAAGAGATAAAACATAAGCAGGCGGATGTACTGTGCCTCCAAGAGACACACTTCATGACAGGTGCACACCCCAGCATACTGCAGCGAGATTACCCGACCCAATTTCATGCTACAGCGGCGAACCGGACCAAGGGCGCCTCCATACTAATCAGTAAAAATTTAGCCTTCACCCTGACGTCACAGCACATAGACTTGGAAGGTAGATATGCCATTATTGTAGGTACACTCAATGATATGACATACACCATAGCAAATGTATACGCCCCGAATACGAACCAACGCAATTTCCTGCATAAAATAATACAAAAACTGAAAGACATACAACAAGGCACCACGATTATATGTGGGGACTTTAATCACGTGTTAGACCCCAAAATAGACACGACACTAGCACCAGCCAAGGCACGCACCATGCCACTCAAGAAGCAGAGTAGGGCACTGCGAAAGCTTGTGCACGACTCCCATTATTATGATGTATGGAGAGCCACACATGTCGGGGAAAGGGGATACACGTTCTTCTCTTCCGTACACAACACCTACTCCCGCATCGACGGATACCTCATACATGGGGCGGGGATGAATCAGGTGGCCCAATGCACAATAGGCCAGATCGAGTGGTCTGATCACGCCCCAGTTGAGCTGACACTCAAGAACCTATATGACCCAACACACAGGAGCCCGTGGCGCCTTAACACTGCCCTACTGGCAGACAACAAATTCACCGAAGAAATAAATAAGGAACTTATACACTACTTCCACGACAACGACACTACAGACACCACACGCAACACACTATGGCAAGCTCATAAATCAGTAATTAGAGGACAACTGATTAGACGCGCTTCGTATCTCAAAAAACAATCTCAATCCCAACTCCTAACATGCCAAACAGACCTCCAGAGAGCCACGACACAAAACCAACTTACACCCACACGAGAATTGCGGGACCAAATCATGCAACTCACAAAGCGCATACATCAAATATCCCTAGACCAGGTGGGATACCACTTGAAAAAACTTAAAGCGCAAAGCTACATGCAAGGCAACAAAGCGAGTAAATTGCTGGTCCTAAGGCTCAAAACACAACTAGCAGCCCAAAAAATAGCGTACATGGTATCTCCAAATGGACAAAAAATAGTAGCGCCAAAAGACATCAGCAACGTGTTCGCCAAATACTACGAAGGCCTATACAACTTAAAAAACGACCCTAACACGCCCCAACCACAAGACTCCAAGATTTCTACCTTTTTAGACAAAGTAACTCTGCCAACACTCACTCTCACTCAACAAGAGCAACTATCTACACCAATCACAGTGACGGAGGTATTGAAGGCCATCGCCTCCATGCCAGCTGACAAAGCCCCAGGCCCAGACGGGTTTGCGAACAACTACTACAAACGTTTCCAACTAACCCTAGCCCCACATCTCGCGAATGCCTTCAACGAAGCAGTAGAGAGACGGATGCTGCCCCAGGAAGCCTTAAAGGCACACATTATCACACTGCCTAAGCCAGGCAAACCACCTACCCACCCGCAAAACTTTCGCCCTATCTCATTGCTGAACACAGACACAAAACTTTTTGCAAAAATATACGCCACCAGACTAGGAGACATACTCCCACAAGTAATCAAAAATTACCAAGTCGGGTTTGTGAAGGGCCGCCAGGGGGGGGACAACACGAGAAAGGTTCTGGACATTATTTACAGCGTGCACAAACAACAATCTAAATGTGTGGTCCTCTCGCTGGATGCAGAGAAGGCCTTCGACCGCCTGGGCTGGAGGTTTCTAGAAGCGGTGCTCCGAAAATTCGGGATGCCGGAGACCTTCCGCTCAGCGGTCGGGGCACTGTACAGCGAGCCGACGGCGCAGGTAATTACAGCGGGCTTCACCTCGGACCCGTTTAACATTACGAATGGCACAAGGCAGGGCTGCCCTCTCTCCCCGCTGCTTTATGTACTGGCCCTAGAGCCACTGGCAGAAATGATCAGAGCGCATCGTTCCATACATGGAGTGCTAATCGGGGACAAGGAATATAAAATCAACCTATTTGCGGACGATGTCCTGCTGACGCTGACCCAGCCCCAAATTTCACTTCCAAACCTCATGGAAACTATTAAGGAATACGGCCTCAACTCATATTACAAATTGAACATCACCAAATCCCAAGCAATGGGCATACAAATCCAACAAAATCACCTGGCCCACCTAAGTAAAACTTTCACGTTCGATTGGCGATCAGATCATATTACATTTCTCGGAGTACTTATACCCCCCAATCCCCCCCGCTTATTCAAACTAAATTTTGCCAAACTAATTGGGACATTTACAAACACACTACAATCATGGGAGGGAAAATATCTTTCATGGCTGGGCAGGATGGCGGCCATCAAAATGACGTTACTCCCCAAACTCCAGTACCTACTATGTACGATCCCCATTCACCTGCCTAAACAATACCTAACAAATATCCAAAAACTTTTGGTTTTAATTCGTATGGGCAAACCGCAAGGTGCGGGTAGCCACCAGACTTCTGCAAAAGCCGATTAAGGACGGGGGGCTAGGAATGCCTAACGTCAAAAACTACTATAAAGCCACTCTGCTGGCGGCCTTAGCAGCGGCCAGTTCGGTGGAAGATCCCCCACAGTGGGTACATATAGAAGCACACTGGGCTTGTAGACAAGGGCTACACCACCTCCCACGGATGCCACGCTCAACACGCCCCAAATATGCAGACATGTTACCACCCACAGTGGTGATGCTCAAGATGTGGGAGAGGGTTAGAACCTCGCTGGGGGCAGTTGGGCCGTCCCTGGGAAACATGACTATGGCGAATGTCTCGGCGAGCATCCAGACCTTCGATCACACCCAGTGGGTGGAGGGGGGATGTATTCACCTTAAACAGATATGCAAGGGAGACAAAATACTGCCATTCCCTGTAATACAAGCCAGACACTCTCTCTCAGCCAAACAAATATTCCCATACCTCCAGATAAAATCCTTTGTATCCACACACCTGAGGGTCGAGAACCCAGTCACACCAAACATAACCACCCTGGAACAGCTCTGCCTGGCGGACAAAATACCCAACAAAACAATATCCCGAATATACACCCTTTTAACGTGTGTAGACACGGAAGAACAGGCTGACTTTAAATTGGCATGGCAGTCAGACATAGGCAGCACCTTCACGCAACACGACTGGAATCAAGCGTTTCAGGCACATAAGGGGCACACCACTTGTGCAGCACACTTAGAAACCATGAGAAAACTCTTATACAGGTGGTACATGGTACCGGACAAGCTAGCAAAGATGTTCCCGGGAGTCCAGGGAGATTGCTGGAGGGGCTGCGGTAACAGAGGGACGATGTATCATATTTGGTGGACATGCCCAATCCTGACCCCCTACTGGTTGATGGTAGAAGGCATAGTGGCAAACACGTTAGGCCAACCATACCACTTAACACCGGAACAAGGCATCCTATTCCTACACCTCAACCACTGGCATAAACCGGAGAGACAGCTGATATTCCATATACTCATAGCGGCAGTAACACTGGTGGCCAGAAACTGGAAGCAAACACATGCACCACTTAAACAAGACCTACTGAACCAGATCTCACTGAACTGGGAATACGAAAGCATGGCCAGCAAACACATTAAGACAAACCACACGACAGAAGTAGCTAAATCCAAATGGGAAGCATATATAAACAGTCAAACAGCACCCCCAGGGCCAGCTGCAGATACACACGGACAAGTAGAGGGCTCAACATGTTTCACACACAAGAGACTGGGTGAGCTCAAGGCAGAGACGTAAGCATTACAACACTTGCAAGGCGAGCAGGGACGCACGGGGTGTGACTGCACAGCAAGGCTTGACGACAAAAAGCCAGAGGTTAAGCAGAGCAGATCGATAACACAGGATAATTAAACAAGACCCCAGTTTACCTTCCCCCCCCCCCCCCCCCCCACCCGCTTCGGGCTCTAACCGAGGCCAAGTTCCTTCCAGGGACAGTAGAGTAAGCGTCTCCAAATGGTGTACAACATTGGGTAAATAAATATAGATTGCAATAACTCACCTGGACGGACAGCGTCCACATAGGAGGCAGATCCCATGTACAAAGGGTCTGTAAAACAGGGCAACTATCCAAGAGAATGGCATGTACAATTGACCCGAACCCCATCCCTTAACCAGATTTTCTTTCTGTACCCCCACCCCCGTCTACAATACGCAATGTAAATAATGTCAATAATGAAAAGTATGCTGGCGGACGTTTGTTCGACCTGTCTATGGTTGGAATGTTCACCCCTCCCCCCCTTTTTCTTTTTGTACCCCATACACTGCATTTGCCGACAAAATAAAAATTGTCAAATTGTAAAAAAAAAAAAACTATCTTGGAACAGATTTAATCTCCTAAAGTACATATAATCTAGTATTGTGAGCAGTGCTGTATTTAGTGCGAGGCTGACAAGGCAATTGCCTCGGACGGCACTTTTGGGGGGGGGGGGGGGGGGTGGTGGCGGCAAAAAAATGACGCCCCCCGAAAGCTCTGACAGCTGCCTTGCTTGTCAGCCTCTTCACATGGGGGACCCGGGAGCTGGCCATCTGGCCCCACTGGACCCCAGGGAAGAATCCATTACAGCACTCCCAAAGGTAGGGAGGCTGGGTGGATTGAAATTGGAACATGGATTAAAAATATAAAAAATTGTGAATGTGTTCGATTGTGTGTCCGTTAGTGAGAGTGTGTATGTTTTTGTCAGTGTGTATGTGTGTTTGTCAGTGAATGTGCATGTCTGCCAGTGAATGTGTGTGTCTGACACCGAGTGTATATATGTCTGTCACTGAGTGTTTATCAGTGTGTATTGTCAGTTAGTATATGTGTGTCTCGGTGTGTGTGTGCGCGTCTGTCAGTAAGTGAGCGTGTCTTGCTAGTGAGTGTGTATACGTGGTTAAACAGTGTGTGTGTATTGAAGTCTTATCCAAAAGAAAACAAATCCAGGAATTTAAAGTTTGCTTCTGTGGAAAAAATAATAATCTGTATGCTTAATAAAAGCTATACTAGATTAGGTATCTCTAGTTTTAAATATCACAGAATTTCCCTATATTCCCAAGGTCACTAGAGAGAGACAGAAAATTGTGACCATTATTAGACACTAAAAAAACGACTTTAAGTAGTGGAACTGTGGCAATATCACAAGCCACCACTAGAGGGTATATGGTTTTTCAGCAGACAATGTTAACTTTAGACTAATGCTGGTTTGTGCATGGCCACCTCTCCGGCTACTGGCCCAGATTGTCAATCATTAGCATTAGTTAGCATTAAATGTTTGTTGTGTTGATCTATTGTACAGTGCTATGGAATACGTTGGTGCTATCTAAATAATTGTAACTGAAAAAGAAAGAAGTGAACGACTGTTCCCCCAACAGTCCCTAGGACTAATGCAACCATGACTAGTCTGTCACCTGTGTGTTTGCCAGCCGCATCATAGCTAAAGAAAACCAGAGAACAGGGTGAAATGTCAGTAAATAATTCAGGCACTCAGAAGACTAGATTCGCAAGTGTAACAACCTCGTCAGGAGCGTTAATCCACAGAGAAGCCAACAAGCCGAGCCTGGACTTTAGGACAGCTGATGTCTCCGGGGTCTCTGGTCTTTTTTAAACCACATTATGGATTGTGTTAACCCCTGCATGGAATTCCTGGGAAGCTACTTCTCTAATCAGTTTTCTCTTTTGAAACAGAACCATTGGGGTTTATGTATTTCCCGACTAATGTACCCACACTAATAAACAATGATCAAGGATGGTTCTTTTCTTACCTGGAAGATAAGACGGTTAACCCATGAAAAGTTGGTACAAAACCGAAACCTGGTTAATTTTTGCACTGCTAGGACAAAAATCACACCCGCTGCACATGGCAATATCAATTTCCCTTTAACATATTAAATACAATTGTACATTAAAACTCTGCGAGGCATTCTAACTTTTGGTGAAATGTTTTTCATGTACCTTTTAGTGGAGAACTCTTTGTCAATCTCCTCGAGAGACTTTCCTTTCGTTTCAGGAATGAAGAAGTAAATAAATACAATTGCCACGGCCCCCATCATACCATAGGCAAGAAATGTCCAGGACAGACCAATAGAATCTAAAAAAAAATATATATATATTTTTAGGAACATTTAGAAATGGTTAATCATGTGGAGAGTCACCATAAGAAAAGCCTTTCTAATGTAAATATTATTCAAAAGGGACCACAAGTATCGGAGACTCTGTTCAGCCCACTCTTGGATAAAAGTACCTTCAGGTTGTCCTAAATCCATAGTTTCCGTCCAGTCCGCAAGGCACACTAAGGGTTTAGTCAGTATCCCCTAGGAAACACCTGAGAAATGCCGATTTATTTACCTATATGATTTGTGTGCCTCTAAAATTTAACATAAAACAGAGAAAATTTAAAATTGTATTTGTTGCATCAGGGGGTTTCTTTGCCCATCCCTAATAACACTTTGGTTCTCTCTTTCAAGACAATTGACGCTTAAAAATAATAATAATAATGCAATATTTTAGACCATATTTTAAAATGTATGATACCCGTGTAATTTGTATATCTATTTCGCTTATAAGGGGATACAGCTGTAATATAGAACAAAAAAAAAAAGACAGCTCACATAGCCGAATAGTTAGAAAACCAGTATGGTACGGTCTGTGATACAATTACACTCACAAGATATGTTGGTAATCCGTGCATAAAAAGGTGCCTACCCGATATTTGGGGGCTAGTACCCACAGCTCCTTCAGTTTGGTTCATACCTCCCAACATCTCAAATGGACAAATAGGGGCACTTTTATTTTAGGGGTGTGGCCAGGGGCGGAGCTGTTCAGAGAAATGTTTTGTGACTTACTAATAAAATGGAATTTATAACAAGAACAATGTATCTTATTTACATAGAATGATTTCTAACCACATTTATTGTAATTTAAAAATATATTACTGTCAACACTGCCAAGTTCAAGGATCCCATCCGTGACTCCCCACTAAAAGTTTATATTCTTATTGTTTACACGTCTACGATTTATCATTTGACTCTCGCTCAGACCACAGCATACCCGCAACCCGCAGCCACCCAAGGCGGGCAACCCTGACCAATAGGACAGGCAACCTCTGACACAAGCAAAGAAGACGCGAACCGGGGCACATGTCAGAACTACTCACCTAGATTGCTTAATTTTACATCTAGCGTGACAGAGAATGGGGAACTCTCCAGAGACTCTAAGGTTGAACTATCATATTATGTTATAATGTTCTTCATTTATTATTTGTGCTCGTAATTCAGCATATTAAGTTTAGTTGATGTACTGTCTAGCTACTCGATAGTATTGTGAGCTGTGACAGGAAGATTTAAAATGTACCTTATTATTTTGATTTTATTTTGATTTTATGGAGCGCTGGCAGGTACACTATATAGGTTACAGAGGAGCGGTGGAAATTATGGAAAGTCACATTGTGTTACAAGCATTTTGAGCAATGGTAGTGCAGCCGATAACCTATTGTCTTCTGTAACATAATAGGAAATACTAGACATTTAAATTCTATGTGCCAGGAATTTATAAAGTGTTCATTTATAAAGTGTTCATTCACATTACGCCTCTTAAGGTATCACGCTGCTTATTATATATCTCTAAAATTAAAGTGAAAAACCTAAGCAATGTTAAGCCATCCCGTTTATAGCTAGATACTGCTCTGCCTCAATACATGTTCATGTTATACCTTCTCTAGCATAGGTGTTTAAGCAATGTTCAGCAACAAACACCTAGATTTTAATTTATTTTATTGTATTCAATCCCACTCTGCCAACCTCCTGCTTAGTTAAGCATGTAAAACATAAAAGACTGTGCTAATTACTATGCCACGATCTAACTTCTATGTAACCTGACATACGCTGATGCGACGTCAGTTGATATATTGCGTTCATCTGCGCTACTAAAATGGAGTTACCCTCATATATTGCAATAACTCAACAGGTCGGCTATGCCAGCAAACCTAAAGGTGTACACCCCTGCTACAGTCTCCTAAACTTATCATCATCCTCAGAATTGTGGGGCTGAGGTCCTTATATGTTGACATTATCATTTTGGTTTCTTCATTTTGTTTCCTTCATTGATCTTTTCCCTCTCAATAATGATTTTACTTAAAGTTAAGTGTACTCAATATAAACATGGGCAATACCACTTGACACCGCTTCTCAGTTAACCAAGAACGGCTGATAAGTGCTGTCGCAGCTTTACTGGCGGGTATGTACCAATATACCTGCAATGCCTCAACAGGCCGGCTACGCCAGTAAACTCAAAGGTGTATACCTCCGCTACAGACGCCTAAACATGTCATTATCCTCAGAATTGTGGGGCTGATGTTATTGTTATTGTATGGTGACATTATCATTTTGTCTTCTTCATTTATCTTTTCTCTCTCAGTAACGTTATTACTTAAGGCTACGCTTACTTAATATAAAAATGTGCAGTATCATCCAATACCATCTTACTGTTAACCAAGAATGGCCGGTAATTGCTGTTGTGGCTTTACTGGCGTGTATGTATTAATCTACCTGCACTCAAAAATAAAGAATTTTAAAAAAAAAATATATTACTGTGAGTATTATTGCTGTGGAGCTCTGTTATACACTCAGACACATTACTGGGAGTATTATTGCTGTGGGGCTCTGCTATACACTCAGACACATTACTGGGAGTATTATTGCTGTGGGGCTCTGCTATACACTCAGACACATTACTGGGAGTATTATTGCTGTGGAGCTCTGTTATACACTAAGACACATTACTGGGAGTATTATTGCTGTGGAGCTCTGTTATACACTCAGACACATTACTGGGAGTATTATTGCTGTGGAGCTCTGTTATACACTCAGACACATTACTGGGAGTATTATTGCTGTGGAGCTCTGTTATAAACACAGACACATTACTGGGAGTATTATTGCTGTGGAGCTCTGTTATACACTCAGTCACATTACTGGGAGTATTATTACTGTGGAGCTCTGTTATAAACACAGACACATTACTGGGAGTATTATTACTGTGGAGCTCTGTTATAAACACAGACACATTACTGGGAGTATTATTGCTGTGGAGCTCTGTTATACACTCAGACACACCAACAATATGGAGCTCCTAGAAAAGAGAGATTTGAATAGAAAAGGGGAATAGAGGTGATATGGGCCCAAAATAGGGACTGTCTCTCCTAAATAGGGACACTTAGGAGGTATAATAACTGGGTTGGGAATGTGACACAGAAAGGATAAAATGTACTTACTGATGACCTCCAGGAATGACAAACTGATGAGTAGATTTGTCGCCCAGTTAAAACTGTTGCAGAACGCAAAAGCTCTTCCTCGTATCTCAGCTGGGAATATTTCACTCAGGACCAGCCACGTCACTTTGTAAAGGAAAACACACAATGGCTTTAAAGACGGTTATAGAATTTAGAAGGTTTCATCAAGAACGTGTTAGAATATGGAAGAATACACGAAGTAGCTACAATGCACCTTACAGGGAACCTGAATGGCTAGGCTTCTGAAAAAAAGAGAAGGGGAAGGGAGAGAAAAAAAAAAAAAATATTTGAGGACCCCTGAGCAAGAATTTTGGTTAGTTTAGGCAAAAATATGTGAAGGGTCAGTTTAAACACCATAACCATTTTGCAACATTGCGTAGTTTATAGCAGAGAGTACTCTACAGCAACGCTCAGCGGAGTGTTCTGCTTGAAGTTGCCTTCAGCTTCTCTAAGAATCATTTTATAATTAGTCGGTTTTATTTTTTATTCGCATTCTGGTTTCTCTTTAAGTCTGAAAACTGAAAAAAAACGAAAAACTTGCTGCTAATGTAAAAGCACTTAATTAGGTTTGGCCAATGGGAAACATAACACATCTCATTTAATAAACACAGTGTTCTAACGTTTTGCATTTCTTGCCTTTTTAAACAGTCTTCAAAGTCACGCAGCTTAAATCTTAATTACATATTTACTTCATACTTACTCGGGCCAAAGCTAATAGAGAAAGCGCTCACAAAAGTCATCATACTCAACAGGACAATCCAATTCAAAACAAGGGAATTGTTAAGGAGCTCAGTGCTGGCAGAATGTGCGGTTGTTTGCTTCACGTGGTCTTTGTCTGGTTGTAAGAAGTCACCGTTACTCCAAGCCTTGGAAGAGGTAGACATTGCGGGCAGCTGGTTGTTTACAAGACCCAATGGAATGCTTTGAGTTTTAGCTACTAAGGTATTGCGCTGGGCTGACCTATACTCAGAGTCAAAGGTTTCAGCCATGCCACCAATGAACTCAGAAGAATTGGATAGATCATAGGAAACATTTGACTTTATAAGAGCTTTGCAGTCCTCGTGAGTGCCCAGTTCAATATTAAAACTTAGCAGTCCAATTCCAGTTATGGAGACAGTCATTATTACACATCCAGCGATAAGTAATATTCTTCTTCCAGCTTTATCAGCACAACTCATAGCAACCAACGTTGAAAGGACCTTTACCAGACCAAGTCCTACGGATGCCAAAACAGCAGAAGAATTGCTCTGGAAACCCACAGAGCGGAATATAGTCGAGGCATAGAAAAGCACATTTGGTTGTCCAGTCAACTGTTGAAACATCACAAGCCCTAAACCGACAAATGTCCTGGTTCTCATATTGTCTTTCAACGAAAAGAGGTCAACAAAAGTATAATCTCTTTTCTGTTGAACTGGTTTGACTTCTTCTATTTCCTCGATATCCTTCATTTGAATGAAGCCATTGCCCGTTTCTTGGTTCCAAGTGGTTAATTTAGGCTTAGAAGGGAGGAACAGAATGCTGATAAACTGGGCAAGAGCTGGGGTTATAGCCAAGCCGAACATGTACCTCCAACCCTCCTTGACATTTGCTAAAAAGTAGTTCATTGCATAGGACAGTAGAATGCCGACAGTAATGCCAGTCTCATAAAGAGACACAAGCTTTCCACGTTGGTGGGGGCGCACAATTTCAGAGACAAAAATGCAACATGCCATTGATGAAAGAGAGATGGCAACCCCTATGATGACTCGTCCAATCACTAGAAAGCAAAACGAGTTGGCCAACACCAATACAAGACTTCCTGCCAACACCACCAGATTGCTGGCAAGTATCGACGTCCTTCTTCCACATTGATCAATAATGACTCCTCCAATCAAGGAGGACAGAAGAGCCCCAACCAAAACTGCACTGACAAGTGCCTCTTGTTGAAAACAGGTGAGATAAAATTCATTTTTCAGCTGTAGTAAGGCACCAGAAATGATCCCAAGTTCATATCCAAATATCAGGCCTCCCAACGTGGACACGGCAGCTGCTAAAAGAAGGACGGCAGAACCAAGACCTGGAATAAAATGAATCGGTTAGTTATTCTGCCAAATGTTAGCATCAGTACAAATAACAGAAAAATAGAGGGTGAAATGCAATGGGTCAAAATACTTGAGATATTGTGATAAATCATGAGAATAAACATTGACAGGGTAATTCACCAACGTGAAAATTCAAAATCAATGTCGAGTAATTTTTTTTTTATTTTGAATTCCCTTTAAATTCTGACTTTAGCGAATAATCCTGTCATTCTTCTAAATGTCTCGGAGATAAATAATTATTTTCCCTTAATATATACTTCACGAACCTACATCTTTTATTCAGAATGTTTTTTTAGGGTGAGGGTTCTCTTAATCTAGTGGCAGCTCCCTGAGAATTATAGGAGTTACACATATGGGTTGCTCAGGGTCGTCCTTAACGAGGGGCAAACGGGGCAACTGCCCTAGGCGCAGTTACTCCTGGGGGCCCAAAGCAGCTGCCCTACTTGCCCTCTGCAGTGGGCCTGCAGGTTGAGGGGGCCCATTGGGTGGCCCATGCAGTTAGGGCCACATAATGGTAATGTGTCTTCAGGGGCCAAGTTAGGGCTGTTTCCCTTTAATAGTGTGACTGGGCCCCTCTAATGATGTCAGTGCTGGGAAGAAGCGGCAGCCTGTCACTTCCTCCCAGCTAACACCGAGCATCACGCGGGTTCGAGTTGGAGAGGAAGAGAGTGCGGAGGGAGGGCCTCTGACTCCCAACAGCATCAGCCAGCCGATTGGATCCCAGTTAAGCCACCTTCTTGTACCTAAAAGGTAGGACTTCTTCAATTTAAACCTCCTTTTCGGGTGTAAAGTATAATACGGTGTACTGGGGGAACTTTAAGAGATATTGTCTATTATCAACAACAAGGAATGTTACAACAGAATGCAGCTTGTTCTTCATTCGACACTTTTAATAAGGACATTATTTCCTTTATTCCAGCTCATCGCAATTCAGCTCCCAGGCTCTGTTTGCCAACAAAAAATTGATACAGAGACAAAACACACAAACTATGTTTATCCAACGTCAACTGCGACTGAAAACACAGCTGCTTCTTTCACAGATAAGAAGGAAGACAAACACAAGGTTAAGAAAGGAGAACGATCAATTTTCTGGAAATTATACCATTTAAAAGAAAACTGAAAATCACTTGCCACTTATAAAACAAAAACATTTTTTGTGAATGTCCATTTGTTTTTACGTTGATATCATAGATTTCGCAACTACAATCACAATCCATTTCTGTCCTGGCACAGGCAGGGCACGCAATGCATTGGAGGAGAATTAGAAAATTGTCACAAACGAAATTGTGATCCAAAGACGTGACATAATCACCAATGGAATGGTCCTACTGATCCCATGGTGACTGCCCAACATTTAGGCATTTGCAACACTTTTTAGATCATGACACCTTGATAAATCTCCCCCATTGTTCCAGTCTTCCTCCTCTCTTTACATTGACTGACAGGTGCAAAAGACAGAGCTTATAACAATGGCCAACAAGAAACGAAGAGGAAGGTGCCCGGGTTGTTAACACCATTTGCTTATTTTTTGTGGCCCAGACTTTTTATGTCTCATGTTATAGAGCACATGTTTCCAGACCCCTCCAGATTAGCATAGACAAGTTTTAATTCTAAAGTATAGCACACAAAAAAAATAAGAAGAAGTCACCCGTTTCCCATATTTATCATGATTTCTGAACACCACTTTGGATAATTTGCATAAATCTACTTTAAAAAATATATTTTTTTTCCTGCAAGATATTACATCCATGGTTTCCCCAACACAAAATAAAATGTCCATTGTAATTGGTACAGAATTCCGCACATACCCATCTTTTGGATTAGAAGGTAGCAGTATCATGGGAGAGGCTTTCTCATTGTAAAATGTCACCTGAAAAAAAAAAAAAAAAAAAAACAAGCACAAAAATAAAAAAAAAATATAGTGAGAATACACAACACCACTGAAAATCTTTAATAAAACAGTATAACAGTCCACACAAGGCAAAAAAAAATGGAGGTTAGCGCTCTGTGAAATAGTAACAAGAACAATCTGCACAGTGTTCTCAAAAGTGAACTAGTTACATTTTATACATACACTTAAAATGGACTTTGTCCAAAGGGAATTTCTATAAAACAAAATAGCTCACATAGAGCAATATAGCCTGTATAGTGTCCACACTGTGATTAAAGATATTAATAAAATAGTTGCATCCTACTCACATTTTCATGAGCCTGTATAGAAACACTGGCTCAGGTAAATACACATAAGTAGGATGTATAGATGTACTCCTTCAGCTTCTTAACGAGGGTATGCAGCTTGCTGTGTTTTTATATGTAAGAACTTTTATAGAATTTTGGAATAAATGTTTGAATTTTATTTCTAACCCCTGCTCATTATTTGTTACTGTATGACCATTGGGGGAGAGCACAGAAGCCGAAGGAGCACTATTCTACAACATTATAAACGCCAATTTACCACTATTTTCCTTTTCTATATCTTCAGTAGAACAGTCCAGCTTTAGGGTTAATATTACTTTTTTTTTTTTTTGTTCCAAAAACAGTTTAATTGGTTTTAAGCAATCGCTTTAAAAAAGAAATTAATTGTTGATGGATATTCTAAAGATGGCCATCAATATATGCCTGGGTTTGGATAAGATATGGCCTACCCATTGGGGAGCAGTTGCAGTTTTCTAATGAACTATACAATCTTACTAATGATAAAAACACACTTAAAAAAAAATACTTTCGCTCTGAATCAGCATTCCCCCTCCCCCACCCTTACCGGAAACACTACATATATTCACCAATATTTAGAATTTTTTTTTTTTTTTTTTTTTTTTTTAATCTGAATTCCCCTATAGTCAAAGGTAAGTGAATGAATGGATTGCCTTTAAATTCTTACCATGAAGTTTATAACTTTCATTGTCTATCCTATATTCCACTCATAGTAATCTGATCCAGCACAGTCCATTAATTCTGTACATTTCATTTGTCTCACTTGCTCAAAGATCCAGTAACCCTCCATTGCCGTATCAAGACTGAAAATCTCTCTTCCGGTCTTTCACACAACCACATACTCTGCACGCATCATATTTCGACTCTCTACAGCGTCATAGAAATATAAAACTAGTTTTTCAATAATTTCAGGCATGAAAAAGATCTCATTCTGCCTCCCGTTCCACTTACAGTGAAAGCTCCTTCGGTCATTCTATGATGCAGTGGTTTTCAAACCAGGAACATCAAAATACCAGAATTTAGGCAACTGCCAATCCTGTTCAATAACGAACAACTACCGGACCCTTGGTTGCCTGTTAATGTACCGAAAAACATATAAGCTTTATAAAACTATTGTACTTACCGTGTCAATCCTTGACCATAACAACCTATAAAATAAACAAAAGAGCACTTGTTAGTGGTAGAGTAATAAAATACATACAACATATTATAAATTATTCCTAACTCTATACATAAGCAGCGTATGATGTGTGTATTGGAAGAGG
This sequence comes from Pelobates fuscus, assembly GCF_036172605.1. Taxonomy (NCBI): domain Eukaryota; kingdom Metazoa; phylum Chordata; class Amphibia; order Anura; family Pelobatidae; genus Pelobates; species Pelobates fuscus. The sequence continues at coordinate 292,761,011 of NC_086322.1, forward strand.
CGTGGGCATATTAATTATTAGAATATTACCTGCTACATAGTATTATAAGCGGAATAAAACTCTGATCCATGAAGTTCAGCCGAGCAGTTTCGATGCCCTTGATAGATGCCCTGATTAATCCCAGCAGTGAACGTATGCCAGTCTTTGTTTTATTATGAAAACATTTTAATTGATAGCTGCAGAACCAGTCATTCGACTAGGAAAGAGTTCAGCAAGTTTCTGCTCTGGTATTTGACCTGTTTAATTTTCAGGGTGATAAATGTATCAGTCTAAGTTCATGGCAAAATCCCGGAAGAGCCACCAGCTTTGTCAAACAATGCTCCAAAGTAGTTTGATGGAAAACAGGGGGATTGTACCCTCGACTAAAACAATGAGCTGCAGTAGTTATGGTATATAGAATTCTCCTTTTATTGCTTGTGGTTATAGACACTAGGCTAATCAATAACAATGTCTGGGTTTTTTTGTTGCCTTTTTTACATTTTTTATTATTATTAGTAGTAGTATTTATATAGCGCCAGCTTATTCCGCAGCGCTTTACAATAAAAGGGGAATTTACCAAATGAGACAATAACAAAATGGAACAGGAACAATAGGTAGCTGAGGACACTGCTCAAACGAGCTTACAGTCTAGAGGAGGTGGGGTATAAAAACACAATAGGAAGGGTATTGAGAGAGACAGCAAATAGACCTGGTGGGAAAGTAGCAGTACTGGAGGTGAGAGTGGAGTGTGGCCCTATGGGAGAGAGCAAGAGGAAGGTTTGAGAGATAGAAGTTACTCTTGGAGGCCATAAGCAATCATGTAAAGATGGGTTTTGAGGGACTTCTTGAAGGATTTAAGACTAGGGAAGAGTCTGACAGGGGTAGGCAGGCTATTCCAAAGGAAAGGAGCCGCCCGTGAGAAGTCTTGCAGGCGTGAATTTGCAGTAATCGTGTGAGAAGCAGACAATAGAAGGTCACCAGTAGAGAGGAGAGACCGAGAGGGGGCAAACCTGAATTGAGAGGAGCGACAAGAGAGAAAGATCAGCCTGGCAGCAGCATTCACTACAGATTGTAAGAGGGCAGTACGGCTTCTGGGGAGACCAATTAGGAGAGAATTACAGTAATCGATGCATAAGATTACTAAAGCATAAGCAAGCAGCATCTTCCTTAAGAAAGGAGCGTATGCGGTCAATGTTTTATATGTTTTACAAGTTGGAATCGACAGGTTTTACCAACAGATTGGACATGAGGCGCAAAGGTGACGCAGGATCAAAAGTGACACCAAGACAGCGAGCTTGAAAGGATGTGGTGAGGCACCCTCAGGGTCCCCCTCCCGCCCGGCTCTGGAAAGGGGAAAAGGGGGTAAAACTTACCTTTTTCCAGCGCTGGGCGGGGAGATCTCTGCCTCCTCTCCGCCTCGTCGGCTGAATGCGCTTTCCTATGGACGCTTGCGTGCTCTCACTGATTTTCACAGTGAGAATCACGCAAGCGCCTCTCTAGCGGCTGTCAGTGAGACAGCCACTAGAGGATTTGGGAGAAGTCTTAACCAATTTATAAACATAGCAGTTTCTCTGAAACTGCTATGTTTATAAAAAAAAAATGGGTTAACCCTAGCTGGACCTGGCACCCAGACCACTTCATTAAGCTGAAGTGGTCTGGGTGCCTAGAGTGGTCCTTTAAGGATGGTACCGGTACTGGATCAAGCGGACAGGTGGTGGGACGAGAGGAGAAGCGCAGCCACCTTTTTCTTTTTTAAATCTCATTGCACTTCAAATGTATAAACATTTTCTTCCAGTAAAAAAAAAATAAAAACATTTAAATTTGTGTTTATTTACTAAAAACTGATAACAAAACCAGAAAATGAGTTGGTGTAATTTGGATTTTATGTCCTAAACTTTGCAATCACGTCATCGGTACTGGATAAATCTCAGTTTAGCAAACAGACTACTTTCTTTCTGGCTGAGGGATTGGTTCACGTGAACATGATGACATATGTTTCTCCGTGACTGGAGATCTCACATGCTTGGAATCATTTAAAACGTTAGCTTCAAGTGTTCCAGGATGTTCAACTCTGTCACATCTAGAAGTATTTGGAGAGCACGCCCCAAAAGTAAACTTTTTCACCAGAAAACAGCAGCTGCCCATTTATTGCACAGGGCACAAAATCATGGGTTGCCAAAATTCACACCTGTCTAAGCTCTAATACTAGGTATAAATTAAAAAAAAAAAAAAAAAAAAATGTAAAAAATGTGCTTCAGAAAAGTTCATCTACAATTTGGTGGTTAATGTCTCTCAAAGTAAAGATCCTAATCATCATTTGGAGAAGCAGGCTAAAAAAAAAAAAAAAAAAAAAAAAAAGTTTGATAATCTCCTACGGATATTTTATGTCCAGAGAAATAAAAAAATTATAACACTGAGGTATCGTAGGAGATAATTAAGCTCAAAAATGAAGTCTGTGCTTTAGTGGTAACCAGTTCCATCGCAAAACGACCTTCTTACCTGCAGACTACATATTTACTGCAACGGTCTATTCATGTAAAATTATACATAGACAGAAAAAAAACAAAAAAACTGCAACAAGAAAGTAAAAATAAATTAAGATAAAATGTGTCCATCTAAAGACCTCAGACGTATTAATTCATCACACTGGAATAGCCATAGGCCTACTCTGAGCCATCTTAAATGTCACCAAAGTATATCCTTGGCCACTTCCCTCTTCTCCTTAAAGGCAGTTTCATAAAGGTAACGACTTCACTGAAACCCGTGAAAAGATTCAGTGGAGGTCTAGTACCAAAGGCAGAGTTGGCTTTAGGGGGTGCGACCTGTGCAATTGCAAAAGGCACACACTGTGGATGGCACTGCTCCCAACAGCCATACCGCAGAGAGTACGGCTGTGAGTTGTAGGAGGAGCTGTTGCGGCAGTGTGACAGCTGACGTACCTTTCCCTCAGGGACCATCTGAAGTTAACGCAGGCAGCCATAGTACCTTACAGAAGGTGACTGTGTCTCTGTGCGACGGTTTGTAACATTGGATGAGTGAGTCCGTCTCTCACGGTGTGAATGAGCCCGTCTGTGAGTGTGTTTGTAAGAGTCTCTGAGTGTATCTGTGATAGACTGTAAGTTCGTTTGGGCAGGTTCCTCATCATCCTACTGTTCCTGTAACATTTTGTAATTGTCTCATTTATTGTTAAATTTACCCCTTTGCTAATATTGTAAGTTGGTGCCATCTAAATGCAAAAATAATATTATCTTCAATTATTGACATTCAACATAAAAAAAGGGAAAATATTTTCTATAAATTTAAAAAGCCAGTTATTAAATAGTCCTGAGGAATTCACTGCAAAAGAGCTTAAATTCTATATAATTTATTAGATAAACATCATTAACTCTTCGAAAGCTTGACGGCAAGGCAGTAAATTCTGGCTGCTCGAAAAGTCGTAGTCTGATTTAAAAGACTGTAAAAAAAGAAGATTTTTTTAAAAAGCTGCAACACTGGATAACACAGGCTTCCATTCACAATCAGTTTTTATAAATAGTTCAAATATAAACTGCTCTAACCTCATAATGGCCCTTTAATTTTCATGGAGACTAGATTTTCTGCAATACTCAAATTACTTTAATTGCTACACCAAGATTCTCAAACCACTTAATGGTGAGGTTTAAACCCACCCCACTTAAGGTGAGGTTTAAAGATCACAAGGAAACGTTTACAGGAAAGTCATTTTTATAGCTTTTTACTGCACCGCCTACATGTATATACAATATTTAAAGGTACACATAGCCCATTTTCAAAAACAGCACTTACATTAAATCTACGCATTAGAACGGTGTAATAAAAGAATTACTATTCTATAGGGAGGATATTTTTAAAGCTCCAGTGATTAAAGCACATGAAAATATAAATATTAAACATTATTTGGTCAGGAGTATCATGCATTGTTATTAAAAACTTTCATCAAGCCACCTGTATACGAACAAATATATACAATGTACGTGTCTATATACACAAGTGTAAGTACAGGTAGAGATCTACATGCAAAGTATGTGTACACATGCTTATGTGTTGTATTTCCTCGTTGTATTTTTCAATTTTTACTAACTTGGGCTTTTTTCTCCCTCTTTAATCAGAATATTTTACAGTCCTCTCTAGAACAATAGTTCTTAACACCTGGGTCCGGACTAAATATGGGTCCTCATTCAATATCAGCTGGCCGCAAGGCTTGGAACAGCACAACGCATTCATCTGGCCAAAGGCAACCACCCAAAATAAAGTGGCATACTGTAGTAGTATTGCCGTTCCCAGGGCAACGTAGACCCCTGTGCCACAAGCAGAGTCCAACGCGAGGTTTGCAGAACCTCTGTGCGATATATATTGAATATGTAAGTTGTATTGCAGGACACGGAGCTAATTTTAACATTCGAGAATAAGTCGTTGAGATACTGCGATGTACATAATTTGGGTCCACGAAAAAAACAACGCAGAATGTTAAATGTATATCTTGTTTTGCTTGTATGGCTCTGCCTTGTATATCTTGTTTTGCTTGTATGGCTCTGCCGTGTATATCTTGTTTTGCTTGTATGGCTCTGCCTTGTATATCTTGCCTGTTGTAAAGTTAACCCTTGTATCGCAGTCCGGGTGTGAATTACAGGCTTCATTTGGTTTATAAATGATTTAGACCCGGTAACGGAGCAGCTCCCTCCCCCTCTGTTTGTCATTCCAAAATTCTGTTAGTCCAATAAAAAAAAATAAACATTTGTGCAACTCTTCTTTTGTTTGTAAGTAGTTAGGACTACCAAGTACAAAATAAAATAAAAAGTTTCCTAAATAGAAAATCTACCTTTACTTTGCAGAGAGCACATACATTAGCTGTAAGAATTGAGCTATTTAATGCTCTATGTAAACACGAGGTTAGAATGTTGTTGTGTTTGTACTTACAGGAGACAGGCTGCATGTAGCCCACATTCCGTCAGCGTCTGGAATTTGGTGTCCTGGACAGCTATCTGAATTAGAAATGGGATCTACATCGGGCTGACTTTTTGGTGGGAGGGTTTGTGTTTTCAGGAAGTTGAAAAGACGTGGCAGGAAAAGAAAATCCCTTCTCTTCCTTTCATCCAGTGTTTGCGAGTCTTTCTAGGCAGGATCCTATAACAGGGACAAAAAAAAAAAAAAAAAGTCTATAACATTATAACATAGATTTAACCCTATAAGTACAAAACAGGTAATGGAAAAACTGGTAAGTATAAGCGCTCGATATCTATAATGAGCAGCAAATCCCCAACAATGGGTAACGATAAGAGACAGGAGGTGATCAGTGCTTAAGATTATATATACATACGATACAGATGATGTTCTTAGTATATGAATCTATAAGTACAAAGCAAGAAACAGATTATGGTGCAGTACAGGAGATGTTTGTGAAGGGAGTACAAATGGGTAAAAGTGCACACTCACACGTTTTAGAGCTGTCTCAGCTCTATTATGAAGGCCTGGACGGAATCATCCCCGTCTATGGATATAAGTGGAGGGTCTTTGGAGCAGGTATGTGTGAAAAAAAGACAAAATAGGAAATACAATTGTACAGTATATACAAACAATGGGTATTGATGGAGGAAAATATCCTACTTACGTCACACAGAGCAATGTCCTGCTCTGGTATGAAGAACTTGAGGTGGAAATATCCCCACCTAGGGATATATGCTGGAACCGGAAGGATGATGAGGGCTGTATGAAGGATGTACTCCACAGGTGATGATGAATAAAATATTAGGTTTATTTTATTTTTTAAAAAGCTGCAAACGGGGGCGGAGCCTGACCACCGAGCTGTGCAGACGCATCTGACATGGGCTCCTGCCGAGCGGGCACGATCCGGGGCAAAAACAACGACCACTTAACCAAAGCCACTCGGGGGTGCGCCACCCACGTTGGGGGTGCCCTCCTGAATCCAACAATGCCACCCCGGGGCCCGTGGAAGCCGGGAACACAGAGACACGGATGCGGCCTACTGAGGCTGAAGCCGGGGAGAGGCGGCCGCTCTCCTCGGCACAAAAGCCACTAAGCGACTTCTCTGCAACCTTCCCCCCCACCCCCCTTTGGACCAGCGGGGGATATCCCGGTCCACACTGGACGCAAGCAGGCGACCCAGACACAAGTCAAACTGGGGCAACTGACCCACAGGGCAAATCCATAATGGCTGCCCAGCGTAAACGCAGAAAGCGGAGCACACGCATCCAACCACCCATGTCCCCTCTGGAAACATTTGACCACCTCTGCACAAGCTCAGGGACGCCCTGCAGAGGAGGGGAGCCACCTACCATCAAGCCGAGATAACGGTGACCTCGTGGATGCGGCCCGCAGCTCGACGGAGCTACTATAGGCAGACGCCACGAGCCTCCAAAATGGCCGCTCGACAACACAGGTACCAGCAGGCCCACAGACGGAAAATGGCGGCAGGCCTATCGGGCGTAATCCCTTGTTCGCAAATTAAATCATCCAGATATGCACACCGACCGTTACAAACAAGCAACTCACCGGATCAAAATCCCAGCACTCATTGCAGCTTGAACCGACTCCACGCACAGATCGAGACAACACAAGCGACTGGGCGGCAGCTGACTCCACGAGGCACCGCCGGAGCCGCGTCAGCAATCTAGGGGGCTACAAGGGCCATATCGCCCCGGAAGACAGCCTGCCACGGACCGGCATGGGCTGAAAGAGACTGGTTTGCAGACACACAACCCCAGTTTAAACCGATCCTCTTATGCTGTATCATATTTTCTCACTAAAGGAACTCTGCTTCTTATGGTCATGTTTTCTGCTGGTTACACTGACGGCTGTCGATTCCCTGGCACTAGAGAGGGAAACAGTACCCCCTATGCATTGCTCTCATGTTTAAGTTTACACTTAACGTTTCAACATAAAAATGTGCACTGTGTTTTCCTATGGCTAGATGTACCGGTTCACTCTCTTTAATAGGCAAACTGCGCTAGCCTGTCTATACAGTTAGAAAACACAACCTAACAGATTACCAGTTAAGCTCATATGCTCTATTAGATTACAAAGCGATGTTACTTTATTTATCAACATGACGCAGCAACGTTTATTGCTCTTCAAAGCCCCGCAGTCTAAGTGGGTACAGTGCAACCTGTATCACTAGCCCAGCAGGTCCTACACAAGTAGGACTCACGATCACTATTGTCACAAATGATAGTAATGTACTGTAGAAAAGCAGTTACCTGGCCTGTTTAACTTGTGACTAGTTATGTTGTTTTTCTCGTTTTGTTTTGTTTTTTGTTTTTTCTCCTTTGTTTTTGCTCTAACACAGGGAGGGAGAAAGAAGGAGAAAAGCAACCTTAGTTAAGCCTGTGATCCTATAAATTTACAAACGTCATTATGATAACCCGAAATAGTATTTTGTCTGCCTTCTCATATAACTGACATGTTGATCTAAGCTGCAAACAGTTATGTAAGTAAAAACAAATAAACTGTGGATAAAATTAGTCCTTCCACCTATACCATTGGATTTCCTATTTTGCTTTTTTCACATATACCTACTCCATCCTGAAAACAAGCTCCAAAGACCATCCATCTATATCGATACACGGGGATTATTCCATCGAGGCTTTCATAATAGAGCTGAGACAGCTCTAAAACGTGTGAGTGCACTTTTGCCCATTTGTACTCCCTTCACAAACATATACTGTACCATAATCTGTTTCTTGCTTTGTACTTATAGATTCATATACTAAGAATATCATCTGTATCGTATGTATATATAGTCATTAGTACTGATCACCTCCTGTCTGTTGTTATCTTTACTAAACAGGTAATAAGGCATTTATTTTGTTTTTATATTATTTAAGAAATAATGTTTGTATTTATTTAATTCCAGCATGGCACTTTACTGGATGTGTATGATCCTCTTTTAACCCCTTAAGGACCAAACTTCTGGAATAAAAGGGAATCATGACATGTCCCACATGTCATGTGTCCTTAAGGGGTTAAACGGACACTATAGTCACCAGAACAACTAGAGCTTAATTTGTCTATAGAGATCCCTGCAGGTTTTTCCACGTAAATGCTGCCTTTTCAGAGTAACAACCTTTTCGAGGTGCAGTCACTCAGACGGCCACGAGAGATGCTTCCTGGGTCAGTGCTGCACAACGTGCAGGAGTTTGTTGAATGTTCCCCTTAGAGATGCATTGATTCAATTAATCTCTATGAGGAGATGCTGATTGGTGCAGCGCTGTGTTTTCCTGCGCATGCGTAATCGCTTCCTAATGCTTTCCTATGGCAACAGCATTGGATTGGCTGCGATCACCAAGATCTCAGCCACGGAGGCGGGGACAGCTGCGGTGAGACCTGCGCGGCATGGGAAAAAAGGGGTGAATGAAATCAAATTTTCAGAGCGATCTCATAGCGATTTTATAGTGTTCCTTTAACCCCTTAAGGACACATGACATGTGTGACACGTCATGATTCCCTTTTATTCCAGAAGTTTGGTCCTTAAGGGGTTAAAATAGAATCAGACCTCGGAGAATCCCTATAGGAAGAAAAGAGTTAAGAGGATCTAGCCCTACCTTAGAGGCTGGATTGTAAATAAGAGCTGTCACCGTTGTTGATAATGCTTAGCAAAAAGACTGCAGTTAAACTGAGACAATGTAATAATATTCAGTTTAAAATAACATTTATAAAAAAAATGAACTATTTTTCCTCGCTCATTTTTGCAGGTTACTTGTCTCTTTTATATGTTTCTGTTCATTTAAATGGACTCTATCTGCTGACACTTCAAACATTTTTTTTATTCTACTTTGTATCTAGGTTAAATCCTTAGTTTTGTATTCCCAACGCTATAGTGTTTCTGTAAACATGTCGGTAATTGTATACCATTCACACTCACCAAAACTATGTGAATGTGACATCACACATTGAAGAAAGTAAGAATTCAAAGTGAATTTCAAATTTAAGACCAAACTAGACAAATCAGCAATACTTTCAGATTGACTGACTACTTTGGCCTTAAATTTGAAATTTACAAATACATGGTTTCATCGTAAAAATGTCTTCATTGAAGTGTATGCTGTAGGTGTAGGATTTCCTGCCGAATACCTTTTGAAGGGTTATTTATTAAACTAAGACTTGTCAGGAATTAAAATTGAATTTTGAATTTAAGGCCAAAATATTGGAACTGGAAAAATTATCCAAGTCAGTTATGCTTGTAATTCCACTACTTTGACATTCAATTTTAAATTCACTTTGAATTCCCAGGAATTTACTCACTTTAGTGAAAAACCCTGTGTATTTACCTCCCAATCATCCTGATTTTGGTGGGACAGTCCTGATGTCCCACTTTTGTAGCTCAAGTGCATCATTAGACAGTGCTCCCTGCATGTCCTGCCCTCGGTGGGCTGGCATGCTTCACTGGGAGGCAGCCTGGCATGCATGCACCCTTTCCAGTTGAACATTTTCTGACATCATGATTTGAATAACTTTAGGGTTTATTCAATAAACAGCACATTTTTATTGAAATGAAAAACAAATTAAAACTCAGGTTAAAATTGCGATGATTAGACCAGAGATGAAAATCTTGTTTAGAGATCAGCTTTTTTTTTTTGCATAAAGTTTCTAGTTTGTTTTAACTCCCTGTTTAGCAAATAAGTTCCACGTGGCTTTAGAATCTAAGGCAGCGATATCAGTCTTCTTTGAAGCCATAATTCCATGTACAAAAATTAAAGGAAGACTATAATGTCAGTAATACAAACATGTATTTACTCACATTTTATCCCACGTCGGTCATGCTGCGGCTGGCCATGTCTGGCTTCATCTCTGTGACTGAAATTTTGATGAGGATCTCAACCAATCCAAAGCTCCCCCACGCGGTAAAACACTATGCTGCACCAATCAGCATCTCCTCATAGAAATTAATCTCTATGGGGAACGTGCTTCACACTGTGCAGCACTGGACTAGGAAGCCCCTCTAATGGCAGTCTGAGTGACTCCCACTAGAGGTGTTACTAGGCACCAATGTAAACACAAGGGGCTGGCTGCACTCACCTAAACATGCTTAAATGGGGTGCTGCTGGGGGCCAATAAGTACAGTAAAAATAGAAATCCAGCGCACTCACTTATCAACTAAACAGCTACTTTGATGCTGACAGATTTGACTAGTTTTATTAAAAACACCTAATCTAGGCAAAAAATAATGGGGGTTTAGTTACACTATATGATCATACATTGCATAAGCCTGCCACAAACGTCAATGTACTCCATCTTTAGCAGGTCCTACTCTCACTGCCAACCGTCTACTAAATGAGCTACTCACTTGGGGAAATCCTTCCATCTCGAGTTCTCTGCAGTACAAGGCTTAAATAGGGTCCTGAGATGAGACACCTGTGACAGGGGGCGGTGCATAACCAAGGAGCTGGCTAGACTCCCAAATATATATGGAAACACAAGGGGCTAGCTGCACTCACCTAAACATGCTTAAATGGGGTGCTGCTGGGGGCCAATAAGTACAGTAAAAATAGAAATCCAGCGCACTCACTTATCAACTAAACAGCTACTTTGATGCTGACAGATTTGACTAGTTTTATTAAAAACACCTAATCTAGGCAAAAAATAATGGGGGTTTAGTTACATTATATGATCATACATTGCATAAGCCTGCCACAACGTCAATGTACCCCATCTTTGGCAGGTCCTACTCTCACTGCCAACTGTCCCCAAGTGAGTAGCTCATTTAGTAGATGGGGTACATTGACGTTTGTGGAAGGCTTATGCAATGTATAATCATATAGGGACTCACCATTTTAGTTAACCCAACGTATTATGCAATTCCTTTTCTAAACAAAATTAAATATTTTTTAGTGGATCCATTTTAGGCTTTCTTTATTACATCAACAATCAGTGCACAAGTTCATTCCATTCAACATCCAATCTTCTGAGAATTCCCCAAAGACGTTCTTGAACATATGACCTTCAGAAGACCTTCAAAATGTATATATCAGGATAATGGTGAACAATACATATACAATATTGACCGTTACATTAAAACGAGCATACGTTAGATCAATTTGTAGAGCCTCGAGCTAAATTGCTGTTACGACACTTGTTTAACAAATCCTACAGAGGAAGATTAAAAGTCTACTTTCGGAGAAAAGACCCAAGAACCAACTTCAAATATAGGCAAACAAACAGAGCGACGTAGAGAACTGACCTTCAGGAAACGGAGAAGTCTTAAGCAAAACTACACTCTCGCATCCTCTAATAGCAATGTTAGATCGGTAAGATCTAAAAGGATTATTAGAGAGGCTTTCAAGGGCATTGTGTCTATGGAAACCTTGTCTATTATGTTAATTAGTAAAGACTTAAAAGACTAGGTGATCATTTTGAACTCCCTTTTTAATTAGTGATTGAGAGGTGCTCATGATTAACGGCTCTGTGTAACAGATGTCGAATAGAAACGTACATATGATACATAACTGGTTGCTATAGGAGCTAAATCCTCTGTCTGGGGGAGAATCAATGGTGACAGAATGGAGTTTAAAAGATTTTGTAGCATTTCTGGAGAACAGAATGTAATTTTGATTACTTTTAATCAGTGTAATTAATGTAATTAATGTATTTTTTATTAACTTTGCTATGAAAATGCAATTAATGCTTTTTATAAAAAATATTACGGGAAGTGTGTGAAATGAAAATAGGATTATATTTAAAGTGGTATTATCAACCTATAGATCATGTTGCTCATTTTTTTAAACAAATTAAAATTTTACATTAATATTTTCTATATATTCTATTGGAATAGAGATTAACACTATTATTCCCGAAAGTGTACATTTTTGAGAATTCAACGTGAATTTAAAATCTTAAATGGACACTCCAGGCACCCAGAACACTTCTGCCCATTGGAGTGGTCTGGGTGCCAACTCCCATCACCCTTAGACTGCAATAATTACCTTGCAGGGTTAAGTCCTCCTCTAGTGGCTGTCTGTCAGACAGCCACTAGAGGGACTTCCGTGTTCTTAGAACATGAAAAGTGAATAATGCTTTCCTATGGGGAGGTCTAATGCGCGTGGCCATTGCCGCGCATGCGCATTAGGTCTCCCCTGCCGGCTGACGTCGGCAGGGGAGGAGCGTGGGCAGAGGCTGACCCAGCGCCGAGGGACATCGGCTTCAGCAACATGGGATGGGGGGCAGGAGGGAGGAGGGCACTGCAGGGTCCTGCAGTGGCAGGAAAACGGATTTCTTCTCCTGGCACTGGAGAGTCTCTTTAAGGCAAAATTGAACTGATGACATAGCTGAGGATATTTTAGATTCTGTTATTTTGTCCTAAAAAGTTACTCGGAATTCCTACAAATCCAAACTTTAGTGAATAATCCTTCTCCTCAACCCTTATCTATGAGTAGCATCTAACCGGACAACAGTCAACAAGATTGATGATTGATGACAAAAATAATAATAATAATAATAAATAATAATTTTTTTTAGCTGTTTTCATGGCTAGAATTGTACATTTATTTGGTATGAATGCAAATTGTAAGATTAAGATGCAATGCCTGACAGATGAGCTTGAGGGTGAAGGAGTGGGCAGCTGCTGAGTCAGTCTCAGCAAAAAAGTACGTAAAAACCCCTTTTCACCTTTTTAAAGGGACACTATAGTCACCAGAACAACTACAGCTTAAACACCATCTACTGGCCGTGTTTAGAATTACACTTAGAGTAACTGAATTAGCCTGGTTCTCAGTTTAATATAAAGAGATCGTTGCTGGGAACATGGCTAAGCTCAGCATGGGTCCCAATCAGTTGGGTAGAGTCTGGGAGACTATTCAGACCCTGGAGGGTCTCCACAAAGCTACCTGCACCCCAAAAACACCATGGCTGAATGGAGTTAAAGTGCTCTGTGCAGTGCTAACCGACAGCTCACACAGCGATCACTAAGTAGGTATTTAAATGCCTATTTAAAGAGACACTTGCAGTTCTGATTTCCAGCGCTGCAAGCATCTCATTTGAAAGCCTGGAGTCATTAAAAATGGCCATAGAAGACAGAGGGGAGGCTCATGTATCCTACAAGCTCAACAAGCTTTAAAACCCATTTTATGTAGAAATGCCTAAAGTGCGTCATAGATAAGTTAATGAAGCTGTTTTGGTATATAGATCATGCCCCTGCAGTCTCACTGCTCAATTTACTGCCATTTAGGAGTTAGATCACGTTTGTTTTTGTTTATTTAGCCCTAGCTACACCTCTCCTGTGTGACTGACACAGTCTGCATGAAAATAATATGGTTTCATTTTTTTTTATTAGATGTGAGAGCACAGTGTGTTTAATTTAGAAGTGTATAGCGCCTGCTCTGTTAATTGAACTTTAATCACATCTCATGCAGGCTCTAGCAGGCTATTAGCAGAGCAGGAGTTAAATTAGAAAATTAAATGGAATTTGCAATGAAGGAAGTGTAAACATCACATAAATTGTGTAAGGAGACTGTGTAGGTCACATGCAGAGTGGTATGGCTAAAGCTGCATAGACAAATACATTTGATAGCCTTCTAGACCCTGCAGGAGCCTCCTGTGTGAATAAAGTTAAATTTACAGAGCAAGAGATAAAAACGCCTAAAGCAAGTTAACATCTGATTGAAAATTAAACCATTTTATTCCATGCTAGCTGTCGGAGGTGTGGCTAGAGCTGCACAAAAAGAAACAAAATGGATTTAACTCCTATATGACAGAGAGCTGAGCAGTCAGACTGCAGGGACTGGATCTAAAAAAAACAAAATTACTTCATTATGCTAACGTTGTTTTGATGCCTATTTTTATGTATACATTTTCTAGGATGTCATTACAAATTTATACTAGATATATTTTTTATTATTAATAAAAAAGGACGATGGCTTTTAGGGCATTATATTACAGATTAATCAACCTCTTCTAATTTATTTGTATTTAATTTCTCTTTCTAACAGGAGTAGTTACTCCAAGTACGATTCATTAGGATCTAACTTCCTCAGTATCTCAGGGTCATTAAACTGTTACCTGTTTTTTTAATAGCTTTACTTGTCTATAACTCTTGTTAGTTATATTTCTAAAATTAATAAATCAAATTAAAAATCAAAACAACAAAAAAAACACTTTGTAAGAACCAAAAACTAACTGTTAAGCAAGTTATTTTGCCTTGTACTTAAAGAGTAATTTAACTGTAAACAGATACAATTGAACAGAAGTATAAGGTGGAATTTAAATTGTGACATTTATTATAATATTTAACTATTGGAGAGACTCCTCACCTTCACGGAACCTTCCTACTGCTATACGCGTTTTCCACCCGGAGCGCTTTGAGTGCGACACCAAAGTTTCACGTGGTTTCATCACCAGGGCTATTCCTGACAGGCGCTGCGCTGTCTGCGTGACGTACGGCAATGTAAGGAGAGCGTGTGTGCTCTGTTAGCGTAGAGCTCATGTCAGGCTTTGCCATGGGGGAGAGTGTGGAGAGCAGCAGCCGGGGGTGGACTCGGGGGTACCTGGACAGCCTGGCAGTGGTGAAGCAGGGGGCAGAGGCTCGGGTGTACAGGGGGCATTTTCTGGGCAGGGCGGCCGTGGTTAAGGAGAGGTTCCCTAAGACATACAGACACCCAGCCCTGGATGAGAAGCTGACCCACAGGCGGACAGCACAGGAGGTGCGCTCTATACTGAGGTGCAGGAAGGCAGGTGAGCTGGGCTGCATGATAAACCATAACAGCCTGACAGGGCTCCCATTAACCCCTGTCTCAGGGTACAGCATACACAGGGCTCCCATTAACCCCTGTCTCAGGGTACAGTATACACATGGCTCCCATTAACCCCTGTCTTAGGGTACAGCATACACAGGGCTCCCATTAACCCCTGTTTCAGGGTACAGTATACACAGGGCTCCCATTAACCCCTGTCTCAGGGTACAGTATACACATGGCTCCCATTAACCCCTGTCTCAGGGTACAGTATACACATGGCTCCCATTAACCCCTGTCTCAGGGTACAGTATACACATGGCTCCCATTAACCCCTGTCTCAGGGTACAGTATACACATGGCTCCCATTAACCCCTGTCTCAGGGTACAGTATACACATGGCTCCCATTAACCCCTGTCTCAGGGTACAGTATACACATGGCTCCCATTAACCCCTGTCTCAGGGTACAGTATACACATGGCTCCCATTAACCCCTGTCTCAGGGTACAGTATACACATGGCTCCCATTAACCCCTGTCTCAGGGTACTGTATACACATGGCTCCCATTAACCCCTGTCTCAGGGTACAGTATACACATAGCTCCCATTAACCCCTGTCTCAGGGTACAGTATACACATGGCTCCCATTAACCCCTGTCTCAGGGTACAGTATACACATGGCTCCCATTAACCCCTGTCTCAGGGTACAGTATACACATGGCTCCCATTAACCCCTGTCTCAGGGTACAGTATACACATGGCTCCCATTAACCCCTGTCTCAGGGTACAGTATACACATGGCTCCCATTACCCCTGTCTCAGGGTACTGTATACACATGGCTCCCATTAACCCCTGTCTCAGGGTACAGTATACACATGGCTCCCATTAACCCCTTTCTCAGGGTACAGTATACACATGGCTCCCATTAACCCCTGTCTCAGGGTACAGTATACACATGGCTCCCATTAACCCCTGTCTCAGGGTACAGTATACACATGGCTCCCATTAACCCCTGTCTCAGGGTACAGTATACACATGGCTCCCATTAACCCCTGTCTCAGGGTACTGTATACACATGGCTCCCATTAACCCCTGTCTCAGGGTACAGTATACACATGGCTCCCATTAACCCCTTTCTCAGGGTACAGTATACACATGGCTCCCATTAACCCCTTTCTCAGGGTACAGTATACACATGGCTCCCATTAACCCCTGTCTCAAGGTACAGTATACACAGAGACTGACAGTGTGCTATAATCCCATGGTTACAATCTAACAAGAGGACTTAAAGGGACACTATAGGGAACTACCCCACTTCAGCTCATTGAAGCAGTCTGGGTGCAGTGTCCCAGGTCCCTTATCCCTGCAGTTATTGAGAAACTGCAATAATTACTATAGTAGGTTAACGCCACCTCTACCAGACCGCCACTAGAGGGACTTTTGGTTGCCTAAATGACGCTGGACATCATCATGCTACGCACGAGCACATCCAATGTCACCCAAAACCTCATAGGAAAGCATTATACAGTGCTTTCCTGTTGGGGAAATATTAATGCGAGTGCGGCCATCGCCACAAAGGTGCTTTAGGTTAGCCAGCAGGGGAGAATCGGAGGCAGGGCCTGAAGCAGCGCTTATGGACATAGGCGCTGGAATCAAGTGAGTGACAGAAGTGTTTTTTTTTTTTTTTTTTTTAACCCACCATGAGGAGGGAGGGACCGCAACGGAGGTGTGCACAATAGGGAGTTATAGTGCCAGCAAAACAACTTTGTTTTCCTGGCACTACAGTTTCCCTTTAAATGGTTTCTTCAATCCTTTATTATTTAAGATAGAATAATGTTCTAGTGCAATATTCTATCAGCCACCACAAAAACACTCGAAGAGCATTTTTAAAAGAAGTTACTTGCTTTAAAGGGACACTATAGTCACCCAGACCACTTTCATCTCATTAAAGTGGTCTGTGTGCAGTGTCCCAGTCCACCTTAGTCCCACACTGTAATTATTGCAGTGCAGTTTCTCAACTGCAATGTTTAAAGGGAAACTTCAGTGCGAATCAGTTTTCAACAATCAGTTTTCTCCCTCCTACCCCACAATCCCCGGTTGCTGAAGAGGTGAAAACCCCTTCAGTGACTTACCAGAGGCAGCGACATGCCGCGCATGCGCATTAGCGCTCCCCATAGGAAAGCATTGAAAATACTTTCTTATGGGGAATTGAGCAACGCTGGAGGTCCTCACATAGTTTTTCTGTGCTATGAAGGAGGAAGTGCCCTCTAGTGGCTGTCTAGAGGTGGAGTTAACCCTGGCCACTAGAGGTGGAGTTAACCCTGCAAGGTAATTATTGCAGTTTATAACAAACTGCAATAATTACACTTGCAGGGTTAAGAGTAGTGGGAGTTGGCACCCAGACCACTCCAATGGGCAGAAGTGGTCTGGGTGCCTGGAGTGTCCCTTTAACATTGCATAACTAAGACTTCCTCTAGTTGCTGTCAATCAGACAGCTGCTAGAGGCCCTTCCTGGTTGCTGATGGAATTTCTCCTGCTCTGATGATGTAAGAGGCGTCAGAGAGCTGACCCAGTGCTGAGAGACATCGAATCTGCTAAGTGACTAAAGTTTTTTTTTTTTTAACCCATTAGTTGCCTGAGGGGGCACCAGAGGACTCTATAGTGTTAGGAATACAGATTTGTTTCAAGCAGAAACATGCACATCCATACTGCTATCACCATGACACTTTGAGAAAGCAGAAGTTGTCATGGTGGTCGGAGAAACCCTTTAATGACATGTTAACCCATTGCATTGCATGTTGGCTTTCATTAATTACATTGTAGCACTATAACGATTGAACACCTTGTCAGTGGGCATATCTCCCAAAAATGGATTGCTGTAGAGAAAGGCTCTGCGAATTATTGATTTTAAGGATGAAGAGAATAAATTACTGGTTAATAATAACATAATAATTTAAAGTCTACCTGTGGTAGAACAAGCTACTTTGTTTTAGAAAGTAGAGGTGGAAATTTGCTCGAAAAAGTATAGAATTTGCTGTAAATATAAAATTCAACTGTCCCTCGCTTATCAATCAGTTATAGGCATAGAGGTCTATGCTGACAACTGAGTGACAAGTTGGTGCAGGAAAACCCTCGTACTGGCTGCTGTCCTGCTCGCCATCACAGTACTTGCAAGAGGTGTATTGGCACACCGTGACAGATGTTGTTTCATCCTGATGTGTTTGCAATGAAGCCAGCATTCGTGTCGAATTCATGATGGAGGTTCGCTGCAACGTGAATCATTTTAATGCGTTTATGGCATAAGCATGCAATACCAACATAATGGTTTTAACAATTCATTAGGTTCTGAATATGGACACTAGGGAGGCTAACTGGTAATTTTTAAATTTTGAGAGTTGACAAGGAATTAAAAAATTGCTGATCTGGACAAACTATCTGTTTCAGCTTGGTAAATTTGCCCTAAAACGAGCAGCCGAAATTACCATTTTATTGAATAAACAGCTGTATATTTTGTGACATCATTCCATGTCCACAAATGTGAATAGCTTGCTGCCAACAATTAGTATAGCATTCACTAATGTGGAAGCTTTATCACGGCACAAAGTTTGTTGTTTTGTTTTTTCCTATATATTGTAGTTACAAAAATGCTCAGAGGCTATTCCATACCAATTTATATTTTTTTTATGTAATTTTTTTTTTTTTTTTTTTTTTTGACACAATTTGCGTATGGGGCACTTTCATATGAACTAGTAGATATATGACCAACTCATCTCTTATTTTTTTTTTTTTTTTATTAAGGCATTTCAGCTCCTGTGGTCTATTTTGTTGACTATGTTTCCAACTGCATTTACCTTGAAGATATTGAGCAATCCACCACGGTCCGTGACTATATCGTGAGTACGCAGCAGACCGAAAAAGCCGACGGCAAACTGTCTGATTTGGCAGAGAAGATAGGCCAGTTATTGGCACGAATGCATGATGAAGATGTAATTCATGGAGATCTTACGACCTCAAACATGCTCTTGCGCTCCCCGTTTGATGAACTGAACCTAGTGATGATTGATTTTGGTCTGAGTTTTATCTCCGCACTTCCAGAGGACAAAGGAGTTGACCTGTATGTTCTTGAAAAAGCATTTCTCAGCACTCATCCCAATACTGAAAAAATTTTCAAGGCTTTGCTCAAAAGTTACACTTCAACATCTAAGAAATCAGGCCCAGTGATTAAAAAACTTGACGAGGTCAGACTTAGAGGGAGAAAAAGATCTATGGTGGGATAGTGTAAATCTTTGATGGATTGTATTTGTTTATATTTAATCAGTAACATGGAAAAAATACTTTGTTTTATAATAAAAACGTGTAAAACCACAGTTCATATTCCTGTCATTTCTTTTTTTAAATAACTACTAAAAGCATCACAACCAAGTTACAACTTTTTTTTTTCCCCTCCTCTTTGGTTTTATTTTAACATTTATTTATTCATTTATTTATTTATTTTTCTCATCATCATTTTGGGTTGAGGGTTAAATCTAAACAGGCAATACTATAGCCTTAGGAATGCATGTTTGTATTTCTAACGCTATAATGTTCTTTTTAAATCTCTAAATAAATTATTCTGACGGGTATAAACATTCCTTATTATGAGTCATTGGGTGAGATCTGTCAAGGTGCGCTGTTCTAAAAATTAGTGCAAAAATGAAGAAGTGGATGATTCACTAATGGAATGTGCCTGTTTCCACGTTGAATGTCCCACTTTAATACATTTTTTTTTTTTTTTTAAGCAAAACACATTCACTGAACCACTAATTGTGGAGAATCTAACATTTTAGACAATATAGCCGAATTGGAAGCATTATCCAGTATGCAATTACCTTGTCAATTCACAATAGATGATCTGTTTACTGGAAAACACCCAACATGATTTTGTTTGGTTTTGCTCATTGAACAGAGAACTGTCAGGAATTAGTCCAACATATATTTCCGAATAGGAAATTAAATTTTTCTTATTTTTCTGTGTTTTGAACACTGCAATTTTGGTTTAAAATGTGAAATTCCTGGGGATTTTCTGGACACATTTATGAAAAAAATATGAACATACTCAAATTAGAGGGAAACTCCAGACCTGCAGATATAACGAAAAGTGAAGCTATAATGGCCCACTAGGTCCGTGATCCAGTTGAGAAGATTTGATGGCCGGGTGGGAGTACTTAGGACAGGATAATTTTGTTCTACCTCTAGGGGTCACAGCGTAATTTCACCATTACGAGATTAACTCTCCTCTCAATAGACTTCCAAGGAATCCTAATCTGTATATTGATATTCCAGTACGAGATTAGACATGAGAAAGAGAACTCATTCTATTAATTCCGTCAGTAGGTCTCTCATACAGTAACACTGTGGACACTTAGTTATTTTGCCTCAAGGACCTTCTCAATAGTTCTAACAAATAAAAGTTCAATTTTATTTATTTAACCCCTTAAGGACACATGACGTGTGACATGTCATGATTCCCTTTTATTCCAGAGGTTTGGTCCTTAAGGGGTTAAGAGCCACTAAACAGACACACTACCCTCGCTTGGTCATTTAAATGGACATATACCGGCCTTTTATTTCGAGGTCTACCATTGGTCATTGCCTTTTTGTAATCTGGATAAAATTACAACATAAATTGTACAGCGCTACGGAATGTGATGGTGCTATATAAATAATAAAATAATAATAAGTCCAATTACTTTTTTTTTTTTTTTTACCCGATTTGATAGCTATTTAACTCCTGAGGGATGTTCCTACTTAGCCCCATTTGATTTATTATTTAATTAATTTATAGCAGTCAGAGATATAATTGTCAAAGTAAGGTTGTTTATTTAACTGTGTTGAATCCCCTTAATTTAAACTGAAGCCTAACACTTGCAGTGGGCGTATACTTCATTTCCAGTAGCTCAGTGGTAACTGATTTGCACTGTGAACCTTCCTCCATGAGTTCGAATCCCCGGTACAGCAAGAGTCCAAGCACTGCAGTGTCAATGTATCTGCTGTGTATTTACACGCTTGCTAGAGAAACACGTGTGGATCAAGTGCCCGGTCTCCAAATCTAATATGGGACTGTGGTTCCACCGATCCATATTCATTTTATTAATCCATCTACGCTGTATCAAATCCAGGCACCCCCACCAGCCCCTGCAAATAATGTATTCTGATCGATATAGCCATTAATACTATATGCATACACAGCATTCCACAGAACATTCTATTACATTCACATTAATTACATTCATTCTCATTAGGGATTCTTTTGAACAAGAAAAATAATTCTTAAAAAAATGTTCTTACCTAGGAAGGAATGAATAGTCCCCCCCACCCCCCCATATTATTTGTTTTAAACAATATCACTATTTAATGTCATAACTTGACTTGTTTGTTGTCAATTATTTTTCAAATTTTCCTCCTTTTTTTTAAGAATATATATAAATGAAGAAATTAATTAATTGGCCCTTCTTATTGTAGGAAGTAGGTTTGAATTAATGGCAATTATTTGTACCAGTAATGGGACTTATTCACTAAACAGTGATCTGTGCTGACTTCAAAACAGAAATGTAAAATTTAGGTTGAAATGGATTATTTGTGTAGGAAAACAAAATCACCAGTTCAGGTGTAGAGACAGCACGGCTATTTTAGTCTGAATTCTCTGCAATTCGCTGTTTAGTGAATAAGCCCCTAATGGATATTAACGAGCGCGTATAATGGTAATTACTGTGTAGCATTAATTGTTTTCTCATATTTTTGCTAATTTTCTTATCCTGTGAGGCATTTGAAAGGTGCTCAGATATATTGTACTGTATAGATGACCCCAGACATGAGATAAGTGGGGACTACTAGTGCGATTTAAGGTGACACCCACTGGGGGGGCGGAGTCTGACCACCAAGCTGAACGGACGTGTGGGGAAGGAGCTCCTGCTGGGCGACCCGAAAATAGGGCAATATCGCCGGCTACACAGCCCCAAAGACCCACCAAAGTGTACTACCCACGTCGGGGGTGCACCGGGGAATCGGGGGATACCTCTCTGGAGCCTGTTGGGGCGCACAGACCGGGCCGTACCCTGAGGCCTACAGGAGTAAGAGCTGGAGAGAGGCGGCCGCTCTCTACAGCACAAGGTACCCCAAGACTCGATACCGACTCCCTAACCCCCCCCCCCTGGACCGGTGGGGGTCATCCCGGTCCCAGCTAGACAAGCGGGCAAAAGCCACAAAACGAGCAGAGAGAGCCAGGACAACGGGCAGTAGCAAAAAACGGCTGGAACTTACCCAAGATGGCTACCCAACGAAAGCAATGCAAGCAGAATGCGGGCGCCCAGGCCCACACGCACCCCGTGGAGGCTCTTGACCGGCTCTGCTCAACCCTCTGTATGCTGCTGCGAGCCAGGGGTATGCCCTACCACCATGCCGCTCGGACGGTGGCCTCGTGGATTCGCCCGGTGACCCGCCGGCGCCACTATGGAATCCCACTACGGGCCTTTGGAGCAGCCACCCGACCACGTAGGCCCCGACACGCAGGAGGGCGAGGAGTGAAGCTAGCCGACCCGGGCACAAGCATCTACCTGCATCAGCGCAGTAAGGAGGATGCCAAGCAGACTAAAAGGCCCTGCAACATATCGAAGCAAGGCACACTGGACAAGCGAGTAACCACGCGGCGACCCAGGGCTGCAGACAACCGCCACATGGCGACACAGGAGGCACCCCAGTTACACCAAGCCAGGACCAAGCACCCACTGAGGGAACCCAACTACCCTGCAAAAGGATTTGAACTGTGTCTGACAGCCATGGGCATAGGCTGAGTAGTACGAGCACAAGGGGACACTTGATATGTCAGGGCAAAGATTTGCTGTTCCCTCTTACACGCACAGCTCTGATATAGCATAGCAGCATGTGTTATGATATACTGTTTTATACATATACTACTGTTATACCCACTCGGTCATTCTACCGCTTGTCACACAATTCTTAACAGACCTGGTGGTTTCCTCTTATTAAGTAATGCTTAGCATCCTTAACCCCTTAGCCTGTGTGGTCTAAACAACAACCTTAATGTTTATGAAAAGTGTATATTTGAAAAAGTTGTGCTAGGTATTATAAGCCCCCAATCCTTCTGCTTATTCTAACTACAATACCTGAGCCTGCTGCTCTGCTGCCCCCTGATGGAAAACTTATGCCTGCAGAAACCCATTATTAAAAGAGTCCTTAACTCGCGTCCCACGACAAAACGCAGCTCTATGTTATGTTACTCACAACATCTGCCCTGCAAGAATGCCGACTTAGCTATGTTAAACGACAGTTATCCTGATGCATTTCTAGTAGTCCACTAGACCACTTATACATCTGCCAAGCTTAGCGTGATTAAACCAATCTATTATTGTTATAAAGCTTGATATCCCTATGTGCTTACATAAAATGTAAATCGATGTATCAACGTTACATTAATTAAGCTGGATAACCGAGACATACATTTTAATCCACCTGTTTGAATAACCCAATGTTTTAAGCTTGTTTAAAAAATATAAAATGAGGCTGATAATCCAAGGAGATTTTGTAACCTGTTATGACGATATTTGCCTGTATAACCCCTGCAAGTCTCCCTCTCTTTATTCTGTACCACCATAACCATATGCCTCAATAAAAGAAAGATTTACAAAAAAAAGGTGACACCCACTGCGCACACTAGCACAGCACCCTGTCTGTGTCCACGCACTTCACTCTGCCCTGAGTACAGAACTATGTGCCACACACACACACATGCTCACAGAACAGATACTGCAAGTGGTAATAACCAAGTCCCATTGCATCGCTGTGTCACACTAGTCAGAGCTTGGCTAGTTTACAATTTTATATAGCACCAACATATTCCGCAGCGCTGTACAATAAATAGACAAGGCAAACATTTAATTCCAAGAAAATGTGTTGAACATGCAAGAACAGTGAAGGTGAACATGGCCCTTTAGCCTAAATAAATTGTCCCATTTGCATTTCAATGAACTACCATTTTTAAAGAAGAAAACCCCCTTAGGGTCATTATTGCGTTGTGGAAAGCATTGCGATTACAGCAAATAATTTGTTATGGGTTTCCAGGGCCTATCGAATATGATGTCTGTTTTTTACCAATGAAGACCCACTAAAATGACACAGGGACCCATTTTTGGGTTCTGACACGGGGTGTGCAATTAATATGAGGATAGTATATATTTCCATAAAACATGGTGGATATATCAGCCCTAACTGCATGTCCCTCAGATACTAGAGTTTCAACGTCCTCCTGAATATAAAGGCTTTATTTACTGATTTGCAAAGTGTAGAGAACTGAACGAAAAATTGCAAAATTCAGATTAAAATAAATTGTGTTGCGACTTTAGCCGAGCCTGAATCTAAAGGATTTTTTTACATCTGCTATTGATTTCACAATTATTCGGTGGAATGAAATGGACCCAATACAGTATACTAGTTTATTAAAGGGACACGATTGTCACCCAGACCACTTCAGCTCAATGAAGTGGTCTGGGTGCCAGGTCCCCCAGATTTTAACCCTTCACATGTAAACATAGCAGTTTTAGAGAAACTACTATGTTTACATTGCAGGGTTAATCCAGCCTCTAATGGCTGTCTTCCTGACAGCCGCTAGAGACGCTTCCCCAACACTCAATGCGAAAATCGCATTGAGCATGTAGAACAGTGATGGCGAACCTATGGCACACGTGCCACAGGTGGCACGCCGGGCCCTTTCTGTTGGCACGCGGCCATAGGTCTGCCATTAATGCAGAGTAGGCACCTGCCTGCCCGAAACGGCAGGCGCCTACTCTGCTTCCGGGTCGGGAGGCAGGGGGAGGGATCTGTGATGCAGCTTCCCTGTCCTCCCGCGCGATGCTGTGTGGAGCGTTGCCGAGCGTTTCAAATTTTCCTCCTTTTTTTTAAGAATATATATAAATGAAGAAACGAATTAATTGGCCCTTCTTATTGTAGGAAGTAGGTTTGAATTAATGGCAACTATTTGTACCAGTAATGGGACTTATTCACTAAACAGTGATCTGTGCTGACTTCAAAACAGAAATGTAAAATTTAGGTTGAAATGGATTATTTGTGTAGGAAAACAAAATCACCAGTTCAGGTGTAGAGACAGCACGGCTATTTTAGTCTGAATTCTCTGCAATTCGCTGTTTAGTGAATAAGCCCCTAATGGATATTAACGAGCGCGTATAATGGTAATTACTGTGTAGCATTAATTGTTTTCTCATATTTTTGCTAATTTTCTTATCCTGTGAGGCATTTGAAAGGTGCTCAGATATATTGTACTGTATAGATGACCCCAGACATGAGATAAGTGGGGACTACTAGTGCGATTTAAGGTGACACCCACTGGGGGGGCGGAGTCTGACCACCAAGCTGAACGGACGTGTGGGGAAGGAGCTCCTGCTGGGCGACCCGAAAATAGGGCAATATCGCCGGCTACACAGCCCCAAAGACCCACCAAAGTGTACTACCCACGTCGGGGGTGCACCGGGGAATCGGGGGATACCTCTCTGGAGCCTGTTGGGGCGCACAGACCGGGCCGTACCCTGAGGCCTACAGGAGTAAGAGCTGGAGAGAGGCGGCCGCTCTCTACAGCACAAGGTACCCCAAGACTCGATACCGACTCCCTAACCCCCCCCCCTGGACCGGTGGGGGTCATCCCGGTCCCAGCTAGACAAGCGGGCAAAAGCCACAAAACGAGCAGAGAGAGCCAGGACAACGGGCAGTAGCAAAAAACGGCTGGAACTTACCCAAGATGGCTACCCAACGAAAGCAATGCAAGCAGAATGCGGGCGCCCAGGCCCACACGCACCCCGTGGAGGCTCTTGACCGGCTCTGCTCAACCCTCTGTATGCTGCTGCGAGCCAGGGGTATGCCCTACCACCATGCCGCTCGGACGGTGGCCTCGTGGATTCGCCCGGTGACCCGCCGGCGCCACTATGGAATCCCACTATGGGCCTTTGGAGCAGCCACCCGACCACGTAGGCCCCGACACGCAGGAGGGCGAGGAGTGAAGCTAGCCGACCCGGGCACAAGCATCTACCTGCATCAGCGCAGTAAGGAGGATGCCAAGCAGACTAAAAGGCCCTGCAACATATCGAAGCAAGGCACACTGGACAAGCGAGTAACCACGCGGCGACCCAGGGCTGCAGACAACCGCCACATGGCGACACAGGAGGCACCCCAGTTACACCAAGCCAGGACCAAGCACCCACTGAGGGAACCCAACTACCCTGCAAAAGGATTTGAACTGTGTCTGAGAGCCATGGGCATAGGCTGAGTAGTACGAGCACAAGGGGACACTTGATATGTCAGGGCAAAGATTTGCTGTTCCCTCTTACACGCACAGCTCTGATATAGCATAGCAGCATGTGTTATGATATACTGTTTTATACATATACTACTGTTATACCCACTCGGTCATTCTACCGCTTGTCACACAATTCTTAACAGACCTGGTGGTTTCCTCTTATTAAGTAATGCTTAGCATCCTTAACCCCTTAGCCTGTGTGGTCTAAACAACAACCTTAATGTTTATGAAAAGTGTATATTTGAAAAAGTTGTGCTAGGTATTATAAGCCCCCAATCCTTCTGCTTATTCTAACTACAATACCTGAGCCTGCTGCTCTGCTGCCCCCTGATGGAAAACTTATGCCTGCAGAAACCCATTATTAAAAGAGTCCTTAACTCGCGTCCCACGACAAAACGCAGCTCTATGTTATGTTACTCACAACATCTGCCCTGCAAGAATGCCGACTTAGCTATGTTAAACGACAGTTATCCTGATGCATTTCTAGTAGTCCACTAGACCACTTATACATCTGCCAAGCTTAGCGTGATTAAACCAATCTATTATTGTTATAAAGCTTGATATCCCTATGTGCTTACATAAAATGTAAATCGATGTATCAACGTTACATTAATTAAGCTGGATAACCGAGACATACATTTTAATCCACCTGTTTGAATAACCCAATGTTTTAAGCTTGTTTAAAAAATATAAAATGAGGCTGATAATCCAAGGAGATTTTGTAACCTGTTATGACGATATTTGCCTGTATAACCCCTGCAAGTCTCCCTCTCTTTATTCTGTACCACCATAACCATATGCCTCAATAAAAGAAAGATTTACAAAAAAAAGGTGACACCCACTGCGCACACTAGCACAGCACCCTGTCTGTGTCCACGCACTTCACTCTGCCCTGAGTACAGAACTATGTGCCACACACACACACATGCTCACAGAACAGATACTGCAAGTGGTAATAACCAAGTCCCATTGCATCGCTGTGTCACACTAGTCAGAGCTTGGCTAGTTTACAATTTTATATAGCACCAACATATTCCGCAGCGCTGTACAATAAATAGACAAGGCAAACATTTAATTCCAAGAAAATGTGTTGAACATGCAAGAACAGTGAAGGTGAACATGGCCCTTTAGCCTAAATAAATTGTCCCATTTGCATTTCAATGAACTACCATTTTTAAAGAAGAAAACCCCCTTAGGGTCATTATTGCGTTGTGGAAAGCATTGCGATTACAGCAAATAATTTGTTATGGGTTTCCAGGGCCTATCGAATATGATGTCTGTTTTTTACCAATGAAGACCCACTAAAATGACACAGGGACCCATTTTTGGGTTCTGACACGGGGTGTGCAATTAATATGAGGATAGTATATATTTCCATAAAACATGGTGGATATATCAGCCCTAACTGCATGTCCCTCAGATACTAGAGTTTCAACGTCCTCCTGAATATAAAGGCTTTATTTACTGATTTGCAAAGTGTAGAGAACTGAACGAAAAATTGCAAAATTCAGATTAAAATAAATTGTGTTGCGACTTTAGCCGAGCCTGAATCTAAAGGATTTTTTTACATCTGCTATTGATTTCACAATTATTCGGTGGAATGAAATGGACCCAATACAGTATACTAGTTTATTAAAGGGACACGATTGTCACCCAGACCACTTCAGCTCAATGAAGTGGTCTGGGTGCCAGGTCCCCCAGATTTTAACCCTTCACATGTAAACATAGCAGTTTTAGAGAAACTACTATGTTTACATTGCAGGGTTAATCCAGCCTCTAATGGCTGTCTTCCTGACAGCCGCTAGAGACGCTTCCCCAACACTCAATGCGAAAATCGCATTGAGCATGTAGAACAGTGATGGCGAACCTATGGCACACGTGCCACAGGTGGCACGCCGGGCCCTTTCTGTTGGCACGCGGCCATAGGTCTGCCATTAATGCAGAGTAGGCACCTGCCTGCCCGAAACGGCAGGCGCCTACTCTGCTTCCGGGTCGGGAGGCAGGGGGAGGGATCTGTGATGCAGCTTCCCTGTCCTCCCGCGCGATGCTGTGTGGAGCGTTGCCGAGCGTTACCATGGCAATGCTCCACACAGCATCGCGCGGGACGACAGGGGAGCTGATTCACAGATCCCTCAGCCTGCAGTGCTTTCCACCACCGGACCACCAGGGATGGCTGTGCCGCGCCCCCCCCCCTACTTAATTAAAGGTAAGAAGGAGGGAGGGGGGGATACTGACACCCAGCACCCACACCCCTACTCCCCCAAGCACCCCTATCCCCCCAGCAGTACCCCTACCACCCCTATCCTCCCAGCAGTACCCCTACCACCCCTTCCCCCCAGCATTACCCCTACCCCCCCAGAAGTACCCCTACCACCCCCAGCAGTACCCCTACCACCCCCAGCAGTACCCCTTCCCCCCCCACAACAGTACCCCTACCACCCCCACAACAGTACCCCTATCCCCCAGCACCCCTATCCCCCCAGCAGTGCCCCTACCACCCCCATTAAAGTTAAGAAGGAGGGGGTTAGGAGGAGGGAGAGGGATACTGACACCCCCCCCCCAGCAGTACCCCTACCACCCCCAGCAGTACCCCTTCCCCCCACAGCAGTACCCCTTCCCCCCACAGCAGTACCCCTACCACCCCCACAACAGTACCCCTACCCCCAGTAGCCCTTCCCCCAGCACCCCTATCCCCCCAGAAGTATCCCTACTCCCCCAGCAGTACCCCTACCCCCCACACAGTACCCCAACCCCCCCTTCAGTACCCCTACCCCCCAGCAGTACCCCTACCCCCCCAGCAGTACCCCTACCCCCCACAGCACCCCTACCCCCACACAGCACCCCTACCCCCACACAGCACCCCTACCCCCACACAGCACCCCTACCCCCACACAGCACCCCTACCCCCACACAGCATCCCTCTCACACACGCATTACCCCTCATACACACACACATACAGCACCCCTCTCACATACACAGCACCCCCACACACACACAGCACCCCCCCACACACACACAGCACCCCCCACACACACACACAGAGCACACACACACACACAGAGCACCCCCCCCCCACACACACAGCACCCACACACACACACACACACACACAGCACACACACACACACAGCACCCCCACACACACACACACAGCACCCCCCCACACACACACACAGCACCCCCCCACACACACACACAGCACCTCCCCCACACACACACAGCACCTCCCCCACACACACACAGCACCTCCCCCACACACACACACAGCACCCCCCACACACTTACACAGCACCCCTCATACACACACACAACACCCACACACACACACACAGCACCCCCCCCACACACACACAGCACCCCTACCCCCCACAGCACCCCTACCCCCCACACAGCACCCCTACCCCCCACACAGCACCCCTACCCCCACACAGCACCCCTCTCACACACACATTACCCCTCATACACACACACAGCACCCCCCACAGCACCCCCCACACACACAGCACCCCCCACACACACACAGCACCCCCCCACACACACACACAGAGCACCCCCCCACACACACACACAGAGCACCCCCCCACACACACACAGCACCCACACACACACACACACACAGTACCCCCAAACACACACACAGCACCCCCCCACACACACAGCACCCACACACACACACACACACAGAACCTCCCCACACACACACACAGCACCCCCCACACACTTACACAGCACCCCTCATACACACACACAACACCCACACACACACACACAGCACCCCCCCCCACACACACAGCACCCCCCACACACTTACACAGCACCCCCCACACACTTACACAGCACCCCTCATACACACACACACACACACACAGCACCCCCCCCACACACAGAGCACCCCCCACACACACACACAGCACCCCCCCACACACACACACAGCACCCCCCCACACACTTACACAGCACCCCCCACACACCCACACAGAACCCCCCCCACACACAGCACCCC
Organism: Pelobates fuscus; assembly: GCF_036172605.1. Classification (NCBI taxonomy): domain Eukaryota; kingdom Metazoa; phylum Chordata; class Amphibia; order Anura; family Pelobatidae; genus Pelobates; species Pelobates fuscus. Next base: position 292,791,051 of record NC_086322.1, read on the forward strand.
CACACACACACGCACCCCCCCCACACACACACACGCAATTGCCGTGTTGGCACTTGAAGGAAAAAAAAGTTGGCATGTATTGCGGTTTGGGCACTCGGGCTCAAAAAGGTTCGCCATCACTGATGTAGAACGTCCATAGGAAAGTATTGAGAAATGCTTTCCTATGGGCGTTTTTAATGCGCGCACGGCTCTGGCCGCGAATGCTCATTCGGCTCCACTCGGGAGCTGACGGAGGGGGAGGAGAGGTCACCAGCGCCGAGGGAGCCCAGCGCTGGATAAAGGTAAGTGGCTGAAGGGGGTTCTAACCCCTTCAGCCCAGCGGGAGGGGGATCCTGAGGGTGGGGGGGACCTAAGGACTATATAGTGCCAGGAAAACGAGTTTGTTTTTCTGACACTATAGTGATCCTTTAAGTGTCTCCAGCTGATCCCTGTGCAGTGTAAGGTGTGGTCACAGCTGTCAAAGTCCACGGTTTGAGTACGACTCTAGCCCAGCAAGCACACATGACGGGAGTACTCCAGAATTATGAAATTCTTCATATGGCTATGGATCTTCCTTCCCTTTACAGGTATTCGTACATTTATCCAAATACTACTTTATTTATATACTTAAAAATCCATTCATATAATTGGCTTTTAATGGACCTTATGTATTGGTGACCCGATCTTACCTTAAACCCAGGCAGTGTGCTCTCTAATGTTTGAATAGTCATAATTTACTGAATGGTAAATTACAGGTCTAAATAATCTAATTTAAAAATGAGCTGATTTGTAAATGTTTGCTGTTAGTCTAAAATTTAAAATACATTTTAAGTTCATTTGGATTTTCTTAGAATATTAGTAAATGATTTTGAGAGTGGTTTGGGCACAAACTAGGGACTTTGTCTGCTAAACCAGGACTCTTGGGAAGTATGATTGCTGTATTGTTTGAGCTAGTGTTTGTTTATTGTACATTGTTGATATACTCTGCATGAAGAAACCTTTTCAGTGACAGCCACACACCCTTCCCTTCTGGGACAAATCAGTGCATCTCACAATGGACATTGGACATGCACAACTCCTTTTCGCCTCCAACAAGAGAATCTAATTCCTGTTAATCAGCGCCAAAACCAATCTATTTGTCCAGGGAATTACGTGTTGGACTTATTCGTTCAGGCCCAGATTAACAAGAATTTGATTCATTCGTCGCAAGTGAAAAGGGTTTGTGTACAAATCTAATGGATACTTCTATCTTCTACTTAGTACAATGCATGGATCAAATTCTCTTTATTCTGCTCTGAAGTTATTTGCAAAATACACATTTATGATATTCTATGAACTAAAGATGGGAATATACACTGAACAAAATTATAAACGCAACACTTTTGTTTTTGCCCCCATTTTTCATGAGCTGAACTCAAAGATCTAAGACTTTTTCTATGTACACAAAAGGCCTATTTCTCTCAAATATTGTTCACAAATCTCCCTAAATCTGTGTTAGTGAGCACTTCTCCTTTGCCGAGATAATCCATCCACCTCACAGATGTGGCATATCAAGATGCTGATTAGACAGCATGATTATTGCACAGGTGTGCCTTAAGCTGTTCCCCAAAAATGGGGGCAAAAACAAACGTTTTTGTTAAGTGTATGTGTCGTGATTTTATTTTTTATGTTTTTTTTTTTCCTTATATACTCATGTTCAGATTTAATGGAGGTTAAAACAAACACACCGGAAACTACGAGCATGTTGGGAAAAGACGTTTTACTTGACTGTCATTTTATAAACGCTGGATCCGTCAAACTGGAAGACATAGCCGTGAAATGGACAGTAGACAGAAGAAGTCAGATTAAAACTATTTACTTGTTTGACGGAAAAACAGAACAATATCACAAGGACAGAATCACATTGGATTTGATGCGGATTGAGGAAGGCAATGCATCGATACACCTGCAGGACGTCACCCTGGAGGATGAGGGAGACTATCAGTGCACCATCTTAATCACCCCTGACGTTGGTAGCTCCACTGTCCGACTGAAAGTGGCAGGTAAATTATCATCAGTCTTAAAAGGGATACTCTCAGCACCAAAACAACTTTAGCTTAATGAAGCAGTTTTAGTGTATAGGTTATTATTATTATTTTATTATTATGTTATTATTTATATAGCGCCATCAGATTCCATAGCGCTGTACAATGGGTGGAGTAACAGACATGTAATTGTAACCAGGCAACTGGACCTACAGGAACAGAGGGGTTGAGGGCCCTGCTCAATGAGCTTACATGCTAGAGGGAGTGGGGTAAAGTGACACAAAGGGTAAAAGTAGGGATAAGAAGTAAGTTGTTAGAAAAGTATTCACTAAGGGCTTAGTAGGTAATTTTTGACAGTTATACCCCTGTAGTCTCACTGCTCAATTTTCTGGCATTTAGGAGTTAAATCACTTTTTTTGATGTGCATGCAGCCCCAGCCACACCTCCCCTGGCTGTGACACACATACCCTGCATAAAAAAATGGTTTCATTTTCGAACAGATGTGATAGCACAGTGTGTTTACTTTAGAAGATTTTCTCTCCTGCTCTGTTAATTGAATGTTAATTACACACAGGTGGCTCCTGCAGGCTCTTAACAGAGCAGGACATAATACATTATTATTTAAACAGACTGTGCAGTAAAGGAAGTTTAAACATTAGATCTCTCTTTACAGGAAGTGTGTGGAAGGCTGTGCAAGTCACATGCAGGGAGGTGTGACTAGAGCTGCATTAACAAAGTGATTTAACTCCTAAATGGCAGAGAATTGAGCAGTGAGACTGCAGGGATGATCTATACACCTAATCCATTGCATTAAGCTAATGTTGTTTTGGTGCTTATAGTGTCTCTTTAAGCATAAGCAACTAGAAACAATAATTATTGGGGAAGTAACCACCACTTTTCAGAGTATTTAGAGGACTTGTGTGCCCCCCAGTTTAACTATTTTTAATTAAAGGCAAAGAATTACTGAAACTTTGTGTCACAATATTTATTCATGAAACTAAAACGTAACAATAATTGATAAACTCTTCATCAATTATTTTAACTTGCCTTAAGCCAATATGAACCAAATGTGAATAGGCTAACCCATTAAGCCCTTATTTAATTCTTTTGGATAAACGTTTCAAAATGATCTGTCTTAAAAAAAAAAAAAAAAATATTCGCATAGACTTTAACGGTCACTTATGTAGTCAAATCATTAGATTTTTATTTTCAAACAGATTGTGATTATTTGAAACGCTTGTTCAAAGGAATTGAGATGTATAAAAATGTAAATGCAAAAAAAATAAAAAAAAATGATTTTCTAAAATTGGATAAAACACATTGCTATATCTAGAAACATTCCTATTTCGCTATCACTGAGATTATGTGAAATATTAACTGTTTCCATACCGGCCCTTTCAGATGCTCCAACTGGTTAGGACAGATGACTATAATTATATGCAACCCTGGTTTATTTAAGGCAATTTTCAAAACAGACCATTAAACCCTAAATCCCAACCCATTAATTCGAAAATATTGATACGAAGGTAGACCATCTAAGGTTGAGCATCTATCTGTCCATCCGTCCATTTATCCATCCGTCCTGGCTGGCAATTTGCCCCTTTTGCCTCAATACAAAGACTGACATTGAGTCTTTGTATTGTATCCAGTACCACGTTAGTCGCGGTGGCTGTCTAAATGAAGTCTACTTTCCCTCACAGCTCAACCTTCCGTGGCATTGGCGCCAGTGAATCCGCAACTTTCTCATGGAGAGACTAAAACATTTTTTTGCGAAGCCAGTCAGTTTTACCCACAAGACATTGAGATAATCTGGCTTTTAAAAGCACGTGGCGAAGAGGTGCCACTGACCACGAAAATCTGCACCGGGCTTCCCTCACTCATTGATAATGGTACATTCAATGTCAGCAGTCAGATATCGATGATCTTCAGTGAGGAAGACGCTGGGAGTGTCTACATCTGTGAGGTCAAACACGAGTCTCTTCTGAGGCCACTCAGAAGAAATACCACTGTACTCTTTGCAAGTAAGTACCTGTAGCACCCATTATATATTGTAATACTGTAATTTATAGCCCCCCTGGTTCAGGACCCATAATTTAGTCCTCACGAGGCTGCTTGGGTACATCATATTCATCATCAAAAATGCAAATGCCTATAACAGGGGTGCCCAAAAGGTAGATCCCCCAGATGTTTTAAAACTAAAATATCCATGATGCTTTTTTCCTCCTAAAGGCATGCAAAGCGTCATGGGACTTGTAGTTCACCAATATATGGGGATCTACCTTTTGGGCACCCCAGGTCTACAATAAGGTATTGGCACAGTCTCCCCAATCTCTGACACTTCGAATATGAAACCATTGCCCTACATAGACCCAAACCAAAGATAATAGATTTTGTAATATTATGTGTTACCAGCAGGTGGAGACAAAGACTTTATTAAATGTTAGTTGGAAAAAGGCATAAAAGTTAGTGAAGAAAATCCCTCACTCACAAAAACCATGTAGCTGCAACTCCAAAATTAAAGGAACACTATAGTCACCTAAACAACTTTAGCTAAATAAAGCAGTTTTAGTGTATAGATCGTTCCCCTGAAATTTCACTGCTCAATTCACTGTCATTTAGGAGTTAAATCACTTTGTTTCTGTTTATGCAGCCCTAGCCACACCTCCCCTGGCTATGATTGACAGAGCCTGCATGAAAAATAAACTGGTTTCACTTTCAAACAGATGTAATTTACCTTAAATAATTGTATCTCAATCTCTAAATTGAACTTTAATCACATACAGGAGGCTCTTGCAGGGTCTAGCAAGCTATTAACATAGCAGGGGATAAGAAAATCTTAATTAAACTGAACTTGCAACAAAGAAAGCCTAAATAGGGCTCTCTTTACAGGAAGTGTTTATGGAAGGCTGTGCAAGTCACATGCAGGGAGGCGTGACTAGGGTTCATAAACAAAGGGATTTAACTCCTAAATGGCAGAGGATTGAGCAGTGAGGTTGCAGGGGCATGTTCTATACACCAAAACTGCTTCATTAAGCTAAAGTTGTTTTGGTGACTATAGTGTCCCTTTAAATAAGCATGGATATACTGGTTTTCATTATACTATAGCAGTTCAATAGGTGCAATAACAGGGTTACCTTCTCGGTGCTGGAATCCTTCCAATAATCAAATTATTTTACACAGGATTAGTTTGTTGATCCACACTCATAGGCAATCCCTAAAATACATCAGGAAGAAAAGTAAAAAAAGAAGATACATATGGCAAAATACTGGAACAGCAGTCCTCATATGCTGCATTGGTCCAAGCATGTTAAAAAAAAAAAAAAAAGTTGTGAGTGAACAGAGTATAGAAAGTCCAAAACCACCGGGCTTTCTCAACTTTACCAGCAGGTGGAGACAAACAGGGTTATTCACTAAATTAACCCCTTAAGACCGCAGGACGTTCTATGCCGTCCTTATTTAGATGGCTCTAAAATCCGCAGGGCGGCATAGAACGTCCTGCGATCTTATGTACTTACCCGGTCGCCTGCGATCCCACGCCGGCGATCGCGGTATGGGGGACTTACCTGGGAGCCCAGGGAGTCCCCCTCCGTCCTCTTCGGCCCCCCAGGGCCATGTGATCGCGAGGTCCTTGCGAGTAATGACAGGTACTCCCCCTGCTGTCTGAAATTCAAATAAAATCCGTTAAAACAGTGTAAAAATAAGATTATATATACTTAGATCATATATATATTTATTGTATATATATATACACACATATACACATAAATATACATACACTGTCTACATGTATTTTAATATTAATATATACATAATTATATATATATTAATATCAAAATACACGTACAATGATATTGATTAAATATATATATAATTTTTATTATATATATATATATTTATATTATAATAAAAATAAATAAATATATAAATACGTTAAAAAATAAAATTAAAAAATAATACAAAATAAATAGATAAAAAATATATAAACATGCGTAATTTCGTTCTAACTGTATTTTAAAATTAATATATATATAGATATCAAAATACATGTAGAACGAAATAATATATATATCTATATACATAAGTATATACGTATATATCACTAAATATATACCTATATATAAATAAAAATAATAAAAAAAGTATATACATATATATGCACACATATATATATACACACCTATATATATAACAATTCTACGCATATATTTATGTAATAATTTTACATAATTAGGTCATTTTATTAATTACAATTAGCAGGACCTGCCTGACAACCCATGCTGAAACTATAGGGAATTTAATTTGCTAGCACTATATTTAACCCTGTAACTTTCCAAGACACCATAAAACCTGTACATGGGGGGTACTGTTTTACTCGGAAGACTTCGCTGAACACAAATATTAGTGTTTCAAAACAGTAAAATTTATTACCACGACGATATCGTCAGTGACAGTGACATTTTTTGCATTTTTCACACACAAATGGCACTTACACTGACGATATAATTGTTGTGATACGTTTTACTGTTTTGAAACACTAATATTTGTGTTCAGCGAAGTCTCCTGAGTATAAAAGTACCCCTCATGTACAGGTTTTATGGTGTTTTCAAAAGTTACAGAGTCAAATATAAGGTTTGCGTTTCAGTTTTTTCACATTAAAATTCGCCAGGTTGCCTTTGAGACCGTATGGTAGCCCAGGAATGAAAATTATCCCCATGATGGCATACCATTTGCAATAGTAGACAACCCAGGGTATTGCAAATAGGGTATGTTTTTTTTTTGTTTTGTTTTTTTTTTATTAGCCACTTAGTCACAAACACTGGCCAAAATTTGCGTTCAAATTAGTTTTTTGCATTTTCAAACTAACTTTAACACTAACTTTGGCCAGTGTTTGTGACCAAGTGGCTACTAAAAAAGGCTGGACATACTCCATTTGCAATACCTTGGGTTGTCTACTTTTGCAAATGGTATGCCATCATGGGGGTAATTCTTATTTCTGGGCTACCATATGGTCTCAAAGGCAACGTAACCAATCTGGCGAATTTCAATGTGAAAAAACTGAAATATGTAACATGCTATATTTGACCCTGTAACTTCCCAAAACACCATAAAACCTGTACATAGGGGGTACTGTTTTACACGTGAGACATCGCTGAATACAAATATGTGTATTGTATTGCAGTAAAAGCAAACAGTATTATGACATTCACAGTTAGAATGTCACGTAGAACTAAAACAATTTAAAAAATTCTTATTTTCTCCCATTTTTTTATATTTTTTTCATATTAAATTATGTTCCATACCTAAATATTTGATGTTAAACGAAAGCCCTGTTTCCCCTGAATAAAATGATATATAATAAGTGTGGGTGCATTTAATATGAAAGAGGTGCATTACGGTTGGACAGACATGTAGCGCAAATGCCAGGTTTTGTTTACGTTTTTTTTGGATCACAAAGGTGCTTTACTTTAAGTTTAATTAAGAATGGAGATATTTGACCCCAAGTAATTAACATATATGGACAGGGGTCAAGTCCTGGGGAATAAAGTGTGGGAACTCACCCAAGATTCACCCCCACTCCACCCAAAAAATAATATACACTTGTGTGTGTGTGTGTATATATATATATATATATATATATATATATATATATATATATATATATATATATATATATATATATATACGCGTGCACACATACATACACAGATACACACACAGACACACACACACTCACAGACACACACATACACTCATAAATTATTATTTTTTTTTCCTACCTGGAGAGCTGGCGTGGACCTGTCCCTGGGGTCCAGTGGGGCGGGCGCCTGTCTCCATATCAGATGTGGCGAGGAAGCTGTGTTCTCTCTTGAGAGGGAGCAGAGAGAACACAGCTCCCTCGCCGCGTCTAATATGTAGACAGGCGCCCGCCTGGATGGGGTCCATCAGGTGGCCATCAGGCAACCTTTTGGGGCCCCCCATGACAGGGGTACATGGGGGGGCATTTGGGGGCGGCAGTTCTTGTAAAAAAAGTGCAGGAACGCCGTTCCTACGCGTTCCTGCAGGACTCGAGCCCTGTATACGGAGTATTAACAGAGAGAAGAGGTTAAGAAGGCCCTGCTTGAACGAGCTTACTATTAATGAGGAAGGGGTTAAGACACACAAGAGCAATAAGAGCATGTCAGAGTAGGAGGAGGGACTGATGGTTAACATGCCCGTCGTGTGGAAATAATCCGGTAAAAGTGGTGGGTGGAAGAACCAATCAGTGGCAGGAGAGAGAGGGCTGGGCAATGGAAGCAAGGAAACTGATGAGGGAAATTTCATAGAGATTTCCCAATGTAAAAACACTATAGTAACTCTAAGTAAGATGTAACTCTAACACTATAGTCTATTATGGCCCTGCACGCCCCACCCCCTCACGGCAATTAAAGGGTTAAAAACCTTTAAACACCACATTCCAGCGACGAGGGACCTTGGTGCTGGCTCCATCTCTGCCTCCTCTGACATCATCGCGAGGTTGAACCTAATACACGTGCGCGGCAAGCAACGTACACACATTCAGTATTCCCAATAGGAAATCACTGAATAAATGCTTTCCTATGGGAAGGCTTAATATTTTATCATATGTTACCAGCATTTATCAGGGTTATTCACTAAAGTGAGAATTCAAGATAAATTTAAAATTTAAGGTCAAAATAGCTGAAGTGGATTGTGCTTTAATTTCAGCCACTCTGGTCTTCAATTTGAAATTCACTTTGTGTGGGGGTCTACTCGCAGGGGACGCGATTGTCTGCCAAGAACTCCCTTTCCCCCCCTTAGTGATTATAGCCCAAGTGCTGGTAGCCAGTATAGCTTTCACACCCAAACACTAGCCGAGACTTAGTGAAGTGTGAAAAAGAACTGTTTTATTGGAGTCAATGGCATGCTTTTATACCTGGGTCCCCAAATGGGGGTCACCAGGCGAACAATGGTCATTGCACAATACCTGCTGCCTAGGTGTCTGTACCTGACCAGAAGATTTTATTAGCCGCCAGACACCTCGGCACCTAATAACAGTTAGACATAATAAACAGGGTTTCCGTGCCCGCATCTCCAAGCCAGGGCAATCCCTGGATAACAATCTACGGAGCGCCCATTGTGTCCAAAATAGCGCTTGGATTGGACGTGGCTAGCCCAAGTGGTCTGAATGTCAAGTTTTGATCGGGCCTCGAGCTCGGAGTTCCAAAGTGCTGAATGGAAAGTCCTGTTCACTTTCAATTTTGTAATTTTCCGTGGGTACATTGAGCAACCTCGAGTCCTTGGTACTTTTCGATGCCTCACCACCTACTCTGTCACCCCTCCAAATAGCTCCCTGTTTGTTGGTCGCAGGACTGAGAGCGACCTCAAAGAAATTTTACTGGATCACAGCAGCTCTGCAATTCGAGTCCCAGGTGATTTGTAGATTGCTCCCAGTCAGGCTCGCCTTGCCTCTGCGAGTCTCCTCCGGGGTTTTGATGTCTCTAGGACTGCTGGATAGGATGCTCCAGCTGAGAGGCATGGTCTGGAGGTTGAATATTTGGGTGATCATTGTTCTTTTAGGAGGAGGTGATAGTTAGGAGCCATGTACAAGTCCTAAGTGACCAGGTGGTCTGTCACACGTTGAAATACAGTAACTTTTCAATACACCAAATAAACGCCCTTTAGGGAATGACTCAATGTCTAATCATCTTGAGAACCACTTTAAAATGTCATACAGAAGGTAGGATTGTAGCTACTACAATGATTCTCTCTCCTAGATTGGGGTTATTTAAGGTAATTCTTACAGTGTTTAGTTGGCCCGAAACGATTGTCATCACTCATATATTGATAGCAGCAACCTCGGTTATATCGAGATATTGGAAATATTCAACTGCTCTAAGTAAAAAAAACTTTCTCTAGTCATAAAAAATAGGAGCTATAAAATGGTCATGAGACAATCGTCTGCAATTAATGCACAATTAGGTCAAGTATGGGATTCTTGGGAAAAGAAAATGAGAGAGGCATAATAGTTAAATATGGACCATTTTTTAAGGTCAATTATTATAATATAAAAAAATATTTATGTTCATGGTACATGGTCAAAATACGAAAGTTGTAATAATGATTTGTAAATTGTAAATGTTGCTTATTTTTATATAAAAATCATTGCAAGTGAATTTGGTAAAAAAAATATATATATTTTTTTTTCTTTAAATGACAAAATTGATATGTCAATGTCATGTATGTTTGTTTTATTTCATATCAACCTGCTTTTCCCTTTTATTTTTTCCCTTTTTTCCTTAATTCTGTTACCCCCTTATTTTTTAATTGTTATTTATGATTATTATATATGATGTTTCTGTCTAAAATTGTGAAAATTTAAATAAAAAGAATTGGAAAGAATCAGATTAGTTACAAATTATAATAAAAAGAAATTACAATCTGTTCCTTCTAACTTGAATTGTTTGTAGTTCCAGAGATGATTCAGAGGGACACGGAATTCATTGTGGGAGTTGTAAGTGCCATTTTAATTACACTAGTCATCTTCCTGGGGGTCGGCATCATGTACCAAAAGCAGTTTGCAAAAGGTATTTTCCAAATATTCTATTACAGCATTATTTTTAATGTGAGTCCCACTCATATATTACCTTTAAACAACACACTTCTATTATATTACAGTAGAGGGAGGTACAGTAAGTGCAGTAGATATGCAGTGTATGTATATTTTATTTATATAGCGCTAACAGGTGTACTCAGCACTTTACAGGTTACATTACAGTAGAGGGAGGTACAGTAAGTGTAGTAGGTATACAGTGTATGTATATTTTATTTATATAGCGCTAACAGGTGTACTCAGCACTTTACAGGTTACATTACAGTAGAGGGAGGTACAGTAAGTGCAGTAGATATACAGTGTATGTATATTTTATTTATATAGTGCTAACAGGTGTACTCAGCACTTTACAGGTTACATTACAGTAGAGGGAGGTACAGTAAGTGCAGTAGGTATACAGTGTATGTATATTATATTTATATAGCGCTAACAGGTGTACTCAGCACTTTACAGGTTACATTACAGTAAGTGCAGTAGGTATACAGTGTATGTATATTTTATTTATGTAGCACTAACAGGCGTACTCAGCACTTTACAGGTTACATTACAGTAGAGGGAGGTACAGTAAGTGCAGTAGGTATACAGTGTATGTATATTATATTTATATAGTGCTAACAGGCGTACTCAGCACTTTACAGGTTACATTACAGTAGAGGGAGGTACAGTAAGTGCAGTAGATATACAGTGTATGTATATTTTATTTATATAGCGCTAACAGGTGTACTCAGCACTTTACAGGTTACATTACAGTAGAGGGAGGTACAGTAAGTGCAGTAGGTATACAGTGTATGTATATTTTATTTATATAGTGCTAACAGGTGTACTCAGCACTTTACAGGTTACATTACAGTAGAGTGAGGTACAGTAGGTATACAGTGTATGTATATTTTATTTATATAGCACTAACAGGTGTACTCAGCACTTTACAGGTTACATTACAGTAGAGTGAGGTACAGTAGGTATACAGTGTATGTATTTTTTATTTATATAGCGCTAACAGGTGTACTCAGCACTTTACAGGTTACATTACAGTAGAGGGAGGTACAGTAAGTGCAGTAGGTATACAGTGTATGTATATTTTATTTATATAGTGCTAACAGGTGTACTCAGCACTTTACAGGTTACATTACAGTAGAGTGAGGTACAGTAGGTATACAGTGTATGTATATTTTATTTATATAGCGCTAACAGGTGTACTCAGCACTTTACAGGTTACATTACAGCAGAGGGAGGTACAGTAAGTGCAGTAGGTATACAGTGTATGTATATTTTATTTATATAGCGCTAACAGGTGTACTCAGCACTTTACAGGTTACATTACAGTAGAGGGAGGTACAGTAAGTGCAGTAGATATACAGTGTATGTATATTTTATTTATATAGCGCTAACAGGTGTACTCAGCACTTTACAGGTTACATTACAGCAGAGGGAGGAGCAGTAGGTATACAGTGTATGTATATATTATTTATATAGCGCTAACAGGTACTCCGTTCCACAATAAATGTTAATATAACTGTACAGAATTCTACATTTATTTATTAGATCACACAAATACATATGTGTTAAATTTAGTGGGAAACGTAAACATAATATTAAGCATCATGGGATTTTTAAATAAATAATGACTTTTTCCAGCCTGCTCTTCTTTTTTTTATTTTACAAAAAGTGCATATTTCAATATAAATTGGCACTTTTAGAAATTAATCTTGTCACACCCCCCTGGCTATCAATCAGACAGCAGGTCCTGTTACTTCCTGCTTTGTAAAGCTCACTGGTACTTAACTCAAGAGGCAGCTATTGCCCGGAGCACCTGTCTTGCAAAGACTTATCATTGAGCTGCATTTGGAAGTCTGTGATTGGACAGCCACATAAAGTCTGGGCGGGATTAGAAGGGGAGGACTTGCAAGGACTGCAGACTAGAGATTGCAAGTTGATTTTATATGTATCCAAGTGTAAAAATGCATTTTAAATGTTTGCATGTTTCCATTGGGTCTATATTAACTAAACAGTGTTTTTTTTTTAAATTAATAAAAAAATGTAATTGGGCAGCAGAGTGTCCCTTTAAGATTTTGTATTTTTAAAATGTATTGATTTATTTTAATTTCAGCTCCACCACTAGTCTCAGATGTAATCCTGCCAGATTTTGTTCCTGCAAATGAGGCCATGAATGTGATATGCAACATAAATGGATTCCGACCCAAAATCATAAGCATTCGGTGGTACCTTCTAAATCGAAATCACGACTCAACAGGCAGAGATTCTCCAGAGGAGTCCCTTCTATCTCAGGATCTCATCAGTCAGGCTGGCCAAGCTGTGACCAAACACGGAAGCACCTATAATGTAACTTCCCAGTTGTCTTACGTCCCCACTTTGGCTGACGATGGGACCATGGTTGGTTGTGAGGTCAAACACAAAGCCTTACAGGCATCAATCCGAAAAGAGAAAAAAATAAATGTTATAGGTAAGTGTTCCTTTGGGATTGTGCACAATTTAAGAGTATAAAAAAAAATGACACGAGCGACATCAAAATCTAATTAAGACCTCAATTTAACATGAATAAGCTTCTCAAATGATTATTTTGGGATAGATTTTTTTAAATGATTTCATGTTATGAAAAATATATTAATATTTTGACATACTCTCTTGCACATTTTTTTTAATCTCCTATAGTTTAAAGGGTACTCCAGACGTGGACCCCTCGCTCACGGGGCCTACAGGGTTATGAGCTATACGTCACTGACGAGGCCCGAAAATATACATGCATTTATTCATTGGGGGTTTCAACTGACAGGGAAGGGGTTCATTTTTATTCGGATTGGGTAAAGGGGGGTGGGATTTTTTAAACTTTTTTAATAGTTATTAAAACTTTTTTTAAACTTTGTTTTTTACTTTTTAAACCTTTTTTTTTTTTTTTTTTTTACATTAGCCCGTAGCTAGCCTAACACCAATTTTCCCAATTCCCCACTAACTTCCACCCACCCCAGCTAGCTAAATATATAATTTTAAAATATTAAAATTAATTAATAAAATAAATTTAGCCCCTGGGGGTTAAAAAAAGGTTAAAAAAAAAAAAGGTCAAAAAAAAAAATCAGATGACAGTAAAATGTAGTCCCTGCCAATTGATCACTGTAGTCAATGATCATTCGACATGGAAGGGGTTAATTTTAGCAGGGGAAAGGGAGGGCGGGATTTAACTGTAACTTTATTTATTTTTTGCAGGGAGAAGATCACTGCTGATCCGTCTCCCTGCACTTCACACAGAACGCGAAAGCACAGGGAGGCAGATCAGAAGTCCCTGCAGAAAATGTGCAGCCTGTCCGAGCGATCACTGCTGCAGGGACAGTGCGATCGGGTGCTCCTGGTCTGCCTTGAATACCGAGGCAGACCGAAGGAGCCTTAACCCCGCGATCACCGCAATCGCAGCAATCTGGTGTTAACTTTAGTAAATGACAGAAATTTTTTATCAAGGGTCCTTAACGCAAGGACAAGCTTGAAGTAAAATTTCCGTCTTTGGTCGGAGAAAGGGGTTAAAGAAAAAAAAAAAAGAAAATCTTCATTAACAATATAAACTGGGGTCCCCGGAAATAGGAAAACAAATAATATATAACTTCCACGAGCAGGTTAATTTACCTTTTAATAAAAATGAATAGTTAGGGCAAATGTGTTTCACTTTTCTGACTTCCATTCATCTCTCTCACAGCGAGACCTCAAAAAAGTTACATCACAAAGTGGCCACAGATTCCTCAACTAGGCGAAGTCCTGAAACTCAGTTGTATTGTAGAAAAGTTTTACCCGAAAGAAATTACCTTAACGTGGCTGAAGAACGGGCAGATGGTGACCAACGTTACTCAGTTTGGACCTTTTCCTTCTGAAAATGACTATTACACCGTCTGGAGTCAGATGGAACATTTACTAAGGGAGAATGACGATGGGCTCACATACACTTGTCGGATAAACCACATCAGTTTGGGGAAGATTGAAGAATTGTCCTATGAAATCAACTTGAAGGGTGAGTGAAGGTTTTACATCTCTCTATTTATTTGTACAAACACACAGAATTGTTTTTGACCGGTCTGACTGAGGATTTGAGGATTTCAATGCCTGCAGATATATGTGATATATGTCACGACTATTGTAAACCATGCCTATTCTTTTCCTCAATAAAAACATAGATTAAAAAAAAAAAAGGGGGGGGGGGGTGGAAAAAATGCAAAATATTGTAATTATCTTTATTCCTATAAAAAACTGGGCAAATATCAAACTCCCCATTTAATCCTCTTTGGGGGAGTGTTTTTAATTTAAATATCCACCTCATCTCTTGCTGTAACAACCTCTTATCAAAATCTAATTTGTTGGGATCACCATTATATTCCTTTAAAAAAATGTAAAGCTAACAGGTGTTCTATAAAAACCTATCATGATGTTCCTAATATAATCTTCAATACGGGTACGTACTTGTCTCGTCGTGTTTCCCAGGCATTTAAATTTACACGGGCAAGTTAAAACATAAATGATATTGGTAATATGACAAGTTGTCCATCAATCTTCTATACTTTACCCTGTGGATATATCTTCAAATTACGTTGTCACTTTCTTTTAAAAGGTCCCCTCTATTAAACTTATACACCACTTCATAGGCTTTTTCTAAAATATCAGAGTAACGTTTTTCTAAAAATTCATTCCTAAAATCTTTGCTTTTTTTTCTCATATATAGCTGACTTCGAACAGTTTCTCCTCATTAATTGACCCTTGGGGATACTGCTCTACTATGGACTATAGCAGGGGGTAGGCAGCCTTTGGCACCCCAGATGTTGTGGACTACATCTCCCTTGATGCTTTGCCAGCATTTTGGCTGTAAGGGCATTATGGGAGATGTAGTCTAAAACATCTGGAGTGTCGAAGGTTGCCTACCCCTGGACTATAGTAACAAAAAAGGATAAAACTATTAACATCTACCTTCTTAAAAAGGTGTTGGTGTGGATACAACTGTCTAAATATAAATATTCTAATCTAAAAAAAAAGTAACATTAGTGTCACTATAGTCCACAGTTGGCTTAATCCCACAGGAATTCGAATTGAGGTGCTCATTGAAGAGACAAAAGGTCCTCCTTGAATCCCCTCCAAATTCAGAACAGGTCATCTATGAAATGGCAATAGGCAACCAGATTACACGCCCAGCCATGCCCACCATAAATATACGATTCTACCCAATAGATGTCTCTCCGCAGTGACAATGATCCATTGTGCTATGATGAGTAAGGTCTGTGGGGGAGCTATGGGCCAGTAAGGAAAACGTAACATTTTTATACTAGTATACTATTTGCATGATGAGCAGATGCCTCAGAATTTCACTGTATAAAAATTTAAGCCAGCACTATATCCTGCAGTAGCATATTGAGTTCGCATGCGGTGTGGTTCGCCTTACGTTATTCCACCAGGGAGATGAGAGACAAAAGCCTGTTATTTGTGAAGCACAGGCAGCCATATTGATCACTGGAATTTAGGTGGAGCCAGGGCTAAAGTTGCGCAAGTGTGAGCAAGATACTGCATGAGTAATGAGGGAAGCTCCAGAATGGACATTCTACAGGGAAAAGTAGGCCCCAGAAGGCTTTGCATGGAGGAAGCCTAAGGTTGAAGCCTTTCGGCAGTGGGGGAACTGGGTCAAGCATAAGACTCTGCAGGGAGACATATACAGAGCAGAGCTCTGCAGGGAGAAATATACAGAGCAAAGCTCTGCAGGGAGAAATATACAGAGCAAAGCTCTGCAGGGAGAAAGCAGAGGGCACTGGAGTGTACTGGGAACCAGAAGCACATAATTTATCAATATATTATTATTATTATTATTATTATTGCCATTTATATAGCGCCAACAGATTCCGTAGCGCTTTACAATATTTTGAGAGGGGGGATGTAACAATAAATAGGACAATTACAAGAAAACTTACAAGAACAATAGGCTGAAGAGGACCCTGCTCAAATGAGCTTACAGTCTATAGGAGGTGGGGTATTAGAGACATTAGGATAGGAGATATCAAGTAGGAGTGAAGCAGAGCTGGAGGAGAGAGCAAAGCACTGTCCCATAGGAGAGCAAGAGACAGGTATGTAAGGGAGAGATTACTCTGGGAGGCCATACGCTTTCCTGAAGAGATGGGTTTTAAGGCCCTTCTTAAATGATTGAAGACTAGGGGAGAGTCTGATGGCACTAGGCAAGTTATTCCATAGGAGAGGAGCTGCCCGTGAGAGGTCCTGCAAGCGCGAGTTGGCCGTACGGGTGCGAGCAGCGGTCAGGAGGTGGTCGCGGGCAGAGCGGAGGGTACGAGGAGGGGCATACCTCTGGATCTGTGAAGAGATATAAGAGGGGCTGGAATTGTTCAGTGCTTTGAATGTATGGGTTAGCACTTTGAATTGACTCCTATAGGATACAGGGAGCCAATGTAAGGACTGGCAGAGGGGTGAGGTGTGAGAGGACCGACTGGAGAGGAAAATCAGTCTAGCTGCAGCATTCATTACAGACTGTAGCGGGGCAATATGGCTTTTGGGGAGGCCAGTCAGGAGAGGGTTACAGTAATCCATGCGGGAAATTACTAGCGCTATATTGGATATATATCTAAACAGGGCCAGTAATAAGGGTCTGTCTACTCTAAGCAGCTCCGCTAACTGCTAATATAGTTCACCGGCCCATCTATAGATCTTCTCTCTTACTGGACACATGAACTGAATTCATACCCATAGCTCAAATACATATAATTGTATCACTTATCTTCTGACCGCTTGGTGTGAACGTTCCAACACAAACAGGACCTTTTCGGCCACATTGTGTTTAAACCCCTTAAGGACACATGACATGTGTGACATGTCATGATTCCCTTTTATTCCAGAAGTTTGGTCCTTAAGGGGTTAAAGCCACATATATTCTAGAACGTAACTCGCTGCATATGTAATCCAATGTCTATCTTCTGAGATCGTGATGTCTTCTCCTGTTATATTTCTTTGACTTCCATTTCTTTATTTTTAGGAACACCTCCCATCGTTAACTGGATTACAGCCGACCCTCAAAATCCCACCGCGGGGGAAGATCTTCAACTCAGATGCCAGATTAGTAACTTTTCTCCTACTGATTTAATAGTGGAATGGTTCAAAAATAACAATAAGCTAAACACTGGCATTTCAAACTCACCCTGCGTCGCCAGTGCGAAAGGACTCCATTCAATGTGGAGTTTTTTAAATATCGTCCCTCAAATTGAGGACAATGATAGTGTCTTTACATGCAGGGTCCAACATGTTGCTCTCAGGGAATTTGAAGAGAGAGCCTACATACTGAATATACGTTGATGTACAGATTTACGATAAGTTTTGAGGTAACATTGTAAATATATGAATTGAAATAAAATGTTATATATATAAAAAAAAACTTCCTTAACCTTTTTTCATTTTATTTTACATTTTCGATGCATGGATAGTCAAAACGTATCCTAAATTATCATTTCATAGATTTTGTAAAATCACCTGAAATTTTTATTTAAGAAGAAATGTTTGTTGTTGTCAAATACAGTTAATATTTTGCTTACTTATCCTCTATATTTATTTAACAAATATGTATGGTCTGAAAATTGAAATAAAACACCCAGAACATGGGTAAGTACCGTATATACTCGAGTATAAGTCAAGTTTTTCAGCAAATTTATTGTGCTGAAAAACCCCAACTCGACTTATACTCGAGTCAATGTCTGTATTATGGCAACTTACATTGCCATAATACAGACAAGGGGCTGTGGGGGCTGCAGAGAGCGCTTACTTACCTCTTCTGCAGCTCCTGTCAGCTCCCTTCTCCTCCGCGCCGGTCCGGTCAGCTCCCTCTGCAAGTCCCAGTGTAAGTCTCGCAAGAGCCGCGGGGTCATAGTGCGGCTCTCGCGAGACTTACACTGGGACTTGCAGAGGGAGCTGACCGGACCGGCGCGGAGGAGAAGGGAGCTGACAGGAGCTGCAGAAGAGGTAAGCGCTCTCTGCCAGCCCCCCTCCACTGAACTGCCAATGCCACTGGACCACCAGGGAGTGAGAGCTTCCCTCCCTGCCATGTATCAAGCAGGGAGGAGGAACGAAAAAAAAATATATATATATTATATATATATATATATATATATATATATATATAAATAATAATATTTATAAAATAAAAAATAATAATAAAAAATTATTAAAATAATAATAAAAAAATAAAAATAAAAATGCCCACCCCCCACCAAGGCTCTGCAACACACACACTCACACTGCACTCATACACACACACACACACACACACACTGCACTCATACACACACTGCATTCATACACACACACACTGCACTCATACTGTCAGGGTATTTATATCGGCAGACATTTTGTGCTATGATAGAAATTAAAATGTATATTGCCTAAATCACTCTGAACAGAGCAGACTCCATTTTGTTATTTTCAAGCTAACATAAGACACAAGTTTTCTATCCCTTCTGTAAAACTAACCACTTTGCCAGAGCTAAGGAATTCTTACTATATACAAACCTGTTGATAAGAAATGAGAATGGGGGATGGACAGACTGTCTAAATGCTAATGGAATATAATTAATTCTAAAACCAGACATTTATGACAGAGAAGATTAAATAATTTAATTTTACTTTCGATATTGTATAAGATTCCCATTGTAAGAGAAAGGGGTCATACTTAGTTATAACTGTCATATTAGAAATCATAGCAGAATTTGCCAGACACATAGTCTGAAGAAAGCCCAAAGAAACTCTTGAACGGACAGAAAACTTAAGTTATAGACAACCATAAAGATAAGGTAAATGACGTCAAAATAGCCACCAGGAAAAGTTAACTCTTTCCTGGATAGGAATGTTTAGTGGGACGAGACTGCCCTCTATAGACCAAATACTTAAATTGCTATCTGGAAGGTAACCACACCTCCAGTTTTCTATTGGTCTATCACCTAGTGACGAACAGATAATTTTTCCCTTTAAAAGTTAAGACAAAGGGAAGAGGGGGATGCAAAGGAAGCAAGAAAGTAAGCAAAGAAGCAAAGGGCTAAGCAGTCGGGGGAAGGAGTCAGAGGAAGCAGTCGGAAGCAGGCTAAGTCAGGAGACAGAGAAAGAGACCCATGACATTCAAATTCCTGAGAATACCTGAGAACATCTGATGAGAACATCTCTTTAACTGGTAATTATATTGGTTTATCATGATATATGACTGGATAAATCACGATCAGATTTCGATATTTAGAAATCTTAGTTACTAAATAATATATGGTTATAACATCCCAATCTGCAGATGGGAAATTAATAATTATGTATTAATGTGACATATCACATGTTAGCATATCGTGATATTTATCAAGGTGTATTGATTTGCTCTAAAATAAGATAAAATATCTGTTTAGGCAAGTTAAGATTATGCTTATAGAATTTGATAGATTTCTCTTATTGGATGGTTCCAGGAAATGACTAATGAGCTGGTTTAAATGTTATTTTATTTAAAATCACATGAGAATAGGTCTTAATTACCTAGGAGGTCTAGCCAGCATTGAAAGGGTTATTCTAACTGTCAGCTAAAGTTTTATGGCTTTAAGCTGCTAGCTCTGTGTGTGAAACTTCACTTTAGTTCTCTGTGAAGCCCATCATAAATCTTTTTTGACAATTGCTATGTTAACCAGTGAAATGTATTGCCATTTGTATTGCATACTCATGTTATACTGAATATTCATTGATTATTATCACGCATTTATTATTATTTAATTTGTCACAATAAATTGTATCTATAACAAATTGTGATTTTATTTATATGGAATACATTTCACTTACACGATAACGATCTTTGGGATCTGAGAATTGAAATAGTGGGCAATTCTCAACTGTTTACTATTATTATCCCATAAATATCCCCACAATACACACACACACTGCATTCATACACACACACACTGCACTCATACACACACACACTGCACTTATACACACACACACACACTGCACTTATACACACACACACTGCACTCATACACACACACTGCACTCACACACACACACACACACACACACACACTGCACTCATACACACTGCACTCATACACACACTGCATTCATACACACACACTGCACTCATACACACACACTGCATTCATACACACACACTGCACTCATACACACACACTGCATACATACACACACTGCATACATACACACACTGCATTCATTATATACACACCCTGTAAATAAATATTCAATTAATATAATTTTTTTAGAATCTAATTTTATTTAGAAATTTACCAGTAGCTGCTGCATTTCCCACCCATACTTATACTCGAGTCAATAAGTTTTCCCATTTTTGGGGGGTAAAATTAGGGGCCTCGGCTTATATTCGGGTCGGCTTATACTCGAGTATATACGGTATATCCCAAGGAGACCATTTAGTTGTGTGTCACATAAATCCAATTTTATATCCATCTACAAATTCCGTTATCAATTGTGTTCCATTTTTGTATACATTATGAGCACAGTTGTTGGACTTTTTTTTGTAAATCTTTATTTTTCTTGTGCTTAAAAGTACAAAGCATCCTGCCATGCCCAGGGTGAAAATAAACCAGGACACCCATTAAAAATCGCTAAAAAAATAAAAAATAAACTTGAGAAATACATACACACTAGAAGTCTTTAACCTATTCCTGGATGTTGGCCGTTACAGCTCATCCCCTTCCTGGTACTCAAATAAGTGTCTTTTCATTCACATTTTGTAGGAGAATGATCAGGGCACAAACATACCCTAGAACAGTGAAATACTAATGGTGTTGTCACAAAACTGTAATAATCATGCAGGTATTGAGGTCACCCCCTCCAGTATATAACCCCCAGAAAAATATACATAGAAAAAAAATCTAAATAATACCGCACTCAAAGTATACTGCAGAAAAAATTAATAATTTAATATGTTGTTATTGCATAGGAGGAGCAAAAAAATAGGTGTCATCCACAGGTATATAACTAAAAAAAAAAGTATATTTCAAATTATACCAAAGAGTCAAGAATATGTTATGTCAATTTACATATATATCTGTTATTTCCGTAACACAAAAGGCAGCCAATTAATACATTTTAACAATAGCCACTATGAGGTCTGGTGGATCCACCTAATATTGTCACTTCATTATTATGATCAAGTAATTTCCCGCATGGATTATTGTAACCCTCTATTAATTGGTCTTCCCAAAAGCCCAAAATGTATTAATTAGTTGCCTTTTGTGTTATTGAAATAACAGATATATACGTATTGTGGCGAAACCAACCTCGCCACTGGGCCCTGGAGAAGCCTGTTTGCCCGCCTCCTACCGGCTGACTATGGCCCCTGGATTATTTGGGGCATATTGTATTCTATTGTGCGACTGCTGGCCCTTTAAGCACAGTGAATGGTATTTTATTGTACTGCTGCTGGCCCTTTAAGAACTGTCTGGGGACATATTGAGACTTTGGGTAACAATACCCTTTAAGACTATGGCCCCTGAAAACGTATGGACTTTTATTTGGTGTGTATGGCCCTTTAAGAACCGTCTGGGGACATCTTGTAACTTTGGTGAACAATGCTCCTTTAAGACTATGTCCCCAGACCTGTAAAATAACTTGCCCCTGGCTTTCCCCCACTTGGTTCAGTATATAGGGCTTACTGAACCAAGTACCACACAGGCGGACCACCCAGAAGTTAAAGTGTGCAGGCAATTTACCTCCCAGGCTGTGAGGTTACTGCAGGTTAATTGCACGTGGCGGCGGCCATCTTTGTTCAGTCGAATGCGGTCAGCGGTGTATGCTAAAGATTCTGTGGAACTGAAATCGGCTACACATTTTGCCGAACACCGCTGACCCTTACCTTCTTCCATACTGAACTTGCAGCTCCAGAGACTAAGTCCCGTTCGAAATGGGACTTAGTCGTTTTTTCGCATGAAATTGACCGACCGCACAGCCCAAATCTATGGAACTGTTTTGGGCAGGAAATTGTGCTTGCGGTCGGTCATAAAGGACTTCCAGCTAACTTTTGATCCACTGGAGGGATTTGGCTGATTTTTGGAAGGGTTTATGTTTAAAGTGTGCTGATTCTAAATATGTGGTTTTTGGGAAGATTGGATGTATGGATTTAAAGTTATAGCACATGTATAAAAACTGTAGTTTTCCTGGCTGTAATAATTATGTTAACTGGTTATCTGAGGGGAGGGGATGTGTGGGTTGTACCATGTATGTGATTGGTTATTTTATGCCTCCCCCTGGGTGTGGCCTGTAAGTGTACAAGTGTAATAAAAGCCAGGCTGGATGAGCAAGTCCAGAGTTCCTGTTTTACCCTCAAAGTGATGTGTCGTCTCATTATTGGGGGGAAGGATTTATTGCATGCTGTTCCAGTTGACTGCTAGGAGTACAAGCCTATTCGTATGGTTCCTATTCAATGGTCTACAGCATTCATATGCTTGGGAGAATTTAAAAGGTTTCTCGGATTCGGTGATTGTGGTGTCTGCCAGAGTGCTTGGAGTCCTCAGGAAGCACTAGGAGCATCCATTAACGGAGGTACTCAGTCGGGGTGCCAGGTCATCAGTTACACGTATATACCCCTTAGGAGATTTCTTCTTCACTGTGATCTACATACCCTAGAACAGGGCCATCGTAACATCATAATAGGGACCCTGCCTACGCAACCACACACAGGAATAGAAATATAAACAATCAATAAAAGTAAGCTTATATTTATAGGTCCCGCTAACAAATACACACACGCACAGACTGCTGAATACACACACACAAACACAGACTGCCGAATAAAGACACACAGACTGCTGAATACACACACAAACACAGTCTGATGAATACACACACGGACACATACTGTGGCAGTGTGAGTGAATAGCACTATATTAGCCCCAGAATGACACTTTCCATGTTCCCTGACTAGAGGGGGTTCAAAATCAGGCTGCTCTAGAACACTGATGAGGGTGCTACACAAACCCTATGCAGAGGGGAATCAGTCTCTCCTGTGAAGACCTGGAGTGTAGACAGAGAGACTGTGAGCCTGAGAGTCCAAGACTGCTAAACCAGTATAGCAAGAAAAGGTATTTTGCAAGCGTTTAATTTTGTTGTTTGTTAAACTACCAGTTAGTTGGTCTCCAGTGTGGAGTAGGATTTAAATTTGTGTTCAATGTTGTGTTGTGGCTAAAGTAAGACTGGCTTGCTAAACAAAGCTTTTCTCTTACTGGAAGAAAGAGCTGTTTCTGTGGTTTATGACCCAAGAGCCGACCAACCTGCTACATACATACACAAACAGACTACAAGATACACACACACAGACTGCTACATACATACACAAACAGACTGCTGAATACACACATACACTGCTACATACCTCACACACACACAGACTACTGAATACACACACACAGACTGCTACATACATACACAAACAGACTGCTGAATACACACATACACTGCTACATACCTCACACACACACAGACTGCTGAATACACACACAGACTGCTACATACATACACAAACAGACTGCTGAATACACACATACACTGCTACATACCTCACACACACACAGACTGCTGAATACACACACACAGACTGCTACATACATACACAGACTGCTGAATACACACACATACACTGCTACATACCTCACACACACAGAGGCTGCTTAATACATAGAGACTGCTGAATACACACATACAGACTGCAGTGAGGGGTGCAGTGTGTGTGTGTGTGTGGTAGGGTGTGTAATGTGTGTTGGGGTTGCAGTGTTTGTGGAGGGGTGCAGTGTGTGCAGGGGTTTAGTGTGTGTGGAGTGGGTGCTGTGAGTGGGGAGGCATAGTGTGTGTGTGAGGGGGTTCAGTGTGTGTAGGGGTTGCTGTGTGTGGAGGGGATGCTGTGAGTGGGAGGGGAATAATGTGTGTGGGGCTAATGTGTGTGTGTGTGGGGGGGGTTCAGTGAGTGTAGAGAGTGGTGTGTGTAAATATATATATATAGATAGATAGATGTACTTTTCAGAATAAAGAAGACTTTGATTTGGAAAACCTTGGAGTGCTGGTATTTTCTCACTTTATATTACCTAGCAACCAGAGCACCAGGTATTAACTATTTTTGGTTGGAGTGCAGGGGTTAAATATATATATATATTTTTAGCTTTATATTATTATTATTATTACAATTTGTTTATTATTATTTTTTATTATTATTATTATTTTTTAAAGCTTTATATTATTCTGGAATATATAGTCCAGTTATCAGCTTTTTATTATGAAGACGTTTAGCTGAACTACAGCTTCCAAAATCTTCTGCTGTATTTACTGATGTCATGAACTGTGAGAAATAAGATAGTTTAGGCAGAAGAGCCAGGAAGGGATTGGAGTCGTTACCTAGGCAGGTATACCAGGAAGAAGAAATGATTACACAATGGGAGTGGTGGGACAGGCGATGCAGGGTTCAGAATACTGCAAAACTTTATTTTCTTCCAACTACTATACAAAATTGACCATGCAACAATACAGCTAATTGTTTAGACCTTGAGTTATAGAAGGTGCCTAGATTGTCCCTTTCAGACTAGGATTGCTCCCTTTTCAGTCTGTCGCCTTTAGGTGTCCCCGAGTGGCATACGCCATGTCAGTAGAAGAATCCCGTCCCGATTACATTCCTTCCACTTTTGGATTTAACGACAGCTATTTGTGACTGCACCATGGGACGCTACAGAATGGATCCACTATAAAAGGTAATTCTTTTAATGTTTAACTTTTTCTCAGGGTAACCAGGCAGACTGTTTTGGCCTACAGACAGAGCCTATTCGTACATGGATTTATTATTGGTTTCCCTTTTCTGGCAAAAAAAAAAAAAAAAAACATGTTCATACAGGCAGTTTAAATAAAAGTCTGGGAAATCTAAATTTTTTTTTTAAATTTTAAAAAATCAGGCAGATATAATAAAACTCTGTGAAATGTAAATCTTATATACAAAAAAATCAGACAGATTAAATAAAACTGTAAAATCTTTTTTTTTTTTTTTTTTAAATCACGAAGATTAAAACTATCCAAAATCTAAATTGTATTTAAAACAAACAGGCAGTTTAAATAAAACTCTGGGAAACCTAAATCTTAGATTACTTTTTTTTTTTTTTTTTTATTAAGCACATTAAATAAAATTCGGCGAAATTTTAATCTTTCAAAAAAAAAATGTATTTATTTTTTTTTTTAAATCAAGCTGTTTAAATAGAAATCTTCAAAATCTACAAAAAAATAATTTCATTCTCTTTATTGTGTCTCCCGATATAAAAATGCCTGGTATCCAAAAAGTTAGAAATATTTGTTAATGTATCCAAAGCTTCTATAATAGTGGTTTCTGAATCTAAAAATGAGATGGCTTCTCCAGACGGAGTGTTGGACGAGGTGTCTGTCTTGTATAGCTGTGTTGCAGACACTGAGAATATGTTTTCTGTGAAACTACGGGTTGTGCTACAGTTTGTGTATATTAACCTGCAGTATGGAAGAGTGTGTAGAACTACCTTCCTAGAGAGGTCTGTGACAATGAGTCACCCAGCCCCATTGACATTCATTATCTTGCTGAGTCTGAGCTCTTACATAGACTGTGATTGTAAATGGCTCCACCTACAGGCAGAGATAAGTAACAACAAATTGCTGCAGGCATTCAATCGACTGGTGAGTTTCAGAGACTGTTCTCCCAAATCTCTGATTTTACTTTTAATTAGACAGCAACGCAATTCTTGCTTTTAGATTCCTGCCGCAACTAGAGAGTGTATGCATTTATTGTCCGTATACGGACACTCTAGGATATGTAAAAAGTAACATGGTTAAACTGGACAAATAAAGCTGTGACTATTTTTTTAAAATTTAATATTATAGTATTTAAAAACATAATTAAAATAATAAAATGCATTTAACAAAATATAAATAAATGAAAGACCTATAATTATACTGCATTAGATGGTCTCCATATTATACATTGAACCTTATGACTCTGTTATTGGTCAATGTGTTGCAGTTTGTGTTCTGAGTGTTCAATGGATTATGTATTTTATTTTCACTAGATTGTGCTATTCGTATTTGTAGTTTGATACACTTTATGTGCCGGATGTTTGGTTAGTTTATATTGGATAGATATTTTTAATTTGGAGTGGGGGTTATAGGCTATAGCGTTGGATTGTCCTCTCGGTCATGTTATGTTTTTCTTTCTCAACAGAAAATGTTGTTTTGTGTATTTTATTTTCCTTTTTTTGTGTGTGTGTTTTTCAGATCCCTGATGAAGACTTCTCCAACAACTGTCCATCGGGTCCAAAACTTCCAAATATAAAATCTGGTGGATCTCCGGTAAGTAAACATCCAATCGTAAAGAATAATATCGGAGTAGATTACATCGGTTAAAAATAAAAAAAAAAGGTAAAGGGGGAGGCGGCGCCACAGGTGAAAAAAAAACAGATTATAAACTATACAAGCACATATACAAGACACTATATAAGAGAAAATACACACAAGATAAAAAAAACAAAAAGAGTTCGAAATATGTATAATGAATAATAATCAAGAGTCCAAGAAGTAAGTCCAAAAGAGTCTATGCCTGATAAATACATTAAAAAGTCCAAATAAAACCTTGTAGAAGAAGTCAATCACAATCTTGTCAGGGGAAGTATGGACATGGGATATTCAGGAAATCCGTATGAAAAAATAAAAAGACAGCAAATAATGGTGCAGTATTACCCAACAGGTACTACGTATTATTTTGTAAGAGGTCTATATGGTCCTACTCACGTTTTCCAGAGCCATAAGACTAGCTCTAGTGTGGATGGCAGTCAGTGGTACAATTCCCACTTATGGGATACGTGAAGTTTTGTAGTAGATGGATATCTTGTTGGTATAAGGACCATATGAAATATAAAATAAACAATAATAGTGCTTATTGTATAAAAGCCAGGGATGAAATAATAAAATACCAAACTGAAAACGAAAAACTCCAAAAAGGCAGGAAGCAAGCCTTAGCCTCAGAGTTTAAAGGGAGGGGGGCGGCTTACAGAGGTATAAAAGGGCTTAACCCTAAAAATATAGAAACTAATAGAGGTGGATCACTCCTAAGAATAGGAGAGAAAACAACTTAATAAAGAATACCTCTAGTGAGGATACAATATAGGGTAATAAACTTTTTTGAAAAGAAGAGAGTAGTCACATACAAAGCAAAAAAATAACGTATCAAAACATGATATGTGAGATCAAAA
The DNA here is from genome assembly GCF_036172605.1 of Pelobates fuscus. Classification (NCBI taxonomy): domain Eukaryota; kingdom Metazoa; phylum Chordata; class Amphibia; order Anura; family Pelobatidae; genus Pelobates; species Pelobates fuscus. Next base: position 292,818,935 of record NC_086322.1, read on the forward strand.
TGATAATGGTAGAGCGCAGGTTATTGATCTTAATAGCTCAGTGAGTACAGTCGGTTACAAATGTAACTTAGTCTACTGCTATGGATAGGTACTGAGCTGTTATAACGATCTAAATTGGTACAAAGTATCAGACCTGGTAAAGTATTACAAGTGAAGTAACTGTATCGTAAACTCCACCCTCCATATAGCCCCAGGTTCGGGATAATTGTAGCCATTGTGCTTAACACAGTACTAATGGTCACCCTCCTATTACTAGCAGACCTTTTACGTTTTTAGGTTTGAGAGGGGCTACTAGGCACTTACTACCTCCTATAGAGATTATTATACCGTCCTAATCTCTGAGACGGCTTTGGTCCATGTGAGGGTGACTGCTTCCAAGCAATAGGGGTGTGACTCATGTTTACGTAGGTGCTCACATCGTTAACCTTTCTACATTTGTTGAGGATCATGCACCTTACCCTTCTCCATCCCAGCAAGTCCACCCATAACCCTTGAAGTTCTGTAATATACCCATATGGGGTGTACTCAGACTGTTCTGAGTTTGGGATCAATGTAGCAGTTAGGCTAACCGCATTAATGAGGATCACCCTCCCCTAACTAGCAGATCTTTTACTTTCTTAAAGGAACACTATAGTCACCTAAATTATTTTAGCTAAATAAAGCAGTTTTAGTGTATAGATCATTCCCCTGCAATTTCACTGCTCAATTCACTATCATTTAGGAGTTAAATCACTTTGTTTCTGTTTATGCAGCCCTAGCCACACCTCCCCTGGCTATGATTGACAGAGCCTGCATGAAAAAAAAAAACTGGTTTCACTTTCAAACAGATGTAATTTACCTTAAATAATTGTATCTCAATCTCTAAATTGAACTTTTATCACATACAGGAGGCTCTTGCAGGGTCTAGCAAGCTATTAATATATCAGGGGATAAGAAAATCTTAATTAAACAGAACTTGCAATAAAGAAAGCCTAAATAGGGCTCTCTTTACAGGAAGTGTTTATGGAAGGCTGTGCAAGTCACATGCAGGGAGGTGTGACTAGGGTTCATAAACAAAGGGATTTAACACCTAAATGGCAGAGGATTGAGCAGTGAGGCTGCAGGGGCATGTTCTATACACCAAAACTGCTTCATTAAGCTAAAGTTGTTCAGGTGACTATAGTGTCCCTTTAATACTGATAAATACTGAATCATCACGCTAGCATTGAACCCACATGTCTAGACGTTCTATAATCTTGGAACATGTTTGCTGCCCATATCTAGATCTGATCCAATACCCACTTCCTGATTTTGTTGAGGGGAATATATGGAAGGTCTGTTGTATATAACAACAACTTGATACGTATCCCAGACTTAGTGGACGTACTAACAATCAGCTAGTTTGCATCTCAGTTTATTTATTAGAAGGTCACTGCAGGGTGGAGTATACGATACAGTTACTTCACTTGTAATACTTTACCAGATCTGATACTTTGTATCAATTTAGATCTTTATAACAGCTCAGTACCTATCCATAGCAGTAGACTAAGTTACATTTGTAACCGACTGTACTTGCTGAGCTATTAAGATCAATAACCTGCGCTCTACCATTATCATTTTGATCTCACATATCACGTTTTGATACACGTTATTTTTTTGTTTTGTATGTCTGTTCTCTTGTTTTCAATAAGGTTTATTACCCTATATTGTATCCTCACTAGAGGTGTTCTTTATGAGGTTGTTTCCTCTCCTATTTTTAGGAGTGATCCACCTTAGTTAATGAAATACGAAGTGGTTACTCACATTTTATGGAGCAGGCAGGCTGCTCAATGGATAAAGCTTGAGTGGTATAATCCCCACCAAGGATTCTTTGGAGTCAAATTCTCACTGGAACAATAAAAACTCTGGTGCCAGGTAAAAATGAAGAAGAGTAAAATGGCTGACTCACAAGTTGAAAGTGGCAAAACACAGCAATTAAAATACCACTTGGCCAAAAGACCTTTAATAGAATACAGCAATTACAATACCACTTTCAACTTGTGAGTCAGCCATTTAACACTTTTATTTATTTTTACCTGGCACCAGAGTTTTTATTGTTCCAGTGAGAATTCAACACCATTATTTGCAGTTTTTTTACATTTTTCATACGGATTTCACGAATATCCCATGTCCATACTTCTCCTGACAAGATTGTGATTGACTTCTTATACTAGGTTTTATTTGGACTTTTTGCTGGATCTATCAGGCATAGACTCTTTTGGACTTACTTCTTGGACTCTTGATTATTATTCATTATACATATTTCAATTTTTTTTGTTTTTTTTTATCTTGTATGTATTTTCTCTTATATGGTGTCTTGTATATGTGCTTGTATAGTTTATAATCAGGTTGTTTTTTTTTCCCACCTGTGGCGCTGCCTGCCCCTCCACCTTTTTTAGTTTTGTCTACGCTATAGGGCCTCTGAGGGAGCCCTATTTTTCAGGTGTGCTGCCTTATATTTATCTCTGTAAGATCTATTATATTCGCACTGATCCTTTGCACATAGATTACATCCGTTGCAGTCTTACTGTTACTTTGTAGGTCTATTGATATACAGTGTACACTTGCACTTATTATAAAAGTAAAACATATAGAAAATAATCTATTTAGGACACAGTGAGTTGTAGAAGACTGGCTTGTGAATTTAGGCTGAAATAGTTCAACAGGAAACTTTTTTTCAACTCTACTAAATTGACCTAAATTTTATATTTTCTCATTCAATTTTAACTCAAATCAATAAACCCCTCTCCCGAAATTTTCGAGGACACAACACAGAGCCTACATTTTGATACCTGATTATCACCCACTTTATTCAACTTTTTGAACTTCCATTTAAAAAAAAATAATAAAATAATATATATATATACACACACACACGGTCATTCACTAAAGTGAGAATTCACTGTGGATTCAAAGTGAATTTCAAATGAAGAGAGTCATTCCACCCATCATGACCATCTTGGTGATTTAAAGTGGTCATGCTGGTAGAAGTGTGTGTGTAGTATTTCTGTTTGAAACGCTGCACTTACAGAATAATCTGCACTTTTTTTGATGGGGGCTTGTTACACCCCTCAGCACACGTGACTTTGGAATCGTGGAACTCTGTTCTGGGATCCTCCTATAACCGCCATCTTGTTCTCTTTTCAGATTAGAGCTGCAGCCAACGTTCGGAAGGTTCTAAATGAAACAAAGTTATTTTTGGAGACGCAGTACAAGAGACTGGGCTTCGAGCAGCTAGCCTGGGGTGAAATTAGGGAATTGTTTAAACATCAAGAAGAGGAACTGCGTAAATGTGTAGGTAGAACCCAATGTTACACAGATACTGCTTTTTGACTATCCCCTTTTTAGAAACCTTATATACACAGGAGGGGGGAATCACAATTACTTACTCAAATGTTTTAGTTTCTTGGAAAATAAACTAATTTCTCCACCGGAATTCCAGTTAGTCCCTCTGCATCAGTTACAATTTAAAAACCCAATTCCCTCTGGTGCCCAACACGAACCCATGCAAGGTCACATAGGGTACATGGCTGGATTCTAAAATCTAGGGGGAATTCTGTACAAGCTATGTGGTATATTTGTGGCTTAATAGCAGCCTGCATTGCCCTAACATAGCACAGGCATCAGGGCCAGACTGGGGATACAAAGCAACCCTGGAAAAAAAATCTATGCCAGCCCCATAAGTCACTGTGCCGTGTATTGTCACATGTAATACGTACGGCTATGTCTTGCCACCCTAGATCAGCGGTTCCCAAAGTGTGGGTCGCGACCCACTGGTGGGTCGCAGGGCGATTCCCAGTGGGTCGCGCTGACCCACACATCCAGGGCCGCTGGGGAGTCAGGCAGACTGACACCAGGAGGGAGCCCGGCGGCCTGCCCTGTATGCCGCCGGGCTCCCTCCAGTCAGTCTGCCCAGCAGCTCCGGTCTGCAGCTCCACCCTCAGGGCACTCTAGTGCCAGGAAAACGAGTATGCTTTCCTGGCACTAGAGTGGTCCTTTAACTGGAGCCGCGCCGTCTTCCTTCCACCCTGGATCAGTTTCTGTCCTCCAGGACCGTGTGGGGAAGACCTCTCCTCCAGGAGAGCGTATCCGGAACAAGCTCTTAAAAGAGCTAAGTGATTAAAGCTCAGGGGAATATGCAGAGCATAGCAATCCCCAGTGTGATACAGCAATTCCCTCCAATAACGAGACGAGGCTACGTTTTGAAGGGTCAAGAAGAACTGAGGTGCTGGCACACCCAGCCTGGTTTTTATTACAGTCAGGTACAAACAGAACACACCCAGGGGGAGGTATAAAACAACCAATAACATAATAGTACAGCCCACAGTTTCCCTCCCCTCTGCTTGGGAGATAATTGAGTTTCCTACTATATCTACTCAATTATCTCCAAGCTAAAACTTACACATTTTTATACATATTTATAACTTTATGATTTTACATAGTACATGAATAAAACTTACATTTTTATAATCAATCCATTCAGGGGAACAACATATTAAAAAATGGCACGAATCAAGGGTTCAAAAGTTAAGAGAAAGTCCTTTGTGACTAAATGAAGCATGGCTTTCCGGCTTAGACCGGTTTTACAGAGCCCTCTCTCCTGGAGAAGTAATCCAATTACCTCCCAGGACAAAGACAGACAACATTGAGCACATGGTTGCAAAAAGACATAAAACACTTTAAAATACATAAAGTCCCCTTTTACACATAACACACAGACATTTCACATATCCCCAGATAGCTGGGATCTGAGCGCACAAAACTACCGAATAGCGCGCAGATCCTATTCAATTGCCATGGAGCTAAAGTCTTTCCCATAGTCTTTCATTATATGAATAGGCTCCATGGCATAGCTATCTGGGGTATCACCGCTCACACAGGGCAAGTACCGAATGACCCCACTGTATTTAAAGGGCCAGAATGAGTGACATGCACTCTGTTAGGGCCGAATACTGTTTTTAAAGGGCCCAATCTTCCAGGGCCATAGTCGCAGGGGAGGAGGCAGGCAAACAGGCCTCTCCAGGACAAAGTGGCGAAGGGCACTTCGTCACAGCGGCATTTCCAAGTCAAACGCTGTACATACAGACTTCAGACACCATGACCACTTTAAATCAATGAAGTGGTCGTGGTGCTTGCAGTAACCCTTTACGTAAAGCAGTAATAAAGTTGAATGTCATTGGTTTTATAGGTTTGATCTTTCTATAACCCTATTTTGAGGTCAATGTTACCAGTGCGTCGACATTCAGCCCTTTGGGAGATCAAAGTAGAAATTAATTTTCTATTTGGCACAAAATATATATTTCTCCTTGAAAAATTATATTTTAAAAGACTGCAGGAGAGCACATAGCCCCTTTATTGACTTCCCTTTGTCTACCAACCTTATATTCTACTTGCTATTTTTAATGTTACTATAACAATTTCTATAATGTGTGTTTTAGGCCAACACGGTGTGTGCCCAGACGATTGTTCAAACTGCGATCAAGTCAAACTTACTGGAGGTCCTTCACCTTTCCTCTTCAGCGAGACGATGGAATCTGATGAAGAAAGATCGTTAGACAAATAACAGAATCAAAGCGATAGGATTGTTTGTGAGTCTGATGTGATAGTTCAAATGACGATCTCACAATCAGCAATGTAATTGTCACGGTTATTAAGACTGCTGCCAAATGTATATCTGTATCATAAAATTTGTATTTAAAAAAGTTTAATGCTGTGATATTCGCATGAAACATTTCTTCATCATTATATGTGATACTGCTGTATATATTTTCTGGGGGGGAAAAAATAAACTTAATTGACAATCAAAATATGTGTAATCATCTATGTGGCTCCACTAAGTATTTCCACTAAACATGGAATGGCAAATTGGAAGCAAAAGTGAAAAACAGCTGGTTTCGGAAGAAATTAGCCAACTGATTTATAGTCATAAACCAACTGTTATTTTCTATTAATAACGCAGAAATATTGATAAAGTTCAGATTTTCATTCACATAAAATAATAGTTGTGTATTATTATATTGTGTTTTAGGATTTTGGTTGTAACAGCTGCAACCATCCACTAGAGGGGGTTTATGTATTGAGTAAGTATAGTATCAAAACACGTCAGATAATGGGGAAAAAAACGGCTATTCCAATTGCACATATTGACAAAAATAAAAGTAACAATGGTCAAAGAATTTGTTGTTACCAACACCTAAAGAAAACCAACATTTAATATAAGTAGGCGTTATGTCAGAGTGACTAGGAAACAGGAGAGAAAAGTCATAGAAAGTAAATTAAAAAGTAGAGAAATACAGGTAGGTGATTCTCGGAAACGTGGGCTGAGGTAACTGAAAAGATCTCCACGAAGGGAAATTCAGAATGCCCCAAAAAAAAGGTACAAAACATAGTCAACACATTAGCCAGTCTGGGGTGTGAGTACGTGCCCCTAATGTACCATCAAAAGAGAAAGAAAAAAGGTAGGGCATGTGTTTTTGTACCGGATTAGCTGGTATAGAGCAGTGTGATTTACTAAGCTGGCGATTGATGTCCTCCTCTGTTAGGCAGCGTGTGTGGATATTAATGATTAATGATTACCGTGTACAAAATGCGCTAAGATTTGGCGTTTTAAGGAGCCTTTTTCTGCGGTCTAGAGCTGGCTAGGTTACAGAGATAACAGGCAGAGCTGGGTTAAATACAGAGAAACAACACACAGAGCTGGGCACAATAAGCAGATACCATAACTATCCCACACAGCCAGGATCACTGTGATGGATTCAGGCCCGGACTGGCCATCGGGCAAACCGGGCAAATGCCCGGTGGGCCGCGATGGCCACGGGCCGGGGAGATCCAGCCGGTCTATGCAGGGCCGGCGCTATCCAAGCGCCGGCCCCGCTGTGTTGCATTAAGGGCCGGTGGGGAGATCAAAGATCTCCCTCACCGGCCCACTTGCAATCAAACGCGGCCGCCGGCGGGGGAGAGAGGGAGGGAGCCAGCCTGCCTGGAGGAGGACCCGGCGGAGCTCTAACTTGCAGCTCCGCCGGGTTTCTCTCGCGAGATCCGGTCCGTTGCCATGGCAACCGGCCCGGTCTCGCGAGAGTGAACTCTAGCCCCAAAGGGCTAGAGTTCACTTACCACGAGGACCACCAGGGATGGATGTCAGCAGCCCCCCCTCCCCTCCAGGCTATAGGTAAGAAATTAAGAGGGGGGGGGGGGGTATAATGTCCATTTAAAAAAAAAAAAAAAAGTATTATTAAAAAAAAAACACATTAATATTGGCATTTACCTGCCTCCCCTTACTACTGGAGGGGTTAAAATATATGTTTATTATTATCATTGTATGAGGGTGATGTGTGTTAGGGTATTATTTAGGGTACACCACCCTCATACAGCATCCTAACACACATCACCCTCATACATCACCCTAACACACATCACCATCATACATCACCCTAACACACACCACCCTCATACAGCATCCTAACACACACCACCCTCATACAGCATCCTAACACACATCACCCTCATACATCACCCTAACACACTTCACCCTCATACAGCACCCTAACACACATCACCCTCATACAGCACCCTAACACACATCACCCTCATACAGCGCCCTCACAAATCACGCTAACACACACAGCACGCTAACACACTCAGCGCCCTAACACACTCAGCGCCCTAACACACTCAGCGCCCTAACACACTCAGCGCCCTAACACACTCAGCGCCCTAACACACTCAGCGCCCCAACACACTCAGCGCCCTAACACACTCAGCGCCCTAACACACTCAGCGCCCTAACACACTCAGCGCCCTAACACACTCAGCGCCCTAACACACTCAGCACCCTAACACGCTCAGCACCCTAACACACTCAGCACCCTAACACACACACACCACCCTAACACAGCGCTCCAACACACAGCACCCTCACTCACACACACAGAACCTTCACACAGCACCCTAAAACAGACACACACACACATCACCCTCGCACAGCACCCTAACACACACACACATCACCCTCACACAGCATCCTAGCACACACACACACTGCACACCTCACACACACAGCAGCCCCCAAACACGCTGCACCACTCACACACACACACAATACTACACACCAAACATATATGTATATATACTACAGAACCCCTCACACACATACTGCACCCCTAAACACATTAAATTCCAGCCAAACAATAGATTCCTACCCAACTCTGGATAACTACAGATATACACACACTAAATCTCTATATACACTCTGAATCCTCTATACACGCACACACACACTCACTAGATCTCCTATACACACTCCTGAGTCCTTCAAACACACACTAGATCCCCTACACACAGACGCTGCACCACCTACACACACACTCTGGATCCCCTATGCACACACTAGATTCCATGTAAGCAAACACATAGCGTCTCCATAAATGGGATACAGTGAGTATCCCAATTATGGAAACCCCTGAGACAAGTTTCAAGCAAACAATGCAAGCATGTTATTAAATTTGCTTGCACTGTGCAGAACAAATACAGGGCCTTTTTCTCATGCCCTGGAAGAGCATTGAACCAACATGCTCACTTTGAGATGGGGCGTGCTTGTCATTGGGGATGACAAAACACACCCTATCTGGCCCCGCCCCCTTTTCAGTGGGCCGCTGTGAACAAAAAATGCCCGGGCTGAATTTTTTTCCCAGTCCGGCCCTGGATGGATTACACAGAGCTGCCATACAGCACATATCTCTGTATAAGGCTCCAGCGCTCTCTCTGTCTATCTGCCTAACCTTCTCTTACCTCTGTCTTTCATGGTCTCATCTTCAGTACCGCTCCTGCTTGGAAAACTGTAGCTTTATATTAAATGTTACTGCTGTTATAAAGAACATGGTTGAAGCAGCAAGATTCTGATAGACTCTGACCATGGCAGCCAATCCTGACTCACCGTTAGCTCTCAGCATGCAGTGTGCACCGGATTAAGGCAGCAGGATACTGATAGACTCCTTATTACCTTTGCAGCCGGCAATTAAAACAACATGCAGAGGTAAAATGGAGTCAGTAAGTAGCTGACATGGCTAACAGGAATGCACTCGTTACAGATCTAAACAGACTGAAATCTGAATCAGATCAGTCATCAAAGTCAAAGCCCCAGTCCTGCTGTTCGAAGCTTCACAACTTTTGAACTAGCTACAGCACGAGTGTCTCAGCTGCAGAGTGACTGAGCACTTTAACCCCTTAAGGACCAAACTTCTGGAATAAAAGGGAATCATAACATGTCACACATGTCATGTGTCCTTAAGGGGTTAAAGAAGGTGGTTGGTTTGAGCAGTAGGGGTTACTGAAACTATTAATGTCAGGCAGCACAGTGCTCTGTGTCAGAAATGTCCATCTCCCTGTCACCCCTGGGCTTCCCTGGATTTGTATATGTTAATTGAATATTTTAGCAAATTCCCTTGTTTAATCAGCCCTGAGACAGTCACTGTGGCTATTGGAGGAGAGAAGAAGATAATATTATACACTTACAATTGGCAGAGGCCAGGAACTGCTGTTCTCTTACTGTGCTGCTTCCAAGGGCTTCTTGCTTCTCTCTTCTGTGGGCACTGTAACCCACCCCCTGGTGCAATCAGTCAATGATGAACCCCTGAATAGAGAGGCAGTTAGCATGCCTCCACTCATTTGCAGCTGGCTCTGCTTCCCATTGGTAATGTGGTGGAATCTCGGTAAAAATAAATTTAGTAGGCCGAGATTACCACGTGGCATGTGTACGTGCATATGCTGACGTATCGATCAGTTGGTTGCACGAGGCAAGATACGATCAGTAGTGTACTGAGCATGTGCAAGAATACAGGATATAGTATTCCCCTCCTCCATTGTGCTGGACAAGCCATGCGGTCAAACAGGAAGTTAATTCTTATTTGTGTTGATTGGTTAAGAGAATGTGCGGGTGGAGCTTAATATGGGAGGAGTTATGTGCCTATATAAGGAGCCTGCACTATTGTCCGGGGCTCAGAACTTGTTGTATTTTGGTGACGTTAGTCCCTCTGAGTCCCGATCGGTGATCCAATAAAGAATCTCTTCCTTCCTGAAGAAACCTGTGTCTATCTCTCTGTGCTTCGCTTCCGTCAGTTTCTCCGGTATCAGTAACACTATGGAAATTCCAGAAAACGGAACGAGGAGGTAAGACAACTGCTGTTTTAGACGGCAGAACCCACTAGGGGTATACCGATTGTGCGGTAGGCCCAAAGGGGTTTAAATCTGTGTATCTGCCCCCTCTGTCGGAGGGAAGGAGCGAAGGCGCACCGCTCGATCGAACGCTCTTTAGTCAGACCGTTTGATTTGGTTAGTCAGGCGGGGTCCTGGTGTAAATAGCCCTAGCCGGACACCGGTGTCTTGTCTAGACTAGCGTTCTAGGGTGTATATTACGTTCGCTAGGTCGGAGGGACCGGGAGACTAAGCGGCGCCTGTGTAAATTCGGTTCGCTAGCTCTCAACCTATCTGGGCTAAGTGGGAAGGCGTGTAAATTTGGAACCCACTAGACTTTTGATAGTTATCGACTAAGAGGCGCCTGTGTAAATTCGGTCCTCTAGCTCGCTATATGTGGTGATTGGGCAGTGTGGCTAACCAAAACGGGTGTATATAGTTTTAGGTAGTCCATTCAAGGTACTGGCCAATAGTTTAGTTGGGAATTGTAAATGTGATAAAGATTGTTTAGTAAAGTGTATATCTTGTTAGATAGCGCGAGCTCAGCCGTCTAGCGAGAGTGTTAATAGTGTGTTGCTGTATTATAGTGCACGGTACCATAACCCTGTATATTTACTGACACTGTATATAAGTACTAATCATTGTCGTCTATTGCATGTTTAACACCATAACCACTAATAATTGTATTGTGACCTTAACTTGTGCTTTGACCTATGCTAACCGTACTGTAACCGCTATTTGTAAAAGACGATGTTACTGGGGTGTGTTATAGACGGGTAATTCATATATAGAGAATTATAGCGTGGGTGACTGTATAGTTTCGCCAAAGGGCATAATATTGATTATCTAGTGACTGGTGTAACAGCTGTGTGTGTACGGGAATTCCCTGAGTGTTTATTGTATTATTGTGTACGTTTCACTAGGTAACCGTACCACGTGGTGCTGTTGCCAGAGGAAACGGGTGTGACTGTTCAATAGTACGCGTGTATAGTATTCGTTGTCGACGACGTTCCATTGTTAAGTATGGGTGCGTCGCAGTCAACGATTCCGGATCCCTTAGGTTGTATGGTGAAGAATTTTAAAAAGGGATTCAAAACTTGTGATTTTGGGGTTAAAATGTCTCCTGTACGTTTGGTCACTTTGTGTACTAGGGAGTGGCCTACTTTGGTTGCGGCATGGCCGCCACGTGGCAGTTTGGACCCAACTCTGGTACAGCGCTTACACGTGGCTGTATCGGGTAGGCCTGAACTTTACGGCCAGTTTCCTTATATTGATTGTTGGAGACAGGTCGTAAATGACTCGCCAAAATGGATCCAGACGTGCCACGAGGAGCAATGTCGCCTCATGGTGGCTAGGACTTGTTTGTCCACTAGGACTGGTGTTAGGCCCATTTTGGACACGCCCCCTGAGTCCGAGATCCCTTTGCCGCCCCCTTACTTTCCTTTAAGAGGAAGTGACGCAAATGCAGGAAGTCCTGCACCCCTCCCCTCATTGCCCTCATCCACTTCCGCTTCCTCCTCCAGTACAGAATCCACCCCCTCTCGTACTAAATCTCCCCTTCCGGAACCAGAGCCAACCCCCATTAGATCCGAATATCCTGATTTGGCGCCACTTCAGACTTCCGGTCAAGCTTCTTCTAGCTCGGCTCGAAGTGTTTTATTCACTACCTTTTCCCAAAACCAAGCTCCCACATCTTCATGCCCTATCTCTCCCCGACTGGAACCCATGACTGACGCCCCTCTACGTAGCCCCATACAAACCCGACAACTGACCGGTACCCAACAATTAAGACATTACCAGATGCCTCTTCGCCTGAATCCCGGGTCAGCCTATATCGATGCCGCAGGTCAAATGGCACATGCTGACCCAGTCTTCGTATATGTCCCATTCACTACAACCGATCTCTTAAACTGGAAGACCCACAATTCCTCGTATACCGAGAAACCACAAGCTATGACTGATCTGTTCACCTCAATAGTACAGACACATAACCCGACATGGGCTGATTGCCAGCAGTTATTAATGACTTTGTTTAACAATGAGGAAAGGACAAGAATAAATCAAGCGGCCATTAAAGCGCTAGAGGATAAAGCCCGTACTTTGAACCAAGCCAATCCATCAGCATGGGCCGCAACACATTATCCCAACACCGATCCCGACTGGAATGTAAACGGTGCTGATATGGTCCAACTCAGAGCCTATAGAGACGCTATAATTGCTGGCATGAAAGCCGGAGGAAAGAAAGCTATTAATATGTCGAAGACAGTTGAGGTGATTCAGAAAAGCGATGAAGCGCCCAGTGTCTTTTATGACCGATTATTGGAGGCATACCGCTTGTATACCCCCTTTAATCCGGAAGACGCAGATAATTCCCGAATGGTGAACTCCGCCTTTGTCAGCCAAGCTTACGGAGATATTAAGCGCAAGCTACAAAAGTTAGAAGGGTTTGCAGGAATGTCCATCACCCAACTAATGGAGGTAGCAAATAAAGTGTATATGAATAGGGAAACAGAAAGTAAGAAAGAGGAAGAGCGCAAGATGCGTAAAAAGGCTGATATGCTAGCGGTAGCGATCGCAGGCGTAGATAGACGGGGCCCAGATAGAGGCGATAGTAGATGGAGTAGGGAGCCTTTGAGTAGGAATCAGTGCGCGTATTGCAAGGAAGAAGGACATTGGAGGAACGAGTGTCCGCAAAGAGAGCAGTACGAGAGAGACCAACCCAGGGCAGGTTACGGAAACTTTAGAGGCAGAGCGAGAGGTAGAGGAGGCCCCGGAGGGAGTAATGGTAATAGAGGGAGTAATGGGAACAGAGGAAGTGTTAGGGAAGACAGGTATTTTCCAGCAGCGCAAAGGTCCCGCGATAGAGAAGGTAGGGACTTTGTAGGATTGGCTGACACGGTCATGGAGGACTATTGATACCGACCGGGCTCCATCCCCCTTGGTCGAGCGGAGCCTATGGTCGATGTATCAATAGGGGGAAAAAGGAGTGCGTTCATGATCGACACTGGTGCTGAACATTCAGTGGTGACTAATCTAGTTGCTCCTCCATCTGGAAGGACTATTACTGTGATAGGAGCAACTGGAAGAAGTGCTGAAAAACCGGTTCTTAAAAGTCGACTCTGTACATTGGGAGGCCACGTAGTAAAACATCAATTCCTTTATATGCCTGAATGTCCAGTCCAATTGCTGGGACGTGATATGCTATCCAAATTACAAGCGCAGATTACGTTCCTACCAAATGGAACAACATCCTTAAAGTTTAATGGACCTTCAGGTATTATGACATTATCCGTACCAAAGGAAGAAGAGTGGCGACTTTATACAGCGTTGACTAGCCAAAACCCTAGGAGTGATGAGTCCTTATTCAACATACCAGGAGTTTGGGCAGAGAACAACCCACCAGGATTGGCCCGCAATATTCCACCTATTAAAATCGAACTAAAACTTGGGGTTTATCCAGTGAGCCTAAGACAATACCACATCCCGCAGAAGGCTAAGAAGAACATCCAATCTTATCTGGATAAGTTCATACGGTATGGTATCCTAAAATTCTGTACTTCCCCCTGGAACACCCCATTGCTGCCTGTTCAAAAGCCCGGTACAGATGAGTATCGACCTGTACAGGACTTGAGAGCAGTCAATGATGCGGTTGTTAGTATACATCCAGTTGTACCCAATCCATATAACCTGCTTGCTTTAATTCCGGGCGGGGCTACTTACTTCACGGTCTTAGATCTCAAAGATGCCTTCTTTTGCCTCCGAATTGCCGCAGAAAGTCAATGTATCTTCGCTTTCCAATGGGAAAACGCTGTATTGGGCTCAAAACGCCAAATGACCTGGACAAGACTGCCCCAAGGGTTTAAAAATTCACCTACCCTATTTGGTTCAGCTCTAAGTCAAGATCTACTGGATTTCGAGTCCATCCCAGGAGAGTGTGTATTGTTACAATATGTAGATGACTTGTTGATAGCAGCAGTTACAAAAGAAATATGTCAGCAAGCGACGCACGATCTACTACACATTCTCTGGAAGGCAGGATACAAGGTGTCTAGAAAGAAGGCTCAGTTGTGTTTGCCAACTGTCAAATACCTGGGATTCCATATCTCTGAAGGTCAAAGAATTATGGGGCCAGAGAGAAAAGAAGCTGTCTGCCAAATACCGATACCCAAGAATAGAAGACAAGTGCGAGAATTCTTGGGGGCAGCAGGCTTCTGTAGGATATGGATTCCCAGCTACGCGATACTGGCAAAACCTCTGTATGCAGCTATCAAAGGTACAGAGCACGACCCCTTCTTATGGACTCAAGAACAACAAACGGCATTTGAAGATGTGAAGAAGGCTTTGATGAGTGCCCCAGCATTAGGTCTACCTGATCACACACGACCATTCTACCTGTATGTACATGAGCAAAGAAGAATGGCTGTGGGAGTATTGACACAGTACTTGGGATCATGGCAAAGACCTGTTGCCTACATGTCTAAGCAATTGGATGCAGTGGCCAGCGGACTTCCACCTTGTCTAAGAGCCGTAGCTGCAGCCGCCCTGCTAGTAGCTGAAGCCGATAAACTCACTCTGGGTCAAGAACTTTATGTACGAGTCCCACATGCAGTACAGACGTTGTTGGATTACAAAGGAAATCATTGGTTTAGTAACAGCCGTATGACCAAGTATCAAGCAATGTTGTGTGAAAACCCAAGAGTGCATTTAGAGACTGTAAATACCTTAAATCCAGCTACCCTTTTGCCACAACCTACTGAAAGTCAACATGATTGTTTGGAAGTAATGGATGAAGTATTTTCAAGTAGACCAGATCTTCGTGATTTTCCCATCCAGAACCCCGATGTTCAATATTACACCGACGGCAGTAGTTATGTGAAAGAAGGGATCCGCTATGCAGGATATGCAGTAACAACAATAGACAAGGTGATAGAAGCTCAGCCACTGGCGAAAGGAACATCAGCACAAAAGGCAGAATTAATAGCACTAACACGAGCGTTACAATTGGCTGAAGGTTTAAGAGTGAACATCTACACGGACTCCAAGTATGCGTTTTTAACCACTCATGCCCACGGAGCTTTGTATAAAGAAAGAGGACTACTGAATTCAGAAGGCAAAGAAATCAAGTATGCAGCTGAAATCCTACAACTATTGGAAGCAGTGTGGGAGCCGAAAGAAGTCGGTATTATACATTGTCGAGCGCATCTGAGAGGAGATGGTGATGTGACCAAGGGAAATCGGATGGCAGACAGTACAGCTAAGCGTGCCGCTGAATCAGGAAGACAGGAATATGTGGGGCATATAGCTGCTCTTATACCAACTCCACTGTCTCAATGGACTCCAGTTTATACAGCTCAAGAAGAGGAGTGGTTAAAGACTGAACTAGGAAAGTATTTGGAGAACAAGTGGTATCAGCTAGAAGATGGAAGAATAGTCATTCCAGCATCACTAGCGGTAGAAATTGTCCAAAACTACCACAACAGGACACATTCTGGGAGAGACAGTACAGAAGAATCTCTCAGAAAACATTTCTACATACCAAGATTGTCCAACTTGACTCAGGCCATTGTACGCAGATGTGTAACGTGTGCTAAAAATAATGCAAGACAAGGACCAGTAAAGCCACCAGGAGTCCAGTTTATGGGGGGACTCCCCATGTCCGATCTACAAATAGACTTTACAGTGATGCCTAAATCGGGTGGACATCGTTACCTGCTGGTAATTGTGTGCACCTATTCAGGCTGGGTAGAAGCATGTCCTACTCGTACAGAGAAAGCAGGAGAAGTTGTGAGATTCCTGCTACGAGAAATAATACCCCGATATGGACTACCCTGTTCTATAGGATCGGACAATGGTCCAGCTTTTGTTCATCAGTGCCTACAACAACTGACTCATATGCTTGGTATAAAGTGGAGGCTTCATACTGCATATAGACCCCAGAGCTCTGGTAAGGTAGAGAGAATGAATAGAACTATTAAGAACCAGTTGGCTAAAATGTGTCAGGAAACCCAACTTAAGTGGAACGTTCTCTTACCCATAGCTCTATTGCGAATCCGCAGTACCCCTACCAGAAGGATGGGCCTCTCTCCTTTTGAAATCATGTATGGGCGACCACCTCCCGTACTTGGTAACTTAAGGGGGGATTTGAGTCAGTTGGGAGAAGGAATTACCCGGCAGCAGGTTGTAGAGTTGGGTAAGACTATGGAGGAGGTACAGAAATGGGTACAAGATAGATTACCTGTGAATATTTATCCCCCAGTTCATAGTTACCATCCAGGAGATCAAGTGTGGATTAAAGAGTGGAATAATGTACCGTTAGGGCCCAAGTGGAGAGGTCCTTATGTTGTTCTTTTGTCTACCCCTACAGCGATAAAAGTAGCCGAAGTGACTCCGTGGATACATCACTCCAGGGTTAAACCAGCAGCAGTCGATTCTTGGCAAGTTACAGCAGATCCAGAGAATCCCTGCAAGATCCGGTTAAAACGCACTACTCAGTCGGAGTAACGAGGAACTTTTGTGGATTACAAATTTTATTGTTACAGGGATTTGGTGAAGTGAGTGTTTTTAGACGGCCATAATAAAGCCTGTCCGCTCACCGACATATAGTATATAAGCCAGGGAAAGTCTCGAAGGGACTCCTGTGAAGACGAGCAGAACTCCATTCCCTGCAGCCCTTACATCCTGGAAGCTGAGGTGCCTTCGCACGGACGAAGACTGAGGATGACGGCGAAAGATGTGTTTTTGATAGTGTTTATTTATGTGTGTTTTTATATTCAGGAAGGTAGAGGTACCGACACTCCTAGCTGTGAGGTATGCATTAAGACTACGAGAACAGGTAACCATATTTCCCAAACCCTAATTTGGCATTCACAATACGAGTGTAAAGGAGATATATCAAGATGTAGATACCTTAATATCGAATATAGTGTGTGCCATTTAGGAGTAGGAGAACCTAGGTGCTTCAGTCCGGAGTATCAACCTCGTACAATTTGGTTGACTCTCAGGAATGGAGATCCTCAGGGGACCCTAATTAATAAGACGGTGTTAGAATCCGTACATTCTTCGGGTGTTCTGCTATTTGATGCATGTAAGGCGATATCAAGTGGTAGAAAGCCGTGGAATGTATGTGGGGATCTTAGATGGGAGAGGACGTATGGGTCTAATGATAAATATATTTGTCCCAGTAATAAAAATAAATATGTGAGTCCTAGATGCCCAAATAGAGAGTATAACTTTTGCCCATATTGGTCTTGTGTGGGGTGGGCAACTTGGGGACAGACAGTAGACAAGGACATGATAGTGACTAAGTTGCCTACTAGCCCATATTGTAAGTCTATGGAATGCAACCCAGTCCATATACTTATAAATAACCCCGACAAGTTCTTAGACAAGTATGGAAATTTATTTGGGTTTCAAATATACGGGACGGGTTTAGATCCTGGGACAGTATTATTTATAGGGATAGAGACTGATACGGTATCCTCCCAAACTCATCAAGTATATCATTCCTTTTACGAAGAGATGAGTATAGATAATAAGATCCCCCATAATGCTAAAAACCTGTTCATTGATTTAGTTGAAAGTATTGCCGGTAGTCTTAATGTTACCAACTGCTATGTGTGTGGAGGTACTAACATGGGAGACCAATGGCCTTGGGAAGCAAAGGAGGTAATGTCCGGTTCTGAGGCAGTTGAACAATTAATATCTTCACAAGCCGATTATCATATGAGTGTTAGAGGTAAATCTGAGTGGAGATTAAAGACCTCCATCATAGGTTATGTTTGCATAGCAAGGAAAGGAATAATGTATAATACTTCTGTAGGAGAATTAACTTGTCTAGGGCAAAAAGCTTATGATGATGATACAAAGAATACAACTTGGTGGTCGGCTTCAAATGTCTCAGAACCATCTAACCCGTTTGCTAGATACGCCAATTTAAAGGATGTGTGGTTTGACCTATCCATCACATCTACCTGGAGAGCCCCAGCAAATTTGTACTGGATCTGTGGTAAGAAAGCCTATTCGGAGTTGCCACAGGACTGGGAAGGGGCATGTGTGTTGGGTATGCTCAAACCATCCTTCTTCTTGTTACCTATTGAAACAGGTGAGACTTTAGGTGTTAAAGTGTATGATGTGAATCATAGGAAGAAAAGGGGACCCATAGAGATAGGCGCCTGGGAAGATAATGAATGGCCTCCCCAGCGTATTATAGATTATTATGGGCCAGCCACGTGGGCAGAAGATGGTACCTTTGGTTATAGAACCCCTATTTATATGCTCAACCGTATTATAAGATTACAGGCGGTGGTTGAGATTATTACTAACGAGACATCACAAGCGCTCAATCTTCTAGCGAAGCATAATACCAGGATGAGGACAGCAGTCTACCAGAATAGATTAGCCTTGGATTACCTTTTGGCAGTAGAGGGAGGTGTATGTGGGAAGTTTAACCTGAGCAATTGCTGTCTTCAAATAGATGACGAAGGGCAAGCAATAGCTGAGCTTACTAGCCATATGGTTAAACTAGCGCATGTGCCTACTCAGGTATGGAAAGGGTACAATCCAAGTAGTTGGTTTGGTAGCTGGTATGAGTGGTTTGGAGGGCTTAAGGCAGTGGTAGGTGGAGTCCTACTGATTTTAATGTTGTGTCTACTCCTACCGTGTCTTATACCCTTAGTAGTTAGGTCTGTGCAAAGCCTGATAGAAAATATAGCAGAGAGGAAGGCTGCTGCACAGATAATGGCAATATATAAATATAAGGCTCTAGATCAGGGAGAACCAATGCAGGAAGATGAATGTTGAAGATTCACATCATAAGATAAGTCTGGTCTGGTTCAAGGTAACTTGCGGTGTAAGCAAACTAAGGTTAAGTGATGCCTCAAGTAATTGTAAAATATCAAGAGGCATCAAAGGGGGGAATGTGGTGGAATCTCGTTAAAAATAAATTTAGTAGGCCGAGATTACCACGTGGCATGTGTACGTGCATATGCTGACGTATCGATCAGTTGGTTGCACGAGGCAAGATACGATCAGTAGTGTACTGAGCATGTGCAAGAATACAGGATATAGTATTCCCCTCCTCCATTGTGCTGGACAAGCCATGCGGTCAAACAGGAAGTTAATTCTTATTTGTGTTGATTGGTTAAGAGAATGTGCGGGTGGAGCTTAATATGGGAGGAGTTATGTGCCTATATAAGGAGCCTGCACTATTGTCCGGGGCTCAGAACTTGTTGTATTTTGGTGACGTTAGTCCCTCTGAGTCCCGATCGGTGATCCAATAAAGAATCTCTTCCTTCCTGAAGAAACCTGTGTCCATCTCTCTGTGCTTCGCTTCCGTCAGTTTCTCCGGTATCAGTAACACTATGGAAATTCCAGAAAAGTCTTGCTAAAGGGCACTAGGCATGTGCAAAACCTGCTGAAACAGGGCAGATTTCAAACCAGCCCCATTTTTGTGACATGCCTAGAAAGCTTCTCCAAACAGCTATCAATGATGGGGGAAGGGCCCTGCAGAACTGAAACCTATTAAAGAATTATCATTCTCCCCTCCAGAAAAGCATTTTAGGGTTTCTAAACTACTGAAAATATTTTTTTCCTCCTCAAACTGGTGGGGCACCACAGCATGTGCCCCCGAGGACGAACCACCACTACCAATAACTTTATCAGCAGCGTTCTCCCACATTATTCAATATATTAAAAGGGTGAAAAATTACAAAATGTCCATTAGAGGGCACCATTGTACAATACTGTCAAGGGCATATTTATTTTTTTTCTATTGAACAGAGATAACCAAATGGTTAATTAAACATAATGGAAACGATAAACAGAGAGGCAATAAAAAAAAATCACTTTTTAACAATACTGTTTAAACAGGAATGGCGTGTTTACGTCTATAGAAATAAATGGCCCTTTTCATTGCGCACTGTCCCAATTAAGTTTAATGAGTTTAAAGGAACACTTTAACATCTATGTAATTAATTATACCTGCTCTTTAATTGATCTTCTTTGTTAATTAAACTCCAAAGCAGCTATAATGTTGTTTATTTTTCGATTTCTGTAGTTTTATGATGCCTTTCTGAACACCAGCAAAGTTAACATCTCTGACATTTGCTTGAAGAAAGTTGTCAGTTTTACAGGCTGTTAGGCAGGACATGAAAAGTACTGCCCTCCAAAAAGTAGGATTAGCATGAGAGATTTAAATCATTGAGTTACAGGGGTACCATCAGTCCACTGGAAATGACAACAAAAATAATAATAATCAGAATCAACCACAATTTGAATTAAAGGGACACTATATAGTCACCTGAACAACTTTAGCTTAATGAAGCAGTTTTGGTGTATAGAACATGCCCCTGCAGCCTCACTGCTCAATCCTCTGCCATTTAGGAGTTAAATCCCTTTGTTTATGAACCCTAGTCACACCTCCCTGCATGTGACTTGCACAGCCTTCCATAAACACTTCCTGTAAAGAGAGCCCTATTTGGGCTTTCTTTATTGCAAGTTCTGTTTAATTAAGATTTTCTTATCCCCTACTATGTTAATAGCTTGCTAGACCCTGCAAGAGCCTCCTGTATGTGATTAAAGTTCCATTTTGAGATTGAGATACAATTATTTAAGGTAAATTACATCTGTGAAACCAGTTTTTTTTTCATGCAGGCTCTGTCAATCATAGCCAGGGGAGGTGTGGCTAGGGCTGCATAAACAGAAACAAAGTGATTTAACTCCTAAATGACAGTGAATTGAGCAGTGACATTGCAGGGGAATGATCTATACACTAAAACTGCTTTATTTAGCTAAAGTAATTTAGGTGACTATAGTGTTCCTTTAACGGTTGCACTGTTCTTTTTAAAATTTCCATTAAAGATTTTGCAACTAATTATCACGCTCTGGTTCGGACGTGGCACAACCAAGGCACACGTTATATTGGAGGTGGAGAATCAGTATGAATCTCTCTGTATGCTGACGGACAGGTACAAAGGGCAGAGGTTTTAAAGCTTTTAAAGATAAAATCATTATGAAATGCTGATATTGATTGCATCGGAATTTCTGTGAAATTCCAATACAGCCAGTAGATATCTGACATTAGGGGCTACTTTTGAGGCTCAAAGCTAAACCTTTTTCTTGTGTATAGTGTAGTATGGATTTCTGGATTTTATCGTTCTGCCCTCACAAATACATATTTGTTAAAATGACACTATAGTCACCAAAACAACTTTGGCTTAATGAAGCCGTTTTAGTGGCAATTCTCTGCCATTTAGAAGTTAATTCACTTTTGTTTCTGTGTATGCAGCCATTGCCACACCTCCCCTGTCTGTGACTCACACAGCCTCCATTAAAAAAAAGGTTTTGTTTCAATCAGTTTTTTTTTATCTTCTACTCTGTAAATTGCACTTTAATCACTCATAAGGGGAGTCCTGTATGGTCTAGAATGCTGTTAATAGAGTAGGAGATAAGAAATGTTACATTTAACAGACCGTGCAATAAAGGAAGTATAAACATTAGATGACTCTTTGCAGGAAGTGTTTAGGAAGGCTGTGTAAGTCACATGCAGGAAGGTGTAACTCGGACTGCATAAACAAAGTGATTTAACGCCTAAATGGCAGAGAATTGAACAGTGAGACTACACGAGCAAGATCTTTACAACCAAGTTTGTTCATTAAGCTAATGTTGTTTTGGAGACTTTAGTGTCCCTTTAAATATAGGCAATAAATAAACATAATATTAAAATTCTGGAAATCAATGGTAGCCCATTAATCATGTGATATGTTTAGTATGTGCTTAGTATGTTAATGTCCTATTTGCAGGGCCGGATTTAGATGAAAAGAGGCCCTAGGCTATTCCACTTATGAGGCCCTTTCACCTCCCATTTTTAAGTTTGTAAATTACATGAGAGACAATAAAATACATCATTACTGTGATATATATCAATATGTTAAATGAAACATGTTGTGATTGGTACTAACCTTTATAAAAAATGTGGCACGGATAATACAT
The DNA here is from genome assembly GCF_036172605.1 of Pelobates fuscus. Lineage (NCBI taxonomy): Eukaryota > Metazoa > Chordata > Amphibia > Anura > Pelobatidae > Pelobates > Pelobates fuscus. The sequence continues at coordinate 292,841,129 of NC_086322.1, forward strand.
TTTAAAAAAGTCGAGATGAGGAGAGGGGGGGTGATTGTGAGAGGGAGGGGGTGATGAGGAGAGGGGGGTGATTGTGAGAGGGAGGGGGTGATGAGGAGAGGGGGTGATTGTGAGAGGGGAGGGGTGATTGTGAGAGGCAGGGGGTGATGAGGAGAGGGGGTGGTTGTGAGAGGGGGGTGATTGTGAAAGGAAGGGGGTGATGAGGAGAGGGGGGGTGATTGTGAGAGGGGGGTGATTGTGAGAGGGGGTGATTGTGAGAGGGGGTGATTGTGAGAGGGAGGGCTGTGATGAGGAGAGGGGTGTGATGAGGAGAGGGGGAATGATTGTAAGAGGGAGGGGGTGATGAGGAGAGGGGAGTGATTGTGAGAGGGAGGGGGGTGATGAGGAGAGGGGGGTGATTGTGAGAGGGGGTGATTGTGAAAGGGAGGGGGTGATGAGGAGAGGGGGGTGATTGTGAGAGGGGGGTGATTGTGAAAGGGAGGGCTGTGATGAGGAGAGGGGGTGATTGTAATAGGGAGGGGGTGATGAGGAGAGGGGGTGATTGTGAGAGGGAGGGGGTGATGAGGAGGGGGTTGATTGTGAGAGGGGGTGATTGTGAGAGGGAGGGGGTTGATAAGTAGAGGGGGGGTGATGAGGAGAGGGGGGGTGATGAGGAGAGTGGGGGTTGATGAGGAGAGTGGGGGTGATTGTGAGAGGGGGGGTGATTGTAAGAGGGAGGAGGTGATAAGGAGGGGGGGTGATTGTGAGAGGGAGGGGTGATGAGGAGAGGGGGGTGATTGTGAGATGGAGAGGGGTGATGAGGAGAGGGGGGTGACTAAAAAATTGCCTTAAATCCCTGGTGGTCCAGTGGGGGCTGCCTGGTGGTCCGGTGGGGTCCCTGGTAGTCCGGTGGCCCTCATTTCCGGATTTCCTCATCTCCACAGAGCTGCAGACCATGGATCTCGCGAGACCCAATCAGAGCGTTGCTGTGGTAACCCGCGGCAACGCTCTGATTGGGCAGTGCACGCGAGATCAATGGTCTGCAGCTCTGCACATTGCGGAGCTGCAGACCGCCGGTCTCGGCGATCGCGGCAGGAGGGGCATTGCAGTCTGGCACCCGGGGCGGGCCGCCCCCACTGCCCCCCCCTTAGTACGCCACTGGTCCATGGGCGTAGGAACCGGGGGGGATGGGGGGGGATGCATCCCCCCCTGCAAATCATGCGGGTGGGACAGGTAATGGGTAAATCCCCCCCAGCTCCGCCGGCCCCCCTTTTGCTGCAGCCGCCCGAGCACTCTGCAGAGAGCCTCAGGCGGCTGCAGCTTTGCCCGGGCTGGTGCGTCCATGGCGCCCGGGCGCAGCCAGAGGAGAGGGGCTGACAGGAGGGAAGCGCTCAGCGCTCCCTCCTGTCACTCCCTCACTGTAGCGTGGCCGAGCCTTGTATAGTCCGCCGGTACAGGGAGCATCTGTCTCCTGTACCCGGCCGGACTAAAAGGAAGTGAACACTGAGTGTGCACTTCCTGTTAGTCCGCCGGGTACAGGAAACAAAAGCTCCCTGTACCCGGCCGCGGACAGTACAGAGCTCGGCCACGCTACAACACAGGTAGGGGAGAGGGGAAGAAAGAAACAGGGAGGGAGGGGAGGGGGGAAGAAAGAAACAGGGAGGGAGGGGGGATAAAGAAACAGGGAGGGGGGATAAAGAAACAGGGAGGGGGGGAGAAAGAAACAGGGAGGGAGGGGAGAGAAAGAAACAGGGAGGGAGGGGGGGAGAAAGAAACAGGGAGGGAGGGGGGAGAAAGAAACAGGGGGGAGAAATAAACAGGGGGGGGAAGAAAGAAACAGGGAGGAGGGAGAAAGAAACAGGGAGGGAGGGGGGGAGAAAGAAACAGGGAGGGAGGGGGGGGAGAAAGAAACAGGGAGGGAGGGAGGGGGGAGAAAGAAACAGGGAGGGAGGGAGGGGGGGAGAAAGAAACAGGGAGGGAAGGGGGAGAAAGAAACAGGGAGGGAGGGGGGGAGAAAGAAACAGGGAGGGAAGGGGGGAGAAAGAAACAGGGAGGGAAGGGGGGAGAAAGAAACAGGGAGGGGGGGAGGAGAAAGAAACAGGGAGGGAGGGGGGAGAAAGAAACAGGGAGGGAGGGGGGGAGAAAGAAACAGGGAGAGGGGGAGAAAGAAACAGGGAGGGGGGAGAAAGAAACAGCGAGGGGGAGAAAGAAACAGGGAGGGGGGGAAGAAACAGGGAGGGGGGGAAGAAACAGGGAGGGGGGGAGAAAGAAACAGGGGGGGGAGAAAGAAACAGGGAGGGGAGGGGGGGAGAAAGAAACAGGGAGGGGAGGGGGGAGAAAGAAACAGGGAGGGGAGGGGGGGAGAAAGAAACAGGGAGTGGAGGGGGGGAGAAAGAAACAGGGAGGGGGAGGGAGGGGTGGAAGAAACAGGGAGGGGGGAGGGAGGGGGCGGAAGAAACAGGGAGGGGGGAAGAAACAGGGAGGGGGAGAGAGGGGGAGAAAGAGTGACAAGGGAGGGGGAGAGAGAGTGACAAGGGAGGGAGGGAGGGGGAGAAAGAGAGTGACGAGGGAGAGAGATTGACATCCATCACACACTCACACAATCATGCCACCCTTACACACACAGAAACACACAATTCATCCTTACACACACACTCAATGCACCCCGTGCACACACACACACACACACAATCACACAATCATGCAATCCTTACACACACAGAAACACACAATGCATTCCTTACACACACTCAATGCACCCCGTACACACACTCAATGCACCCTTTACAGACGCACACACTGCATCCCGTACATACACAGAATCACACCTTGCAGCCCTTACACATACAAACACAGATTCACACAATGCATTCCTTACACACATATCAGGACATCCCCTACACACTCCACCCCCTGTGAACAAACTCATTGGTGGAACGTGAAGGTGGACCCTGGGACCCAGACCTTGAGCTGTGTAAAGGGTCCCCAAAAATGGAGCTGCTTCCCGTTCTCACAGAACATTGATTTTTGGGACCAGTTACAAACAGCCTCCAGAGATCCTGTTCTACACCAGACCAGTGGAGCCAGACTGCAGCTAGAGCCCATCATCATCCTCATCTGGTTGTAAGTAGGCAATCTAGCATATTATTCATGGCACTAATCTCTAATTTACCTCACATTAAAGAAACACTATAGTCCCCAGAAGCACTGCAGCTTAATGTAGTGGTTCTGGTGTCTATAGCCTGTCCCTGCAGGCCTTTTAATGTAAACACGGCGGCAATCCAGCACTGGCGTTAGTTAACATGGCAGAAAAATAATTGGAAAGGGTTAGGGGGGCTACTAATAAGGATAGGGGGAGAGGGGTAGGTAGAAAAATAATTGGGTTTAGGGGGGCTACTAATATGGATGGGAGGAGGTAGAAAAATTATTGGAAGGGGTTAGGGGGTACTAATATGAATGGAAGTGGTTAGGGGGGTACTAATATGCATGGAAGGGGTAGGGGGTTAATATGCGTGGAAGGGGTAGGTGGGGTTCTTTTGTGCATGGAAGGGGTAGGGGTGGTTCTAATATTCATGGGAAGGGTAGGGGTGGTTCTAATCAGGAGGATCCCGGCGCTGTATCCGGGTAGGTAAAACCCCTTCCTTGTAGTGACCCTTTAATGTTATTATTTAATCATTTATATAGCGACTGCAAATTCCGTAGCGCTGTACAATGGGATAAACAACTCCTAGTTTACGGAATAAGAATATACCCGGCGAGTAAAAATGCTATCCCCCCAGATTTTTTGGGGTTCCTACGCCCATGCACTGGTCATATCATATGCTGAGAATTTCTCCTTATTTTCGGTTCAGTGTTTTAGTGTTCACTGTTTTTAGAATAGTGTAATTTTAATTTTGCTAACAATTTGAATGTAGGCCCCTCTTGATCTTGAGGCCCCAGGCTGAAGCCTAGTTAGCCTATAGGAAAATCCAGCCCTGCCTCTTTGATATACAGGTATTTTATATCTACCCTCAATGCATAATTTTGTACAAATTACTGAGAATTAAAAGAATAGTTTGGTTTATACACTAAACAGGGTATTGTGGTGAATGGATAACTAAATAGTATTGTAAAAATCCTTGTATACATTTTTTTTTCCAACCCAGGAATTTCTAGCCGTTTTTTGCAATTCAGGTGTCAATTCATAAGAATTAAAACCCTTCACTAAACAAACCAAACTGGCTTGAAAATGTTTAAATAGCTTAAAAGTGAAATAAACATACAGGGTTATAATCTATTGTTAAAATTGTCAGGAAGTAATTTCGAATTTTAGAGAAAAATATAATGATGATATATGGAATGAAATATGGCATATTGCGTCATGAGGTACAATACGAAATGGATTGGTGTGTGATTTCATGAGGTGAAATATTACATTTTGATTATATACAGGGCTGTGGTGTAAAATATAATATCTAGTGTATAGGATTATGGGATGAAATTATATCAATTCAAAGACCATCACAGATTTTTGCTACCTCAAAAAATAATTGCATGGACGTGGTGCACCAGTATTTTACTTCCCCCAAGTAAAGCCTTTGCAAGATCACCATTAAGGCTGCAAAATGAGTTAAGAAGAGACTAAAAAGGCATAAATAAAATGGTTTGAAAAACAAATGGAGAAAGTCGTCTGTGACTTTTAAGTATTTGTTTTACTTTTCTATCCTGAAAATGTCTCTGAGGATGTTGACAACACAAGTCGCAGAAGGGTTAATGGTTTATTGGGGTTAAGTGGTGGGGGGCTATCTCCCCCACCTCCTTTTTCTGTGTGAGTTTTTCTGGTTTGCTTTGGGTGGGGTCCCTAATAAGGAAACCGCACCTCCACTGGAGTCAAGCGGCTCTCAGACTGTATCCCAGAGAGACCCTGTCTCTCTCACTCCCCTTCTTTCGCTCCAAACCCCCCCAGTGTTGGGGAGGGGTAATGGGGAGGGGAGTCCTGTAGGATGGGGGGCTCAGGGGAGATGGAGCACAGATTTAGCCTGTTTCAGACATAGAGTGTGAGGCTCAGGTGGATTGAACTCTCCCTCAGCCCCTTTTGTTATCTCCCAATTTCCCTAGATTCTACAGACAAATAAAAAAAAAAAGTTTATCTCTCACATGAGCGGGGGGGGGGGGGGGGGCTGGAGGGACACGCAGACTCAGGAAATGTCCTATATTTCTCATTTCCAAAAAGGAACTGAAAGTTTCCAAAATAGGTATCAAGGTCAATCCCAATGTGGTTAGCCAGAAATTAACCCCGTTTTGTAAAAAAGGATGAAATATACACTACTCCTTAGCCAGCACACTGCCACCCTCATACACACACACAATTACACACACACACTGTGCCCTCTCACACAAACTGGCCAACTCACACACACACTGCACCTGACAAACACACACACTGACCCCTCACACACACACTGCACCCCACACATACACTACAACATTTACAAACAAACACACAGCACCCTTCACACACACACACTGCACCCCTCACCCACCCACTGCACCCTTCACATACACACAGCACCACTCACACAAACAATACCCTTCACACACACTGCACAACTCACACAGAACACTTCACACACACTGCACCTCACAGACACACATGGAAAAAAAGTAGAATAGGAATAGAAAAAAATGATACATTTTAGTAAATATTTTTTAAAAATCCTCCTAAAGAATTGAATTTTTTTTTATTTTTATATAAATACAAAAATCGCACTTGCCTTACAAAATTAGTTACTGCGGCACTGGTGGGCGGTAAGGAAGTTTTACTATCAACAAAGATACAAAAGTGGGCGGTAGGCATTAAAAGGTTGACTACCCCTGCATTAGGCTATCCTAGATATAAGATAAGGCCAGGGACTAATGAAAGTAATTAGAACATTGGGCAGACTAGATGGGCCGAATGGTTCTTATCTGCCGTCACATTCTATGTATCTAAGACCAGAGTAGTCAAACTGCAAGCACGGTTGACTTCGAGAATTTTTTTAGCTCAGCTATTTTGATCTTAGGTTTAAAATACACTTTAAATTCTCACTTTGGTAAAACAAACAACTGTGTCTCACACTCTCTCCCCATCTCTTGTCTAATCTGACTCTGTCCAATTCATATCCTCAATGTGTCTCCATTCACACTTCCCCTATTTTATCCCCCCTGTCCCCCGATTCCATGTCCCTCCATATTGCTCTGTCATTTCTCACCCCCTGTCTCTCCCTCTCCCCATGTCTTTCTATATACCCTGCAGTCTCATTCTCACACCTTTTCTCTCTACCCTGTCTCATTCTGTCTCCTCACCTGTCTCTCGCGCTCTCTCCCCTTGTCTTTCCTTTATCCTGGTTTCATTCTCACACCGTACCTCTCTCAGGTTCTCACAATCCCTCTCATTGTGTCTCTCTCCCAGTCTATTATTCCTTTATGTGTACCCTCATCACCTTTCCTCTCGCTCCACCTGTCTCTCTTCCCCTTCCCCATTCTCTTGCCCCATTCCTCTTTCTTTTTCTCAAACCCCCAATTTTTCCCCATCGCCCGCTCTCCTCATTTCTCCACCTTTTCTATCTCAAATTCTCTTCAAATCTCTCACTTTCTCCCAAATCCCAAGTAAACATTTTCCTTTCATTTTCTTGAGTAGTCTATTTGTTTCTGTCATGTTCTTTGTTTATCAGTCTGTCACACACTCTCTCTCCTCCTGCCCCTCCCAAGCTAGCTGTCTCTCTCAGACTATCCCCTCTCTCAGGAAGCTCTCTCTCCTCATGTCTCTCTCTCTCTCTCTCTCTAACTCAGGAAGCTCTCTCTCCTCATGTCTCTCTCAGGAAGCGCTCTCTCCTCATGTCTCTCTCTCTCTCTCTCTCTCTCTCAGGAAGCTCTCTCTCCTCATGTCTCTCTCTCTCTCTCTCAGGAAGTGCTCTCTCCCTCTCTCTCTCTCTCTCTCTCTCAGAAAGCTCTCTCTCCTCATGTCTCTCTCTCTCTCTGTCAGGAAGTTCTCTCTCCTCATGTCTCTCTCTCTCTGTCAGAATGTGCTCTCTCCTCATGTCTATGTCTCTCTCTCTCTCTCTCTCTGTCAGGAAGTGCTCTCTCTCCTCATCTCTCTCTCTCTCTCAGGAAGCGCTCTCTCCTCGTGTCTCTCTCTCTCTCAGGAAGCGCTCTCTCCTCGTGTCTCTCTCTCAGGAAGCTCTCTCCTCATGTCTCTCTCAGGAAGCTCTCTCATGTCTCTCTCTCTCTCTCCTCATGTCTCTCTCTCTCAGGAAGCTCTCTCTTCTCATGTCTCTCTCTCTCTCTAACTCAGGAAGCTCTCTCTCCTCATGTCTCTCTCAGGAAGCGCTCTCTCCTCATGTCTCTCTCTCTCTCTCTCTCTCTCTCTCAGGAAGCTCTCTCTCCTCATGTCTCTCTCTCTCTCTCTCAGGAAGCTCTCTCTCCTCATGTCTCTCTCTCTCTCTCTCTCTCTCAGGAAGTGCTCTCTCCCTCTCTCTCTCTCTCTCTCTCTCTCTCAGGAAGTGCTCTCTCCCTCTCTCTCTCTCTCTCTCTCTCAGAAAGCTCTCTCTCCTCATGTCTCTCTCTCTCTGTCAGGAAGTTCTCTCTCCTCATGTCTCTCTCTCTCTGTCAGGAAGTTCTCTCTCCTCATGTCTCTCTCTCTCTGTCAGAAGGTGCTCTCTCCTCATGTCTCTCTCTCTCTCTCTGTCAGGAAGCGCTCTCTCCTCATGTCTCTCTCTCTCTCTCTCTCTCAGGAAGCGCTCTCTCCTCATGTCTCTCTCTCTCAGGAAGCTCTCTCTCCTCATGTCTCTTTCTCTCAGGAAGCTCTCTCCCTTGCTTCTCCTCTCCCTGACATATGCCTGGTGTGTGTGTCTGTTTCCTCTGGCCCAGCGCAGCCATTTCTCTGTCTAGAGGCGTCTGTGGGAAGTTTGAATCTCCCCAGATCTCACAAGTGGTTCCTGAACTTCCTGCTCTGTCTCCATCACATGCAGGGACACTGCTGGAGTCTCCCTGGCAGCCAGCGGGGACCCCAACGGCACCCCAGGGGCTGGGTCCGGAGACGCCAGAGGAGGGGGGGGGGGGAATCATGACTTGAGTACCGCCACCCCTCCCCGGCACACGTCTCTGAATGTCCCAGAGCCACTAACTCTCACTAAGTTTCACAGGAAACCCAGTCATTATTAGACGAGGGAAACAGGTAGAGAAAGTATCTGTGAAATAAGGCATTCATTCTTTATTTAGATCACTGTAAGCCTGGCTGGCACAGACACCATATTGTCACAGCGGACACCTGAATATTGTTTTAATTCTGAAGATTCATGACATTATGAATAATAGGACCCAATTCTGCCGGTCCCCCCTTCTCTCCCCGAGACTAAGCCCTGTTTGCCAGGAGGCCTCGGTGAAAATCAGAACAGAATGGCACATTAACCAGTTGAGAAAAGTTATCAAACTATCTGCAGGTTGCATGACCCCTAAAAGTCTGCCTCTTCACCCTAAAAATCTTTACATTAATCTTCAGTCCCTGAGAATATACATGTAATTTCTGAATTTTTGCAAAATAAAACTAACCAAAATTAACACATTTTCAGGTCCAATTGTTTTCATTAAAATAGCAAATTAGGGACTTATCTGTTAAGCAAGTAAACCAGCAACATTTTAAAAAAGGACTTAATTTTGTTCTTTCATGTAATTGGTACATGGCTCCATAATTTTGTGTCTTTACATGAAATTGCCATAAATAAGGATACTGAATAAGGGACTTATTATGCGCAAAATAATGAAAAGGTAGAGGGTGGGGCTGGACCGTTGAGCTGAATGGCGGCCATCTCTGCTGGCTTCGACATTGAGCAAAACAAAATGGTGAGGTAGCTCAGTTGGTAAATATCCGGACTACAAAACCTGTTAGAAAATGCAATGTTGCAGGTTCAGATCCCATCATACGCATTATCATATTGCTGGTCAAATGTCTTATTAACAAGTTAGAATAAAAATCATTTAACACAAAATAATGAAAAGGTATACCTTCTTTGATACCCTCATGTAGGATTGAGATTTTAAGGATACCAAATGAGCAATCTACTAAACATAACAGTTCCCTAATTTGGTATCCTTAAAATCTCAATCTAACATGAAAGTATCAAATTAGAGAATCTTAGGGAACTCACCCCCCACCCAAGAACATCCCCATTCGTCCTGAACCAGAACTTGCAAAAGGTAACTAATATAACTACAGGGTGGCCAATAAGTCCCTACCCATCCATATTTCTTATGTATCTGTGTGCTGGATGGGTAGGGATTCATGGGCCACCCTGTATATTTAATAGACTCGTGCACAAACCCTTTTCACCTGCAACAAACAAATCAAATTCCTGTTAACCTTCGCCCGAACGAATCGGTCTGTCACGTAAATGTGTTTGGGCGTAGGCAGGGCCGGATTAAGAGCACACTGGGCCTGGTGCTGACAATTATGATGGGCCTAATTACGGAAACATATTGACCAAAAACACTAAAACAGTCATACCTCCCAAGCGTCATGTATCTGATAGAGATGGCGCTGGAGGGAAACTCATAGGATGTGGCTATAAGAAAACACATACTCTATTCTAATCTCTCTCTTTTTGCTTTCATCTTTCAAGTAAATCCATAACCCCTAACAGCAGTGTCCAGTGAAGCAGTCAATGGGCGGGGTAAAAGGTGGGCCACTGGTGCGAATCACGTGACCAGACCTGCCAAAAGGGGAGAACATGCCCAAAAAGGGGGCATGTCTGTCCAAAGAATTTGAAGGACAGCCTGGCATGAATGCATGTCAGGCTGCCCGCCAATCCTGCAGGCTGTCCAACTAAGGGCATACTATACAGGCAGCACCCTAAGCTTGACATAAATGCGTCTAATGTTGCGCTCACTCCATGCTTTCTAAGGACTGTCCCCTAGCACTCACATGTCCACTTTTCTCATTATTGTGTTATTAGCAGGCAGAAGTCCCTGGTATATAGTCTGAGACAGAGAAAATGTGTATGTAGTGAGTGTAGAAGAAAGGGGACATGCCACAGTGTTAGAGAGACTAACATCTGCAGTACCTAAACCAATTTTATTGTCAGCCAGTATTGTCAGTTTTGTTCCCATACATCCCTCTTAAGCTTTCAAACTTAAAGGAACACTATAGTCACCATAACAAGTACAGCTTATTGTATTTGTTCTGGTAAATAGAATCATTCCATTCAGGCCTTTTGCAGTAAACACTGTATTTTCAGAGAAAATAACTCCACTGGCCACTCCTTAGATGGCTGCTAAAGGTGCTTCCTGGGGCAGTACTGCCTAGTGTGCAGCACTGCCATTCAGTGTCTCCACCCTCTGCATACAGACACTGAACTTTCCTCATACAGATGCATTGATTCAATTTATCTTTATGAGGAGATGCTGATTGGAATTGTGCTGGCTCTGCCCCTGATCTGCCTAGTTGACAGTCTCAGCCAATCCTATCGGGAAGTATTGTAATTTGCTCAGACCACCACTTCTGATGATGTCAGCAGACAGTCAGTTCAGAGGCAGAGCCAGCAGCTGCAGACTTAAATACAAGTTATATTTTACTATACTTAGGGAGGCAAGAAGGGACCAACGTGGTGGTTTTAACATGATAGGGTCAGAAATACATGATTGTGTTCCTGACCCTATAGTGCTCCTTTAAGCAAGAGTATGTGAAGAGTAGTTAGGGTTGCCACCTTTCTTGGAAAAAAATACCAGTCTTAATCATTTGTTTAATCACAAGGAGTGACATCAGAGAAAATTCTGTAAAATCACCAACAAACTACTCACAGTTTGATTCTGCTGTATAGATGGATTGCTCCCAGTGTCTCAGTCTCGCAAGTCACCCAGTGTCTCAGTGTCCCTATGTATAACAGTGTCAGTGTCCCCATGTCGCCCAGTCCCCTAGTGTCTCAGTGTCCCCATTTCTCCCAGTGTCCCAATGTCTCAGTGTGTCCCCATGTCACTAGGATTCTGGGGACACAGAGACATGGGGACACTGAGAGACCCGGGGACACAGAGACATGGGGACACTGAAACATTTAGGGAAACTGGGAGAAATGGGGACACTGAGACACTAGGGACACAGACACTGGGAGACATGGGGACACTGAAACAATTGGGGACACTAAGATACTAAGGACACAGAGACATGGGAACACAGACACTGGGAGACTAGGGGACACTGGGAGACTAGGGGACACTGGGAGACTAGGGGACACTGGGAGACTAGGGGACACTGGGAGACATGGGGACACTGGGACATATAGGGACACTGGGAGACATGGGGACACTAGGCACATTGAGACACTAGGAACACAGACACTGGGAGACATGGGGACACTGAAACATTTAGGGACACTAAGACACTAGGGACAAAGTGACATAGGGACACTGGGAGACTATGGGACACTGGGAGACTAGGGGGACACTGGCTGGGAGACAGACACTTGGGGACACTGGGAGACATGGGGACAGTTGTGGACATAGACATGGGGACACTGAGACATAAAGGGACACTGGGACACATGGGGACACTAGGCACACTGAGAGACATGGGACACTGGATGGGAGACATGGGGACACTGGGAGAAATGGGGACATAGTGTCTCCGTGTCCCAATGTGTCAGTGTCTCCCAATGTCCCTATGCATCCCCATGTGTCCCCTAGTGTCTCAGAGTCCCCATGTTTTCCAGTGTCCCCAAGTGTCTCAGTGTTTCCAGGTCTCCCAGTGTCTGTGTCCCCATGTGTCCTAGTGTCAGTGTCCCCTAGTGTCTGTGTCCCCATTTGTCCCCTAGTGTCAGTGTCCCCTAGTGTCTGTGTCCCCGTTTGTCCCCTAGTGTCTGTGTCCCTTAGTGTCTCAGTGTCCATATATGTCCCCTAGTGTCTGTGTCCCATAGTGTCTCAGTGTCCCCATGTGTTCCTGCTGCCTTTCCCCCCATCCCTCACTTACCTGAGCTGTAGAGCTGCTGTCTGGACTCTTCTGTGTTGCTGCTCCCTCACAGATCAGTAAGTAGTAGAGAGAGGCAGGGATATGCTGTAACTTCCTATTCCTGCCTCTCTCCACACACAGTGACCACTACTGGCCGGTGCTGGTATTGCAGAGTAATCTCCATTTATTCTGAGAAAAATACCTGCATTTGTATTGCAGGTATTACTGCAATACTGCGGCCAGGCAGCCTCAAATACCAGTCAGGTGGCAAACCAGTAAAATACCAGTCAGGTGGAGGTGGCAAACCTAAGAGTAGTGTGTGTAAAAAAAAAAAAAAATTTTTTTTTTTTTTTTTTTTTAAATGGGCCTATTCCATGGGCCTGGGCCTGGAGCTGCAGCTCCATCAGCCCCTATGTTAATCCGGCCCTGGGCGTAGGTTAACACGAATTTAAATGAATCTGTCACAGGTGAGAACGCTTATGTTTAACATATTATTTGTGCTGTTAATAACACAAAAATATTAATATTAATGATAAAGTGTAAAACGTGGAGTGGAGACATATATTGGGAGATAGCAAAAGCAACTGAGATGGGCAAGTTTGTTTATAGAGAAATTGCACTAATACAGACCCATTGTGTATGTTCTGTAACCGAACCAACCTTATTTTAGGAAGAAAAAACAAATAGGGAAACGGCAGCCAATTAGGATGACATGTACTCTGGTGTCCCTGAGTAGTATACCATAAGATAGGACATTGAGACTGTCCCACCAGATTCAGGACACTTGGGAGGTATGGCTGTTTTAGCATTTTCTATCAGATTCTGTAATTAAAGTTGATTCTAACTGGAAACACCAGAACGATTAGGCTCCTAATCCACTACCTGGGTTTTAGAGATATTTTCAGACTTTATCCATTCACCATTAAAACTCCTAAAATGTATCTCTTTTACCGACATAAAATGTAAAATCACTTGTTTAGTGAGAATCTGCTCATTCATTCCTATAGTCTGAGAATCCCTTCCTTCCTGAATTCTGCCTATTCAACCCAAGAATCTACTCTCTCAGTCTGAAACACTCCTGGAGCCTACATATACACCGCAATCCCACCTTAATAAACTTAATACATTGTATAACTCGTTCTGCCGATTTGTGCTACAATGTAATTACAGGACCCACCATTGTAACATGCTAAAAGAACTAAACTGGCTGTCGCTGGAATCCAGACGCACCCTTCATCTTTCCAGCCTTGTGTTTAACAGCTTTTCTGGGAAGCTCCCACCCTACCTGAGCAGAATGTTGTCCTCGGCTGTTCCCACCTCCTACAACTTCCGATCCAGTACCAACACTTTATTTAGCCTACCTCAATACAAAAAGAAAGCAGCCAGATCCTCCTTCTCCTACAGAGCGCCGCAATTGTGGAACGACCTCCCGCACACTTTCAAATCTTCCCCAAGCCTAAAGTCCTTTAAGAGATCCCTCTCTACATAGCTCAAAACAGAATGCACCTGTCATGGCTGATTATATATTTCCTACCTGTTCTATGTAAAATTTTGTATATATTGTGTATTTAACCCCTTAAGGACACATGACATGTGTTACATGTCATGATTCCCTTTTATTCCAGAAGTTTGGTCCTTAAGGGGTTAATATTGTTTTTGTATTTGATTGTACCATAATGTATCAATGCAATGTTTTGTGGACCCAGGACATACTTGAAAACGAGAGAAATCTCAACGTATCTTTCCTGGTAACATATTTTATAAAGAAATAAATAAAGTGAGAATTGAAAATGAATTCAAAGTAAATTTGAAATTTAAGGTCTAAATAGACAAATTGGAATATTATTCTAAGTCAGTAAATATTCCTCAAATTTCTGCAAAGAGCAATTCAATTCTTTCTTTTCGAATATTTTGAGGTTGTTGGAGACTTTACAAAAATGTTAATTTTTTTTGACAGAAAATGTGGCTTCCTTATTTAGATTTAAAATTACGGCACATCGCACTTTATGTAAAATACTAATAAAAGTGCGCTGAAGAAATCGGGGGCAGTTCTCGGCCTTTCTCATTTTTTTATTTTTTATTTATTGTTTTTGGCAGAACCGACGGGCATTTGCATCCTCTAATTCAAGTAAATACCTGATACATTATTATTTATTTGCAGCAAAAAAAGGGACTGGAGCGTAAGCAAAGATTTAAATCAATGTAAATTCCTGCCTCGCACTTGTGAAAGTGTCAGATTACAGATCGTAAGAGCGAAAATGTCTTGTCACAGGTAGTAATACTGAAAACACCTTGTCACAGGTAGTAATAGTAAAAATGTCTTGTCACAGGTAGTAATAGTGAAAACATCTTGTCACAGGTAGTAATAGTGAAAACACCTTGTCACAGGTAGTAATAGTGAAAACATCTTGTCACAGGTAGTAATAGTGAAAACGTCTTGTCACAGGTAGTAATAGTGAAAACATCTTGTCACAGGTAGTAATAGTGAAAATGTCTTGTCACAGGTAGTAATACTGAAAACACCTTGTCACAGGTAGTAATAGTGAAAACACCTTGTCTCAGGTAGTAATAGTGAAAATACCTTGTCACAGGTAGTAATAATAGAAATGTCTTTTCACAGGTAGTAATAGTGAAAACGTCTTGTCACAGGTAGTAATAATGAAAATGTCTTGTCACAAGTAGCAATAGAAAAAACAACTTGTCACAGGTAGTAATAGTGAAAACACCTTGTCTCAGGTAGTAATAGTGAAAATACCTTGTCACAGGTAGTAATAGTAGAAATGTCTTTTCATAGGTAGTAATAGTGAAAAAATTTATTTTCCCAGGTAGTAATAGTGAAAACATCTTGTCACAGGTAGTACTAGTGAAAGCGTCATACCACAGGTAGTAATAGTGAATACACCTTGTCACAGGTAGTAATAGTGAAAATGTCTTGTCACAGGTAGCAATAGAAAAAACACCTTGTCACAGGTAGTAATAGTGAAAACATCTTGTCACAGGTAGTAATAGTGAAAACACCTTGTCACAGGTAGTAATAGTGAAGGCGTCATACTACAGGTAGTAATAGTGAAAGCGTCATACCACAGGTAGTAATAGTGAAAACACCTTGTCACAGGTAGTAATAGTAAAAACACCTTGTCACATTTAGTAATACTGAAAATGTCTTGTCACAGGTAGCAATAGAAAAAAACACCTTGTCACGGTAGTAATAGTGAAAACACCTTGTCACAGGTAGTAATAGTGAAAATGTCTTGTCACAGGTAGTAATAGTGAAAACACCTTGTCACAGGTAGTAATGGTGAAAATGTCTTGTCACAGGTAGCAATAGCAAAAAAACCTTGTCACAGGTAGTAATAGTGAAAACATCTTGTCACAGGTAGTAATAGTGAAAACACCTTGTCTCAGGTAGTAATAGTAAAAATGCCTTGTCACAGGTAGTAATAGTGAAAATGTCTTATCACAGGTAACAATAGAAAAAACACCTTGTCACAGGTAGTAATAGTGAAAATGTCTTGTCACAGGTAGTAATACTGAAAACACCTTGTCACAGGTAGTAATAGTAAAAATGTCTTGTCACAGGTAGTAATAGTGAAAACATCTTGTCACAGGTAGTAATAGTGAAAACACCCTGTTACAGGTATTAATAGTGAAAATGTCTTTTCACAGGTAGTAATAGTGAAAAAATGTCTTTTCCCAGGTAATAATAGTGAAAACATCTTGTCACCGGTAGTAATAGTGAAAACACCTTGTCACAGGTAGTAATAGTGAAAATGTCTTGTCACAGGTAGCAATAGAAAAAACACCTTGTCACAGGTAGTAATAGTGAAAATGTCTTGTCACAGGTAGTAATAGTGAAAACACCTTGTCACAGGTAGTAATAGTGAAAACACCTTGTCACAGGTAGTAATAGTGAAAATGTCTTGTCACAGGTAGTAATAGAAAAAACACCTTGTCACAGGTAGTAATAGAGAAAACATCTTGTCACAGGTAGTAATTATGAAGGCATCATATCACTGGTAATAATAGTGCAACATACATCCCAACATTTCAAATGGTCAAAGAGCGACAGTTTAATTTTTGGCGTGTGGCTAGAGGAGTGGCTATTCTGCTAAATTTTATGTGATTTACTATTACTAATAACAATTTATCCAACTAAAATGTAATTTGAACAAGAACAATGTATCTTATTTACACAGACTGATTTCTAAACACATTTATTGTAGTTTAAAGACACATTACTGGGAGTATTATTACTGTGGAGCTCTGTTATACACTCAGACACATTACTGGGAGTATTATTGCTGTGGACCTCTGTTATACACTCAGACACATTACTGGGAGTATTATTGCTGTGGACCTCTGTTATACACTCAGACACATTACTGGGAGTATTATTGCTGTGGACCTCTGTTATACACTCAGACACATTACTGGGAGTATTATTGCTGTGGAGCTCTGTTATACACTCAGACACATTACTGGCAGTATTATTGCTGTGGACCTCTGTTATACACTCAGACACATTACTGGGAGTATTATTGCTGTGGACCTCTGTTATACACTCAGACACATTACTGGGAGTATTATTGCTGTGGAGCTCTGTTATACACTCAGACACATTACTGGCAGTATTATTGCTGTGGACCTCTGTTATACACTCAGACACATTACTGGGAGTATTATTGCTGTGGACCTCTGTTATACACTCAGACACATTACTGGGAGTATTATTGCTGTGGAGCTCTGTTATACACTCAGACACATTACTGGGAGTATTATTACGGTGGAGCTCTGTAATACTCTCAGACACATTACTGGGAGTATTATTGCTGTGGAGCTCTGTTATACACTCAGACACATTACTAGGAGTATTATTACTGTGGAGCTCTGTTATACACTCAGACACATTACTGGGAGTATTATTGCTGTGGAGCTCTGTTATACACTCAGACACATTACTAGGAGTATTATTACTGTGGAGCTCTGTTATACACTCAGACACATTACTGGGAGTATTATTGCTGTGGGGCTCTGCTATACACTCAGACACATTACTGGGAGTATTATTACTGTGGAGCTCTGTAATACACTCAGACACATTACTGGGAGTATTATTGCTGTGGAGCTCTGTTATACACTCAGACACATCACTGGGAGTATTATTGCTGTGGAGCTCTGTTATACACTCAGTCACATCACTGGGAGTATTATTGCTGTGGAGCTCTGTTATACACGCAGACACCTTACTGGGAGTATTATTGCTGTGGAGCTCTGTTATACACTCAGACACATTACTGGGAGTATTATTGCTGTGGAGCTCTGTTATACACTCAGACACATTACTGGGAGTATTATTGCTGTGGAGCTCTGTTATACACTCAGACACATTACTGTGAGTATTATTACTGTGGAGCTCTGTTATACACTCAGACACATTACTGGGAGTATTATTGCCGTGGAGCTCTGTTATACACTCAGACGCATTACTGGGAGTATTACTACTGTGGAGCTCTGTTATACACTCAGTCACATTACTGGGAGTATTATTGCTGTGGAGCTCTGTTATACACTCAGACACATTACTGGGAGTATTATTGCTGTGGAGCTCTGTTATACACTCAGTCACATTACTGGGAGTATTATTGCTGTGGAGCTCGGTTATACACTCAGACGCATTACTGGGAGTATTACTACTGTGGAGCTCTGTTATACACTCAGTCACATTACTGGGAGTATTATTGCTGTGGAGCTCTGTTATACACTCAGACACATTACTGGGAGTATTATTGCTGTGGAGCTCTGTTATACACTCAGTCACATTACTGGGAGTATTATTGCTGTGGAGCTCGGTTATACACTCAGACACATTACTGGGAGTATTATTACTGTGGAGCTCGGTTATACACTCAGACACATTACTGGGAGTATTATTGCTGTGGAGCTGGGTTATACACTCAGACACATTACTGGGAGTATTATTGCTGTGGAGCTCGGTTATACACTCAGACACATTACTGGGAGTATTATTGCTGTGGAGCTCGGTTATACACTCAGACACATTACTGGGAGTATTATTGCTGTGGAGCTCTGTTATACACTCAGACACATTACTGGGAGTATTATTGCTGTGGAGCTCTGCTATACACTCAGACACATTACTGGGAGTATTATTATTGTGGAGCTCTGTTATACACTCAGACACATTACTGGGAGTATTATTGCTGTGGAGCTCTGTTATACACTCAGACACATTACTGGGAGTATTATTGCCGTGGAGCTCTGTTATACACTCAGGCACATTACTGGGAGTATTATTGCCGTGGAGCTCTGTAATACACTCAGACACATTACTGGGAGTATTATTTATGTGGAGCTCTGTTATACACTCAGACACATTACTGGGAGTATTATTACTGTGGAGCTCTGTTATACACTCAGACACATTACTGGGAGTATTATTGCTGTGGAGCTCTGTCATACACTCAGACACATTACTGGGAGTATTATTTCTGTGGAGCTCTGTTATACACTCAGACACATTACTGGGAGTATTATTACTGTGGAGCTCCGTTATACACTCAGACACATTACTGGGAGTATTATTGCTGTGGAGCTCTGTTATACACTCAGACACATTACTTGGAGTATTATTGCTGTGGAGCTCTGTTATACACTCAGACACATTACTGGGAGTATTATTGCTGTGGAGCTCTGTTATACACTCAGACACATTGCTATGAGTATTATTGCTGTGGAGCTGTTATACACTCAGACACATTACTGGGAGTATTATTGCTGTGGAACTCTGCTATACACTCAGACACCTTACTGGGAGTATGATTGCTGTGGAGCTCTGTTATACACTCAGACACATTACTGGGAGTATTATTGCTGTGGAGCTCTGTTATACACTCAGACACATTACTCCGAGTATTATTGCTGTGGAGCTCTGTTATACACTCAGACACATTACTGGGAGTATTATTGCTGTGGAGCTCTGTTATACAGTCAGACATTACTGGGAGTATATTGCTGTGGAGCTCTGTTATACACTCAGACACATTACTGGGAGTATTATAGCTGTGGAGCTCTGTTATACACTCAGACACATTACTGGGAGTATTATTGCTGTGGAGCTCTGTTTTACACTCAGACACATTACTGGGAGTATATTGCTGTGGAGCTCTTTTATACACACAGACACATTACTGGGAGTATTATTGCTGTGGAGCTCTCTTATACACTCAGACACATTACTGGGAGTATATTGCTGTGGAGCTCTGTCATACACACAGATACATTACTGGGAGTATTATTGCTGTGGAGCTCTGTTATACACTCAGACACCCTAACAATTTGGAGCTCCTAGAAAAGAGGGACATTAAGATAGAAAAGAAAGTCTAAAATAAGGACTCAACCTCCTAAATAGGGACACTTGGGAGGTATGTAGGCATCATATCACAGATAGTAATAGGGAAAGTGTCAGATCACAGACATTAACATGCAGAACTGTTCATCATCGTTGAAGGAAATGTATTGTACGGTCAGGCATCAAAAACAACCCCAGGAGTGCGAGTGACTAGTTAATAAGGGTCCCCAAACAGAATAGGCCGTTACACCATCCACAAAGGGATAACTTGCATCCTTCCGGCCTTAGCTCCCACCATTGTTAACTGTTCACAATACAAGTAGAGCCCGGAGGGAAGCCAAGCATCCCCCTATACAGACACTCACATACACACCCACCCACACAAGCCCCCTGACACACAAGCACAAGCCCCCAAAGACATACCCTGCACAAGCAAAACAAATGCACCTTGAAACACACACACGCACCCTGTTAGATATGTACTGATCCCTTAAAGGGACACTGTCACTGCTCATTCTTACTTATTCCTAAATTTCCCTGACCTATCACTATATTTAACAAATATGTAAGGATTGAAATATAAAGGTAAATGCAGAATTCCCCACTACTTTATTTTGAAACTGGGTGACCCCATTCGGCGGCATAGCGTGGGTGTCCTGCGCCCGAGGCAAGACAAGTATTGGCAGTATCTTCAAACGGGAAATCACGCTGTAAATAGGCATTATGTAATTCACGATAAAGATTACATGAGGACGGTATGGCTGTAATTAGCAAGAAAAATACTGTGAAATGTTACGTGGCAATGTATATTTGCCCCGTCATGTTGAAAAACTGTGCAGAATGTTTGTATTAGAGGGAGCGCTATTTAAAAAAATGTATATTGTAATATATGTAATATTGCCACTTTCTACTTTTTATCTTTTGAAAGTTTGGCCCCTAAGTATTTTGACCCAAGGCAAGCGCCCCTGAGTCTCCCACGCTATTCCACTGCCTCCATCTTAGCTCCCTATGGATCACTGATATAAGCTCCGTCCTTTACACCTGACAATCAACATAAAAAAAAAGCATACAGAGAAATTGAACAATGTTTTCATTTTTTTCATGTTGTCTCATATTTTCATGTTTCATTTGCTGTTTATCTATTTATGTCTGAATTGGATTCAGGGGTGTATTTACCACAAGGCAAACAAGGCATTTGCCTAGGGCGGCACTTTCGGGGGGGGGGGGGGGCGGCAAAAAACGCCGCCTCAAGTGCCCAGGTAAATGCCTTGTTTGTCTTGTGTACTGGGGGGCCCAAGAGCTGGCTGCCACCTTAGGGCCAGGGCCAGATTAACATAGGGGCTGATGGAGCTGCAGCTCCAGGCCAATGCTCATGGAATAGGCCCATTGATGTAAAAAAAATATGTTTTTACACACTACTCTTCTCATACTCTTGCTTAAGTATGGAAACTTAAGAGGGATGTATGGGAACAAAACTTGTGTGGACTAGCTGAAATGACATTAGTTAAGGTAATTCTGACTTTTGTCTCTCTAACACTGTGGCATGTTCCCTTTTTTCTACACTCACTACATCCACCTTTTCTCTGTCTCAGACTGTATACCAAGAGATTCTGCCTGCTAGTAAGAAGGTAAGGAGACAAATGGACATGTGAGTGCTAGAGGACAATCCTTATATGCACGGAGCGAGCGCATCATTAGACGCATTTATGTCAAGTTCAGGGTGCTGTCTGCATAGTATGCCCTTAGTTGGTCAGCCTGCACGATTGGCAGGCATCCTGACATGCATTCATGCCCTTCTGGCCTTTCAATTCTTTGGGCAGACAGGCCCCCCTTTTGGCCATGTTCCCCCTTTTTAGCAGTTCTGATTATGTGATTTTGCATCAGTGGCACACCCTGCCTCACTGGACACTGCTGTTAGGGGGTATGGATTTACCTGAAAGATAAAAGCATAATTCAGAGAGAGATTAGTATAGGGTATGTGTTTTCTTATGCTGCATTCTATGATTTTCCCTCCAGCATCATCTCCATCAGATACATGACACGTGGGAGGTATAATCATTTTAGTGGTTTTTGGTTGACAAGATTCTGTAATTAGGCCCATAATAATTGTCAGCAACAGGCCCAATGGGCTCTCAATCTGTCCCTGCTTAGGGCCCACCCTAGGTGTTAAAGTACTAATATTCTAGCCGGGTGATGAGGGAGATATGTCCTTTTAGAAAATATTATATTATATAAAATAATTGGTGAAGAAACGTGTGTGTGTGTGTCTGTGTGTGTCTGGCAGTGAGTATGTTTGTGACTGTCAGTGAGTGTGTGTGTGTGTATGTGTGTATCTGTCATTGTAAGTGTGTGTGTGTCTTTCAGTCAAAAAAAGGCCTTGACATGAATTGGTGGGGCAACTTTAGATAAGGGGGTGACAAATTTAGTCATGCCTAGGGCAGCACAAATCCAGAATACAGCACTGATTGGATTATGATGTCATTATGATGTCCTTTTCTAAATTTTGGACATATAATTAAAACAAAATGCAGCATCTCATGAAAAAGAAAAAGTAACCAGGTATAGTAAGCACTCTCTCTTGAACAGACGGGGTGGTTAGAAGGGTAGATGAGCACAAAGTAAAGCCCATTGTTAATCATTCTCTGGCATCTAGTGCCCTCAGTTGGCACGGGCAGCAACTCCTGGCACAGTCTCTGCAAGACTGACTTGTGCCACGTACGAGTATATATAACAATGAATTAGTCCTTTTTTTTCACATACCCAATCTGATGAGAAAGTTACCCTAATTGTTCTTCCAAATGTATAGAAATTCCCACCATGAGCACATCGTTGGTAACATTTCCATAGGAATACATTGCGGCTATGCTTTCCTACTGGGAAGGCTTAATGCGCGTGCAGCGGTCAACGCATATGAGCATTAGCGCCTCTCGTCAGGTGACCTCGGGGGGGAGGGGGGGCGGAGCGCAGACCAAGCACCAAGGAAAAACAGTGCTGGAATCGGTAAAGGACAGTAAAGGATTTTGTATCCCTTTAAGGCAGCCAGTGAACAATCAGTTCTAGAATTTCACGTGTTGGAAGCAGGGAAAATGGACAAGCGAATAGAACTGAGTGACTTTAACAAGGACCAAATAGTGATGGCTAGATAACTGAGTCAGAGCATCTCTAGAATGGCAAGTCTTATGGGGTGTTCCCGGTATGCGCTGGTTAGTACCTACCAAGAGTGGTGCAAGGAAGGACAACTGGTATACCGGCATAAAGGTATTAGGTGCTTAAGGCTCATTGATGTATAGGGGAGTAAAGGCTAGCCCGTCTGGTCACATGGAACAGCTACTGTAGCTCAAATTGTTGAAACGTAATGTTGGCCATGTTAGCAAGGTGTCAGAACACACAGTTTGCTGCATATTGGGCCGCATAGCCACATACCGGTCAAGGTGCCCATGGTCAGAATTGGGCAATGAAGCACTGGAAAATGGTTACCTGGTCTTATGAATCATGTTTTCTCTACGATCGGGTGGATGGCCGGGTGCGTGTGCGTTGTTTACCTGGGGAAGAGATGGCAGCAGGATGCAGTAGGGGAAGACGGCAGGCATGTGAAGGCAGTGGACAGACAAAACTGGCCAAAAAGAGTGGAAAGTAGGTAATGAACAAGGACGTAATATAGAGTAACACCCCGCTGGATGAATAATACACAAACTCACAACTAATCTTGACTAGTATAAATGAGCCCCCATAATGACTTGGAAAATATAGTGAAAAATAAGGATATTAAATCCTAAACGTACTAGGAGATAACTTGTGAGAAAACTGTAATATATCTAAAGTTATATTGGCTAAAACGATATATTGGAAAGGTGCTACCCCCAATGGGAAAGGGCAGTAGGCTAATAGATACCCAAAGCCTAAACACAACCAAATAATAGATGATACAAAAAATACATCAGACGCTGTATCAGAAGTGTCCAGGTAAAGTGCTGACCCTAGTGGTAAATGGGGAGGCACGGTAGCCTAAACAGTGAACTGGTAAAAAATAATATCAATGAAAAAATGGGCGGAATATAGATAATAAAAAAATATACATGGAATACTAAATCAAATACCACTCATAAATAATGTTTGGGTGTAGATTTCGAGTGAAAGTTCATGAAATAACAGTCTTGGAACTAAGCGCAACAATGTCTTTGTCAACTATGTATCAGCTATCAGGATACACAACTGCTGTTATTGAGAATCCGAGGCTGATATAATATAACCTATAATAAGCACAAAAATAGGTATATAATAATAAGGTACTGGCACATCATAATCCACAATATAGAAAAGTGCAAGATGATACAAAATCACTATTAGATCACAGTAATAGATCTAAAGTGTCAGGATCCTCGCTGTGATCTGAAATATAAGATGAACAGCCATAGTGCTTTTCATTCGCTGCCCATCTCACGTTGAAGTGATAATTTTTTGGGAAAAACCTGAAGATTTGGCAACCCTACCTACAACTTAATATTAATTGTAATTCGAGAAAATATGATCTGCTGAACTGATACACAACTTGTGTTTACTTGTTAAACTATGAAATGTAGTAACTCTAAGTCAGTGCACATTTTACAGGGAATTTTTTTTTTTTGAGATCGCGAGACCCGCTCAGTCTGCAGCTCTGCACTCGGCGGAGCTGCGGACAGGCTGGCTCTCCCGGGCAGGCGGTGTGGAGGGGCCTCGCACCCGGCGCCATAAAAGGCAAGCCGCCGGGCCCCCTCCTGTGTCGGGTCCTCGGTCTCTGACCGAGGATCCGACCTGTCACACTGACCTAAGGCGATTTAGGCGCCCGCGAGGCCCCCATCAGCGTGAGGCCTTAGGCGGCCGCCTAAATCGCCTAATTAGAGAGCCGCCTCCGTCTGCAAGGTTTTTGCAGCAATCATTTGCAAATCTTTTGCAACAGGATCCTCATTAATATATACTGAAGAAAAATAGTTATTTAAAATGTCTGCCTTTTCCTGTCCTTCATTAAGTAACAAACCCATCTCTGTATCCAGTGTACCTACACTTTCATTTTTTGTTTTTTTAGAATTGATGTACTTGAAAAGATGTTTGAGGTTGGTTTTGCATTCTTTGGCTATCAATTTCTCATTTTCTATGTTAGCCACTTTAATTGCCTTTTTTTGCAAGCATTATTGGCTTCCTTATCTTATATAGGATGCCTCTGACTTGTCCGATTTAAATGCTTTAAAGGACCACTCTAGGCACCCAGACCACTTCAGCTTAATGAAGTGGTCTGGGTGCCAGGTCCCTCTAGGATTAACCCTTTTTTTTTATAAACATAGCAGTTTCAGAGAAACTGCTATGTTTACACTGAGGGTTAATCCAGCCTCCAAAACCTCTAGTGGCTGTCTCATTGACAGCCGCTAGAGGCGCTTGCGTGCTTCTCACTGTGAAAATCACAGTGAGAAGACGCCAGCGTCCATAGGAAAGCATTGATAATGCTTTCCTATGCGACCGGCTGAATGCGGGCGCGACTCCTGTCGCGCATGCGCATTCAGCCGGTGACGTCGCGAGGAAGAAGGAGAGGAGGAGGAAATCTCCCCGCCTGGCGCTGGATAAAGGTAAGTGTTTAACCCCTTCCTCTATCCAGAGCCCGGCGGGAGGGGGTCCCTGAGGGTGGGGGCACCCTCAGGGCACTATAGTGCCAGGAAAATGAGTATGTTTTCCTGGCACTATAGTGGTCCTTTAAATGCCCTTTTCTTATTTTTATTTTTTAATCTTTTGTTTTACTTCTCTACTAAGCCACATTGGTTTCAATTTGTTTCTTTTATATTTATTACCCAATGGTACATACTGAGAAATGTACCTTTCTAATATTTGTTTGAAGAGTTCCCATTTATCCTCAGTGGTTTTTTCACTAAGGAGTTTATGCCAGTCGATATGTTGTAGAGCTGCCCTAATCTTATTGAAATTGGCTTTTTAAAAGCATATGTTTTAGTATACCCCACGTGCTTTTGTTTATTTGAGTTTATTTCGAAAATGACCATATTGTGATCACTATTTCCCAAATCAACATTGTTTGTTATAACGGGATCCAGACAAGCATCCTTTCTAGTTGGTACTTGTACCAGTTGTGACATAAAGGTGTCATTTAACACATTCAAAAACCTGATCCCCTTGCTGAATTACTAGTCACTCTATCCCAATTTATGTCCGGGTAATTAAACTCTCCAATAATTAATGTGTTACCCCGATTTGCAGCTTTACAGCTGTTCTTCCTCATTAATATTTACATTTGGTGGTTTATAACATATCCCAACCAATAATTGATTTCCCTTTTTTGCCCCAAGCAGATATCTACCCATAAAGCTTCCACATTTTCCTCGTCACACTCCACATGCCTAAGATTTGACTTTAACTCATGGTTGACATACAAACATACCCCACCACCCTCCTTGTTTTTCCTATGTGTCTCATCCCACCATGATTCTGTTATGCCTATTATATCACATTGTTTAGTATTGCCTCTGTGTTCATGTTTAATGGTTTGTGTTGTGTTGAGCTTTTTTTGTGGTGTGTGTCATGTTTTTGTTTTTTGTAAATACTCAACATTTCTAATTTCGGTTCGGTTTCCCCCAAATTGTTTCCAGATTTGCGAGGACTGCACATCCCAAATCCCTTTGTAGACTTCATGTCCCCTTTCATGTGACTCACTCCCCATCATGCACAGTGTCAAATTTCTGGGCTTGTCACCCCCCCCCCCCCCCCCCCCCAGCTCTGCACACGCAGAAGGGGGGTCACACGACATAAAGGGAGAGGAGGGAGCTAGCACATGTATTATAGGGGGAGACACGCAGCCCCACGGTCTATATAACTCTTTCTATGAAATTACAAATATTTGCTGGTTTTTTAAATGGTGGGGGGAGCGTGTTCGTTCCTTTAGGCGATGCTCTGCACAACACATGCAGATGGTTATTTTATATAATAAGTATTAGAATAGATACTTCAAAGTCTAATCAATAATGTGATACACAGTATACACCATACTTATATATATCTGTATAGCGCTCTGTACAGTTAGAGTGGAAATTGCCAATCCTATTCTGAACTTCTGAAATCCCCACCTTGGCTTTTTTTGGTGACCATAATGTTGACCTATTTTACTGTTTTTTGTGTCTCACCTCCCTTAACCCCTTAAAGACACATGACATGTGTGACACGTCATGATTCCCTTTTATTCCAGAAGTTTGGTCCTTAAGGGGTTAAATCAGGCTCCGTTAAGGTAAAACTTCAGGCACCATAACGACTATAGCCTGCTGTAGTGGTTATGGTGTCAGGAGTGCCATGCTGTCCTCCCAGAATAAGTAGTAAAGGCATTCAAGAATGGTTTGACAGCTTACCTGGGTCACCTGGACGCCTGTGCCACAACCAGTCTCTCCTGAGCTGGGCATAGTGCTTGTTGCCTGCGTGCCCTCTGCTGACCCTAAGAACGGCCCTGTTTAGCTCAGTGAAGTTCACCTGATTTTCCAGCAAGGAAAATCTGGAAGCAGGCAGTGCAGCTGTTGGCGCTCAGCTGGACCCAAGAACATTCTCAAACCATTCTTAAATGGTTTCACTATACTTACCCTAAAACGACGCAAGGGTATTCTTGGTACCACAACCACTACAGCGGTCCAAGTTTAAGGACTTTTCTCAGCCAGACTGTCAAAGACAGTCAAAGACATTGGTGTCCAACAATATAAAAACTAAGTAGGACATTTTAGACCAAATTCGGTCAAGGTTTGGCTGAGTTGATTAAAATTCTCTCCATAAAAGCTAGCTTTTTAATTTGACTGTTTTATCGTAAAATTGCATACTGACATTTCATACTGTTTTGAATAACCCTGAAAATTGCATTACTATATCTACTTCATCTTCAGAATAAAAACTCGATAGAGGAGGACGAGAGCTCCTGGATGTCACAAAGGTTCTGCAGGACTGGTTTTAATGTCAAGATTTTAAATAATTCCAACAAAGCTATGTTTGCAATGCATCTACCCTGGCTCCCTCTTCTGGGTGAAAAGCAGAGGTGCAGCATGTAACAACCCGAATTAACCAAACCACATTGTGCATCTGCTTAAAGGGGAACTGTAGCTTCACAGAACTTGCAACGTTCACTTATCCTGTTTAACAAATTAATATTTGTGAGGTGTGGAAAAAAATAAAATTAAATGGAAAAATCTGCATCTCTTTATCCTGCAACTGGGCGCCTCCATCTTTGCTCCCTGTCAATCATTGTTATAAATTCTGTCCTTTACACCTGACAGTCAACATAGAGAAGATTAGATTTTGAACCGCAACAAATTTTTTTAGGACTTAAAACAATAAGCTATTTTTCTACATTGTAATACTATAGAATTTGCTAAAATCCTGATTATAAACCACTGTATTTTGGTATTTGAAAAAAAAAAACCCCGCAGATTAGTCCTGAACCTTTGGCATCACTGTGTACATATATCTTGATATAGACTATACGGAAAAAGCTCGGTGAATTTACGAGTGGTACTGTGATAGGATGCCACCTTTACAAAGTCAGTTCTTAAAATGTTATCCCTGCTATATATTCAACGGTCAAATGTAAGTGGCATTGTTGGAAACAGGAACAGCAGCAGATCAGCCACGAAGTGGTAGACCACGTAAAGTCACAGAGTGCTGAGGCACATGGTGCGTAAAAGTTGCCAACGCAAAGTTAAGAGTTCCAAACTTATACTGGCATTAGTATCTGCACAAATACTTAGTGGAATGGGTTTCCACGGCCAAGCAGTTGCATGCGAGACTCACATCACCAAATACAATGCCGGATCTAGTGGTGTAAAGCAAGCCGCCACTGGACTCTGGAGCAGTGGGAAATGTGTTCTGTGCAGTAACAAATCACACTTCTGTTTGGCAGTCTGATTGGTGAGTCTGGGTTTGACGGATGCCAGGAGAACGTTACCTGACTGACTGAATTGTGCCACCTGTAAAGTTTGGTGGCGAAACGATAATGGTACGAGGCTGTTTTTCAGGGGTTGAGCTAGGACCCTTATTTCCACTGAAGGGAAATCTTAATACTTCAGCAGACCAAGGCATGTTGGTCAATGCCGTGCTTCCAACTTTGTGGGAATAGTTTGGGCAAAGACATATTTTATTCCAGCATGACAGTGCCCCGGTGCACAAAGCAAGGTGAATAAAGGAATTGGTTGGATGAATTTGGTGTGGAAGAACTTGACTTGCCCGCACAGAGCCCTGACCTCAACCAACTGGATCGGAGATTGCGAGCCAGGCCTCCTCTTCCAACATCACTGCCTGATCTCCCAAACACTCTACTGCATGAATGGGCACAAATTCCCACAGAAACATTCCAAAGTCACGCGGAGAGCCTTCCCAGAAGAGTGGAAGCTGTTATAGCTGCAAAGGGTGGACCAACTACATATTAATGTCTATGTATTTTAGAATGCGATGTCATAAAAGTCCCAGTTGGTGTAATGGGCAGATGTCCCAATACTTTTGTCCATATAGTGCGAGTCAAATCCACCATGTTTTCATGGACATATATAACTTGTGCGCGTTGATAGACGATACATGAAAGTGCTGCCCTGCAGTATGTAGCAATCAGATGCTACATAACTTGGCTTAATTCCCCTCCGGCTGAATTTGAATTCTGCATACAGCAGATGTGCTGTTCATCAATTTCTATAACCAACACTGATCACCATGTTGGTTTTGTGAAACGTCAAGTTTCAGATGAGAAACTACTCAGGGCTGAGATCGTTAGCATTGCTATGATTAATTAGGTCATTTCTCAGATCCTGCCGGGCAGCCCTGTTAAGCCCTGCTAACAGAATGCAGGATTCACTGGCAGCCCTAGACTGGAACTCTAAATGCCATTTTGATAATGCTGGTGTTCAGTCTCCTTAGTACAAATACTCCAAGCAAATCTGAATATTATCTCTTTGGGGTTTATTCAGTAAACACGGAATTAGTAGTGGACTGAAAACAAAATGAAAAAAAAAAGTTCAGGCTAAAATAGCCAAAATGTGTTAGTTCAGGCCAGAATAGCCGAGAGGGGAAAAGGCCCCCATCTTAAGTGAGTTGGAGCTGTTTTCATGATTGACTACAGTGGCCTTAATTGTCCAACATGTGAGTCATTTCACCACGACACACATTTAAATGAACAAGCTGCAGGGTTAGACGCTCACGGGTAGAGCAGGATAAATTCTTTCCAGACAAAAACACCAATATTAGAAGGATAAATTCATTACAGATCTCTGCCAGTGAAAAGTTGGCCGGCAAAATGATTTCCCTGCAGGTGTTACTAGAGGGTTAAATTTCCCAAAACCAAAAGCACAACAGATACAGCTCTCCGAAGCATCACCCCCTCTCTCCTGCCCATCTCCTCCCCTCCCAGTGCTGATTGGTGACAAGTTTCTATATTTGGTCCCTACCTCTTCAAGCTGTCCAAACAGCTGGATGTTGAGTGACAGGAAGGGACACACTGAGATTTAGAGGGACAGCGTACAAGTCGATATAGGACACAGAGATAGCCGCAGAGGGAGTTCTATAGTGACCCCCAGCCTTCAAGTGGAATTATCGTAGATTGCTATCTGTGTCACAGTACCATACATATTCTCTGCCCCCACTTCTGCCCAAGAAGTTGCCCAGCTGGAATGCATAGATCTGAGTCAATTTACTGCAGACAGGAGATTACTCTGGCTCAAGAAGGTAGCGATTCATGGGTCCCTCCTGCGGCTGCTGCTGCCCCTGACTCTGGCCTGACTCCCAGCTCTCCTCCAGATCCAGAAAGCCCTGTCCCCAGTCCGCAGCCTGGGTATGGCTACAGTGCTTGCGAGGAAAAACCTGGCGACCCCAGGATCCGGCGCCCCATGAACGCCTTCATGGTTTGGGCAAAAGATGAACGGAAGAGACTGGCACTGCAGAACCCAGACCTTCACAATGCGGTGTTAAGCAAGATGCTTGGTAAGATTGACATGACATGTTGGGTGGGCAGCCTATTAAAGGCAGCTAACATTGGCATGAAGAGTGTGGCTGGTTACCAGACTGGCATTTAGATTGGCACGCGGCATATAGGCGGATATGCTGATAGGCATGGGCAGTTTCGGTGAATAGGCAGACTGGCATTTAATATCTACTTGGAGGAAAATGACTGGCATAGGATGTAAAGATGAGGATTAGACTGGCATGTGGTATGTAACTAAATGATGTCAGACTGGCATTGGATATACACATGGGCAGAGGATGCAAAGACAGGAATTCAGACTGGCATAGAACGTATTATTGTAGAATATCAGACTGGAATGCATTGTGCAGGTTCAGGTTGTGAGTTTGAATAGGATTAATTGATCCAGGTGAGGGTAGTATGGGATATTAGACTGGCATGTTAATGTAGATTTGGTGGGAAGCTGGTAAGATATGGGCACAACGAGCTCTATGGGTTAGCAAGCAATGTGAACATGGAGGAGGAAAGGCTTGCATGGGTTTAGTTGATTGTGATGGGCACACTGGTAAGGGATGTGCCAGTCAGAGGATAGGACTGGCATTGGAGGGTAGAATGGCACTGGATGTGGGAATGGTACATTGTTTATTAGGCTGAAAAAATGTACAATGCCGATAAAGTTACACAATTTTCCTGCATTTTAGTTTGATTTGTTGTACACTATATAAGAGCATTACATTTTCACTGAGTATGTTTATGCTACTTATATGCAGTCGCTTTTTGCGCCGTTTAATCCTATTTCTGTACAATATATTTTTATTCAATGTGTTTAGGCTATTTGAATCCATATATTTAAATACATATCTTGGCCATTTCCAAGCGTTATATTTCTATTGAGTGTGTTTACACCATTTAACTGTATTATATTTCAGTTGCTTGAGTGTATACACATTATTATTATTATTAATTATTTTATTAGACAAATTCTGCAGCGCTGTACAATGGGTGGACTGACAGAAACGTAGTTGAAAGCAGACAAAGATGGACGCACAGGAACACGTGGTGTTCCAGTAGCGGAGATCAAAAATGTGAAGCTAGTAAGGTTCAAGAAATCTAAATACTTTGCTTATACTCCTGGCAGAGGAAATGCACCGGGAACTGGGCATATAGGAAGGCTTGGAGGGGGGCGAGGGAGGAAGGGATGTTGATTCAGGAGAATCATTCCAGCGTTCTATTCTAGAGACCGCTTAATTTTTTTAAATTTTATCTAATTGATTGTACTATGACTCACCACCCCGATAACTATACTGACTAATTTCCTTCTATGCTAAAACGACCTTAAACCAACACCAATATAGAGTAGTTGAGAGTTTTGTACATTGTGTCTGTTTTGCTTAGTTCCTCTGCCCACTAAGTATTAACTGACCCTTTCTCGAACTCTGCCTCCTACAGGTCAATCCTGGAAGAGCCTGAGTGCTATTGAGAAGCGCCCCTTTGTGGAGGAGGCGGAAAGGCTCCGGATTCAGCATCTTCAGGACCATCCTAATTACAAATACCGCCCACGTAGAAAGAAGCAAGGGAAGAAAATGAAGCGCGTGGAGTCTGCCTCTCTTCTAAGGAATGAAGGGTACAGAGGTGGCCACCAACCCACAAACATCACTCAGTTCCGGGAACTGCACACCTTGGCTTCAAGTGAGCTGGAGAGCTATGGTCTTCCCACCCCAGAGATGTCCCCTCTGGATGTTCTGGAGCAGAGTGAGACAGCTTTCTTTCCGTCTCACATGCGGGAAGATACAGAACCAATGCCGTTCAGATCTTACCAACATGGACTGGACTTTGGCCAAGAGAAAACCCTAAGAGAGATTTCTTTGCCATACTCCTCAGCGGCATCTCACATGGGTAACATCCTTAGGACTCCTCCGTCCTCTGCTTTCTACTATGGCCCTCAGGTCGGGCCACCAACCTGTGCACCACTTGGTCAGCTCTCTCCACCTCCAGAGGCACCTCCGCTGGACCCTATAGAACATCTTAGCCAGGCTGAGCTGTGGAATGATGTTGACCGGAACGAGTTTGACCAGTATTTAAACATGAGCAGGACACAATTGGCTGGGCAAGGTTATCACCTGCCAATGTCCAAGTTCAATCCCTCGAGGACTATACCATGTGAGGAAAGCAGCCTGATATCTGCCCTGTCTGATGCCAGTACTGCTATGTACTATAGCCCTTGTATCACTGGTTAGAAGGTCCCAGAAAACTAAATGTGGTGACATAAAGGAAGAGAGGGGCATAATCAGAGGGGTGAACGTATATGTATGTGGGTAGTTGTGGAGCTGTGGATTGCCCGCTGCAATGGTCTTTGCATGGGCAAGACTACAGGCCACAGAAAAGTGCAAGAGAGAAAGAGGAGGTTAGTCGGGATAGAGGCTTTAGATGTAGCCCACGTGTAGCATAGATTGGGTCACTGGAAAAGTGAAGCTCTCACTCATGCAACATTCACAAAAATTATTGTTGCTCTTTAGTGAGTTATACCATGCATGTACTCTTTGGTAGAGGTTCTCTGACCCAAGAATGGTTAAAAAGCCAAAGACCATGGGTCAAATGCAGTAAGTGACGTAGGAAGAAGCTTCTAATCTAGGGATGCAAGATCTCAACTTTAAGGGGGGAAGTTAATTAAAAGTAAAAATTAAACCGTATGATAAGTCAGCAATTATTCTGATGAAGAGACCTACGGTATACTTTTTCCATAGCCATACATACCCCCAAGAAGTGACATCTTTCCCCTTGTGAGTTAGTGACCTTTGTACTATGAAATGTGCAAAGAATATATTGAAGGATGAATTACAAATGTTAAAAGAATGAAGTGAGATTTTCCAAACGGAAATTCCACTGATAAAGAAGGACTAAATGTCAAAATGCCACAGAAGGAAGGAAGTGCCCCTTGACTTCACCTCTCACCTATAGTCCCCCGAGGACCAGGCATTAACCCTTTGAGTGCCAGTCGGGTGATGCTTTTTGATTGCGCATGGTATCCAAAGGGTTAATGCACTAGACCTTTCCTCTAACACCTCTCGTTATTCAGGGGGTGCTGTAAGATTGTTCAGCAAAGAAAGAGTTAATGTCTTAACCACATGTAGCATCTCTATTTTTTGGGAATCTCTCGGACAGGATAGGGTTAATCGCAAGAAGCAGTGTAACAGTCAAGTGCAAGTGGGCACGTATGCCTGAGAGGGTATCATCGGATTATGGACTAAACTGTACAATGGACTTCTGCTAATACCCCTCAACCTGTAACAGTGGGTGCAGGCAGTAATTTCCCCACAATGGGGTGATGTCTTGGCCATGCCGGACCCTTGGGCATTTATACTGCCTGTAAAGGACAGAATAATTGTGGAGGGATGGTGATGGTAGAATTTCTACAGTGTGAATTTAAGACTTTGCTGTTTGTTTGTTTTTGTTTTTTAATTAAACATTTTTATAAGAGAATTCACAAGAGCTTTTTGGCAAAATGGAATAAGCGCTCTGATTGGTTGTCATCTATCCTTTGAAAATATCAGACTAAATTCAACATACTAAATACACCATACAACTTTCAAATATGCACTCGGTCAGGCCTTTGTATAGAGACTGCACCATGCGTACACATGTCCTGTAGCAAAAAGACGCACACACATGCAATCACACACTGTAACACAGACACACACTGCACTGTGCATTCACGCACTGTAATACAGACACACACTGCACTGTGCATTCACACACTGTAATACAGACACACACTGCACTGTGCATTCACACACTGTAATACAGACACACACTGCAATATGCATTCACACATTGTAATACAGACACAGTGCAATATGCATTCACACACTGTAATACAGACACACACTGCAATATGCATTCACACATTGTAATACAGACACACAGTGCAATATGCATTCACACATTGTAATGCAGACAGAGTGCAATATGCATTCACACATTGTAACACAGACACACACTGCACTGTAAGACAAACACGTTGCAGCATGCATACACATGGTCTATATAATACTTTATTATAGGATGCAAAACTGAGAATTGTGTATTATGGGCAGAGTAATGCCATTGAGGGGTTGCAGTTAATTTTGCATTACATTACACTATATTTTTAGGTTAGGGTTAGTATTAGTGTAAGCGTTAAGGTAGAGTAGGGGTTAGTGTTTGAGTACTGCAGGTGTTGAGATGTAGTGTAGGGGTTAACGTTAGTGTTAAGGTTAGCATGTAGTGTAGAGGTTAACGTGTAGTGTAGTATATGGGGCTAAATAAGATTAGTGGGAGTTACAGTCCTGGGCAGCAGCAATTTCAGTTGCAGTCATTAAAATGGACATAGGTACTACTCAGGGGTGTAACTCCATTAGCCATACAGAGACGGATAGCCTGCCTACGGCTTGTGGGATCTTAATCTTTCTGTGCACATACCAACACATGCAGTCACACAGACACACTCTAGACCAGGGGTGCCCAAAAGGTATATGACCCGGTGTTGTAAAACTACAACTCACATGATGCTTTGCATGCCTTAAGAATTACAAAGCATCATGGAAGCTGTAGTTTTAAAACATCTAGGGTTCTACCTGTTGGGCACCCCTGATCTAGCCTCTCTACACATACATGCACTGTGACATGCATACACACAGACACACCTTCTAGCCTCTATACACATACATACACTGTGACATGCATACACACAGACACACCTTCTAGCCTCTATACACATACATACACTGTGACATGCATACACACAGACAC
Organism: Pelobates fuscus; assembly: GCF_036172605.1. NCBI lineage: Eukaryota > Metazoa > Chordata > Amphibia > Anura > Pelobatidae > Pelobates > Pelobates fuscus. The sequence continues at coordinate 292,876,169 of NC_086322.1, forward strand.
ACCTTCTAGCCTCTATACACATACATTCACTGTGACATGCATACACACAGACACACCTTCTAGCCTCTATACACATACATGCACTGTGACATGTATACACACAGACACCGTCTAGCCTCTATACACATACATGCGCTGTGACATACATACACACATACACCTTCTATCCTCTATACATGCACTGTGACATACATACACACAGACACCTTCTATCCTCTATACATGCACTGTGACATGTATACACACAGACACACCTTCTAACCTCTATACACATACATGCACTGTGACATACATACACACAGACACCTTCTATCCTCTATACATGCACTGTGACATGCATACACACAGACACACCTTCTAACCTCTATACACATACATGCACTGTGACATGCATACACACAGACACACCTTCTAGCCTCTATACACATACATGCACTGTGACATGTATACACACAGACACCGTCTAGCCTCTATACACATACATGCGCTGTGACATACATACACACATACACCTTCTATCCTCTATACATGCACTGTGACATACATACACACAGACACCTTCTATCCTCTATACATGCACTGTGACATGCATACACACAGACACACCTTCTAACCTCTATACACATACATGCACTGTGACATGCATACACACAGACACACCTTCTAGCCTCTATACACATACATGCACTGTGACATGCATACACACAGACACACCTTCTAGCCTCTATACACATACATGCACTGTGACATGCATACACACAGACACACCTTCTAGCCTCTATACACATACATGCACTGTGACATGCATACACACAGACACACCTTCTAACCTCTATACACATACATGCACTGTGACATACATACACACAGACACACCTTCTAGCCTCTATACACATACATGCACTGTGACATACATACACACATGTTGTAACATGCAGCGTTTCATTAGTTGGATCATTAGACTCATTCTACAGGTTCACAATATTTTCTAGACCAGGGGTGCCCAAAAGGTATATGACCCGGTGTTGTAAAACTACAACTCACATGATGCTTTGCATGCCTTAAGAATTACAAAGCATCATGGAAGCTGTAGTTTTAAAACATCTAGGGTTCTACCTGTTGGGCACCCCTGATCTAGCCTCTCTACACATACATGCACTGTGACATGCATACACACAGACACACCTTCTAGCCTCTATACACATACATACACTGTGACATGCATACACACAGACACACCTTCTAGCCTCTATACACATACATACACTGTGACATGCATACACACAGACACACCTTCTAGCCTCTATACACATACATTCACTGTGACATGCATACACACAGACACACCTTCTAGCCTCTATACACATACATGCACTGTGACATGTATACACACAGACACCGTCTAGCCTCTATACACATACATGCGCTGTGACATACATACACACATACACCTTCTATCCTCTATACATGCACTGTGACATACATACACACAGACACCTTCTATCCTCTATACATGCACTGTGACATGTATACACACAGACACACCTTCTAACCTCTATACACATACATGCACTGTGACATACATACACACAGACACCTTCTATCCTCTATACATGCACTGTGACATGCATACACACAGACACACCTTCTAACCTCTATACACATACATGCACTGTGACATGCATACACACAGACACACCTTCTAGCCTCTATACACATACATGCACTGTGACATGTATACACACAGACACCGTCTAGCCTCTATACACATACATGCGCTGTGACATACATACACACATACACCTTCTATCCTCTATACATGCACTGTGACATACATACACACAGACACCTTCTATCCTCTATACATGCACTGTGACATGCATACACACAGACACACCTTCTAACCTCTATACACATACATGCACTGTGACATGCATACACACAGACACACCTTCTAGCCTCTATACACATACATGCACTGTGACATGCATACACACAGACACACCTTCTAGCCTCTATACACATACATGCACTGTGACATGCATACACACAGACACACCTTCTAGCCTCTATACACATACATGCACTGTGACATGCATACACACAGACACACCTTCTAACCTCTATACACATACATGCACTGTGACATACATACACACAGACACACCTTCTAGCCTCTATACACATACATGCACTGTGACATACATACACACATGTTGTAACATGCAGCGTTTCATTAGTTGGATCATTAGACTCATTCTACAGGTTCACAATATTTTCTCTAGACTAGAGGATGATAAACAGTATCTCCATAGAAGTCCTGCTTGGCCGCAGGTAAATAAATATCACAGCCTCGTCTCATTTTACTTCCTTCAAAGTTCCTCATCGAATTGTACCCAGCTTTTATACCTGTTCTATAGGTCTCTCCTCATTTATTTCTGTTTTTCCCTCCTTAAAACACCCTGTCCCCAGTGTGTACCACTCCCAAGCCTCTTGTTTACCCTCCAATTCCCCCTCCCCAATCTTTCTCTTCTTACATGTACTGTATAGCTATATTTACTGCCCATCCCCCGCCGCCGTGACCAAACGGGAAAACACCTGAAAGCAAAGGGAGGGTGGGTGGGACAACGAACAGGTAAGTGTCACTTTGGATTAAAAGTGCCGTTAGACCTAAAATGGCCGCTACTTATACTCCCCTAGAACTCCTCCCCACTCCCTCCTTAAACCAACCCCCCAACTACTGACAACTAGCTGCCTGTCTCCTGGCAATGTCAAGGCCCACTCCCCTTAGCTGCGCTGCTCCATGGGCTACATGACATGTGCACAGTCGTCCTTGCCGGCATATGCACAAACCCCCCACCAAATACTTAATTATAATAAATGACACTGACACCTGGATATTGGCAAAAATATATCACAGCTTTTATTTATTATTAACATAAATTATAAAGGTCATTGTCCACATCAGGCCCACGTTGGCCTGCACAGTTTACCACATTAGTTTACAATTTAACCCCTTGACAATGACCCACCCCAACTTAACATCATAACATAATACCCCAACATTGTAACATATTAGCTTAACCTGAAACATAACCATTGCCACCGAAGGGCATCAACCATTGCCACCAAGGGCACCATCCATTGCCACCAAAGGGCACCACAAGTGTAGGGGCATACCGAGACACCCCTACACACCCTGGTTCGGAGCTACCTACGAGCTCGAACCTACCAAACCAGTCCAAAGGCCTACCTATTAGCCCTGAACTCCAAACTGTCCCCCTCTCACTCTTTTCTCCCCCCAACTTTACTCTCCATCCCCCGCCACAGCTCAGAGCTCGACTCCTCGAGTTCCTGAGCGACACCCCCCCCCAGAGAGAAGATTGCCCGCTGGAGGCCCTCCTGGAAACCTAGCAGGAGAAAATCTAAGCCCACGTCTGAGAGGTGAACCCCATCCCGCCTGAAATAGCCTGGCAGCATATCCTCCAATTCTCTGTGCCTAATTACAACCCCCCCCCACTCGCTTCACATACGCCGCCATGATTTTGTTGACCTTACCCTTAATTTTCGCCACAGCGGAGGGGTTCCGCGCGTGCCGCCAATAGAACCTCTGAACCATTTCCGACCACACCACTATAACCCCTGGCACTAATTCCTGCAACTTGTCCACATCCCTTTTCATACTTTCGATCAATACCTTCTGCGGCAATGACCCCACGTCATTGCCCCCTGCATGCAGCACCACAATGTCCGGGACCTGACCCAACAAAATCTTACGAAATACCTCCCCACAGATAGCATTCCAACCCCAACCCCGGTATCCAAACCACCGGAGCTGCACCACGGAACTTGGAAAGCCCAGCTGTAGACCCCGATGTCGAACTGCAGCTCTCCGATGTGCCCAGTATATATATGAGTGGCCAACCACCCATGCCGTCCAACCTGTAAAACATAAAAACACAATTCCAACCACGATACAACATTAACATCACAAAACCCCTCTGAACCACCCATAGGCCTCAGACCAACTTGTCTGGCCTAACGTAAGACCTGAACCTCAAGGATTCCCACCTGCCGATCTTTTTCACCCGATCATCACCCAACCCCAGCCTCGCCGCTTCCGTAGCCGCGCCAATCCTAAAAGAATGAGTCCCAAACTGTCTTGGGTCCACTCCCAACTTGCCCAAAACCTTCCGCAGAACCTTGAGGAACTGGAACTTCAACAGTGAAGAACCATCCTCGTGCCGAAAATAGGAACCTCCGGCCGTAGCCCGAACTCCCTGGAAGGCCGTGGCGCACCTGACCGGGCACGTGCCCCCACCTGGGAGCTCCCCCAGCGTAACCAAGGTCCCCTTCCCCACCGTGTCCGTTTTGGACCGCCTCAAATTGATCACCACCTTGTCACTCCACACCTCCACATCCGCTGCCTGAAGCCCCCCCGCCCCTTGGCGGTTGCTGCTGACCAGCTCGCTGACCCGAAACGCCCCGAAAAAGGCGAAACTAAACACCACAGAGAACAACTCAACTTCGTACTTCGAAAAACACACACCGGGCAAGGCCCCCACTATCCTTTGCAGCAACTCAAACGACACCGGCCTCCTAGAGTCCACTGACACTTTCCCCCTCCTTAGCCCTTTCAGCGCCTGCCTCACCAGAAAGTGTTTCGTGGCGTCCTCCCAACCATTAAATTTAAACAAGAAAGCTAGCGCTGCAAGCTTTCGCCCTATCCCCGCTGCGGAAGCCCCTGTGGCAACCGACCTAGACACAAGCCACAACAGCGTGTCCAACCGGGACTCCTGCGAGGGCTGGCCCCCGGACTGCTGCACCAACTCTTCCCATTCCCCCCACACCTTACTGTAAGCCGTCCATGTAGCGGGTGCCAGGGAGTCCCTGATCAGTCCGCCAAGCATGATGTCCCGAGCCGCCACATCTCGTCCGGGCAAGACATCCCCTCCTCTTGCGCTCCAGGTGCCGCCTGCCGAAACCTCTCCCACTGCGAACGAGATAACGCATCGGCAATCACATTCAACAGACCAGGCACATGACGGGCCCGAAAAACAATATTAAAACGCATACACAACAAAACAAAACGGCGGAGAAGCCGTACCACCGGGATAGAGGACGCTGACAGCCCATTCACTGCGTCAACTACTGCCATATTGTCCAAAAAGAATACGACCTTCTTGTCCCTCAACTGCGGACCCCACAGTGACAGTGCTACGACCAACGGGAATAACTCCAGGAACGCCAAGTTGCGGATCAACGGGCTGACCCTCCACTCCGCTGGCCAAGTCCCCGCGCACCATTGCCCGGAGAAGTAGGCCCCAAACCCAACCTGCTACCTGAAGCGTCCGTGAAAAGCTCCAGCTCCTGAGACGAAGCCACCGGCTCCCGAAAGAACACCTTCCCATTAAACTCCTGCAAGAATTCTCCCCAGACCTCTAGGTCGACCTTCATGGCTGCCGAGACCCGAATAAGGTGGTGCGGGAACACTACCCCCGCTGTCGCCCGGGCTAGGAACCTGTTAAAGACCCTGCCGACTGGGATCACCCGACAGGCGAAGTTGAGCCGGCCTAGCAGTGACTGGAGCGCCCGGAGCGTGACTTTCTTCGCTCCACGTACCTCCGCCACTGCCTGCCGCAGCGCCACCAGCTTATCCTGCGGCAGCCTACACTACCCTTTTATCGAGTCGATCTCCAAGCCCAAGAAGCTCAAGCACGTCGTAGGACCCACCGTTTTGTCACCCGCCAGGGGGACTCCAATAACGTGCGCCACCCATTCCAAAGTCCTCAGTCCCCTCCTGCACTCCTCCGATCCGGGAGGCCCGACACACAGGAAGTCATCCAGGTAATGGACTACCATCCTAGTGCCCACTTCCAACTTCACCACCCATTCCAGGAACGTGCTAAACTTCTCAAAGTATGCGCACGATATCGAGCACCCCATGGGTAAACATAAGTCCACATAGTACGCCCCGTCAAAATGACAACCCAGTAGGTGATGGCACTGCGGATGGATTGGCAAAAGGCGAAAAGCCGCCTCGATGTCCGCCTTAGCCAACAACGCCCCCCGTCCCGCCCGCTGTACCAGACTCACCGCCTGGTCGAATGAAGCGTACGAAACCGAACAGAGGGCCTTGTCGATGTCGTGGTTAACCGACGACCCCTTGGGGTAAGACAGGTGATGTATCAGGCGGTACTTGCTGGGCTCCTTCTTAGGAACCACCCCCAACGGTGAAACCCTTAGGTTAGGTAAGGGGGGCTCGCTGAACGGCCCCGCCACCCTGCCCAACTGTACCTCCTTAAGCAACTTCTCCCTAACCACCCCCGGAAATTCCCCGGCCGACTTCAGATTGCGAAGCCGCTGCACCCCGTCCCGATCCCGAAACGGTATTACCCCCTGGAAAAACCCTCTTCCAGTAACCCAGCATCCTCCCTGTTAGCGTATTGCTTTAGCCAGGGCAGCATCGCGCCGACCTTCACTGGCGTTGCTCCCAGTGGCAGGGGACGCGGCCGAACCTCCGCTCGCTGTGGAGGCTGACTTCCCCTTCTTAAAACATCTGTGGAGGCCGTGAGTGCCTCCACACCCTGAGCACTCGTGCTTAAAGCGACAGGTGGCCCCCCACTTGCACTGCCCCTCATTGTACGACCAACAGTAGCCCCGTTTCTGGTTGGCCGACACGGCGGTAGAAGCGCCCGTGCCGGCCCCCGACTGAAAGGGGGACGCCTTCTGCGCCATCATCAATTTTATCCAGAGCGGTAGGTCCATCTGGTCCCACCGCATCCCCGGATTAGCGGCCAGTCGCTGACGAAATTGTTCGTCGTACCGCCACCACGCCAGGCCCCCGTACGTCCTATACGCTTCCCAAACCCCGTCCAGGTAACAGAAGAGCTGCGAACAGCGCTCCACCGTCTTCTCGCCCATCACGCTGGCCAAGATGCAAAAAGCCCTGAGCCAGTTCCCAAACGTTTTGGGAATCTTCCTGTACCGCCGTTTCTTTTCCTCCTCCTCCTTTTTTGCATCTTTCTTATCCTCCTCCTTGAGGTCAATGTATTCCTCAAGGGGGAGAAGCGAAAAGAGCTCCACGAACTCCCCTTTCCAGATCCTCTCCTTCACCTCGGGCTTGAGGTGACAGCCTAAAGGTCCTGCAAACGAAACGTGGACGTTCTGTCTCGCCGCCTCCGGGACCCCCCCAAGCAAACTCTCCCCCTCGGTCCCTACACCGGATGTCTCGGCCGCGGGGGTCGCGCCCCCGTCACCGCCTACACCGGCCCCTGAAACCCCCGCTGAACTAGGCCCGGAGACCTTCCCTTGTAGATCCCAAACCTGACTACAATCCCCATCCTTCCTATTTCCCTCACCCCAGGAATCAATCAAATGTCTAATGCCCGCTAACAGCTCCCCAGACTGCTGAAATGACAGTGCCTCACCTTCCGAACCCCTTGCCGCCGAAGGCCGTGGGGTTGCCGTCCGGCTTTGTGCGTCCTGCCCCAAGCGTTCCGCAGCTCCGGGCCGTGGGCCTGCGGCACTGGGTCTCACCCGGTCCGCAGGCGACCTTGACGACTCCTGACCCGCTGCCCGGTCCGCCGCGCCCACTGGCGACCGTCTGGAAGTCCTCGCTGCGTAGGGTCGCACCCCCTTGGCGGGTGACCGTCTGCGATACCTGCAAGGAGAAGAAGACATCTTGGGTAGGCTGGCCGTGGAAACCCTGCCCTGCCCTTCCTCCTCCTGGGACCAGTCACCCAACTCCCCTCTATTCGTCCGCCCTCGAGGGGTAGGAGCCTGCGCCGCAGTCCGCAATCCCTCCGAGGAACTCCCACTCATGGAACTGTCGTCCCGCTGCATCCGTCCCCTCTTCCTGACAGGGGGCACCCTATGCCGCCCCCGGGTGTGGACCTCCCCGCAGGGGGCCCTGCCGTCAGCCTCCGTCCCCCTCCTGTGGCCGCTCCGAGACCTGTGTCTCCTATCCCTTTGCGCTCCAGTCTTGCGCGCTAGCCCCTTGGCGTGCGCCGCTCTCCCGCGCTGTCCCTCGCTGGTGCTACCTTTGGACATGTCTCCGTCTTCCCGACCAGCCTGTCTACGCTCCCGGCCTAGCCGCATGGGAGACCCTGGCGAAGCGCTGCGCTCCCGCCCGCTGACTGGGGACCCTCTATGGTGTCTCGCAGTGCTGCATTGTCCAGTCCCCTCCGAGCCCTAGCAGTCCCCTGCCTACCACCTGCCACCCTGCCGTCACCAACCATGCCAGTACCGGGACCCACCCCTGGGGTAACCCGTGGGCCAGCGACTGAGGGGGCAGTAGCGTTGGAGGGCGACTCACCCGGGCGATGCGCAGCCGTGGTTCCTGCTCGTCCAACAGCACTTCCAGCGCTCCCAGAACCTGCTGCCAAGCCTGCCGTACCGCTCTTCTTCCGTCCGCTGGCCCGTGCCTGCAATGGCCGCTTTCTCGAACTCCTGGCACCATCAGAAACTTCTCCTTCCCTTCCTGCAAAAGAGGACACAAGGACCGAACGTTCGGCAGTTTTGCTGCTTCCACGTTCTGCAGCCGAACGGCCGGCAGTAGAGCTACCTCCACGCTCAACTCCCGAACGTTCGGCAGTAGTCTTACCTCCCCGTTTGGGAAACGAATGTTCGGCAGTAGTAGCACCTCCACTTTCGTCTCCCGAACGTTCGGCAGTTCCGCCCATTCGCCAGATCTCCTACCTCCACGTTCATCTCCCGAACGTTCGGCAGTTTCCGTCCGAACATCGATACTCCTACCTCCACGTTCACTCCCTGAACGTTCGGCAGTCTCCGATTCGGTTCCCGAACCCGTGGCCTGCAACTCCAGCCTCGCCTGACGGCCGCTTCGTGCAGCCACACCGCGACGACGCCCGCGGCCAATTCCACTTGCGGCCTTCCCGCCAACAGCCTCACTGCCGTCCCGACGACCTCTGGAGGGGCTCTTCGGACGCCGGGAAGCTGGAACCACGCTGGGGCTCAGTCTCTGCGGGGGCCTCGTCCTCCTCACCGGCCTCTGACCCTGGGAGCTTCCAGATCCGGATGGCAGAGCATCTCCAAGACGGTCCCTCAGCCACTCGAGACCCCTCTCCTGCACAGCAGCCCTGACTCCTTCCAGCCAATCTTCCATCTTCCTGATAGCCTGCAGAGGAGACAAAAGAAAACAAAGCCACACAAATCCTGCTACAACAAACAGGTAAGTGTCACTTTGGATTAAAAGTGCCGTTAGACCTAAAATGGCCGCTACTTATACTCCCCTAGAACTCCTCCCCACTCCCTCCTTAAACCAACCCCCCAACTACTGACAACTAGCTGCCTGTCTCCTGGCAATGTCAAGGCCCACTCCCCTTAGCTGCGCTGCTCCATGGGCTACATCACACCTGCTGCTATTTTAATTTTCCAAAGAATGGTATGAAGCTGCAGCCCACTTACCAGTCCTCCCATGTATTCATATTTAGTCAGTCTGTGTGAGGTCATACTCAGTCTGTGTGAGGTCATGTTCAGCCAAAGTGAGGTCACATTCAGTTAGTGTTAAGTCACATTCAGGCTGTGTGAGGGTAATATTTAGCCTATGTAAGGTCACATTCAGTCAGTATTAGGTGACATTCAATCCGTGAGAGGTCACACTTAATCAGTGTGACGTCACATTCAGTCTGTGTGAGGTCACGTTTAGTCAGTGTGAGGTCACATTCAGTCTGTGTGAGGTCACGTTTAGTCAGTGTGAGGTCACATTCAGTCTGTGTGAGGTCACGTTTAGTCAGTGTGAGGTCACATTCAGTCTGTGTGAGGTCACGTTTAGTCAGTGTGAGGTCACATTCAGTCTGTGTGAGGTCACGTTTAGTCTGTGAAGGTCACGTACAGTCTGTGTGAGGGTCACATTCAGTCTGTGAAGGTCACATACAGTCTGTGTGAGGGTCACATTTAGTCTGTGTGAGGTCACATACAGTCTGTGTGAGGGTCACATTCAGTCTGTGTGAGGGTCACATACAGTCTGTGTGAGGGTCACATTCAGTCTGTGTGAGGTCCACATTCAGTCTGTGTGAGGGTAACATTTAGTCATTGTTAAGTCACATTCAGTTTGTGTTATGGTCACATTTAGTCTCTGAAGGTCACATACAGTCTGTGTGAGGGTCACATTCAGTCTGTGAAGGTCACATACAGTCTGTGTGAGGGTCACATTCAGTCTGTGAAGGTCACATACAGTCTGTGTGAGGGTCACATTCAGTCTGTGAAGGTCACATACAGTCTGTGTGAGGGTCACATTCAGTCATTGTTAAGTCACATTCAGTCTGTGTGAGGGTCACATTCAGTCATTGTTAAGTCACATTCAGTCTGTGTGAGGGTCACATTCAGTCATTGTTAAGTCACATACAGTCTGTGTGAGGGTCACATTCAGTCATTGTTAAGTCACATTCAGTCTGTGTGAGGGTCACATTCAGTCTGTGAAGGTCACATACAGTCTGTGTGAGGGTCACATTCAGTCTGTGTGAGGGTCACATTCAGTCTGTGTGAGGGTCACATTCAGTCTGTGTGAGGGTCACATTCAGTCATTGTTAAGTCACATTCAGTCTGTGTGAGGGTCACATTCAGCCGATGTAACGTCACATTCAGTCTGTGTGAGGGTCACATTCAGTCAAAGTGAGGTCCACATTCAGTCAGTGTGATGTTATATTGAGCCAGTCTGTCACTCAGTAAGTGTGAGGTCACAATCATTGTGAAGTCACATTCAGGCTGTGTGAGGTCACATTTAGTAAGTGTGAGGATAACTGTGAATTAGTATGAGGTCACATAGGGATACAAAATGAATATCCATATGTCTGAAAATATCCGCATTGTGTTATAGAGGCTTACAGAGTGTGTAGGAATAACTGATAGAGTGATACGGATTGTGCGATAGAGGCTTACAGAGTGTGTAGGAATAACTGATAGAGTGATACAAAATGTGTGGTTGATGCTTACAGAGTGCGTAGGAATGACTGATAGAGTTATATGGAAGGTGTGGTTGATGCTTACAGAGTGTGTAGGAATGACTGATAGAGTTATATGGATGAGGTGGTTGATGCTTACAGAGTGTGTAGGAATGACTGATAGAGTTATATGGATGAGGTGGTTGATGCTTACAGTGTGTAGGAATGACTGATAGAGTTATATGGAAGGTGTGGTTGATGCTTATAGAGTGTGTAGGAATGACTGATAGAGTTATATGGAAGGTGTGGTGGATGCTTACAGAGTTTATAGGAATGACTGGTAGAGTGATACGGATTGTGCAATAGAGGCTTACAGAGTGTGTAGGAATGACTGATAGAGTTATATAGAAGGTTTGGTTGATGCTTACAGAGTGTGTAGGAATGACTGATAGAGTTATATGGATGATGTGGTTAATGCTTACAGAGTGTGTAGGAATGACTGATAGAGTTATATGGAAGGTGTGGTTGATGCTTACAGAGTGCGTAGGAATGACTGGTAGAGTGATACGGATTGTGCGATAGAGGCTTACAGAGTGCGTAGGAATGACTGGTAGAGTGATACGGATTGTGCGATAGAGGCTTACAGAGTGTGTAGGAATTTATGATAGTGTGATAGAGGCTTACCGAGTGTGTAGGAATGTATGATAGTGTGATAGAGGCTTACAGAGTGTGTAGGAATTTATGATAGTGTGATAGAGGCTTACAGAGTGTGTAGGAATGTATGATAGTGTGATAGAGGCTTACAGAGTGTGTAGGAATGACAAACTACCAAAAGAACCTGTGACCTTATTTTTTTTTCTGTTTACTGACCACCAGAATATATTTTATATAACTGACCACGCTACTGCTACAGCGATCCCAAAATTCCCAATAAGATTTTATTCTGTTTGTATTTTGCATCTTCCCAAAGTGTGTAAAACTGGCTGAGAGAATGAAGGGAGACTACATGGCAGAAAAACCTACAAAATTCAGACTACGGCCGAGAATCCATGCCACCACTCTCCATTACATGTCTCCCTCAAACCCATGGTACTATAACTAGCTCCATACTGAACACTTGGAGTCTAATGCCCCAGTTTAACTCTTCGAAGGATAGAAAACGTGGTCTAAAAAAAAAACAGTGGGGTTTATTTAGTTAACAACAATTGTAGTGGATTAAAAAAAAAAGCAAAATGTAAGCTAAAATACCTAAGCTTTGACTATTGAGTTAGATGTTTGCATCAGTTTTGCAGTTCACAGTTTAGTGACACAAAATTTTTTTTCCGAGCCGGGGCCATAGGCAGCTGTCTAAGGCCGCCCTATGTGTAACCCAGTCATGGCATGGAGGGGCGCTCGCTCCTTGTGACATTAACCAACTACTCAGAGAGACAGAACGCGAGGGTAGTTAAATCGAGCATGCTGCTACAACAGGATGGAGAGACTATATAAGCAGACGTTCTTTTTTTCCTCTCTACCCATTCGATGATCCCCCTTCCTTCTCTCCTCAATCCCCATTTTTTTTTTTTTAAATGAATCTCTGTTTCTGATTCATTTTATATCTGGTAACTGGAAACAGACTGTCTGCTAATTGGAAGCAAACAGCAAAAATACCAAAAAAAGAGATGAAAATTTCAGCGTTATTAAAAAAAAATCCTCATTCAACCCCCCCCCCCCATCTCCCCCTCCACCCACCCACACACAGTCTCTGTGTGCAGGGAAGCCCCCAAGGATACACAGGGGATTAAGCAAACAATATTCATTTTGGCTTAAAACAATCTTTGCAGTATTGTTGCAGAATCTGTGGAATTTTGCCATTTTCTGTTCTCAATATATATATATTTTGTTTTTTTGTTAAGCCCCTCTGGGGGCATAAAAATGGTAACTTCTGGCTGTCCAACTCACCAGAGCTCACACAGGCACTCTTATGTGTGACCCTAACAGGATGTATCACTTTAAGCCGCTGCTGGGAGATAATTCCATAGATCTACTACTCCTTCGGAGCAATTTCCTTGCAATCTCCGAGCTTTAAAATGGACCTCCAAATCTAAACACAGATTGAATTTCAATCTTTCTAAGAAAGTGTAGAGAAGGCGTGCCCAAAAGGTAGATCCCCAGATCCCCATGCCTTTAGTGTCAATTTATTTATGTTGATGGGTAACTGACAAACCAAAATCCAAATGGCAATAATATTTAGCGCTCCACTTCACTGTTGTTTTTAGTTTGAGTTTACAGTGTGTTGTTTTTTTTTTAGAGGGGTGAACACAACTAAATCACAATTGATACATTTAAACCACTTATAGGAGTATTTATACTTAAAGCGCTGGTGCACAATCATTTGGCATATTTTGCAAGGACCCCAGATGGTCATTTCTCTGATGGCGAGAAAATAGTAGCAAGAGAGGTGAGAACAGACAACAGCTCAGTTAGCCTGCCCTTCGGTGGGTCTCCGCTCAGACCTGACACAGGTCTCTCCCCCCCCCCCACCCCCCCGTGCCACCACAGGTAGGGGCATAAAATGAAATAGTGGGGGTTTGACAGACCAATGCTCACCCCCCAACCACCGACCCGTGACCAGCAAAGGGAGCTGTAAGGCGGGAGGGATACACTTGTTTCCCCACCGCCCCACCGGTTGGACTGACGCTTTAATTATCAGTATGGATATGTCATATTGTTTTCATCATGTGCCCCCCAGGACTAATTGAAGCGGCTTCTGTGTAAGGTGAACAGAATAATGACATATATAGATATGTAGTGTGGATACATTTGGCTTGCTGATAGTTACAGTAGCATTATTAGCAATGTCTTATAACTGTAGTTCAGAGTCCTGCACCAGTGTTTTCGGCCAAACGTTGTGTCTCCTGTTACCTCCCAAACCAAGTCACCTGTTCTCACCCTACTTCCCCCTGCTCCTTATCAAATCGGACCCTCTGCTTCCTGTACTGGGTCCCCCCCAGACCTGCCGCAGACAAACAGGGAGACTTAATGAGTGAATCTTGGCAGGGAGTTAGAGATTTGGATGGAAGATGGGGGGGAGGGGGAGAGGCAGTCATAATCATAAGGCAGTAATAATAAAATCCAGAGCCACGTAAACTAAACAGTGGTTAAATGTTTATTCTACAGGTCTCCACTGTCCACGCCACCGGACCCCCATCAAGTCTAAGCTGTCTTTGCAGACGCAGAGCATGTAGGGAAATCGCTGGTTGTAAAAAGGGAAGCTGACGCACTACGTCATAATAGACACAATCATTCTGATTGTACAGATATACTGTATGTTGTATGCATGGGAGCCCATAAGGTAGATCCCCAGATGTTTTAGAACTACAGCTTCCATGATGCGTTGTCATTCTAAAGGCATGCAAAGGCATACAAAGCATCATGGGAGGTGTAGTTCCACAACATCTGGGGATCTACATTTGGGCACCCCTGGGTTAGAGTCTGTGGTAAAAAGCACTGAATTTGCCTCTGCACAGACGTGTCACCGTCTTTACATGGGATTTAAAGTTTATGTTGTTAAAAACATTTGTTTACACAAGGTCTGTAAAAGTTCTGTGACAAATCCATAGAGGTGCTTTTTGGTAACTTTTGCCTCAGAATTGTGTCAAAGTAGCACTGTTGTTATGCAATGCTAGATGTGGTTGCTAAGGGACACTTGCTGGACACAGTGGATTCTTTGCCAGTCAAGACATACCTCCCAACAGCCCCAGTTTCAGGGACCTGTGGCGCCATTTTGGACACCACCATGCTAACAGAAGTGCAAAGAACTCACAAGGGTTAATGCTGCTTCAATGGATAATGTAATCAAAAATATAGCCAAATTTAATCATTTTTAATTTTAGTAACTATTATAATTTTGTTATTATTAAAAATTTAGATATCTTTTTTCCTGGCATGGCTATTTTTTCCTATCTATGCAAATTCGGTTGTTGAGTTCGCTATTGTGTAAAAATAAAATCTCTGATAATTATGAGACAAGTGATAATTTCACATTAAGTTTCTGTGGGCTAGCCCAAAGGCAACTGGGCACGAGGAACTTGAGGAAAAGGCACATAAGGATTCATGAAACCAAGATATGCCATGAATTGAAACCTGAATTGCTAAATATAGGCTAAGGTAGCCAAGCAGTGACTCTAACCAGATTAGAGAATTTTTAGGTTTCACGAATGAATCAAAAATGAATTACTATAATTTGCAGAAAATCAACAAAATAAAATTTAGGGCAAAATATCGAAAGTCAGTAAATCAGTTAAATGGGAGAAATATACCAGATCAGCAAAAAATACGCAATCCCTCTGACAAAAAAAAATCACTGAAAAACCTAGTTTGGTAAATAAAACCCTTCATTTATTAAAACAAACTGATCTACAGCCCCAGACCTCAGAGATCTCTGATGGTGATTTGCCCTGGGTGCAAAACAAAGCCAATCAGCCATCAAGCAAAAGTGTTTTGGATAAGAAACTGGTTTAAACCACAGATAAAAAGCCAATTAGAACCTTTAATCTGCCTATTTCCTGTGCAAAAGCAGAGATTTTATCTTGATTATGTTTCCTGCTCAGGATAGCAACATGTTTACCCAAAATATCTTCTTCTTCCATTCTATAAGTCTCTACCACCTCTGCTGGGAAGCTATTCCATGCACCTACATAAATCTTTCCATTCCAAAAAATATATATATTTCCTAAAATTACAGGTTGAGCAACACTTGGGATGTACGTTCAGTAATTGTTGTAAAACAGACAGGATTAAGGTTTTAGGTAGATAGACCAACGAGATGGACCTTCATGAGGTACATGAATTTCTACGGGGTTTATCGCAAATCTTGTTCCGTGGTTTGGGGCTTTGATTTGTCTGAATTTTCAGTTCGTGGCTGTTAAGGGTTAACAGTTGGCAGGAGTCGCACAATGGCCCGAGTTCCATGTGTTAATGTGCGGGAATCAGGACAAACAGGAAGCTCTCAGCGCTGCTACGATTCGGGAAGTTGGTGATGGGAGCGGGAGAGCCGGAAGCAGGTCAGGAAATTCCCGGTGCTTATCTGCACAGCGCAGGCTGGCTGTCCCTTCCACAATAACAATCCAGCTGGAGAGCTTCCCAGGGACATGCGGGAGAGGCGGCAGAGTACAGCGAATTTATTGAAATATGGGGAATGGCATCTGAGTAAGAAGATGGAGTGAAATCTGATGGGGGGGAACGCAGAACAGCGGCTTAATTTGGGGATACAGAGGGATATAAGGGTTATTTATCAAAGCCCTGTGATCTGCAAAGTGGTAAACGTGGCTCAAACCCATGTGATGTGCGTGAGTCCATCGGTTTCCATGGTGATTGCTACTCTTATATAACTCAGTAACACTTTTTACATCATGACACCTTGATAAATCTCCTACATCGTGGTGAGAGACATGCGCACACCTAAGGGGTACAAGTGGGAAGGGAGACTCAAGGAATAAAAAAAAATGATTTATCCGAGTACTTAATCATGGTTTTAATCCATTAATTATGTCTTACTCGGAAATGGTCATCAATAAGAACGATTCCTAGTTTCATGTCATTATCGGTATAATTATAGCAATTAGGCACCAAATTATGTGCAGGGTTATTTCGTAAGGTGAGAATTTTAGGTGAATTAAAATTTTAAGGCCAGACTAGTCAAACTGAAAGCATAGATTAATTTCTCCAGTTCAGCTTTTTTTGCCTTAAATTAAAAAAATTAATAAATAAATAAATAAATCACTTCAGTAAGTCACCCTGTTAGTGTGTAACATGCCACCAGCGTAGGTCTAAAACAGCGAATTATTGTTGTGCGCAAGACGAATTATGATGACATCCAAATTGATATTAATTATTTTTTCCAGCAGTATAAATCAATCAGAGATGGTCTAATATATAAATGTCGGGAGTATACATTGGCCAGCCATCCAGCTGCTGTGCAGGACTACCACTCACATCACTCTTTGCCATGCCCGTACCTAGCCTTTGGAGGCTGAACCTGCAGGTTCCTACGACAGAATTTAATGTGGGGGCGGGGGGTCATTCAGAATAGCTAACTATATTCAGAATCTGCTGTTCATCATTGGGAAAATGATGGGAGTTGTAATCCAAGAACAGCCAGAGGCTACACTTGCCCAGCCTTGTGCCCTGCGTTTCCCCATTTTGCTGTAGACTGAGCTGATGCCACCTGGAAGGACTCGTGACTTTGTAGGTCCCCTGATATGTTACATGGCTAAATGCTTCCCCCTTCTCCCCAGGTGCACGGCTCTCGCCTCCCCACAGGTGCATTACAAAGATGTTTTCAGAGTTTGTTTGGTTTATCTTCCTGTTGACGAAGCCTTTTCCTGCTCACAATAGGAAGGGGGGGCTAAACTGACCCCCCCACACATCCTGACCCTTATGTGTGGTCCCAGCTGCCCCTTGAGAGAGAACCTGCAATTATTTTATTACTCTGTCCTGGAGATCTGTGTTGAAACAATGAGGTTTATTTCCTAAACATTGAATTGAAGCGAATCGAGAACCAATTTGCAAAATTCAGGCAGAAATTGCCAAACTGTAAATAAAACTGGACTGGATACTTATTAAAAAACAGCAATTTTTTAACTAAATTTTGCAATTGAGTTTTTGGTTCAATAACATTTTTTATTTTATGGGATCACTCAGTGTGCACAAGATACTAATAACACATACAAAGGGAAGGTGGTATGGGGGGTAGATTGACAGACAATGGGACCATATTCCATATTCTTAATGCAATATGAAAGCATTTAGACCAGAGTTGGTTTACTATGGCAACGCTAGGTGTCTGAATCATATTTGATGGTCACTCAGCTTCAGATATAACAGAGTCCTGATTATTCCAGATCTTCCAGCTGTCCAGATTTTGGACATGCTCTCAAAAGGGCAGAGTTCTCAAATTGGTTGATTTAGAATGATTTAGTCACAATAGACTTTAGTTTAAAGGGATACTCTAAGCACCAAAACAACTTTAGCTTAATGAAGCAGTTTATATGTATATGTTTATAGATCATGCCCCTTTAATATCACTGCTCAATTCTCTTGTGTTTCTGTTTATGCAGCCCTGGCCACACCCCCCATTGCTGTGACTCACACAGCTTGATTGAAAATATATATATATCAATTTCAGATCTTACAGCACAGTGTGTTTACTTTAAAAGTTTTTCTCTCCTGTTGTGTTAATTAAAATGCAATCACACACAAGAGGTTCCTGCAGTCTCTAGCAAGCAATTAGCAGAGCAGGAGATAAGAAATGTGCAACAAATGAAGTTTAAACATGAGATCTCTCTATGCAGGAAATGATAAGAAAACGTTTAAATATGGCAATCCCATAAAAGTATAGCAAATTAGGCAGCTATCTACTAAGCTACTGAAAGATAAAAGTTAATAAAAAAATAGCTTTTCTTAATTTATATTTTTCATCTGTTTAGTAGATAACTCCCTTAATTGGTACCTTGTGCAGGATTGCCATATTTAAGGTTGCCAAATTAGGGAGCTGTTTAGCAGATATCTCCCATATTTGGTCGCTAGTTTGACTGCAAGGGGGTGTCCCCAAATTAATTCAGAGACGTGGCGATTTCTCTAGAAATCACCAGTTTTAGGAATTGGGGGGCACGCAGATAACCCCTAAAGCACATTAGCAAGCTGAAGTGCATTGGGGTCCGTCAAGTTGCAGGAAGAATATTCAATGTTACGTTTTTCTTTCCACCTGTGTATCTGCGTGCGATACTGACGCAACGCATTATAGGGCTGGTATAAAAGTTATTCCAGGACTGATTTTTATTCCCAGTGTAAGCTCACAATCGTACTGAAATTCTATGAACTATGAACCTAAAGGCCTATTATATCAAGATGGAAAAAATATTTAATCCAGTTATGTATTCAAATCAGTCTAAAATGTGAAATTCACGTTGAATTACCAACAAGTTCCACCCTTTATTTATATGTTGCCAAGTATAAACTGAAATCAGGCATGGCCTGTCAAGAACAGGCTGGGAACTCATAAAACGGACACTTTGGCAGTTATGAGCAGTAGAATCTATTTAAAAATGTTTTATGAACACAAAACAGTTGAACGATTTATAAAAAAAAAAAAAAAGAAGTTAAGCCAGACCATTAAACTCTGCATTTGAGAACTGGATCCTGGCGATTTCTATATTAACCGTGCAATTAAAGAATTGAAAGCCTGCAAATGGTAAAAGCAGAAAAAGGAATAAAAAAAAAAACATGTATGCCAAAAATTGCTAATTCAGAAAAATACACCAAGTTGGCTCTTTTTGCGTATAATTATTTTATTTAGGCTTATTTACTAAATCGGGATACGTAACAAGTTTTATAAGAAAATTGCGGAAGTTGGGAAAATTCTGCAGTTCAGCTAAAATTTCCTAAAAGTTTCGATTTCTCGTTGAGTTATCTAGCAATTCCCTGTTTAGTGAAAAAATCCCTCTGTATCAGTCCAGGAAATGGCACAACTGCCTCTTCAAAAGGAATGTTAAAATTTAGATTTAAAAAAAACCACACAAAAAAAAAGGAAAAATGTAGTTTGGCTAACTTAGAATAAAAAAAAAAAAAAAAATCACTTTTAATTCCCAATTCAAGTAAGCCTACCTATGCTTATATAAACTACGTCTATATTTCTGTTAACTCATTGGGGCTTATTAGCTAAACTTTAAATTGATGAGGATTGCATAACTGGATAGCAGATTTCAGGCCAATATATGGTCAAATTGGTCAATTGTAAATGCTAAGCGATTACTGGTTTAGAGAATAAGCCCCAGATAATTTGAGGATAGATACAAAGAACACGTGTAAATTCACTGTTGAATTTGTGTTCCTAACCTCCCTTGTGAAGTCTAATTCGGAGGATAGTGCCTTACTAAATACTCTGATGGTTCCCATATTGTGTTACAGAGAGGACTTATTGCCTGGGGGATCTGCGCTCAGTCTTGCGTTAAATTGATAGCATGTTGCATGCTCCGTTTACCTAATAAAAGCTAATGTTTAATCGGCATATATAACTGTAGCACAAAGTTCATGTGCACTGTAAGAGCAGCCCTGTACAAAGCATCGGCCAATCAGGGTCCGGTGTCAGCACAATGCAGGTGAGGGATAAGGTATATCTGGGCAGACAGATCTTCACAACCCAGCTCTCTGCATTTATTCTGATACATAATGTCCATAGCTTACAACCCCAGCTTGCAATGTCAACTACCTATTATCCTGGCCCTTTTCCAAGGTGGTTTGCTGGTTGTGTTTATACTATACGTGGACTATGATGACCAGACCAGCAGTCTGCCTCTTTCCAACTCAACTTTACCAAAGGATAATCAGCTGTATGAGATCTTCCCGTTCTTTAAAGACATCAATGTAATGCTGTTTATTGGATTGGGCCTTATGCTCTCCTTCCTAAAGCTCTACAGTTTTGGAGGTGTTGCCTTCAACTTCTTAATAGCCAACTTCTCTATTCAGTGGTCTCTGGTCGTACAGGGTTTCTTTAACCACTATGAAGATGGGAGGATCAAATTGGGATTGGAGAACGTACTGAATGCGGAGTTTGCGGCAGTTACTGCAATGATTTCGGCGGGTGCCATACTAGGAAGAGTCAGCCCTATCCAACTTCTGATACTGTGTCTACTGGAGATACCGTTGTACGTGGTGAACGATTGGCTTATCCACAAATATTTCCACATCATCGATGTAGGAGGTACAGTTGCCATTCATGTGTTTTCATGCTACTTTGGTCTAGGTATTTCCCGGATTTTCTATCACCCTGAGCTAAGAGTAGGTCACACGAAAGAGACCACCACTCCCAACTCTGACTTGCTATCTCTCGTTGGTACACTCTTTCTTTGGATCTTCTGGCCCAGTTTCAACTCAGTCGTGGCCAAAGCAGGAGATGCTCAGCATCGAGCCATACTAAATACATTCCTCGCACTCAGTGCAAGTACCCTCACCACCTTTGCTATGTCAAGTTTGTTGAGCAAAAAGGGACAGATAAGCTTGGTGCATCTACAAAATGCGACCTTGGCTGGTGGAGTGGCCATTGCAATATCTGCAGATATGATAATCACCCCAGGTGGAGCATTGGGTTTAGGTTGCCTTGCCTCAATATCTTGCATTTTGGGCTTCCAGTACTTATCCCCATTAATGGCCAGGAGGCTTAAGGTACAAGATCAATGTGGTATACACAACTTGCATGGGCTCCCAGGAATTATCGGAACCTTGGGCAGTATTATAGCCATATTGTTCAGCCCTATTGATATTTCAGACCTGAGTCTCACTGATGACCTATATTACACCAATGGCTTGAAAGAAGGAAGTTCCGCCCTAGAGGTTCTGGGAAGCAATGGAACCTGGAACTCCAGAGACCAAGCTATGGGTCAGGCCGCAGCTCTTGGCGTTACATTCGGAATTTCCCTTTTGGGGGGTTATATCACAGGACTACTCTTGAAAATCCCCTGTTTGGTCCACCCATCATACGAGTTTTACTTTGACGACCAACCATACTTCCAAATCCAAGATATCTCAGAGAACAATTGGAATTCAAAGGACAAACACGACAGAAATTTGTTGATGCCATTAAAAGAAGTTTAGATAAATGTACCACAATCTCCAAAATTTTAAGAATTTATTCTAAATGTTCACTTCTTAGATAACGCTTGCGAGATCCACCAAGGTTTTGTAGAAACATCTGACTGGTTGAGAATGATGGGCAATGCATGAAATGGGCTGCCTGGAGCATGCATTATTCATATGCTACAAAAGTAATATGAACTTATCTCTCCTGCATATCAATAACGCATGCTGTAAGGTTCCATTTTTCATGATCCAGAACTAAAGTAAACATCTCCCGGTGTACGGACATAAAAGTTAGACGAATCTTGTTCCTGATAATTATATAGGTCATTTAAATAAGACAAAGTCTCTTGGGCTTCCGTCCATTCAAATTGCTCAGACAGCAGCTGATCCTGTCCATAGCTGTTGCACTTGTCACAGCTGAGTGTGATTGAGACAAAAACGGAGAGGTAGTAAAATGCAATGTTTAAATTACAGAAAACTATTTGTAGTTTTGTTACAGCAGGAGGAATACATAGAGAGGTGCGTTAGACTGAATTGATATGACCAGGATGCACAGCTCGAGATCTTCTTCTGGGGGTGATAACGTTTACAGTGTTTGATCACAGACTGGAGCATTTAACCCCTTAAGGACACACCTTCTGAAATAAAAGGGGATCATGACGGAATATTTCCATCCGGTGTCCTTAAGGGGATAAAGAGCAGTTGGTGGTTTATCCACTAAACAGTGAGTAGTTAACGGACATTTTTTTTTCCATGTATAAAGAATTGGGGGAGGAGGGGGAATTCATATGGGTTTTGACGGAGATTGGTTTTCCAATTTGGTTTATTTTCATCTAAAACCACAACTTTAAAATGTTGCAATTCTGGCCTAAATGTTGAAATTCACTTTGTATTCCTGGCAGTTTTCCCTTTAGTAAGTAGCCGAGAGTGAGTGAAAACGCTCAATTTAGTTATTATACTGAAAGTGAATTTCAAATTTCAGGCCAAAATAGCTGACCTTGGGAAAAAAATCAAACCAGGTATGCATCAAATTCGGCTACTTTTGCCTTCAATTAGAAATTCACTTTGAACTCCTGACAATTCTTACTTTAGTGACAAACTGAAGCAAGCCTCCTAACTCTAGCGTTCTGAGAATCGAGACGCCAGTGGGAGGGCGGTAAGGGGGCGACCGGTTATGCAATTGCGTCACTGCCCATGGAGGTAGACAATCCCTGAATAGGAGCAGGTCCACCCAAGTTGATAATAGATCAGATTCACCCAGGCTGCCTGTCCATCATTTAAACCAGTGAATTGGACGCAGACCCTGCTGGGAGCACTATTTCAATGCTCCCTGCATGGTCCTAGTGTCTTCAACATGGTGCAAACGCGTCATATGATGTGCTTGTGCTATGCTTGCTGGGGACAGCTGGGAACTAAGGTGGGACAGGACCTGAAAATCAGGACGGTCCCACTGAAATCAGGACAGTTGGCAGGCATGCTAAAGTTTAGTGTATACAATAAACCAAGAAATGTGCCTAATTGGACATCTTACAAAGGGCACTCTAAGCATCACAACCACTATGGCACACAGTATCTTTTCTGGCGTCAGGAGACCCTTAATACCATCATTTTCAAATGGCGCCAGAGATCTCTTGACACCATAAGAACTGAAGTGTGCTGTACTGGTTATGGTTCACAGGAGCACTCCGTGCACCATAACCCCCACTGCATGCTGCCATTTTAGAACAGTTAGACTTCTTACCTGAGGCCAGACGGAGGTGCAGGGGCTAAAAGTGATCAGGTGATAATCTCAGTCAATGAGCTATCTCTGAACATCAGGCCTGAGCTCAGTAAGCCAACAGAAGGTCCTGTTTAGGAACCTCTGGCTGAAGTAGTGCAGGCGGGAACATCGCTGGGCAAACCCCAGGTAAAAAATCAAAACTGTTTTAAAAACATGTATGTGGCACTGCAGTGGTTATGGTGCTCGGAGTGTTCCTATAAGCTAAAACTGCCAAGCTGCGGGAAACAATATTTCCAAGTTAAGAACTTTTCCAGCTATTTTTGCCTAAATTATTAGAATTCTCCAGGCGTTTCTCCATAATCCCTGCTTTAATACCTAATCCCCCTAGTTCCCAGTAACAGATGAACGTGTTGATAATCAGATATATGTCTTTAACAACAAGCATTCCATTCGTAATGACAGATACACCTTGGTATTTATGGAAAACTCAGTACGACCAGAACACAGACCTGTTTACCTGATGAGATCACATGACAGCTCAGACCCCTAAACAGTTATTTTCCATTATTTTCCTGACAGTTAAACATTAACCTACATCAGTGGTGTTTATCTAAAGCATTATGGGATAATTTTGCAATTTTTATGATACTGCAGATAAGGGAATTAATAAAATATAAATAAATATATCCGGAAAAACACTTAGACAAGGACACCCATCCTGGACTGCACGCAACCCAAACTCTTAATCATTTGCACTATGTCTTATTGGAAATAAATAGATTATATATAACATAGAACAGCAATTTAATGTAAAGCCCGCTGATCAGGAATATAAACAAAATGTCAATTTTACACAATATTGTTTTTTTCTTAAATTCGATTCTCCTTTATAGAAATATTGGGGGGGATATAAAGTGTTAGAGATTATATGGTATCGTTTCCCTTGACATATTTTTAACCCCTTAAGGACACATGACGTGTGTGACATGTCGTGATTCCCTTTTATTCCAGAAGTTTGGTCCTTAAGGGGTTAAACAAGGTCCGAAATGTTCTCATAGAGACAGAAGCAGATTTCGTCAAACACAGTAAGTGTGCCAAACATGGATACATAAAAAATGTAATTTTAATCTTTTTAATTGTATTTGCTAGAGAACAGATGACATCTCTGTGAATGTAACTTTCTAAATATGCCCTCAGATTGTAAATATGACCAAGTGTGTATATGCCATAATTCCCAAATACAGTAAGAATAATTACACAATCTGTACTATTCAAAGTTGTTATACAAATCCTTCCCATTATCCCTGTAGTCAGCACCCTTCCTTCGTGGTTCTTAGAATTCAGCCATGAAGTTTGACCTACAAAAGTTTATGTTGGAGGTATTTACAGTCCCTCTGCAGAGAAATGTATTTCTCTGTAGGCTAAAAAACGGTCCTGGAGCAAAAGATAATTGAGTCCCTTATAGGCTAAATGTCATTTTGTTCTGGCAAAGTAAGTGGAATATTAGCACAGGTATGTAAGTTGCGGGAATGAATGGGTTAACTCTGATAAACAGTTGTTCGTGGTTATCTCTGTCCCGCACGGCCAATAAAGCATAGCTGCATTTCGCCTTAAAAGATTTTACTGCTTGTGTGAGTCGAGTGATTAACTGTTTCCTTGTTGTATCACTGATATTGAATATCAAGCAAGATTTTGTAATGCAGATTATTGGATGGAGCTCCTGGGCAGAAAAGAAGAGCTCTCTGACTGGGTCCAACACTCACCCAATAGCTTGTACTATGTTTGTATCAAATATGTCGCTGGAATCACAAAATCAAATAACCCACTATGTAAAGATATACCGTTGCAGGCCTGTTAGTAACAGATTTATAATGTAGAGTGAAGCAGAACACATACTGCCGAGCTACTTCCATAGACAAGAGCCAACCTGCCGAGCTACTTCCATAGACAAGGGCCAACTTGCAGAGCTTCTTCCATAGACAAGTGCCAAACTGCCAAGCTACTTCCATTGACAAGGGCCAAACTGCCAAGCTACTTCCATAGACAAGTGCCAAACAGCCAAGCTACTTCCATAGACAAGGGCCAAACAGCCGAGCTATTTCCATAGACAAGGGCCAAACTGCTGAGCTACTTCCATAGACAAGGGCCAAACTGCCGAGCTACTTCCATAGACAAGAGCCAAACTGCCGAGCTTCTTCCATAGACAAGAGCCAAACTCCCGAGCTACTTCCATAGACAAGGTCCAAACTCCCGAGCTACTTTCATAGACAAGGGCCAAACTGCTGAGCTACTTCCATAGACAAGTTCCAAACTGCCGAGCTACTTCCATAAACAAGAGCCAAACTGCCGAGCTACTTCCATAGACAAGAGCCAAACTCCTGAGCTACTTCCATAGACAAGGGACAAACTGCCGAGCTACTTCCATAGACAAGGGACAAACTGCCGAGCTACTTCCATAGACAAGAGCCAAACTGCCAAGCTACTTCCATAGAAAGGGCCAAACTGCCGAGCTACTTCCATAGACAAGGGCCAAATTGCCAAACTGCCGAGCTACTTCTATAGACAAGAGCCAAACTCCTGAGCTACTTCTATAGACAAGGGCCAAACTGCCGAGCTACTTCCATAGACAAGGGCCAAACTGCCGAGCTACTTCCATAGACAAGTGCCAAACAGCCAAGCTACTTCCATAGACAAGGGCCAAACTTCCGAGCTACTTCCATAGACAAGGGCCAAACTTCCGAGCTACTTCTATAGACAAGGGCCAAACTGCCGAGCTACTTCCATAGACAAGGGCCAAACTGCCGAGCTACTTCCATAGACAAGTGCCAAACAGCCAAGCTACTTCCATAGACAAGTGCCAAACAGCCGAGCTACTTCCATAGACAAGGGCCAAACAGCCGAGCTACTTCCATAGACAAGGGCCAAACTGCTGAGCTACTTCCATAGACAAGGGCCAAACTGCCGAGCTACTTCCATAGACAAGAGCCAAACTCCTTCCATAGAAAGGGCCAAACTGCCGAGCTACTTCCATAGACAAGGACCAAACTGCCGAGCTACTTCTATAGACAAGTGCCAAACTGCCGAGCTACTTCCATAGACAAGGGCCAAACTGCCGAGCTACTCCCATAGAAAAGGGCCAAACTGCCGAGCTACTTCCATAGACAAGAGCCAAACTGCCGAGCGCCTTCCATAGAAAGGGCCAAACTGCCGAGCTACTTCCATAGACAAGGACCAAACTGCCGAGCTACTTCTATAGACAAGAGCCAAACTGCCGAGCTACTTCCATAGAAAAGGACCAAACTGCCGAGCTACTTCCATAGAAAGGGCCAAACTGCCGAGCTACTTCCATAGACAAGGGCCAAACTGCAGAGCTGCTTCCATAGAAAGGGCCAAACTGCCGAGCTACTTCCATAGACAAGAGCCAAACTGCCGAGCTACTTCCATAGACAAGGGTCAAACTGCAGAGCTACTTCCATAGACAAGAGCCAAACTGCCGAGCTACTTCCATAGACAAGGGCCAAACTGCAGAGCTACTTCCATAGACAAGGGCCAAACTGCAGAGCTACTTCCATAGACAAGAGCCAAACTGCCGAGCTACTTCCATAGACAACTGCCATATGGCAGGGCTACTTCCATAGAAATTGCCAAACTGTCAAGCTATTTCCATAGCAAAGCGCCATACAGCAGAGCTATTTCCATAGCAAAGCGCCATACGGCAGAGCTATTTCCATAGCAAAGCGCCATACGGCAGAGCTGTTTCCATAGCAGCGTGCCATACTGCAGAGCATTTGATACTGACAGGACCTATAACAAGCCACTGAAGTACCTGTCTTACAGTACTCTTAGTAATTATCTTGCAGTATCCCTCCTGCTATAAAACTTCATTGCAGACAGTGGGGAAAATACTACCCATCCACAAACTATTTTTAGAATCCTTTTTTTCCGCTTGTTTTTCTCAAATTTCTATCAAGTTTGTGATCTCACCTCCTCCTCTCTCAGCATTTCCTCCTTCCTTTCCTTTCTGAACGTTACCTCCCGCCTGCATCATTTCTTCCACATTTGGTCACCGATAACCAATAGGTTCACCTCTCCAACAATGAGGGTGTGTAAGGCAGAGGTGCACGCGGGGTTACTGGGTGTTGCCACGGCAATATGTATGTATTACAACAGCACATATCAGTGATTATCTAACTGGGGGTCCATCAGTTTTTGTCCTGAGACCCAGCAGTACTGACAGCAAGAACATTACTGATTATATCCAACAGATGATTGTTCGACAGCAAATGATGGAAACGAAGGAATGCAAAGAAATGTAGAATTTGTTTGTTTTTTTGTTTTAAGCTCATTCAACAGAAACAAAAATAAAAATTCTGAACTTCTTTTCATGAAATTAAGCGAGGGGCACTTATTAACACCCCCATGTATCTTTGAAACAACTAATCTTTCCTGACTTTTGCACCAATTCGAAACCATAAAGGAAAAAATAGGAAGAAAAAAAAAAAAAAATACACTTTTCAAAACAATACACGATAAACAAGCCTACCGCAGATCTCACGTCTGAAACACTTCAAAGTAGGGGTGCCCCAAAAAGTGGATCCCCAGATGTTTTAAAACTACTGCTTCCATGACGCTTTGTCATTCTAAAGGCATGCAAAGCATCATGGGAGTTGTAGTTCTAACACATCTGGGGATCCACCTTTTGGACAACCCTGTTTTAAAGGGTCCTTGTTTGTTCACAGGTTTCATTGCTTAGCGGGGGTGGGCGATATTTACTAAGCCAGGCTCAGATCTCCATAGCTTTGCTCGTTTATTGCGCTCTTATGCCTGATTGCTTAGCTAACACATATTAACCTGTTGCTCTCTCGGTAACCAGCGTAAATATATCTGCATCAGCAAATACCAATCTAAATGGTATATTGCAGGGTTGTCAAACCTTGGCCCTCCAGCTCTGCACAGACTACCTTTCCCAGCTTTCTGTGCCAGCCAGAGTCATTGGGTTTGATCGCAAAGCCAATTATTCGATTCGTGGCTTCTGAGAACAGTTTGCAATTTAACCAAAACCATGCACAAGACAAAGTAACAGATGGCTTTCCAAAATAATGTGGGTTAAAAAATCCCTGCAAAAAATGTTAGGGTTACACAAGGATTTAGCAATCAGGCTATAACACTCCTTATATAGAAAGGAGAATCGAAGTGAGAGGCGACAGTCAGAATATAAATTTATAGACATTCCGCAGCCCGACACCCCCCCCCCCCCCCCACCTTCTCCTCAACACGGCAACATACAGCTGTCCCCATGCTAACAACAAAATCTGATTTACAGCACGCGTAGCGTATTGACAGACAACTGGCATAGCAATGGCACTCAAAGCCAGCAGAACACTGACAGTCGGCTACTCCACCTAGTGGTAAATTCTAGACACAGCACTAGACTCTTGCAAAAGAGTGAGACGCTTAATAGCTAAAATAATGGTTATCTATTAAAGGACCGCTATGGTCACCCAGACCACTTCAGCTCAATGAAGTGGTCTGGGTGCCAGGTCTCTAGCCTCTACTGGCTATCTCCCTGACAGCCACAAGAGGCGCTTCCACGAGTTACACGAGTAAATCGCACTTATTTGATGCTGGACGTCCACCTCCAGCGTCAAAAAAGATCCCCATAGGAAAACATTGAGTAATGCTTTCCTATTGGCGGGTTTGAATGCGCGCGCATCCTTCTGGCCGCGCATGCGCATTCGGCTCCACTCCAGAGCCGACGTCGAAAGAGGAGGAGAGGTTTACCAGTGCAGAGGGAGCCGGGCACTGGATTAAGGTAAGCAAATAAATGGTTAATTAACCATATATTCGCCACGGAATGAGGCCCTAGTCACTGTTTAGTGGACTAGGGCTCTATAGCGTTAGGAATCCATACTAATATTCCCAACGCTATAGTGTTCCTTTAAACAAGCAGGATGGTTGTTTTGTTTAATGTGATATATTAAAAAAGAAAGGATGGTTGTCAAACAGTCATTTCCCATACAAACGACCAGTTCTAATGGAGCTAATTCGAGCATTCAGGCAAACATTTGCTGTAATCCGGCACTGATTTTATAACATGTAGAACAAAAGGCCTTAAAAACCCTCCAATGGAAACAGTAGGGTTATCAATGCAAATAAAAGGGCTCTCTGGTTAAAAAAAAACAAAAAACAAGACATCGTGCAGCCGGAAAGTTTGCAAAAAAAAAAAAAAAACATTATCACAAATCAGAGAGTAAGGCGATTACAAGAAATTGCATTATTCCCAAAGTAATGATACCTTAAAAAAAAAAGAAAAAAGAAAAAAAAAAGGCTAATTTATAAAAATGCAAAAAAGAAATGGACAGACACGAGTAACGGAAACACAAGAAGGTGAATTGGATATGGGTAGAAAGTGTGTGTGCTCGCTTACAAAAAATAAATAAAAAAATGTTGGGTATTAGTCCCCGCTAGGGATCGATCGATTATCGGTCTGGCCGATATTCTGTATTTTCAGCAATATTGGTATCGGCCAATAAAGATACCGATATTGCAGACTAGCGCCGCCATCAAGGTCCTGGGGGACCGAGCACACTATTACTTACCTTCCCAGCAGCATCCCTGTCTAACTCTCGCGATCGTCATGGCAACGCTCCGCACGGCTGCAGGCCCCCCAGGGAATGTCATATCCCCTTCCCTGGCCAGATAAGACAGAACAAGGGGGGGACTTAAACTAAATGTACCTACACAAACACTCACTGCACAAATTGGGAAATTCCCAAGATTAAAAAATAAAATTTGTGACAGTCTCCCATAAATTACTTGTTAAAACATTACTAAACTTTCTGTAGGTAATCTCAAGACCTTTGCAATAATGTTGCTCACAGTTTGTCATTTGCCAGAAGTCAAAGTTGTTCATCGTTAAATTACAAGTATAAAGAACTGTTAATAAATGCATCATTACTTGCACTGTGCAGTGATAGTGGCCGCTTGCGCCCCCAGGTGGCAGGCTTATGGTATTACATGAAATGACCTACACCACATCATACGTCTGTATATAGCCTGTTAGCATTTGATTGTATTGACAATGTTTTGTGCACACACGGTATTCTATGCGGTGCAGAATTTTCACAGACAATAACATTATCTGGGCTCTGTAACAATGCTCCGCACGGCACGCAGGCCGCGAGAGTTAGACAGGGGAGCTGAAGGGAAGGTAAGTAAGAGTGTGCTGGGCCCCCCAGCACCGCCGCCAGCCCCCCAGGGAATGCCCTATCCCCGTCCCCCCCCCCTCCCTGGCCAGGTAAAATGCAAGGAGGGGGGACTTAAACTAAATGTAAAAAAAAATTTTAAGTTAAAAAAATAAATGTCGGGGGCGGGGCCTGGCAGCCGACCAAGGCAGACGTGCGAAGCCAGAGCTCCTCAGGAAAAAGCTTGATCCCAATTTCAGACAACAACTCTGCCCTAACTACTTACCCACGGGAGGCAGGCCGGCTGAACGAGCCGAAGACAACAGGCTGTGTAATAACAGCACAGCCAGCGTCCGAGGCCTACTGCGATGAGGTGGCGGGGACGGCCGCTCCTCCACCTCACTCAGCTCCTGTTCACCGCTGTGCCCTGATTCCCCCCCCCCTCTGGACCGGTGGGGGATATCCTGGTCCCCACTGGCGGACTAACCTACTACAGTGGAACACCATCGTCAAGAGCAAACAGCGGCAGTAACTGTACGCCCTATTCACCGTGACCAACTTTGCAAGATGGCTGCCGCAACATCCATGGCCTTCCACGAGGCGCGGATAGAAAAGGCCTTCGAGCGCTTCTGGTCCCAATTCTGGTCTACAGTGGGCCAAAGAACAGAGCAGGAGGCAGAGGCAAGCCCCACTCTTACAAGCCCAAGAAATACCCACAACCCACAACCCGCTCTGCAGGGCCGCGACACGGCTCCGGTGACAAGCAGGAGGAGGAGGAAGAAGCGGCAAGTACCCCAATCATGGAGACTCCGCGCTGCCAAACCAGACCGCCTGCAGGGCTTAACTCCTCGACCAGCGCAGGTCCTCTCACGGGCCGGGGGGCAGAAGGGAACCACACCCATGCGAGGTACTGCAATCAGGTGCCTGACTCTCCCTAGCGCACGACTCAGGGGAAGGCCTACTCATGGAACTTACAGAAAGGCTGCAACGGCCACTCTGCGTCTCACCACACAGAACACTCACCTGCAACATCCCGAAGGCCTAACCGGACTTCACACATGCCTCCTCCGCCCAAGCACTGATCGACTCTCACCCTGGCAAGAAGGTCAGACCGGTACATTGCAAGCCTGGAGGCTGACTGTTCAGGGGATAGGCTGAAGCTCGGGCAGAGTGGGACTCTGTGGGACTTGTAACATCAGACTGGCTACTTCCAATACTCCCACACTCACAGAAGGCAACGTAGCCAACCAAACAAAGCCTCCAGACAGCTCCCTAACCTTTCTCGGTCAGTTTACTTTTGTGGACACTTCCAGTGTTTTTCCATCTTATTAGCAATTGATAAAGCACAGTAGTCTATATGCTTAAATAGACTTGCGAGGATACCCTGTGGTATAACTATGCTCCCTTAGCTTGTTGACCTCCACGGTTACAGGAATAGCCAGTAATCCTATTACTAAATGCTGAAACTCGTAGGCTTGTTGTGTAACCCTGTTTTTTTCACCATTAACATACAATGATGTATATTCATGCCATATCACACTCATAATGCCTGCTATCATAGCTTAGCATGTCTACACTACTAAGTTCCTTACCTGCAAAGCCCAGAATGGCGTACTCGTTACCTACTCTTACACACAAGATAGACCTGGCATGTCATAAGCGGCTCTAACATAGATACACAATACGTAGAAGTGTCTAACCAATTGGCTGAGTCTAAGGGACAGTATGCAACATCACCTGTAATGCTTATCTTTATGCTTTATTCTATATTTTACTTCAAAAATTGTGCATTGGTTAATCGCTCCCCACTGTATCTATTGTCTTTGAAAGCAGCGAGTGGAATGCCGTTGGGGTACCACAAGCCTTTTTGTTCCAACCATATGCACTAAGAAAATAAAGAATTAAAAAAAAAAAATGTCCCCCCCCCCATTTTACACACATTACATACCTACACAAACACACACTACACAAACACACACACACACTGGAGTGCATTCATTATATACACACTGCATTCACTATACACACACTACACAAACACTCACTGCATTCACTATACACACACTACATAAACTGCATTCACTAATCAAACACTCTCACTGCATCCACTACACACACACACACACACATATTCTTGAAAACATAAATTCTGACTGGCATGTATATTTTATGCATTTACCTTAATAAAAAAAATAAACATGTTCAGTTAACAATAGATTTGTGTAGAAATAGTTTTTGTTATTTTTAAATGGTAAATGTACAGAATATCGGTACGTTATCGGCTATCGGCCTGAAAGTTCACAGATTATCGTATCGGCTCTAAAAAAAAATCAATATCGGTCGATCCCTAGTCCCCGCTAATTAATAAATCGATGTTTTGATCTGTAAGACATTGTTACATTACCGAATCGATATGAGACTTGTACAGAAAAGAAAAAGGAAAAAGAGCGTAAATAAATAAATGAAAGCCTGGGCATAACTCCAGAGTGGGGGGGGGGGGGGGGGGGGGGGAACCCCTGTGGTAGACAATAAACAAAAAGCGAAAGAGGAGAATGCAACAACTAATAAATAAGATGGAATACTGTGTGAATTAAACAATATCTGTAATAAGACTTAACTTTTAATAAGTAATAAGACTAAAAAAGTCCAAAATAGGACTGTCAAGAGTATACTACAAACAGTGAACACCGTATACTATGTACACAATATTAATAACAAAAAAGTACCGAAACTAGCAAAAAAATATACAAAAATACAAAGCATCAATCGATAAAAACAGCTAAGCCTGTTCCACCAATATCTATAATAAGATAGGTTCCAAAGAAAAAAATCTGGTGACTGATATACTTGAGCTGTTAGCTTGTAATGGTTAAACAGGGTAACACATCTACAAGTAGTTGTTTAGTAGTTAAACGTTCCTTTCTTGGTATAGGCTTCCCTGCAGTATAGCATGGTACCAAAACTACTTCGGCTCATTCCCTGTGATTGATAGTGATATGAAATCACATTACCCTTAGTACAGTTAGCCGGAACTGTCTCATAAATTGTGCCTGTTAAATGTAACAAAGTACTAAATATAAATTGGCAAGTGAACACACTTGCTGTGATTGATGCAATTGTATCACTAACAATGATAGTGAGTCTTCCTTTTTGTAATTTATAAATATTATACAGAGGCTGTGGTATGATTACCTGCTAATGAATGAGGAGACCAGTATGGTGCTTAGTGATATCAGATTAAATTATGAAGTGACAACGTAGGGGGGTAAAGAGGGGTAAAAAGCAAAATGCTTGTTGTAATATGGGTCGGATTTGGAGCTTGCCTTAGCGTGTATCTACAGTCCCAAATCCAACTTCATGATCTCACAAATAGACAGAAAATCAAACCTGAACAGGTAAACTAAAATGCTATACTCCCGTACAGCTCCAGGTAACTCGCAGTCATGTGATCATGTGATGTCTTCGTTAAGTTCCTGGAACAGATTTCTGAGCAACAGCATCACCGCTTGAAATTATTGCAGGCATTTGGTGTTTTCAGCCTGTCTCTATTACCCAGGTTTCTGGGTAAGGGGTTAATCACTACACTGGGAATTGCAGGAAACTGGGCACGAGTTGCAAATTTTAAGCCCAAACCGTCAAATTGGAAAATGTCTCCAACTAAGTAATTTTCCCCAGATCATTTGCTACTTTAGTCTAAATTTTGCAATTTTTTTGGTCAGTTCCCGGTTTAGCAAAACACCAGTTCTGATATATGTAAGCAACTGTGGGCTCCCTAATAACTCCTAATATTGTAAAAATATTAGAATGCACAAATCAGTTTCATCTTTATTGTGCCTTTAAACTGATCTCCCCCAACATGTGACCTTTCCAAGCCTAATAAAATCCTATAGGGACACTATAGTCACCAGAATAACTACAGCTTAATGTATTTGTTCTAGTGAGTATAATCATTGCCTTCAGGCATTTTCATGCAAACACTGCCTTTTCACAGAAAAGGCAGTGTTTACATTGCCTCCTAGGGACACCTCTAAGTGGCCACTCCTCAGATGTTACAGGCAGATATTTTATTTATATTATCTAAAAGGGATCTTCCGGAGGCGGGGCCTGACCGTGGAACAGAGAGGACGTTAGCCTCAACAGCTCCAGCCAACAGCGTTGAAAAAGCGAAACTACGCAACTAAAAAGGCAACCAAATAGCAAATAAAGGCCACCAGGTGAAAGGGGACACCGGGCCGCACACGAAGATACCCTCCGAGCGACAATGGCTCCGGTACACTCCCAGCACCCTGGAGAGGCCTCCCAGCATGGCGGGCGCGGGAGAGACCAACGGGGGTTATCCCGGACCACCCCACACGATCTCCCTGACGAGGAAAGCAGACAAACCAATCATGCAGCCTTGAGGTCGCAAGCGAGGCCTACAAAATGGCAGAAGGCACGCACACTGCAGTTCTATGCAAAGCTTGGAGGGACACGGAGCTCCGACATTACATATTAGTCTAGCTCGTGTAGGATCGGCCAGATAAATGTTACACGTTGACCGTAGCATGTTATATTTTATTGTTGCCTAGTAAGCTTAGAAAGCCTAGCATTTGCTCTGTATTTAAACGCATGCACACACGTTATTATTATGCAAATTACTGCCATGTGATTAGAATATAGCTCTCACGTGTCACCTGCATGTTTTATTTAAATTAACTCACTATCTTATTGTACGCATGTCTCGCTAATTTGGATAACTAAACTACTCACACTGGAGACAGGTCAGACTAGTCAAAATGTTCATACAACATAAAAATTTGCAAACTTTTCATGCCACTGTTTAGCTTTAGTCTATACGTTTCTGTATAACTGTACGCTGTTGTGGCGTTTGATTTTGCCTTGTACTCACCTGCACAACAAAAATAAAAAATGTATAAAAAAATACAATAAAAGGGATCTTCCCAAGATTTTTTTAAAATTATGTGTACTGGGGGGGGGGGGGGGGCGGAGCTTGACCGCCATGCAGAGAAGACGCATAGTACCGGAGCTCCTGCAAAAAAGCAGAATTTCAGCTATCTGGACTGCAATTTAAACACCCGAACCGGGCTATATATTTACTATATAGTCCAGATAGCTGAAATTCTGCTTTTTTGCAGGAGCTCCGGTTCTATGCGTCTTCTCTGCATGGCGGTCAAGCTCCGCCCCCCCCCCCAGTACAACCCACGGCAGGACCAGTTTGGGAGTCTCCGGACGCACTACCCGAGGCAGGTCCGACTTGCGGCCTAGCAGTTGATGCGGGGCGGAGGACCACCCGAAGTTCTGCAGACGCAGACCTCTTCCCCCCCCCCCTTTGACCGCTGGGGGTTACCACGGTCAACCACAGCACCCCCACAAGCCTATTACTACACAAGCCGACCCCGCTGGGGAGACGCGGGCGGGAGACTGCCACAACGCCCCACTTATCCAAGATGGCGGCGATCCCCACCACGCTACCTCAACCAACCAGCGGTCCCACACACCAAAGCAGCTGGCGGCTAACAAGTTCTGTGCAGCGACGGAGCAGCGGAAGCCGAGGAGGTCAGTGTCAACAGCAGTGGAGAATGCCCCACAACAAGCGGCAGAGAGAAATCCCTCCAGCACTAAGCACCAACACACTGAGCATACCGGCAGCCGCACGAAGTGAGGCACTAGCCTCGACCCAGGACAGCAAGATTCAACCACAAGAGAAGGAGAGATCTCGAGTGGCATGGACTGTTCCAGGGTTTAAACTCCCCAGTAGTGCTGAAAGCTCGGAAGAGGACTGTTGGGCTGCATTCTGTCGAGGCGTTGGGGTGCCCACATACACCTGATGTGGGATTATTAAAAATCCTTATTGTACTTGTATTGAATTATTGTACTAACTCCATTTTAACTTTATACTGTGACGATCCTCCATTTTGTCCTCCTAACCTGACTTCCTCAATCCTCCATTTTGTCCTCATGACTTAACTTATTCATTTTAAAACTACATTACGTGACTGAACTTCTCAACCCAATTAGTACAGTAGACAAAGACTGTGTTTTCCTGCAAGGACAAATACCAGGAGGTGCTGGTTACTCCTTAAGACTTGCCGGCTACT
The DNA here is from genome assembly GCF_036172605.1 of Pelobates fuscus. Lineage (NCBI taxonomy): Eukaryota > Metazoa > Chordata > Amphibia > Anura > Pelobatidae > Pelobates > Pelobates fuscus. The sequence continues at coordinate 292,912,692 of NC_086322.1, forward strand.
CCTTAGAATTTGTAAGATAGTATAGTTTGAAGGCCACAGAACACAGTAGTAATGAAATGTTCTATTCATAAGAGACCTTGCACCTGGACATAAAGCCTGATATCATTGACCGTGTAAAATGACGCTTAGGACCCCCTTATCCCCACCCGTGTCCAGAATAATCCCACCTCTGGTGGGTGGACACGGGACTAACCTCTTAATTTTTGAACCAATAGGTAAGACACTAACACCGACACTTAACAATTAATCCAATTGATGATGTTTATTTGCTGATATTCTAATAATCAATGATGACGCAAAATGCCTCTTAAAAGGGCCTGCGCGCCCGCTTTTTCTTCACTTGCCAATAAACTTTCTCGAAGTTATTTTAACCTGAACCTTGCGTGTCAGACTTAATTACTTCAGCGTATATACGCAATTTAATTTTATTGATTTGGACAGGAACAGATAGACATTTGAACATTTTGGTTTACTTTCAAAAAGTACCATAACAACTTGGCGCCCAACGTGGGGCATCGGGCTATGTCCGGCCGGTGAGCCGTCCTAAGGAAGACAAGGGTGGACGGAGGAATCCGGGGGGAAGGAAAGGAGATTGATCACCTCCAGGTACACGGTAGAGACTTCTGCAGAGCCACCGGTATGTTCCGGCCCCTTTGATTGACCCGTCCACGTGTCTGTGACTGCTTCCCGGGAGGACATCAAAGACAGGTAATATCTTGCCCGGTGCCTCGTTACTCACTTGTTTACCTGCATTTTAGTCTATCTGTTGCCTGGGTGTGTTTGAATTGTTTGCCTGTTTCCCCATTTTGAGATAAAGGGGGGGTGGACCTGCAGGGGATTTGCCTGGGGTTCTGTCTTGCTTGTTTTTCCCCTTTTTGGGATAAAGGGGGGTGGACCTGAGGGGACTTGCCTGGGTCTTCAGTGTGTGTGTCTATCTGTTTGTATTTTACCTCTTTTGGGATAAAGGGGGGTGGACCTGCGGATTCGTTCCTGGGGGTCTTCTGTTGCCTGTTTTACCTCTTTTAGGAACCACGGTGTTGTGGTTGTAAGGAAAAAGGGGGGTTGACCTGCGGATGCGTTCCTGGGGGTCTTCTTTGCCTGTTTACCTCTTTTAGGAGCCTCGTGGCTGTGGCTGTAAGGAAAAAGGGGGGTGACCTGCGGATGCGTTCCTGGGGGTCTCTGTTGCCTGTTTACCTCTTTTAGGAACCACGGTGTTGTGGTTGTAAGGAAAAGGAGGGGTTGACCTGCGGATGCGTTCCTGGGGGTCTTCTTTACCTGTTTACCTCTTTTAGGAGCCTCGTGGCTGTGGCTGTAAGGAAAAAGAGGGGTGTTGGAACTGTGGATTTTGTGTAGACTCATAATTTCCTGTGATCCTTCTTGTGTCACTTTGAGAGCCTAGCTAGCTTCTTTGTGCACATGGTATTTCTGTTTATTTGTGAGGGGGCTTAGTCTTGTGGCAGAGGACTTTGTTTCCTGGGGGAATTCAAGTAGGCATTGCTTGTTTTCCGCATCACGAGGTAGTGAGACTTATAAGTGGGTTTTATAGGGGCACTACGGGAGTGAGGATAGAGGTGGCCACATTCTTGTGGACTGCTGTGTAGAGGGAGGCTGACGGAACTCGGACCGGTGTCAGTTGTTTTCCGTGGCCGCTGGTAGTGAGACTTACGAAAGTCGTTCTCCGAGCAGAGACACTACGGGGTTGAGGGAGGTGACTTTGGAGTAAGCACACGAGTAAAGGAAAGGGATTATTGTTGATTTCATTTGAACTGTGATGCATGCACTGTATTTCAATTGTATTGTTGTCTTGTTTGTCTAATTAGGAGTCTCATGAACTCCTGTGTCTGTCTCTAAGGATTTTCCTTGCCTTTCATCTTTTCTATACTTCCTATATTATTATACTATCCACTCCCATTCCTCTTAAAAGAGAAGTGATTGGTCACACACTTCTCACCTCGCTCCAATCCGTGTCTACCACCCCGGGTAGGCGGATTCAGTGACTAGTCTACGTTTTGGGAAGACGCACCTGAGAAAGTCCCACGGTTCTCGGGTGGCAGTCGAGCATTGTAGACGTTCTTGTTCAGTCTTCTCTCTCTCTCTCTATATCCAGGACGCTGGTATAGGGGTAAAGGGATTATGGGACAGGATTTAAGCAAGCCCAGTAAGGGCTGGTTAGCATGTGATTTGGTAGAAAACAGAGAGGGTGAGGAGATGGTTAAAGGTGTTGAAAAGATTGCAAAAGTATGTAAAATTACTGTACCAACGGGTGGAAGATTGCAACCAGAAAGTTGGCGCAAGTTACTGGCAGAAATGAAAGGCAAGCTTACAGATAATGGTTTATTAAAGACTGCTGAAGCATGGTACAGAGTAGCGAAGGCTATTCAGCTAGAAGGTTGGGTTGAGGAAGAGATAAATCACAAAGGTGTGAAATTGTTTGTGTATCATAATAACTGTGTTGCTGGGGTTTACCCTCAGCCAGCGCCCCAAAGTGGCGCCCAGGGGACGTCTATCCCCAAGGTTCAGTCAGCAGTAGGTGATAGCCAGCTGACTATGTTCCCCACTCCCAATCCTCCTAACACCCATCCCGTCACCTCCCCTGTCTGCCCGGTCCTGAATTCTGATGGATCTTTCTTTTCCCCCTCCCCGTCTCTAACATTCCCATCATCCTCATCCATCCCTACGCTACCTGCTGTACCTCCCCCTAAAATTTCACCTGCCATTCCTTCCCTACACTCTCTCTCCGTTAATGATCCCCTCCCCTCTTCCTCCGCCCAACTAACCACCTCCTCCACCCTTGCCCCGGCTCCTCCCTCTACACCCACCCCTACCAATCCCTCTCCGTTCCCTCCCATCTCCACCCCAGTTCAATACCCCACCTCCTTCCCCTCCCCAGCCTGGCCCTACCCCTTCCCATATCCCATGGCCCTGCCCTATCCCGGATATCCACTACCCATTCCCCAAGCCACTCCCCAGGTTCCGGTCATGCCCAGTCCGGCACAGTCTGCCCCGGATGTGCCCACATCCAACATGGCCGCCACTTCTTCCCTCAACCCTACTACAGTACCCTTTCCAGCCACCAGTATGGCGGCCCCCAGTACAGCCCTGATGCCAGTAATTCCCGGTGACTACCTATCTAGTTATGATCCACTAGCCACCCCTGCATCTGGGACCCCCTCTCATCCCCCGGTCCTGTCACCTTACTCGGGCCCTGCCCGAAAGAGAGCTCAGATCATAGAATTAGATGAGGGAGAAGAGGATAGGTTATCCCAGGACTCGTTGGAGGCCGCAGGAGCCGCTGCAGGAGCCTCCACTCATCGTTCTATCGATGATCCCTTTGGACACAAGGGTCGGGGAGAGCGGGCCCCTCCTAAGTATGTTGCTTTTAACCCTACCCAAGCTAGCGCGTTAATGAAATCACTCCCTGACCCAGAAAAACAGCCTATGCCTTTTTACCGAGGGATAGTTCAAATTCAAAAGACTTATTCCGCCGCATGGCGTGACTTACTGAGCATTTGTGCTATTAAAGCGGGGGATGCATATTGGCCGAGCATGGCCCGTCACCTCAGTACAGATCTGCTTTCCAGTGATGTTGATTACCCTTCCGGGGTAACCTTTTGCACCCAATTAAGAGAATGGGCTAAGGATAAACTTGCAGATCAGGCTGCTGGCCTTACTGATGTTATTCAAGATAAAGGAGAATCAGTGGAAAGGTTTCATGCAAGACTGTATCAAATGTTCACAGACTTGGGATTTGATCTTACTGACAAAATTCATTCACAAATGCTGTCAGGTGCGTTTGTCCAAGGCGTTAAAGACTCTATACGCAAGGGAATCATTGCCGCACGCCCTGAATATAAGGTTGTTCCCCTGGATACCCTGCTTTTAGTTGCTAGAGGTTTGGAATCTGTTCAGACCCCAAGAAGACCTACTTCAGCTCCTCTCATGGTATCCCGCTCCGCTCCAGCCCCAAGAGGTCCCAGACCGGAGGAGGGGGGACATTGCTTTAATTGTGGAGCAAAGGGACACTTTAGAAATGACTGTCCAGAACCTAAAAGTGAGCAAAGGGAACCCAGAAAACCACCCAAGCCTGCCCCGGCTCCCAAAGCCACCAAACAGGTTCCAATAGTTGAGGAACCCGATGAATAGGAAATTGGCAAGCCTGTGTCTGTGACCCCTGTCATGGCAGTGTCTACAGGGGACAAAGGGGGGCCACTTGCCACAGTGACTTTACCCATTGAAGGCCACCCCACCACATTTCTAGTTGACACAGGTGCAGCCCGTAGTGTTCTGCGAGAACAAGACCTGCCAGACCCATCCTTCCTGTCCAATATTGATGTCTCTTGCGTTGGAGTGGATGGTCAGCCAAGACATAGCCCTTTAACAACTCCACTACGAGTTGGCTCTAGCCTGCTTGCTCGCTTTGTGGTATCCTCCACATGCCCAATTAACCTATTAGGTGCTGATGTCCTCTCACGCCTGCAAGCATCCATCACCTTCACCCCAGACGGGCAAGTAGAAATGTTCACACCTCTATCTGTATCAGATACCTCAGCCCTGTGCTCCTTGCCTCTGATGCTGCATTTAGAAAAGCCCCGTGAGGAAGCAGCAGAATTAAGGTCCAATTTCCCAGAGGAATTAAAAACACAGGTGCCCGCCAAGTTATGGTCCTCAGGCCCAGAGGACATAGGTCACCTAAATGTTCCCCCTGTGGTGGTAAAGCTTATTCCAGGAGCTAAGTTACCAAGAAAACCACAATATCCGTTAAAACCAGCCCAGTCTGCTGCTATTTCTGTCCACATCAAGGCACTCTTGGAGAAGGGTGCCCTAGTGAAATGTAAATCTGAATGCAACACCCCATTATTTCCTGTGAAAAAGAAAACTCCAAAGGGTGAGCCAGAGAAGTACAGGATGGTTCAGGATCTCCGTGCTGTTAATGAAGCTACCGTCCTGGACACCCCTCTTGTACCAAATCCCCATACTCTGCTCTCTGGAGTCCCACCATCTGCAAAATTCTTCACAGTTATTGACCTGGCCAATGCCTTTTTTAGTGTCCCACTGGACCCATCCTGTCAATACCTGTTTGCTTTCACTCATGAGATGCAACAGTATACCTGGACTGTCATGCCCCAAGGGGCACAAAATTCTCCAAGTCAATTTGCAAAGGCCATGGGTACCATCCTTGACCCATGGCAAGCTGAGCACCCAGAAGTTGTCCTGCTTCAGTATGTGGATGATCTACTGCTGTGTGGAGATGATATTCCCACTACTGAAAGGTGTTCAATCAGTCTTCTTTCCTATTTGGCAGAACAGGGATGCAAAGCTTCACTCATCAAGCTACAATTCTGTCAATCTTCAGTGATCTTCCTTGGACATTGCCTATCTCAAGGTACCAGACATCTTACTCGGGACCGGGTAAGAGCTGTTCTGGACATTCCACCTCCAAGGACTTCAAAGTCTCTTCATGCCTTCCTAGGCCTCATTTCCTACTGCAGAGCATGGATCCCAGAAGCCTCTCTGCTTATGCAACCTCTCTATGACGCTCTTAAGTCTGACCCGTTTTGTCTGACCAATGAAGCCCTGGACAATTTCGATGCTTTAAAACGTGCCATTGCTTCAGCTCCTGCCTTGGGCCTACCTGACTACTCCAAACCTTTCAAATTATTTGTCTCTGAAAGACAAGGCCATGCAACAGGAGTTCTCACCCAAACTAATGACTTAAGAGGCCGTCAGAGGCCTATTGGATATTTCTCATGTCAACTGGACATTGTGGCCAGAGGGACCCCTTCCTGTCTCAGGGCTGTTTTTGCTGCTAGAGAGCTCATAGAAAGAACCTCGGACCTGGTCCTTGGCCACCCTCTGGTTGTTCTAGCCCCTCATGACATTTCTGCTATTATCAACCAAGTCCAGCTCAAGCACGTGTCTCCGGCCAGACACCTGCGCCTACAGTGTCATCTTCTTTTGCCTGACAACATTTCCATCCAAAGATGTCAAGTGCTTAATCCATCCACTCTTCTTCCACTCCCTGAGGGGGGTATCTATTATGGATTTATCACAGATGAAACCTACATTTATCTGCTCTGTGGATGTATCAAGAAAGTCATGCATCCACATTTGACATTTTATGAAGATGAGACACCTCTTTGTGAAGGCCCGGATTACGCCTTCTGTACCATGTGGTACAAGCCAAACATTACTCCCGAACCTTGCTATGAAGATGAGCTTTACCACTGGACCGATGTAAAGCTCACTGCACAAGACTTCTATTGTGACTCTGAAGGTAATAGCATGGTCTTGGTCCAGCTACCTCAACAACTCAACTACCTCTACCGCCATTGGGATACCGCTATCCCACATATTCCTGTTACCAAGTTGAAGACAAGGTCATGGAATGATCTTGGGCCCATGGCAAAACTATGGGCCACCATGAATGAAGAACAGCTACAGGAAAATGGTATTGCCAAATACCCAACAACTGACCTTCTAGAAGCATGGCCACGCCATTTCCTGGAAAAGGAATTTCAAGACCTGGTCATAAAGAATGATTATGACCCAGAAACACCTCATGACTGTTTTGAACAGATGAAAATGGAAACAGTGCACTTACCAACTGTGCATGAGAATCCATTACCAGATCCGGATTTTACCCTGTTTGTGGACGGATCAAGATATGCCGATGAAGGAGGAACATATCACACAGGATATGCCGTAACCACAACAGACGAAGTCATCAAATCATCATCCTTACCGCCAGCAATGTCTGCGCAAGAAGCTGAATTACAGGCTCTGACTTCAGCATGCAAAATTTCCGAAGGAAAACGTGCCAACATCTATACAGATTCAAGATATGCTCTGGGAGTGGCACATGACTTCGGCCTAATTTGGAAGACAAGAGGATTTCTTACCACCGCCGGTACACCAGTCAAACACAGCACTGCAATCAAGGAGCTAATGGATGCCCTCCTACTTCCCAAGGAAGTGGCCGTTTTGAAAGTCAAGGCCCATGGGAAATTGGATACAGATGAAGCAAAAGGCAACCATCTAGCTGATCAGGCTGCTAAGCTAGCGGCCAGGGATCTGCAGGAAGTGGATGAAGAAGTGTCCGGACAAGAAGAAGAAGAAGTTCCTATTTTTGCTCTGCAAACTCTTCCTACTGATTTACGAATTTTACAAGAACAGCAAGCTGCAGTCACTCCTGAAGAAATCCAGAAATGGAAAAAGAAAGGAGCTGTCCAAAAGGACGGAATATATTACAACAACTTCAAATTTTGTCTTCCCAGAAATTTGTATCCAGCAGTTGTCCAATGGGCACATGGGCCTGCACACCTGTCAAAAGAATTGATGGCCGCCCTCATACAGAAGTATTATGAAGCACCTGGAATCACAACATTGATCAACATCTTCTGCAAGGCCTGTGTCATTTGTGCAAAATGCAATCCAGGTAGACCAATTAAGGTACCTACGAAACACCTGGCAAAGCCCATGTACCCCTTCCAGCGAATTCAAATTGACCACATCCAAATGCCCAAGAGTGGGCCCCATGAATATGCACTAGTAATAGTGGATATGTTCTCAGGCTGGCCAGAAGCCTACCCAGTGGCCAATATCACTGCAAAAACAACCGCAAAGCGCCTACTTACAGATATTGTATGTAGATTCGGACTCCCAGAAGTCATTGAGAGTGATCAAGGCCCAGCCTTTACAGCAACTGTGACTAAAGAAATTTGGACTGCTCTAGGGGTGACTCTAGCCTTCCATACCCCTTACCACCCACAAAGTAGTGGTAAAGTGGAGCGCATGAATGGCACTCTAAAAACCAGAATGTTAAAAATGTCACAAGAAACAAAGATGCCCTGGCCAGAAAGCCTACCAATAGCTTTATTTAGTGTTAGGCACACACCTAGAGGGAAGCATTCACTGTCCCCATATGAGGTTCTATTTGGGACAGCACCCAGACTAGGTTGTTATTATCCACAGCAGTTGCAACTCCAATCAGATGTTTTAGTAGACTATGTAACTGAACTTGCAAGTGTCCTAAACAAAATACATGCCCAAGTTTTCTCTTCAATTCCAGATCCCGAATTGGATACAGGTTCCCATAGCCTACTTCCCGGAGATTGGGTCCTGGTCAAGAAGTTTGTGCGGAAAAATACCCTGGAACCAAGATTTGACGGTCCATTCCAAGTTCTCCTGATTACCGCAACCTCCGTCAAATTGGCCGGTAGGCCAAATTGGATCCACGCTTCCCACTGCAAGAAATCTCCTGCCCCAGAGGAAGCGAATATCGCACAAACATGTATCTCTGGTACTTCTTCTCCTTAATTAGCCTCATGGAGGCCCAGCAAGTAGCCATTACCAAAGACATTAGTGGGTACACCTTCTGGTATAATTCATCGTGCACCCAGGTGGCTACTTATACCTTTGACTACTGTGATATTGTAGAATGCCCATTTCCCACACCACAAATCCAGAGCATCTATAGAGATATCCCTCATTCGAAAGACCCATATGTTTGTGTAGTTGACAAGCAATGGGGGCACAATTGTGACCATTGGGGGGCGGCGGGATGGAATGCCGGGCCTGCCTGGGGTTACAAACCAAAAAGTGCCGTATCTAAAGTAGATGATCATGGTAGATCCCTCCTCCAGAGGATGACTTTGAGAAAGCCTGGGGGGAGTACACCAATGAAATTAATTCTTAACATTGAGCATCCAAGCCCAACAGATGCAGACCAGTATGTGATGGGAATGTATTGGAAAAAGGGTTCCTATAAAAAGTTAGGGCATTTTTACCTTAAAGACATGTGCAACTCTTCTGAGTGGCAAGGGGCCACCCATATGGTCCCTAACCCATTAAAACCTCATATCCAGACCTTTCAAGACATGATGGCCATTGCTAACCCCACTTTTGAAGATACCATGGCCGCTGAAACAGGTTTTAATGATGTAAATCTATGGTTAGAATGGATGAAATATAATGCCAATAAGCATAATAGAACTGCATGTTATGTGTGTGGCGGTGCCCGGCCTCACCTGGGTACCGTGCCTTTAATCCTACCAGTAGACATAGAGGAATGTGTTTTAAGCCTTTTTGCCTATCACTATAATTTTAACAGGTCCATATGTATTGCATGGACAAAGGAGTATCCTCTCCTAACCCAGGATGTCAAACCCCCAGATGGTATTACAATATATAAAGGTAATTACACTTGCTATGCCATGAACGATGGGATTGGTAAATTTGTGGGTAGATTTCCCGAAGGACATTGTGCTACATATCGAACTGTTCCTGTACGTTTACTGCAACATCACACTAGGTCATTAGGAGATATTTACTGGTTGTGTGGGGATTTACAGTTAAGATCCAGAATGGACACAGCGTGGTGGGGGGAGTGTACTTTGACTAAGGCCATTATGCCTATACACATTATCTCTGACACACACCTCAACACCCATGGGCCCAGCCACACTAAGGTTAAACGTGAAGCCCCAGTAAAAGGAAGTTTTGACCCTCACATTTACATTGATGCCATTGGGGTGCCTAGGGGGGTACCCAATGAGTTTAAAGCAAGAGATGAGGTTGCTGCAGGATTTGAATCAATTTTTACCATAGTTACCGCAAACAAGAATTTAAACTGGATAAATTATATCTATTACAACCAACAGCGTTTTGTTAATTACACCAGAGACGCCCTCCAGGGGTTGGCCGAACAGCTGCAGGCCACATCCCAAATGACTTTCCAGAATAGAATGGCCCTAGATATGATCTTAGCCGAGAAAGGAGGGGTTTGTAAAATTTTGCCCGACACCATGACATGTTGTACATATATCCCAGAAAACACAGGCCCTAATGGTAAAGTTACATTAGCCATAGAAAAATTAAATGACCTGTCTGAAGAGTTAAAAAGGAATTCTGGGATAAAAGATCCCTGGGAAAGATGGTTTGGTTGGATGACAGGATGGCAAAAGGCTTTAATGCAGATTGGTATGGCTATACTAATTTTTCTTTTTATTTTTGCTCTTCTCTTTTGTTGTGTCCTCCCATGTCTGAGAAAATCCCTCATGAAGACTGTTGACCAAACGGCACCCACTTTCACCCATCTCGAAGTTGATGACCAAGACTTCCAAGACGTCAACTCACCCTGTCTGCCGCTGCAAACAATCCCTTTCGTTGATAAAGTGCAGGAATTCTAGGAAGGGACTAGCTTAGGGACAGCATCTGTCAGTGAATGGTAAAGGCCCCGTGCGGAGAAGTGGTGGGTTAGCTACCATGGGATACCCATGGGTGTGAAGTGTTCGAGAGCCATACTGATGGATGGGTTAGCCTATTAGGGTCAGCTCTAGGGACAGACTTGCACTTTGCATTAACACCTAGCTAGCGGCCACGGGGTTTCTGTGCCTTTGGGTTAACACGTCTTCTGATACTAACATAATAAAGTTTTTATCTCTTAGAATCTAACATTTCATAGGGGGGACTGATGTGGGATTATTAAAAATCCTTATTGTACTTGTATTGAATTATTGTACTAACTCCATTTTAACTTTATACTGTGACGATCCTCCATTTTGTCCTCCTAACCTGACTTCCTCAATCCTCCATTTTGTCCTCATGACTTAACTTATTCATTTTAAAACTACATTACGTGACTGAACTTCTCAACCCAATTAGTACAGTAGACAAAGACTGTGTTTTCCTGCAAGGACAAATACCAGGAGGTGCTGGTTACTCCTTAAGACTTGCCGGCTACTCCTTAGAATTTGTAAGATAGTATAGTTTGAAGGCCACAGAACACAGTAGTAATGAAATGTTCTATTCATAAGAGACCTTGCACCTGGACATAAAGCCTGATATCATTGACCGTGTAAAATGACGCTTAGGACCCCCTTATCCCCACCCGTGTCCAGAATAATCCCACCTCTGGTGGGTGGACACGGGACTAACCTCTTAATTTTTGAACCAATAGGTAAGACACTAACACCGACACTTAACAATTAATCCAATTGATGATGTTTATTTGCTGATATTCTAATAATCAATGATGACGCAAAATGCCTCTTAAAAGGGCCTGCGCGCCCGCTTTTTCTTCACTTGCCAATAAACTTTCTCGAAGTTATTTTAACCTGAACCTTGCGTGTCAGACTTAATTACTTCAGCGTATATACGCAATTTAATTTTATTGATTTGGACAGGAACAGATAGACATTTGAACATTTTGGTTTACTTTCAAAAAGTACCATAACACACCAAGCAACTGCTGTAAGGACTATCAGTACCTGTGATACTGAGCTCCCAGTATCAGCAACAACAGATGCAATAATGCATAGTTAACACTTGAGAAATCTAGGTCTTTCACAATAGATGATAGTCTTGACAAGTGCCCTGTGCTTGGTCAGCCTAATGCCATGTCTCTCAATTGCCTAATATGTCACAGGGGTAAAGCACTAGTATACCTAGTTTGCCAAGTTATAATTCTCGCTCATGTAGCCAACACAACGTAGGATTTATTAACCGCAGGGGTAACGCATCTTTGATCATCACCTTGTTTAAACCCAAGATGAGTGTTTTATACTAATTGATACCAGCATGTTCTGCAAATATGATCTTTTCTTGACTACTATCCAGGTCATTATCATAAAAACAAAATGTGCGGTGTTTATCCATGTTATGCCTTACCGAATTAATGATTGTTCAAACGTGTGTATATGCTGTTCAGGCATTACAGACACATTTGTAACTGCTTATTCTTTGCACGCAAAAATAAAGAATTATGTTTATTAATCCCGGTATTTAACAAAGATGTATTTGTGAGGTGCGAAAATAAACTTAAAAGTAGAAATGAAACCCCTCTTAATCGTGCAGCCGGGTAGCTCCATTTTAGCTCTATCAATATAAGCTCTGTTCTTTGCGCCTGGCAGTCAGCAAAATAAAAGCACACAGAGAAGAGGCAAACAATTAAAGTTCTATTTCATTTATATAAAAGAAACCAGAGCAGGTGATAAAAAATAACAAGGTATATATAGGCGATTTTCAATGTTTTATTAAATGGTGTAAGTTACAGAGAAGTGACAGTCTCCCATAAATTACTTGTTAAAACATTGCTAAACCTTCTGTAGGTAATCTCAAGACCTTTGCAATAATGTTGCTCACAGTTTGTCATTTGCCAGAAGTCAAAGTTGTTCGTCGTCAAATTACAAGTATAAAGAAACGGTTCTTAAATGCATCATAACTTGCACTGTGCAGTGATAGAGTCCCCTTGCCGCCCCCAGGTGGCAGGCTTATGGTATTACATGAAATGACCTACACCACATCATACTTCTGTATATAGCCTGTTAGCAATTGATTGTATTGACAATGTTTTGTGCACACACGGCATTCTATGCGGTGCAGAATTTTCACAGAAAATAACATTATCTGGGCTCTGTAACAATGCACAGAACTATTACCCCTCTCTACTCAGATTTATCCAGAGCCTAAAAGACACAGATTGATGAGGACAAGAGAAGCAATCACACCATTAAAAACTATTTATAGAAACTTAAATACATGGACGTGTGGCATCTCAAGACGAGGAAGGCTTCACGACGAATAGCTTTCTCTGCAGATGGTACAATTATATATAAAAAAAAAAAAGTCTCAAAAGGTATTCTTTATCTTGGCTGCCACAAGGATGAGAATCTCGCCAATCTTTTGCTGCCAGTTTTCTATATCCTTTGATTCTTTGCACCAGAGTTCCCCGTGACGCGGTTCTGCGTTTTCACACCTTTTTTTGATTTCCTCCTGCTGTTCCTAAATGGGTGAATAGACATGTGATGGATTACGGCTAACAGACCAGACTTGGAAATCATTTTAAAAATGGTGCAATCACTCAGAAACTTGACATGCCACTCCAAATTAAGCTAAAGAAGTTTCCCCTACCCCAATATATTAAAAAAAAAATTATAATAATATACAACTGTGTTTTTTTTTTTATAGATTATCTTAATAGCAATGTACAGATCATAAACATTCCAATGGTAGTCTACAAAAAAATAAAATAACCCCACACACTACTTTTAAAGAAGTCAAATGAATGAAAATAAATTCAGTATCCTCTACCTCTGTTCCGTGCTGCAGTTCGAACTTGTAGAAGGTTGCCCAGGCATCTCCGAGATCAGAATCAATCTTTACAGTTCGGTGAAACCATTCCCGTGCCTTCGTAATTTTACGCTCACTCCAAAAAAGTCTATGTGGAAAAAAATAGGTTAGGCTAGACTAAAAATTCTGATGGGCTACACCTTCCATGGTGCTCTGTTACACATGCTGACCACTCATCACAACAATTTCGTTTGAGGATAAAAATTACCATTAAGACAAAGACTGCCTAAATACAAATAATATCAGACTAACCAATACAGCTAAATGATAAGCCTGTGCAAGGCATGTGCTCTGGGCAATTGCTGCCTCTAAAGTAAAGTTTCACAGAGCTAAACAAACCAGGAAGTAACAGGACCACTTATCTGATTGACAGTAGGAGGGGTGTAACAAGGTTAATTTATGAAGTGCCCTCAGTCCTTCCAATTTCAAGAAGTTTCCTAGAGGTATGTATGCATTTACACTATAAATTGTTGTGAAATAGAAACCAGCTAAAATAGCCAAAGCTGCAGCAGAGATTAATAGATTTCCCAACTCTGATGTTTAGAGCTGAATTTTGGAGTTTAGTAAATAAGCCCTATGGAGCATTCCAACAATAAATGAGTCCATTTAGAGCAGGGGTGGGGGACCTTCGGCCCTCCAGATGTTTTGGGCTACATCTCCCTTGATGCTTTGCAACCATTATGGCTGTAAGAGCATTATGGGAAATGTAGTCCAAAACATCTGGAGGGCTGCAGGTTTCCCACCCCTGATTTAGAGGAACACTGTGTCGACTCAAATCTTACACCACTGTAAAGAAATCAGCTGCTGAAAGTCCTGAAAAGCTAATTAAACATGGTGAACAGTTTCTGTGTAAACTTACTTGGCCACAGCCAGCAATACGTGTGGGTCGTGTTCACACTTTTTCAGGGCGTCCACACTCTTTGTCTTCCGTTGTGGCCTCGCCTCCAGAAACACTGCTTCGGCCCAGAGGATACCTGAACAAAGTAAATTGAGAGATAGGACGATTATCTCTGGAATGTTACTCAGCCAGAACTGGACACATTTTGCAGACCAGAGAGTGGCCAACCGGTAGCTCCCCTAATGACTGGCAAAGCATCATCAAAGCATAATGGCAATTATAGTTCTGCAACAGTCTTAAAGGCCGGCAAGTGTTTACTTGGCTGGCCAGGTGGACTCGACCAATCTGAGCAAGTGACAAAACCCATTGTCACTCAGATCTTTATATCAAATACTCCACTCACCTGAGTTGGGGCACTCCTGCAGAGCTTTAGCCATTAACGTGTTAGCGATGTTCTTCAGTCCAGCTCTGAATTCCAGACGCACAGACTCCAACCTGAAAACCAATGGTTTCATAACAAATTTAGTGGTGATAAAAATCACAATACCCATGAATTAATTGAAAGATAAGTAACTAAAGAGTTAAATATGGCAGGGGGTGGAGGGCAGAGGCAAAAAGATTTTGGGAAGGGAGAACAGAACACTCACCACAGCTCAGCGGTTTTGGGGTTTTTCAGACGAGATTTCTCCAAGATGGCTCTGGCCCTTGTTAGTTGCCCCACCTTTTCCTCCAGTCTGGATAACAGTAGCCACAGTGGGGTAGAATGGGGGCATTTCTTCAGCTGTTCCAAGGAAATAAGACTGATTAGAGATGAAGCAATTTCAATGCTCAACAAGAGAAACCTTACAGGATTGCGAACAAGGAAAGATGCACAAAAGCAGGGGAATATATATAAAAGTGATGGTAAGATGGCACTTCAAGTGATAGCACCAGTACTTCCTCAGTATCAGGAGCAGTTTGACTTTTTCTCTATACCACTGGTTTTACACAGTGACCTACCACCATCTAGAGAATCTGTTTTTTAAAATATTCTTCATGACATACTTAAAATATACAAGGAAAAGATAAGACATGCCAGTAGTGGTAATTGCAATTAGATACTCTCAAAAAAAAAATAATGAAGGGGGGGAGGGGAGGGGAAGAGTACAGAAGGTGCGTAGTCTTACCCCCTGATTATAAGCCTCCCGTGCATTTTCAATAAGTTCCTGCTGCTCTTCAATTTGTCCCTTCATCATCCAGAGCTTGGGGAAGTCCTCATAGTGATGTAGCGCCTCTTCACACAACTCCTGGGCTGCCTCGATATTACCCAGAACCCACTCCAGCTTCACGGATTTCATGAACACCTACAGGGCAGAGCAAAGGTTGGAAAGGTGTAGGCAGGTGGCTATAGTAACAGCAAAGTCAAAAGAGTCTCACAGGAATAACCATGCTCCGTACTCATCCTTCCTCCTCCATTGTACATCTTACTGAATGCTGCACTGTCTCCTAATTTCCACCCGCATTTTGTACTGAAGTGCGCCGCACTCTCTCCCTGCTTTGTATATTTTACTGAGCATTCCTCATTTTCTCCAACTTTAACATCGGAAAGGTTCCTAAATTAACAGATCTATAATGGCTACTTACCCTTGCCGTAGATGCGCTACTTCTTGCCTTAGCCAGCAGCCTTCTCGCTCTCTCGTATTCGTTGTTCTCAGACTCCAGTTTGACGGCAGCCAGCCAGATCTCCTCGCTGTTTGGATTGGCCTGAGTACAAAGACAGGAGAAATCCAGGTTCACACAATAAATCAAACACTGTTATTACATTATGGTTATTATTCCCACTAGCCTAACGATAACGAATGGAGTTGCAGTATATACACACAAAACTTTGAATGTACCATTTGCCATAGTTCCCTGTAGGGTTCCTTTAAAGTAGGGGTATTTTAAGTATTTTACACAAGACGTAAACTAATATTATTACGATGTTTACAATGAGCAATACATCATCTGGTTGTTTAGTTGCTGTGCAATTGCGCACAGCACACTGACCATTCGAATTGCACAGTAATGAGACGTCATGATTAACACTGTGGGTGGATGTGGATGTGCATCCAATCCACGGCAGAGACGCAGATGCACACTTCCGGTTAGTAGAACATCTAGCCTATGAGGGTTATTCACCAACATTAGAACTGTTGGGAATTCAAAGGGAATATAGTAAATGGAAAAATTCTCCAAGCAAGTTATGCCTTCAGTTCCAGTGTATGGTTTCTGCATCAGTCAAGAATGCAAGTGATTTTAATTTTGGGAGAAACTCGAGATCCTCTTACCTGGAAGGCCAATGCAAGAATACTTCTGGCCGCTGGCACATCGCCAGCCAGCCATTTTGACTTGGCTCCCATCAACCACAAAACCTCTGCTTTAGGACAATGGGCAACAGCTCGCTGCAGCAGTGTCTCCAGAGATTCCCTGAGAGTAGAAAGACCCAGTATTTAAAAACAAGTGTAGTACAAGTATATAAAACAAAAGAAAGCAAGAAAAAACAACAACTTTTTTTTTTTTTTTTTTTTTTTTTAATGTGTCTGGAAGGAAATATAAAAACCTCCCCAAACTTAAACAAGCTTAATTAATTATCTTGATGCACAAACAAAAAGGTAAGGCATCAATATTTTGTTCATAGTTCTCCCCACTTGCAGAATCTTTTTACAATCCATCACATACCTAGTTCCATGGTTCTTCTCAAAATAGGCAGCCCGGAGCCAGACACTTTTTTTGCTGGGAAAGACTTGTAGAGCGTGGGCATAAATGGCACGTGCGCACTCTAGAGCGCCGTGGGAGACACACTGCAAGATAAAAGGAAAGACCATGTAAAAATTGTCAGACACATACTGCATCTAATTCTCGGGCCAAACTCTAATTTATGGGTTTTTATTCATCAGTCATACCCAAAAGACCAGTCTAAAACACATTTCCCAACCCTTTAAAAATCATCACAACTCTACATAAATTGCTAAAGAAATGGTGCATAGGGCACCCTCTGCACTTGGAGCTCTGAAAGCGACTTAGAACTGCAGAGATTCTAAAAATAGCTGGAAACTAAATTTGCCTCTCGGCACTGTCAACCAGTACTCATATAGTCCACAACGTGGACTGAGACAGAGATAGCAACCAGGCAATGTTAAAACTGATAAAAGTATACAGACCAGTTCAACTGATATGCATAGCAGAACTGCACTTGGGATAAATTGCCTAACCCATTAATACCTGTTGGACACAGATTTATTGGACAAGGAGAGAACGACCTGCATATAACTACAGGTACACCCAGGAAACAGAGCATCAAGGGAAAGTTTGAAGTTCTTTTTTAACCCCACATTTTCCCTTTAAAAAGTTCGAGCCCACCAACAGCAGGAGGAAACCAGTCCACGCATACTCACACTTTCTGAATCTTCCATCCACGTATGTTTTCGATCCTCTTCTTCGATTCCAATGCCAATGACGGCTCTGATCACAGCATGACACGTCACCACGCTTCCTGCCTTATCACACTCTTCTGCATCCTGCACATAAAGAAAGACGAAATACAACATATAACATTTGCATAGAACAAGCTGCTCTTTTTGTGAATCATGCTCTGTGCAATGACTCTAACCCACCCACCACGTGACTCAGAAATCATTAGACTGGAAACTACATGGTTTAAATGATTTGGGCTTTAAAAAGAAAACTCAGATACTGCTTAGATAAAGCATTACTTGACTGCATTCATGGTCCATCTATATTTAGTGTAAGGGGGGGGGAATAGACACCCAGATATTAACCAGTGCAACAGACTGGGGGATATGATAGAAACATTTAAATACATAAAGGGAATCAACACAGTAAAGGAGGAGACTATATTTAAAAGAAGAAAAACTACCACAACAAAAGGACATAGTCTTAAATTAGAGGTGCAAAGGTTTAAAAATAATACCAGGAAGTATTACTTTACTGAGAGGGTAGTGGATGCATGGAATAGCCTTCCAGCTGAAGTGGTAGAGGTTAACACAGTGAGGGAGTTTAAGCATGCGTGTGATAGGCATAAAGGCTATCCTAACTATAAGATAAGGCCAGGGACTAATGAGAGTATTTCAAAAATTGGACAGACTAGATGGGCGGAATGGTTCTTATCTGCCGTCACATTCTGTTCCTACATTGATAAGAGTTGCAGTCCTACAACATTTAGGAAACCAGTGTTTGACAACCCTGCTATAACCTGACATCCATCTCCATTATACAGATACTGTGTCTCTGTTTAAACTCAAATAAATAATCTGATGCCATTAACAAAGCTTCAGGATGTCTTCCTGCAGGACTTCCAGGTGAGATCGTCTCTGCAGATCCTCCCAATGGCTCACCCGCTCTACTTTGCATTTATTGGCCACTGCATACAACCCTCCGAAACTAGCGGTCATCCACTCACAAGTGCATGACAACTCTAACTGTATTTGTTTTTCCCACAACTCAAACTAAATACAACCAAGCTCCTCTACAAGATGTTCTACAAATAAACTGAGAAAGAAGGCCATTCAAGGGATGTCGCACTCACCTGTATCCACTGCTCGCGGTTTATTTCCACCCCGTTGGCTCTCAAAGAAGTAATGGCTCTGTCAACGATCTTCTCCACCATCTGTGTGTTTCCATTGGCTTCCTCCAGCTTGGCAGCTGTGATCCAGATGTGTCTGTCTGTGGGGATGTTTTCTCGCGCTTTATTCAGGACTTTTCTGGCATTTTCATAGGTCTCCAGCCTAGCCAGGGCTAGCCACAGCTAATAAATAAAACGGCAACGTTTCAGATCTCTGTATGAAACAGTCACGACAGACTGCTAACATAATGGTTTTATACTCTACAAACAGATATCTAAAGATTTTGCTAAAGATTTACACACAAGATATTTAAACTCAGATATTAATTAAAATAGTTTTACAGCTGTCATTATTTGACACGGTGCAATATTACATTATTAGCTTCTGGGTAATGCTCTGCCACACACCATTAATAAGTTTTTACGGTTTTCTAATATTTTCCTCCACCTAGTACTCACCTCCACACTGGTTGGACAGCACTCCACAGCACGACTCAACATGATCCTGGCATCCTCTGGCTCCTCCAACTCCACGGCTGCCTTCCACAAGCGCACAGAGTTTGGAACATGCTCCAGAGCTGCCAAAAGGGAGAAGAGTTCATTTAACATTTATTCTTATCCGTAGCCTGCTATATATTGTGAAATGTCATCACCATGGAAGAACAGTTTCCCCCGTACAAAGGTTAGCAATGGGATACAGGTATCGATAAATTTGTTCACAACAGCTACTCTAGTCCCCAGTGATGGCACAATTTGTGATGTCAGGATCACTCAATGTACAGCTCTCTGTACTACTATAGGAGGTTTACCTTTCCGGAGGACTCGTTTCTTAGCTCTGAGATCTGTCTCCAGCTCTGCTGCACGGATGTAAATCCGGACAGACTGTGGGAGGTGACGAACAGCTTGAGCGACCACAGCTTTTGCAGTGTCCCCTGGCTGCAGGCGGGCAGCTTCCAGCCACACATCTTCACTCTACAAGACAAAGCAGACATTGACATGTATTTTAAAGGACTTTAGAAATGCAGGAAGGAATAAAAGAAAGGGGGGGTGGGGGGGAAACCAACCTAAATAAGATAATATATACATATATTACTATAACAGCATAGTATGCTAAATGAGTTCTCTAGGACTTTATTAGCAATGGCACTGAAAGAGCAAGTCCGCATTCTGTACTCCTTACCTTGGGACACATCTCTGTGCCTTTCATAATGAGATTTCGGGCCACCTGCAGCTTGCCAGTAACTTCCTCAAGACGAGCGGACGCGATCCAGGCAGGAGGATGATGGGGGTTCGTTTCTCGCACAGACTTCAATAGCAAACGAGCTTTCTTAATATCACTATTAAGAATGAGATACAATGAGAGAGAATTCGAATTTAGAATGATTGTGGTTTGAAGTTACCTTTTTAAGCTATATGCTGAACTAAAAGTTGAGACGAGACACAAACTTAGATAGGACATCGACAACTGAGATTGGAACGGTGGAGTTAGTGATATCAGCTTATTTGTTAAAATTGTAGTCGAGAACTGAGAAAGGCATTTTAAAGGGTGGGAGGGAGAGAGAAGAGCGGAGAGAAAAAAAACAAAAAACTCACTTTATGTCTCCTCCATGTGTTGGGATCATAGAGTTCAGATCTGTCAGGTATCCTTTAGGGTCAACCACTGTCTGGCCGCTCACAGAGTCAGAAACCTAAGCAGATAATCAAATTAGCAACTATAGCCTAAATATCATATCTAAAGGAAAATTACAACAGCAAAGTATAGAATTGCAGTATATATCTTTAAACATTATGGAAGTTGAGGATACTTTTTGATTCTTGACTTTCAGCCTCACCTGACTCAGTCTCATGTCCATCAATGTGTTTCTAGCCTGTCCAATCTTCCTCATGTCCAGTTCGCCACTGCCAGGAGTCATCAAGCCAGGAGTCATTCCTCCAGGGTATGGGGAATTGAGTCCTCCAGGAAATGGGGAGTTCAAACCTCCAAATTGCTATAAATAAAAGTGTAAAGTAGATCTATTAGTGTTAAATATAAGGCCGGAATCTAGACCACTAATTAGGGGAATAAAAAAAATCCCAGAGAGAACAATCTTCATTATAATTACACGAAACCGCGTGATGAGAATGCTGTATGACCCCAATTTAGTAAAAACACATTATATTGTGAACATTTTACAGCTGCAACTTCCCACCATTTAAAATGGGTTATTTTTCACCCCAGCTGTAATAGACTTTTTTAAAACGAAAAAAGAAGGATGAGTGAAAAAGGTGCCTGTCCGTATTGTATAAATAAAATAAAAAATTACAACCCATCCCCAGCAGGGCCATCCAACTTGTGACAGCTTGGTGCACACTAAGATATACCCTTACATAGCAAGGGTAATTTAAACATTAATATGAAAACCCTAGCCTATGTGCATTATACTATACTGTGAACATTATCTGCCCTTGTCATGTGCAATAGAAAACAATCTCGCTAACGTACCGCCTGGCGTGGGTCGACACTTGTATGGCTGTCTCCGGTCTGCAAGTGCTTGGCAAAGAAACTGTCTGGAACAGGCGTTAGCTTTTCATGACGTGGGTTTCTCTGGCGTTTATTACGTGCATCACCCACCTCAGGGATGCTCATCCATTCTTCTTCTGTTACTTCGGCCAGTTTCCTCTGACAAACCAAGAATGAGGGTTTCAGTAAAATCACTCACCACCACAGCACTAAAAACCAGCAAACAGATTTGAAATGCTATGCATTTATAACAAAGATGGTGCAAGCTGCAGAGATCAATGCTCAACGTGAGCAGCATCAGAGCAGGGTGCACAATGTATTTATTTCCACTTTAAGATCAGCTTTTACAGTACATTTAAACTGGACCGTCTACATGCACTCATTCTGCCTTTATCCATTCCTCAGTGATTGCGAATTCCGAGGGACTTCTCAATTAAACTCTGTGGCTGCACAAGCCTAACTCTCTTACCTTCAAATCTGAAAACTGCTGCTGGATTTTTGGGCGCTCCATACGATATTTCTCAATTTCTTCTTTCTCTCTCTGCTCTCTAAATAAAACAAATTCACAAATAATCATTTAATTTAAAGCAAAAATAGATTGAGTTGCGACTGATAGATTGAATGCGTCCAATCACCTTCTTTCTTTCCTCCTTTCATCCATTCGCTTATCCAGTGCAGCATATATTGCATCTGCCTCCTCGTCATCTTTCTCGTAAGGGCCACTCGAGAACAAGCTTCCAGCATAACCATTAAACTAGAGACAAGCAATGTTACAATAAAGGTAGAAGAAACATTCATATAACTAAATACTTCAACAAACATTAACCGAGCTAAGGAAATGAGACTAATTTCAGCGAAGCGTCCGTTTCACTTTAAGCTTCTCGTTATAACGTCAGTGTGGATTTTGGTTTATTTTTTTATTCAGTTGTGGATTTTGGTTTATAAGTACCTCATCATAATTGGTGTCATTCAAATCTTCATCATCATCATCCGCCTGATTTTTCTTCATCTGGTCACCAACAGTCCTCTTCCCTGGGGGAGCATGGCGATCATCAACAGGATCGTTTGCATCACGAGCAGGACCAATATCAGAACGGGTGGTGAAACCTGTGGCACTGAACAGTAACATGATATGATTTAACAGAAGTCATCAGGATTTTCTATTTAATTGCCAAGTTCCTCAATAGATGAAAGGGTCAATTCAAGCAAACAGTGCAAAAAGGTCTCCACTCCCTTTCTAAAAGATATACGCCCCTATTGGCACCTCTATCAGCTCAATAACACCACAACAAGATATATGTCCCCCTGTTCCAACACTATTACACACTGAAAGACATCTAACTTTAAAAGGGGTATTTTCACATGCCTGGAAATTACACCACTGAATAAAAAACAAACAAAATATCTCAAATGTGGGTTAACCTTTATATATTAACTGGCCATTTTCTTTTCAATGTACATATAAAAAAAATATGCCTACCATATAACCTGTCAATCTAAATACAGTCAAAATAAATAGTCAAATGTCCATTAGTTAGAAATGGAAACGTTTTCATCTGCAATGCTGTAGGAGCAGTATCTAGGCCCCAATATCACTTCATTAAGACAATGTGATTATATATATTCATGTTATAACAAACCTACAACAACCATTGAACATTCACTGCCCATTTTCACTTTTACGGCTTTTATCAGACAGCCAAAGAATTAGCCTTGGACTGAGGGGTTCAAGCCTCAAATGGGAATAATCCCAGTAGTCGACATGATGGGTAATAGCTATCAAAGATAAAATCCTGTGAAGCACAGGGAATGGAGTTAGCAACAGCCTAATTTTAAGGTTAGCCTTAGGCATGATGCAGATCAGGGTTCCTCTATCTTTTAATATGTTACCCTCTCAAGCCTATTGGAAAATAAATATTTTGTCATAGGGAATTAAACAATCAAAAATACTAAATATAATATTCTCAACGTTCCCTCTTTTTGTATTTCTATATCCCTTTCTAGCTAACTATTTGTATTGGGGGGGGTGGAAATAAAATATTGTTACTGAAATATAAATAAACTTCTGATAAATCCCCCTCCCCAGCCCCACTAATTTCCCATTTTCCTCCTTTATATTATATCTCCCCCCCCCACTTTCCTCCTTTATATTATATCCCCCCCCCCACTTTCCTCCTTTATATTATATCTCCCCCCCCCCACTTTCCTCCTTTATATTATATCTCCCCCCCCACGTTCCTCCTTTATATTATATCTCCCCCCCCCACGTTCCTCCTTTATATTATATCTCCCCCCCCCACGTTCCTCCTTTATATTATATCTCCCCCCCCACTTTCCTCCTTTATATTATATCTCCCCCCCCACTTTCCTCCTTTATATTATATCTCCCCCCCCCCACTTTCCTCCTTTATATTATATCTCCCCCCCCACTTTCCTCCTTTATATTATATCTCCCCCCCCCACTTTCCTCCTTTATATTATATCTCCCCCCCCCACTTTCCTCCTTTATATTATATCTCCCCCCCCACTTTCCTCCTTTATATTATATCTCCCCCCCCACTTTTCTCCTTTATATTATATCTCCCCCCCCACTTTCCTCCTTTATATTATATCTCCCCCCCCACTTTCCTCCTTTATATTATATCTCCCCCCCCACTTTCCTCCTTTATATTATATCTCCCCCCCCCACTTTCCTCCTTTATATTATATCTCCCCCCCCCACTTTCCTCCTTTATATTATATCTCCCCCCCCCACTTTCCTCCTTTATATTATATCTCCCCCCCCCACTTTCCTCCTTTATATTATATCCCCCCCCCCACTTTCCTCCTTTATATTATATCCCCCCCCCCACTTTCCTCCTTTATATTATATCTCCCCCCCCACTTTCCTCCTTTATATTATATCTCCCCCCCCCCCATTTCCTCCTTTATATTATATTCTCCCCCCCCCCATTTCCTCCTTTATATTATATTCTCCCCCCCCCATTTCCTCCTTTATATTATATTCTCCCCCCCATCTCCTCCTTTATATTATATTCTCCCCCCCCCATTTTCCTCCATTATATTCTCCCCCCCATTTTCCTCCTTTATATTATATTCTCCCCCCCCCCATTTCCTCCTTTATATTATATTCTCCCCCCCCCATTTCCTCCTTTATATTATATTCTCCCCCCCCCCATTTCCTCCTTTATATTATATTCTCCCCCCCATTTCCTCCTTTATATTATATTCTCCCCCCATTTCCTCCTTTATATTATATTCTCCCCCCCCCCATTTCCTCCTTTATATTATATTCTCCCCCCCCATTTCCTCCTTTATATTATATTCTCCCCCCCATCTCCTCCTTTATATTATATTCTCCCCCCCCCCATTTTCCTCCTTTATATTATATTCTCCCCCCCCCCATTTTCCTCCTTTATATTATATTCTCCCCCCCCATTTTCCTCCTTTATATTATATTCTCCCCCCCATTTTCCTCCTTTATATTATATTCTCCCCCCCCATTTTCCTCCTTTATATTATATTCGCCCCCCCCCCATTTTCCTCCTTTATATTATATTCGCCCCCCCCCCATTTTCCTCCTTTATATTATATTCGCCCCCCCCCATTTTCCTCCTTTATATTATATTCGCCCCCCCCCCCATTTTCCTCCTTTATATTATATTCTCCCCCCCCCCCATTTTCCTCCTTTATATTATATTCTCCCCCCCCCGCTTTCCTCCTTTATATTATATCCCCCCCCCAATTATATTATATCCCCCCCTCCCCCTCCCCCCATTTTCCTCCTTTAAACCCCCCCCCCCCCCGGAACACCCCCCACTTTCCTCCTTTATATTATACCCCCCACTCCTCTCTTACCCTCTGCCCAGGCCAGGTACATAGCCCAGCGGGGCAGGCATGCCCAGGAACGGCTTCTTCTTCTTGTTCATGGTGCCGGTAATGGCCGCAGTCAGACCTGAGGCTCCCGTGGGGTTCCCGGTACCGGGGCCCCCGGGGCCGCCTCCCGAGGACGAGGAAGCCGCCATGTTCGGAATAACGCAAAATGCAGCACAGATCTGGCACACACACAGCGCACACACTGACAACTTCCGGCGCACAGTAATACGTCACTGGGAGAAAAAGAAAATAATAATAAAAAAATAAAAATTAGCTTCCCAGCCGCCAGGGGGCGCGCGCTGCATCATGGCTCGATTTCAAGATTTGTCGTCGGCTGTGGAGGGTGGCAGCCATTTTGTTGGTTTCATGAGCTACATAAGGAATTTGCATATAAACTTTTTTTTTTTTTTTTTTTTAAATGGACAAAGAGGAACGCTTTAATTTTAGGGGTGTGAGTGGAAGTGTAGTTATGGGCCCTTACTAAAAATTTATGTTACTAAAATGTAATTTAGAACAAGACCTTTCTCATCGCTAAGAATTTTTAAAGTGAGTTTTCGAATTTAAAGGGACACTCAGGTCACCCTAACAACGTCAGCTAAATTAAGTTGTTATGGTGTCCGGAGGCCCTGGGCCTTCAGCACTGAACTGGCTTTGGAATCTCAGTTTCAGGAAGCGTGGATTGTCGCTGGGTATGTGCAGCGCTGACTGGCTTAGAGCGGTCAGCCGACGTTATAAGCCAATCAGTAATTCCCCGTTGATAAAAAAAGAAACGTACTTTAAAATACCTAATGTAGTAGTGTGTCTGGGGGCCTCCCAGCACCATAATAACTTCATTTAGGTGATGTTGTTATGGTGACGGGAGTGTCCCTTTAAGGGGAAAAAAAAAGCTGAACTGGAAAAATTCTCTAAGTCCACTATGCTTTTAGTTCAGCTATTTTGGTCTAGAATTTTAAATTTCACTTTCACTTTAGAGACTGACTTGTTCATGTAATGTACACTGACTTACTTTTCCAAATACATTTATTATTGTCTAAAAACAGACAGAGTATAAAGTGAGAATTCAAAGTGAATTTCAAGTTTAAGGCCAAACTGAAAGGGACACTATAAGCACCCAGACCACTTCATCTCATGGAAGTGGTCTGGGTGCAATGTCCCCGTCCCCGTAACCGTGCTTCATGGAGTTTAATTCCGTAAAACGATGCTGGATGTCCTCACGCTTTGAGGAAGGCCTAATATGTGCGTGGCACTAGCCTGAGCATGTGCAATAGGTTCCAGTTCTCATTGAGGTTGGAAGAGAAAGGCTATCACCTTTTTCTCTTTCACTAAATAGGGACTGCCCCTCCTAAATAGGGAAACATGGTAGGTATGTGATTGGCAGTCCTATAACAATACAGGAGTTTGAACACCTGGAATTTAAAAAAGTGTACACAACATCATTCGTATTCACTAAAGTACAGACTGTAGCAAACTGAAATTAGAATAGCTAAATTTTTTCAAAACCAGTCGAGATGTAGCTATTTTTTTTTCAAATTCCCTATTTTTGCCTAAATTTTGCCATTTGGATTCACTTCACACTAGGTCAGGGATAGGCAACCTTCGGCTCTCCAGATGTTGTGGACTACATCCCCCATAATGCTCTTACACACATAATGCTGGCAAAGCATCATGGGAGGTGTAGTCCAAAGCATCTGGAGAGCCGAAGGTTCCCCACCCCTGCACTAGGTTGGTGTATAACTAATTTGAGGTTTGGTGAAAAAAAAAACGATGTCTATCTCAGACACTAGGTGGCGCTAGGTGTCAGTAGGAGGCCTTCATGCTTTGTGGTCCTCATCTGTATGTGGAGTTATGACTATGCATCCATAATGTATTAAAGAAACACTATAGTGTATTCCTAACACTACAGTGTCCCTCTGCCACCGCCATCACCCCTTGCGGAAATGAAAGGGTTAAAAATCCTTTAAAAACACATTATTCCAGGGCCGAGTTCTCTCGGCACTACCTCCGTCTTTGCCTCCTTCTATGTCAGCACGAGGAGGAACCTAATGCTCATAAGCAGCGAGCGCCGCACATGCATTATGCCTTCCTCATAGGAAATTATTGAATCAATGCTTTCCTATGGGGTTTCCTAAGAAACTAGACGTCCTCATGCAAAGCGTAAGGATGTCCGCGGTCATTTTGCGGAGTTAAACTCCATGACACAGAAGGCAACTACTAAAATGTGTACATGTACATTTTTTTGCATTGTTTAGTTGCCACTAATTGTAATGAAGTGGCCGGAGGCCGGTGAGCGAGGTCTTTCATCTCTCGACCAGCCCGAGAATGCAAACAGCAAGGCTGGCTCTGCATGGGCCAGCAGGGGAGATGAAAGCATCTCCCCTGTCGTCCTCGCCCCATGGGCAACGTGGTGGGGCTCTTATGCGTGTGGGGCCACCGGGCAACTTCTCAGCATGCCCATGGGGAAAGACGGTCTTGAGCCAACAGCTTGGATTTCTTCAGTGAAGGGAGATAGATCTCTCCTTCTTGTATGTACATATACCACAAGTTGTGTAAAATTGACAAAACAAAGCAGGAAGTAACGAGTCCCTCCTTGCAACGTTAGACCTGTGGGGTTGGCTTATAGCTGGGTGATTGCGGGTCCTCTGCACCCCAATGATTAATGAGAATGTAGATGAGAACTATGTTTTCGATATTTTTTGTTTAATATTTAGAGTGCATAGTCAATCTTTTTTTTTCTGATCCTTGATCCTTTCATTTAAAAGAAACAGTATTCTTTTTTCTGTCAAACAAACCATCAGTTCGTATCACTTCTTATTTAAAGGAACATTCTTACATTACAAATAAATATATTTATTAATAATATAAGAGATATAAAACATACCCGTAATCCAGTGTCCTGTCACGACTGTTTTCCTCTCTGCACCCGCTCCATTTCCAGCTCGACAAGCGCCTCCGTGCAGGCCAAAACGTTGCTCCTTCGTTCCAAAAAATCTGCTTTTTGCAATATCCCAAGTGCCTGGACCTGACTCTCTTCCCATCTCCAGTGAAGTCATCAGTAAGGAGCGATGAATCGATGATGTTTGGCCAATTTAATGCTTATTATAGAGAAGCATTTGGAACACACGGTGCATGTTCGGTAATCTCCACACTCCATCCATCAAAGTTTTCTCCTGTTGTGCAGAATGACACCGAATTTAAAGACCTTTGATTTTCAAAATTTTTAAACTGGCTCTGTAACCTTCTGAGGTCTTTTCATATTTTGCAGTATTTTGCTATGGTGACTTTGATGCCAGCAGTGCAGTGGTCCAGGGGAGCAGGGGTAGGTAAGTTTTACTCCATGACCATCGAATGGATTCTCCTCACCTTTTGTGCTTCATCCGCCAGTGTCACAGCTAAATGCTGCACTCTTGTACATACGCAAGAGGGCAACACTGATATCTTTAAATACAATGCCTTTTTCCTCAAAGCCGTCACTAGCAATGGCTGAGGGAAATGGCAAAACCTGACAGTGGTAGATTATCTTTTTTGTCATGTGTATGAAAAATGCATTAGAAAAAGTAGTCCCTATCTTTTCACTGTGTTGAAACTTCAGTCATTGTAAGTATTTCCTAAAGATTTTACAAAATACTAATTTTTTTAGGGGACTGAGTAAAGGCATGTTCTCTGACAAATAAAACATGGCAGTTTGTCAGAAATGGCAATGTTTTACTTTCTTCAAAACAAAGGGACATCATCGATGCACCAACACTTCTACATTAATGGGACACTATAGTCACCCAGACCACTTCGGCTCAATGAAGTGGTCTAGGTTCCAGGTCCCTCAGGTTTCAACCCTTCAGATGCAAACATAGCAGTTTCAGAGAAACTGCTATGTTTATCTGGGGTTAAGCCAGCCTCTAGTGGCTGTCTTCCGGACAGCCACTAGACGCGCATCTGCGATGCTGAAGGCATATTATGCCTCCATCACGCAGAGTGTCCATAGGAAAGCATTGAGAAATGCTTTCCTATGGACACTTTGAATGCGCGCGCGGCACTGCCGCGCATGCGCATTCCGCTCCGCTGACGTCAGACGGGGGAGCTGACGGCGGGGGAGGAGAGGCAAGGGAGCCCGGCGCTGGATTAAGGTAAGTGGCTGCGGGGGTTTTACCCCTTCAGTGCCACGGGAGGGGGACCCTGAGGGTGGGGGCACCCTCAGGGTACTATAGTGTCAGGAAAACTGATTTGTTTTCATGATTAATATATTCTTTTTTATTATGTAAAGACTAAACTCACCTGTAGGAGTCACTGTTTATCCACAGTCTTCTAATTTTAGACATTTTTAAACTTTCCTAGCCATTTCGAACAATTCACTTTTAAGCAGCTCTGTCACTTCTGATAATTTCATAATGAGATAAAACATGCTGACTGCATTGGGATTTAGTTTGAATTCCAATGCAATAAAAATATATAAGACTAAGTAGGGATTGCTTTGCCCCATAGACAAAGCCAAAGTTGAAAAAACTTGACAAAAGTTATATCAAATCCTGTCATTTTGTTGACCATTATTTGTGTAGTTCTATTGAGGGTACCACAGTCTTGTGTGCTGTAGACCTCTGTAGACCTCTGTGTTGCAAAGTGAGTAAAGCAGTGATGAGGACTCCAGGCCAAAGGCAGATCCAGAACCTTAATGTTTGGAGGGGCACCACTGAATTTTGTGTACATCTTTTTTCTTTAGAAAATAGAAATATACATTTGCACAAAAACAGATATACACACTTGCAAACATAGATACTGTGAAAGATACCGTGAAAAATGCAACTACATGCACACAGATTCATATGACCAAACACAAATATCTCTACCCACATACAGACACACAGACATATGCAACCACATAGACAGATATGCAGATACCTACATACAACATGGCCACAGGTATTTGGAGGGGAGTGTTCATTAATCCAGACCAACCTGCTAGCTAGACAAAAATGCCTCTGATTTCTTAGAAAGAGGATTTGCCCTGCTGCCCCCCTCCCTGGATCTGCCACTGCTCCTGGTAGGTAAAGGAGTGGAAGGTGGACCCTGTAATGAAGGTTGCGGTGCCGACAGAGGAAGCTTCAGCTATGGGCTTTTCTTGTTCATTCCTTCGACATCAAGCACCCTCAAATCGACCAGTTCCATATGGGGGGTTAACACAGTTGAATTATAAGCTCAGTCATACTAGTACAGCCAGGCACATGAAGCATTTCAAAAGGTTTTTAGCATACCTCACAAGTGTCCCTATTTAGGAGGAACAGTCTCTATGCTGGAACCAAATGTCCCTCTTTTGGACCCAAATGGCTATCTTTTCTAGGAGCTCCATATTGTTGGTGTGTCTGAGTGTATCACAGAGCTCCACAGCAATAATACTCCCAGTAATGTGTCTGAGTGTATAACAGAGCCCCACAGCAATAATACTCCCAGTAATGTGTCTGGGTGTATAACAGAGCTCCACAGCAATAATACTCCCAGTAATGTGTCTGTGTGTATCACAGAGCTCCACAGCAATAATACTCCCAGTAATGTGTCTGAGTGTATAACAGAGCTCCACAGCAATAATACTCCCAGTAATGTGTCTGAGTGTATAACAGAGCTCCACAGCAATAATACTCCCAGTAATGTGTCTGAGTGTATAACAGAGCTCCACAGCAATAATACTCCCAGTAATGTGTCTGAGTGTATAACAGAGCTCCACAGCAATAATACTCCCAGTAATGTGTCTGAGTGTATAACAGAGCTCCACAGCAATAATACTCCCAGTAATGTGTCTGAGTGTATAACAGAGCTCCACAGCAATAATACTCCCAGTAATGTGTCTGAGTGTATAACAGAGCTCCACAGCAATAATACTCCCAGTAATATGTCTGAGTGTATAACAGAGCTCCACAGCAATAATACTCCCAGTAATGTGTCTGAGTGTATAACAGAGCTCCACAGCAATAATACTCCCAGTAATGTGTCTGAGTGTATAACAGAGCTCCACAGTAATAATACTCCCAGTAATGTGTCTGAGTGTATAACAGAGCTCCACAGCAATAATACTCCCAGTAATGTGTCTGAGTGTATAACAGAGCTCCACAGTAATAATACTCCCAGTAATGTGTCTGAGCGTATAACAGAGCTCCACAGCAATAATACTCCCAGTAATGTGTCTGAGTGTATAACAGAGCTCCACAGCAATAATACTCCCAGTAATGTGTCTGAGTGTATAACAGAGCCCCACAGCAATAATACTCCCAGTAATGTGTCTGAGTGTATAACAGAGCTCCACAGCAATAATACTCCCAGTAATGTGTCTGAGTGTATAACAGAGCTCCACAGCAATAATACTCCCAGTAATGTGTCTAAGTATATAACAGAGCTCCACAGCAATAATACTCCCAGTAATGTGTCTGAGTGTATCACAGAGCTCCACAGCAATAATACTCCCAGTAATGTGTCTGAGTGTATAACAGAGCTCCACAGTAATAATACTCCCAGTAATGTGTCTGAGTGTATAACAGAGCTCCACAGCAATAATACTCCCAGTAATGTGTCTGAGTGTATAACAGAGCTCCACAGCAATAATACTCCCAGTAATGTGTCTGAGTGTATAACAGAGCTCCACAGCAATAATACTCCCAGTAATGTGTCTAAGTATATAACAGAGCTCCACAGCAATAATACTCCCAGTAATGTGTCTGAGTGTATCACAGAGCTCCACAGCAATAATACTCCCAGTAATGTGTCTGAGTGTATAACGGAGCTCCACAGCAATAATACTCCCAGTAATGTGTCTGGGTGTGTAACAGAGCTCCACAGCAATAATACTCCCAGTAATGTGTCTGAGCGTATAACAGAGCTCCACAGCAATAATACTCCCAGTAATGTGTCTGAGCGTATAACAGAGCTCCACAGCAATAATACTCCCAGTAATGTGTCTGAGTGTATAACAGAGCTCCACAGCAATAATACTCCCAGTAATGTGTCTGAGTGTATAACGGAGCTCCACAGCAATAATACTCCCAGTAATGTGTCTGGGTGTGTAACAGAGCTCCACAGCAATAATACTCCCAGTAATGTGTCTGAGCGTATAACAGAGCTCCACAGCAATAATACTCCCAGTAATGTGTCTTAGTGTATAACAGAGCTCCACAGCAATAATACTCCCAGTAATGTGTCTTAGTGTATAACAGAGCTCCACAGCAATAATACTCCCAGTAATGTGTCTGAGTGTATAACAGAGCTCCACAGCAATAATACTCCCAGTAATGTGTCTGAGTGTATAACAGAGCTCCACAGCAATAATACTCCCAGTAATGTGTCTGAGTGTATAACAGAGCTCCACAGCAATAATACTCCCAGTAATGTGTCTGAGTTAATAACAGAGCTCCACAGCAATAATACTCCCAGTAATGTGTCTGAGTGTATAACAGAGCTCCACAGCAATAATACTCCCAGTAATGTGTCTGAGTGTATAACAGAGCTCCACAGCAATAATACTCCCAGTAATGTGTCTGAGTGTATAACAGAGCTCCACAGCAATAATACTCCCAGTAATGTGTCTGAGTGTATAACCGAGCCCCACAGCAATGATACTCCCAGTAATGTGTCTGAGTTAATAACAGAGCTCCACGGCAATAATACTCCCAGTAATGTGTCTGAGTGTATAACAGAGCTCCACAGAAAAAATACTCCCAGTAATGTGTCTGAGTGTATAACAGAGCTCCACAGCAATAATACTCCCAGTAACGTGTCTGAATGTATAACAGAGCTCCACAGCAATAATACTCCCAGTAATGTGTCTGAGTGTATAACAGAGCTCCACAGCAATGATACTCCCAGTAATGTGTCTGAGTGTATAACAGAGCTCCACAGCAATAACACTCCCAGTAATGTGTCTGAGTGTATAACAGAGCTCCACAGCAATAATACTCCCAGTAATGTGTCTGAGTGTATAACAGAGCTCCACAGCAATAATACTCCCAGTAATGTGTCTGAGTGTATAACATAGCCCCACAGCAATAATACTCCCAGTAATGTGTCTGAGTGTATAACAGAGCTCAACAGTAATAATACTCCCAGTAATGTGTCTGAGTGTATAGCAGAGCTCCACAGCAATAATACTCCCAGTAATGTGTCTGAGTGTATAACAGAGCTCCACAGAAAAAATACTCCCAGTAATGTGTCTGAGTGTATCACAGAGCTCCACAGCAATAATACTCCCAGTAATGTGTCTGAGTGTATAACAGAGCTCCACAGCAATGATACTCCCAGTAATGTGTCTGAGTGTATAACAGAGCTCCACAGCAATAATACTCCCAGTAATGTGTCTGAGTGTATAACAGAGCTCCACAGCAATGATACTCCCAGTAATGTGTCTGAGTGTATAACAGAGCTCCACAGCAATAACACTCCCAGTAATGTGTCTGAGTGTATCACAGAGCTCCACAGAAAAAATACTCCCAGTAATGTGTCTGAGTGTATAACAGAGCTCCACAGCAATAATACTCCCAGTAATGTGTCTGAGTGTATAACAGAGCTCCACAGCAATAATACTCCCAGTAATGTGTCTGAGTGTATAACAGAGCTCCACAGCAATAATACTCCCAGTAATGTGTCTGAGTGTATAACAGAGCTCCACAGCAATAATACTCCCAGTAATGTGTCTGGGTGTGTAACAGAGCTCCACAGCAATAATACTCCCAGTAATGTGTCTGAGCGTATAACAGAGCTCCACAACAATAATACTCCCAGTAATGTCTGTGTATAACAGAGCTCCACAGCAATAATACTCCCAGTAATGTGTCTGAGTGTATAACAGAGCTCCACAGCAATAACACTCCCAGTAATGTGTCTGAGTGTATAACAGAGCTCCACAGCAATGATACTCCCAGTAATGTGTCTGAGTGTATAACAGAGCTCCACAGCAATAACACTCCCAGTAATGTGTCTGAGTGTATAAAAGAGCTCCACAGCAATAATACTCCCAGTAATGTGTCTGAGTGTATCACAGAGCTCCACAGAAAAAATACTCCCAGTAATGTGTCTGAGTGTATAACAGAGCTCCACAGCAATAATACTCCCAGTAATGTGTCTGAGTGTATAACAGAGCTCCACAGCAATAATACTCCCAGTAATGTGTCTGAGTGTATAACAGAGCTCCACAGCAATAATACTCCCAGTAATGTGTCTGAGTGTATAACAGAGCTCCACAGCAATAATACTCCCAGTAATGTGTCTGGGTGTGTAACAGAGCTCCACAGCAATAATACTCCCAGGAATGTGTCTGAGCGTATAACAGAGCTCCACAACAATAATACTCCCAGTAATGTCTGTGTATAACAGAGCTCCACAGCAATAATACTCCCAGTAATGTGTCTGAGTGTATAACAGAGCTCCACAGCAATAATACTCCCAGTAATGTGTCTGAGTGTATAACAGAGATCCACAGCAATAATACTCCCAGTAATGTGTCTTTAAACTACAATAAATGTGTTTAGAACTCAGGCTGTGTAAATAAGATACATTGTTCTTGTTTTTAAATGCACTCAGTTCAATTAAAGTAACACTTACAAAGAAATGTATCATTTGCAAGCCAGTTTAGAAAATGGGGAGTCACTAATATCAGCAGCGCCCCTGCCCGGCGGCACTCTGCACTTTCTGAATCTGAACATTCGGAAGCCACCAGGGGAGGAGGGGAGATCAGAGCTGTAGGCAACTTAGGGGTTAAACCGTTCAAGAACGGAATAACCCCTTGAAGTAAGAGTGTCCCCCAGAGGCCTCCTGGCACCTTAACTACTTCACTTAGATGAAGTTGTTTTGGTACCTGGAGTGTCCCTTTAAATTTCCCTGATGTTCTCTGTACTGACAGATTGCAGACTGTGAAATGAAATGTGTGACTTTGAAGATAATTTTACACAATCTGGTTTCTATAATAACACCTAGGGTATCTCAGGAAATGTAGCTGGCACATGTTGTACTCTTGTCCTCCAGGACGGTACATTTGTTAACCTCTTGATGTAAAAATATCTCTGTAATTGTTCCATTACTCCTTAGTTGCCCATGTGTGGTAATTCACTATAGGGGACCTGGGCGAATTAACAAGGAAATCTCACATTTTAATCCAAACTAGTCATGCTGGAAAAAGCAAACAAACAGCTGTTTTGGAGAATTTCACAATTTAGTTATGTTGGCTTAAACTTTGCATTCCTTTCTCCGTAATTCCCAATTTGGTGAATAAACCCGGTAAATATATTCCATTTAATAAAGTCTCTATAAAGTCCGTAGGGTAGCCCTCCTATAAACTATGATAGGAGGGCTACCCTATAGGTACCTACAGGAATCTCTACCATTAGAAAAGGAATGACTTAATCCATACGGATACATGCAGGTGTTTCTGTAATTTACTGAACAAGTAACTCGTCTGCACTAAAACAATATCTATCAAGAAACTCTGTCTCAACAGCAGGTCCTAAGGAATGGGTGTCGGACACTGCGCTATGGTATATACCTAGTTACCATGGCAACCCTGTATTGTATGCCCATGCTGTGATCTATAGGATCCTAGTTCTACGAGGATCAGAACTCTCCCCTTGTTTTTAACGGAAATAGCCTTTATAATTAATAAACATGGGAAGACACCATCAGGACTGTCCCTACTGACTTCATCATACTGAATATAAAGACATGGGGCATGTCAGTGATGGCCAAAATGGTGTTCCCACCCAGAAAGGGGGCAGAGCCACCTAGAAGGGAGGTGTGCAAACTGGCGGTCAATGCAGGCCAGACTGACTGACAGTCTCCCGGATAGCCCTGCTCTGCAAAGACCACACAGAGACCATGCTGAAGCAATATGGTACAAAGAAAAAGCAATATGTATATATATATATATATGATACCTCAAATTGTATTACAATGGTATCTAGATATACTTATCTGATATATTCAATATGGTGTCTGGCAGTAAAACCAGGGCTCCAACTGTCCCGCTTTTAGGAAAGAAATTACAATGTCAGGGTCCTGTCTCCCTTTCCTGATTTAGTTCCCTGTTGGACCATGACCGGGGAGCTGTCCCCAGTCCCCAAGCAGCACATTTAATTATTAGATGTACTCACGCTGTGCAGAAGGCACTAACACCATGCAGAGAGCACTTCAGCAGTAATCTCTGCATGGCTCTGTATGTTGGGGGTCAGCTGGGAGGCCATATGTCAGTCTGGTGTGCTTGACACCAGGTCGACACTTCCATTCATTACAGAGTGAGCCTGTCCACTAAGTGTGTCACCAGTGATGCAAGGTAGGTCGTGGGGGTACATACTGTATCCATTTACTTCCTAGGTCAGAGCAGCTTAACTCCCCAAATACAACACAAGAAGAAGACTGACCCCACAGGTCAGAACAGACATGAAAATCTATTCCCTCATGGTTAAAATGGTAAAATTTCATACTTGTTGTATTTAAAGAGTTGGTGAGTTATAGAATGGTTATTCTTCATTTTTGTTCTTCTCGAAAAAGCTTTTATATGATAGTGTAATCATACCCCAAATATGATTAAAAGGGTAAAATGGGTCAGGCCAGTGACGCGAATCATATCACTGCCACCGCCCATAGGGAGCAGACCCACCCGGAAAGGGGGTAGGCCCACCCAGAGTATTGGAAGGTCAGTAAGTGTGAATGCAAGCCAGACTGTCTGCCAATCAAGTAGGCACTGCCCACCAAGAGCAGCCCGCTAAGGGAGAACTGTTTCAATGCTCTCTGCTGGGTCCTAGTGCGTGATCATAGCCGTAATGACACACACACTTTATGCTTTCTGTGGACAGTTCCCTGGTACCTCCAAAAGCGGACACCAGGGAACAAAGTGGGGACGGCAGGACAGATCCCTGAAATCGTGACTGTCCCACCAAAATCAGGAATGTTGGGAGGCATGGTGTAATTGTGTATCTGTATAAACACTTAGCAACATTTCAACCCTACAAGACGTCTTGGTGGAATTAATTAATGAATACAGCTTGCGACTGGTGTTTAAAATGTTTATTTTCTGAGTGCCAATCCAATACTGGGAAGGCATCCCTTCGGACTTACATCCACAACCTGCAACATAGTGCTGTCTTTTTCCATCCCTAAAAATCTGCTGAATTCAGAATTGCTGGCAGGTATGCATGACCAATAATTTAACTTCCCAAAATATGCAATTCCCAGGACATGTCACCGAAATTATTCTCCGCTTCTACAGACACTGTGCCAGTGATCTTTCGAAGACACTCTAAATTAAACAAGGATTTCGATTCCCCTTGACGCGATTGTGTAATTACTGTGCCTGTCTGTATTTAAATAGGTTATTTGGGTTTCCATTGTGTATCAGGCTTAAAGAATCTGCCCACGTGGTCTCGGAAGCTTGCACTCTAATACAATCCAGTTATCCAAGATAAGCATAATCTTCTTTAAGTCAACTCTTTCTCATGTCTCTACGTCCACCACCAAATCTCTGTGTCTTGATTCACTGCCTAGGGGGAGTGTTAGAATCCCCTTATCTTCTATAGAGAAGAAAGGCTTCTACTTAGGATATTTTTTCTGCCTTTGTGTGCGATCTCCTTGATGTATATATGTGTATTTTGGATAGGAGGGGTCTTGTTCTGCGGAGGCCTAATAAGCTCCCTTAATGGTGATTTAGCAGACGTGATTGTTGCAATGTTGGTTTAAAACCTAGCGGAAACACCTCAATAATTTCCATTGAAGTGTTTTAGCGATCTATAAATATGCAGCAGCTGTCTGCTTATTATAAGATGCACTTCAAAGGCAAGATAAGGGCACCTCTCTGAGAAGGGCAGAGGAATTGAATGTAATAGATTTTTTTTTCTCCCCATCGCTTTGTACTCCTTGCTTACGTTTGATAGGTCATTCTGCTACTCTCTTGTTTTCTAGCAATCATGGTAATTAGATGTTTAACCTTTTGAGTTCCCAGGGTGTGCAAACAGCCTAGATAGACATGCACACAAACACAGATCTGTAAGTTAAAGGGACACTGCACTGCCCAATTCCAACAAAAATAAAAACAGCTTTTCAGTAGATATACCCCTTATAAAATAAAGCATGCTTTGAATTATGCATTATTTAATTGAGGCATATCTAAAATAGCTTGCAAAAGCTGCAGATCTCTAGTCTGCAATCTTTGTAAGCCCTCCCCTTCTAACCCCGCCCAGGCTTTCTGTGACTGTCCAATCACAGACTTCCCAATGCAGCTCAATGAGAAGCCTTTTCAAGGCAGGTGCTCTGGGCAATTGCTGCCTCTTGAGTTTAGCTCCACTGAGCTAACCAAACCAAGGAAGTAACAGGACCACTTATCTGATTCACAGCTGTGGGGGTGTGCCAATGTTAATTTATAAAAGTGCCAAATTCTATTGAAATCTGCACTTTTTGTAAAATGAAAAAAAGAGCTAGCACTGAAGTAATTTAGAGGTTTGGAGTTTCTCTTTAAGCATGTGCAGCGACTTAATATTGGTTTGGGTAACTTCAAGTCATGTCTGTGCTGATATTTGACCTAACCCCCAATTATGTCTTCCCTGACATTGGACCTAACTCTCCAGCCATGTCTGCCCTAGCATTAGGCCTACCTCTCTGTCTTGTCTAACCTGAACTAGCTCCAGTCATGCCTACCATGACCTAGCTTCCAGTTATGTCTACCCTGCTCTAGCTCCCAATCATGTCTACCCTGACCTAGCTCCCAATCATGTCTACCCTGACCTAGCTCCCAATCATGTCTACCCTGACCTAGCTCCCAATCATGTCTACCATGACCTAGCTCCCAGTTATGTATACCCTGCTCTAGCTCCCAATCATGTCTACCCTGCTCTAGCTCCCAATCATGTCTACCCTGACCTAGCTCCCAATCATGTCTACCCTGACCTAGCTCCCAGTTATGTCTACCCTGCTCTAGCTCCCAGTCATGTCTACCCTGACCTAGCTCCCAGTTATGTCTACCCTGCTCTAGCTCCCAATCATGTCTACCCTGACCTAGCTCTCAATCATGTCTACCATGACCTAGCTCCCAATCATGTCTACCCTGACCTAGCTCCCAGTTATGTCTACCCTGCTCTAGCTCCCAATCATGTCTACCCTGCTCTAGCTCTCAATCATGTCTACCCTGACCTAGCTCCCAATCATGTCTACCCTGCTCTAGCTCCCAATCATGTCTACCCTGACCTAGCTCCCAATCATGTCTACCCTGACCTAGCTCCCAATCATGTCTACCCTGACCTAGCTCCCAATCATGTCTACCCTGACCTAGCTCCCAATCATGTCTACCATGACCAGGCACCCAGTCATATCTACCCCAATATTAGACCAACCTCCCTATCATGTCTATCCTAATCATTCCAGTGATTGCTTTAGACATCTTTTTAACACCATTGCCTGGTTCTTCACACTGGTTTTGAATGCTATCTATAAAAACCCACTGGACACAAGAGCTATAATGTCTCGAGGGTAGCGATTCACTGTATCTGTGTGAACCAATGACACAATCTCCATTACTTGAAAGAACAGGGCTAGGACTGAGAGCTGGTCAGGTGGCTAATATTGCTAATATTAATATTATCTCCCTTAGTCAGGGTCTCAGACTCGTACGCCACCTCCCTCCTCTCTCACATAGAAACCACTCTGCCCAGCCGCAAATCCTGGCACACAGGGACAGGCAAGGATTATATCCAGTCCCCACACGCAGATTTCTTATTCCTCTAAGTCTCTTTGAAGTGTCTATAAATAACTAAATCTATTTATTCTGCCTTCCAATTGAAATTTTACCGAGGAAATCCAGATGATGGGGATTTGTTTATTAACAGGGGAAATTTGCTAAAGCAAGAATTCAAAGACATGTTTAAATTTAAGGCCTAAATAGGTGAATTGGAAAAAAGCTGTGCTTCTAATTAAACTACTTTCTCCTTAAATTTTAAATATATACTATTTCTATATATATACAAATACGTATTATATCATTAGGATTTTAAAGAACCATTTAGTTGGTTTTATCTGTAATAAACGGTGCAGTGCTTTAAATGTGTGTGTGTGTGTGTGTAATAAATTTTAAGTCATGAGAAATCAGTGTGTGCAGTGTAAGAATTTAGTGTGACACGGTGCAGTGTGAGTTAGTGTGTATGAGTGTCTATGAATCAGCATGATGGTGTTGTGTATGTGAATGCAGAATTTGTGTATATGTGCACTGTGTGTGCGAATGCAATGTGTTTGTGAATTTAATGTGTTGTGTATAAAGGTGCCGTGTGTATAAATGCAATGTGTGTGAATGTAGTGTATGTGTCCCCACTATGTGATTCTGAGGATGCATTCAATATGAGAGAGTGTAGTGTGTGTTTTAATATATAGTGTGTGTCTGTGTATGAGAATGAATGTAATGTACTACTTGAACGTACTTGGTATGTAATTATTTTTAGGGTGCCCTCTACATATAAAGGGGGGGTGTATGCATTGTGTGTTTCGGGGTGCAGTGTGTTTTTGTGTGTGAGTATACTGTATATGAATGTAGTGTATAAGTACCCAATATATCTTTTTGATAGAATTCTTTATATATGAGGGTTTTATGTGTGTATGCAGTTGTAGTGTATGTGTGTGAATGTGCTGTGTAAGTATGCAGCGTGTGTTGCTGAGTGTGCACTGTATATTTGAGGATGTTGAGTGCGAAGGCTAGATGCATTATTCTCTTATTTCCGATTCTTGTCTTTTTACTCAAATTAACATTCCCTCTGGAGACCCAGCAAAGATTTCAGACACAGGGCACAGTGAGAAGGGACAATGCCAGGATTGTGGCCATTCTGCAGAGGTCACTGAGTGTTGTGGGTCTCTGCCAGGCCTAACTCTCACAGACATACCACAGAATTAGCAGGGCTCAATGCCAGGCAGCCTTAACCCACTAGGGGATGGGTAGCCATGCCTATACATTTGTATCTGCAGTTAAGTGTGTAGGTGCAGAGCAATACTTAGCATATCTGTGCAGAGCGTTATGCAGCTGCAGAACGGCATCTCTGATTCTGTACTTTGTATCAGAGCAAGACGTGTGATATAATTCACCTTGTCAGTGGTATGATTGTTGGCGCCAGATGTGAGAGGGCATCTCAGAGACATCCTTTGGATTTGTATGCATTAGTCTTGACTTTGCAGGGAATAGAGCGATAAACAAAAAATATCCAGCGACCAGCAGATCTGGGGACGAAAACACCTGATTAATGAGAAAAGGTTACAGAGCCGGCAGAAAGGCCCAAAATACTCAATCACTCTTTATAGGAGGCGCATGCACTGCAAATGGAAATCTCTAGATGTACAACACATTGAACGCAGAAGCAGATGCAATTCATTTGGTTTTTCAAATTAGTCCCAGCCAAGATCAAGAATATAAAGTTAGAGTGATTCCCAAAACTGTACACCTTAAAAATGACATCACCTGGTCAAACAATCTCCATTTTGTTGTAACATGGTTACTGCGATGAGCATGTATATAGGTATATTGGATAATTAATATCTATTCAAGTACAACAGGTAATACATACCTGTATATGAGTGCATGTGGCAAAGGTGTACCTTGGTATATTGCTACATTGGGTAATACATACCTGTATATGGCTATATTGGGTAGTAAACGCTCGTGGGGGCACTGGGCGATATTGTCAAATATATCAGTTTATGGGTACATTTGGTAATACATACCTGTTGTACATACCTGCATACTACACAGGTATATAAATGTATTTGGTAATACAATATGTATATTGGCACATTGGGTATTACACACCTATAGATGTTTACAATGGGTAATACACATCTATATACATTTACATTGGGCAATACACACCTGTATATGTTTACTTTGAGTAATGCACACCTGTATAGGTTTACATTGGGTAATGCACACCTGTAGATGTTTACATTGGGTAATACACAACTGTATATGTTTACATTGGGCAATACACACCTGTATATGTATACATTGGGTAATGCACACCTGCATATGTTTACATTGGGTAATATACATCTGTATATGTTTACATTGGGTAATGCACACCTGTGTATGTTTACATTGGGTAATATACATATGTATATGTTTACATTGGGTATTGCACACCTGTGTATGTTTACATTGGGTAATATACATCTGTATATGTTTACATTGGGTATTGCACACCTGTGTATGTTTACATTGTGTAATATACATCTGTATATGTTTACATTGGGTATTGCACACCTGTAGATGTTTACATTGGATAATACACACCTGTAGATGTATACAATAGGTAATACGCACCTGTATACGTTTACACTGGGTAATACACACTTGTATATGTTTACACTGGGTTATAAACACCTGTATACGTTTACACTGGGTAATAAACACTGCATATATTATATTTGGTGACACATGCATGATGCAGACGTGTATATGCATGTACTTAATAAAATACACCGGTATATTTGCACTGAGTGATAAACACTGGTATAATGGTAGATGTCATAAACAGCACCTGTGTATAAGTATGTTGGGTGATACACACCTGTGTATAAGTATAATGGGTAATATCATCTGGAAATTGTGTATGGTTGTTTATTTTCATGTAACGTGCGTGCCCTGCCAGATTGTCCTCGACACGTCTCCACTCAGGCCTCAGGGCACAGGGCTAATGCAACAGACGTGACTCCCCTCCCCCAGCCTCAAACATTGAGCCCCCACAGAGCTCTGCATTGACACAGCGATCTGCGAGCAGGGGGCGAATTAACCTCCTGTAGCAAGATCTCTATCAGCACAGGATATGGATTGATCACATATTTTGGAACTGTGCATTTTGGAGCTTGCAGGAGTCATTTGGGCACTCCATAGGATGTGAGTTACTTTAGAGTAAGGGGTATAATGACCTTATGACACTGCAACGAATCCTACTCAAAGTCTGGGACCCTGCAATAAATCCCACTCCACGGTCTCCGCTCAGGAGTGCAACTTACATTCCCTGAACAGAACATACACCCCAGCCTATTAACGCCAATAGTGGTTTTCGATGGAGACTTTAAATTATATAAATAAATCCTAATCATAGATTAATTTTTTGGCTGGTTTGTATATAACCAAAGTCTCCTAAGTGAAAAGTGTACCCCAGACGTGGACCCCTTTCTCCCTGTGCCAAGAAGGGTATTCGCTACACCTCACTGACAAGGCCCAATGAAAGCAAAAATGGCTGTCAGTGGTTCCTGCATCTCTCGTTCTGGCATTTCAAATATGGACTGCTCCTGTAGGTGAGATCAGTCTTATAAGCAAGTTCTATGGGCTCTCTCCGTAATGAGACCTGAGTGGGAACTAACCAATGAGAAAGCTACTTAGTTTTTGGCCATTCTCAGTGTTCTCATAAATTCTGTTTTTTGACTCCATTTAATGTTAATTCCTGGAGCATGGCAAATTGCTCCACATAATGTTAGTCTCACTTAGGCAAGCAAAATGTGGTTCACTCATAAAGGAACCGAATCATCGAGATAAAACAAAACTGGAAAGTTTAATTCTCACTTGAATGAATGAATTTGCTTTTATTTTCAAGATGAATTGGTTAGTTCAGTTGTGGATTAGGAAACTTTCATTCATGCACTGAGCAGTTAATGTAGACAGAAAGACAGAACATGTCACCCATGTGCGAAGCAGAGCATTTCACGTAAAGACACTGAGCAGAGCACTCCATGTAAACACACAGAGAAGAACATTCCATGTAAACAAACAGAGCAGAGCATTTCATGTAAACAAACAGAGCAGAGCATTTCATGTAAACAAACAGAGCAGGGCATTTCATGTAAACAGAGCAGAGCAACCCATGTAAACACACAGAGCAGAGCAACTCATGTAAACACACAGAGCAGAGCAACTCATGTAAACACACAGAGCAGAGCATTCCATGTAAACACGCAAAGCAGAGCATCTCATGTAAACAAACAGAGCAGAGCATTCCATGTAAACACAGAGCAGAGCAAC
Source organism: Pelobates fuscus (assembly GCF_036172605.1). Lineage (NCBI taxonomy): Eukaryota > Metazoa > Chordata > Amphibia > Anura > Pelobatidae > Pelobates > Pelobates fuscus. The sequence continues at coordinate 292,956,637 of NC_086322.1, forward strand.
TCATGTAAACACACAGAGCAGAGCATTCCATGTAAACAAAGCAGAGCAAAGCATCTCATTTAAATAGAGGGGCAGCCTCTCATTCATGCACTAAACAGAGCATCTCATCTAGAGAGACCCCCTCAGCCATGAACTGAGCAGAGCATCTGATATAGGCAGGTCATCTCATCTAGAGAGACCCTCTCACCCATGCACTTAGCAGAGCATCTCCTGTAGGCAGAGCAGAGCATCTTCTGTAGACAGAGCATGTCATGTAGGCAGAGCAGAGCATCTGATGTAGGCAGACCATCTAATCTAGAAAGACCCTGTCACCCATGCACTGAGCAGAGCATCTCCTGTAGACAGAGCAGAGAATCTTGTGTAGGCAGAGCAGAGCATTTTGAGTAGACAGAGCAGCACATCTGATATAGGCAAAGCAGAGCATTTTGTGTAGGCAGAGCAGAGCATTTTGTATAGGCAGAGCAGAGCATGTGCCCAGTGGTGTCGGTGGACACAGCCAGAGCCAGCCGGGGCCCCGGAGAGCACTCACAGCCGGTGTCTCCCTCCCTCCCTTTGCCCTCGGTGTGAGCTGGAGGAGGCACCGCGCAGCCTCCCCTCCCTGCCCGATGTTCGCTGACCTTGGAGCCCGAATCAGTGAGAGGGAGCCGGCCAGGAGACCGGACTACAGCCCGGAGAGGGGCACCATGGAGGGTGAGTGTGTATGGCACGGGGTATGGGAGTGTGAGTGTGTATGGCAGGGGGTATGGGAGTGTGAGTGTGTATGGCAGGGGGTATGGGAGTGTGAGCAGAGGGTATGGGAGTGTGTATGGCAGGGGGCATGGGAGTGTGAACAAAGTGTGAGTGTGTACGGCAGGGGGTATGGGAGTGTGAGCAGAGGGTATGGGAGTGTGTATGGCAGGGGGTATGGGAGTGTGAGCAGAGGATGAGTGTGTATGGCAGGGGGTATGGGAGTGTGAGCAGAGGATGAGTGTGTGTCTATGGCATTGTGTGAGTATGAGCAGAGGGTGAGTGCGTGTTTATGGCATTGTGTGAGTGTGAGCAGAGGGTGAGTGTGTGTTTATGGCATTGTGTGAGTATGAGCAGAGGGTGAGTGTGTGTTTATGGCATTGTGTGAGTGTGAGCAGAGGGTGAGTGTGTGTCTATGGCATTGTGTGAGTGTGTGTTTATGGCATTGTGTGAGTGTGAGCAGAGGGTGAGTGTGTCTATGGCTTTGTGTGAGTGTGAGCAGAGGGTGAGTGTGTGTTTATGACATTGTGTGAGTGTGAGCAGGGGGCAAAGTGAGAGCAGGCAAAATTGTGTATATATGGCATAGTGTGAGCAGAGTGTAATTGTGTAGCAGAGGGTAAGTGTGAGCAGGGGGTTGTGTGTGTTTATGGCAGAGGGTGAGTGTGAGCAGGTGGTAGTGTGTTATTTATAGTATTGTGTAAGTGTGAGCAGAGGTAGTGTGTTATTTATAGTATTTTGTAAGTGTGAGCAGAGGTAGTGTGTTATTTATAGTATTGTGTAAGCAGGGGTAGTGTGTTATTTATAGTATTGTGTAAGCAGGGGTAGTGTGTTATTTATAGTATTGTGTAAGTGTGAGCAGGGGTAGTGTGTTTATTATGGTATTGTGTGAGTGTGAGCAGGGGTAATGTGTGTTTATGGCATTGTGTAAGTGTGAGCAGAGGGCATTCTGTGAGTGTGAGCAGTGTGTGATTGTGTGAGCAAGGGGCAGAGTGTGAACAGGTGAAAGCTTGTATTAATGACAGTTTGAGTGTGAGCAGAGTGTGATTGTGTGAGCATAGAGTGAGTGTAACAGTGGTGGTGTGTGTTTGTTGGCATTATGTGAGTGTGAGCTGGTGGTATTATAGGATGGATGTGCACAGGGCAGTGTGTATTTATGGCATTGTGTGAGGAGGAGGTAGTGTGTAAGTGTGAACAGAGGCCAGTGTGTCATTTTAAGCAAGTGGTGGGTAGTGTGTGTTTATGGCATTGTGTGAATGTAAACAGAGATAGTGTGTGTGTGTGTGTTTATAGAAATATATGAGTGTGAGCAGATGGCAGTTTGTGCTATTGCATTGCCTGAGTTTAGTATGTGTTTATGTCAATAGGTGAGTGTAAGCAGGTGGCAGTGTGTTATTTATGTTATTGTGTGAGTGTGAGCAGAGGCAATGTGAGTTTATGGCTGAGTGTGAGCAGAGGGCAGGCTGAGTGTGAGCAGAAGGCAGTGTGGGAGTGTGAGCATTATGTGAGCTGAAAACATCAGGTAACAGTGTGTGAGCTCGGTGTGTAAACTCAGTGTGTGAGCTCGTTGTGTGAGCTCAGTGTGTAAGCTCGGTGTGTGTGTGTGAGCTCAGTGTGTGTGTGAGCTCGGTGTGTGTGTGTGAGCTTGGTGTGTGTGTGTGAGCTCGGTGTGTGTGAGCTCGGTGTTTGTGAGCTTGGTGTTTGTTTGAGCTCAGTGTGTGTGAGCTCGGTGTGTGAGCTCAGTGTGTAAGCTCGGTGTGTGTGTGTGAGCTCGGTGTGTGTGTGTGTGAGCTCGGTGTGTGTGTGTGAGCTCAGTGTGTGTGAGCTCGGTGTTTGTGAGCTTGGTGTTTGTTTGAGCTCAGTGTGTGTGAGCTCGGTGTGTAAACTAAGTGTGTGTGAACTCTGTGTGTGTAAGCAGAGGGTAGTGTGTTTCAGGTGACAATGGTTCAGCGGCCAGTAGCTGTTTGTCACAACACCTCTCATGCTAGCGAATGAGGCCTAGTGCATCTATACAAAAGGTGTGTACTATAGCGTTAATCCAAAAATCGAAAATGTGCTATCACCAAGAGTGTACCTCACTCACTCAGCAATACAGAATACAAAAGCAAACAAAAGCAAATAAGGCTATACAAGCGATATAAGCTAAAAGGGAGGGATAGCACATCAAAGAGAATACAACCTTAAAACGGGCCGGGATCTTTCCAGATCTAAAACATAAATACAGTAAAATATGGTGAAGTATGAATGGACAAGGGGGTGGGTGTCCAGGAGGTAGAGAACTTACAAAAGGTATAGGTTTTCTGCGCTTATCTCCCTTTCGGGTGTTTGTAGCCAATCAATGTGTAGAACAAACGATAGATTTTCCTCCAAAATGGTAAAATCCTCAGTATGGACAGAAAAGAGAGATATACATAGAGTAGTACTGTATAAAAATATCAAAATTTAATCACACTGATTGCACTTACATTCAGGTAACAATCAGCAAGCATGTCTCCACTAACAAGTGGACCGAGATGTCAAATAGGATCAATGATGCAGATGATGAAACAACTGGTCGTACCATATGAAGTGCTAAAACAAATACATACAATAATAAAATAATATAATGAGAATACTCAGTTCAAGTCCTTATCCCTGAAGAAGTCTACACAAGACGAAACGCGTTGGACTGAGTATTCTCATTATATTATTTTATTATTGTATGTATTTGTTTTAGCACTTCATATGGTACGACCAGTTGTTTCATCATCTGCATCATTGATCCTATTTGACATCTCGGTCCACTTGTTAGTGGAGACATGCTTGCTGATTGTTACCTGAATGTAAGTGCAATCAGTGTGATTAAATTTTGATATTTTTATACAGTACTACTCTATGTATATCTCTCTTTTCTGTCCATACTGAGGATTTTACCATTTTGGAGGAAAATCTATCGTTTGTTCTACACATTGATTGGCTACAAACACCCGAAAGGGAGATAAGCGCAGAAAATCTATACCTTTTGTAAGTTCTCTACCTCCTGGACACCCACCCCCTTGTCCATTCATACTTCACCATATTTTACTGTATTTATGTTTTAGATCTGGAAAGATCCCGGCCCGTTTTAAGGTTGTATTCTCTTTGATGTGCTATCCCTCCCTTTTAGCTTATATCGCTTGTATAGCCTTATTTGCTTTTGTTTGCTTTTGTATTCTCTAGTGCATCTATGGCACATGTACTGGACGAGGAGAATGCAATTTTATTTGCAAATTTTTTAACCCAATTTCCATGCAAAGCAACTAGTTGTCCCATTCCCTTCAACGAGAAAACACCATATATGGGGATTATGGGAGCAGTACAACTGCACACTTCCTGGTAGATTGACACTCTATTCCTCTTGAAACAAGGGGTGGAGCTAAGGACCTAGATCATTTTGTATATTTTAATTCCTGAGCAGAGTTTTGTGTGGTTTTTGGACTGTGTGTGAGCTGCGAGTGGTGTACTGGACGGACAGTGTTTAAGCAGCTGTTAGTGTGTAGTGGGCACAGTTTGTAGGCATCGGGTAGTGAGCGCAGAATGCTGGTGTCTTTGAACTGGGGCGAGCACAGTAAGAACCAGATGAGTTGCGCACAGATTGATATGTCACTGGGCGGCTGTGAGTGTGCTGCGAGCGATCGTTACAACCAGTGTGCACGAACAGTGATTTTCTGCTTTCTGACAGCGTTTGCTCTGTGTATAAACATTTCTAAGTGTTTTGCACAAATAAAAATGACAATATGTCTTGTAGGATTGCATTTGTGTTTCTGTTGACAGCATACCGTGGGATATATCTCTTTGCATTTGTCTTCGTTTACTAAATACCATAGCAAATAAAAGACCATCGTTTGTAGTGACCTCCCTCATACAAGGGCCTTGATTTCATTTTTGTGGATAAGCTTTTTAAAGGATTTTTACCACATTTTAGAATATTTATCATATGTAAAAGATATATCAATAAATGAAAAAAAATAAAAAAATCTTTTTCAAAATATTAAATCATCTGAAGAGCTTATCCAAAATTATTAAATTATGTAACTTTGTCAGCATTGTAATACTGACGTCGCTAATTTAAGAACATAACCATTTATTGTTATGTTATGCGACCTGATTCATATAATAATGACATAACCATATTAGCAGTGACCTCAAACATGTAGTGATGGTATATCTGCTTTGTGCATGGTGACCTCACACATGTGTTAAAGATTTATCCATATGTGCATTGTGCATAGTGACCTGAGCAATGTTTATATGACGTGTTTATTAGTGATGTCATCAGTGCATATAGTGACCTCAAACATGTAATGATTACTTAACTGTGTCAGCATCCTATATTGTATCATCCTATATAGTGACCTCACACATATAATGCTTACTTAACTGTACCAGCATTGTATATAGTGACCTCATACATGTAGTGATTACTTAACTGTATCAGGATCCTATATAGTGACCTCACAAGTGTAATGATTACTAAGCTGTACCAGCATTCTGTATAGTGACCTCATACATGTAGTGATTACTTAACTTTACCAGCATTGTGTAAAGTGATCTCACTCATTTAGCGATTACTTAACCGTATCAGCATTGTATATAGTGACCTCACATATGTAATGATTACTTAGCTGTATCAGTATTGTATATAGTGACCTCACACATGTAGTGAAGTCATGATCATACCACCACTTTATAGAATAACAATTTAAATGTACCACATCTTTATGCAATGACCTCATAATGTTACTAGTTATTTTGCATGTGCTGGATATACGCAAAATCACTTATATAAATAGCAACACTGTATGATGTCATAAGTTAACTTTTATCACCATCATTTATGACCTCATAAGTGGCGCCATTTAACCTAATAAATCGAGAGATGTCATAACCATTTGGCCACCATATATTGACCTCGAGCATATAGTGATGTCCGTACCATACGGTCTAGTGATGTCATAACCATATTACCACCATACAGTGACCTCAATATATTATTGACCTTACATATTATTCCATGACACGTCATAACAAGTGGGAATCGGTGGGATTTATCCGCTATACTTCGCATATTAGCAAGTTATAATCCCAATTGCAGAATTGTGGACTTAATAGCCAATCTATGGACATTTTCCATTTCATATACAGTCACAGATTGCCTGTCTATACTTTAAATATGCAATCCGATTTTCAGTACATGGCAATTCTGTCTTTGGTGAATAACCCCTACTATATTGTGAGGCATTATTTTTTTTCCCCATTGCAGCCACCGCTCACTTCAGATTTTGCCGAAACCTTCTCGAGCACACGGTGTCGGCTGAGAACTTAAACCATCGCTTGAGACGGGAAATGGGCAGCAGCTTAACCTGGCACGATGGCAGAGGTCAAAGGGCGACAGGAGGGAGGGTCATCAAACTTCTTAAACAGCCAGGAACAGAAGTTACCCAGGTATTAAATCCTTATTGCCTGTTTGAGGTTTTCCAGGGATTTGTTGATAAAAATTCAAACTACGTCACATTCGATAATACATTGGCACTGACATAATGAGGGAAATTCATGGAAGTATTCTATTCTAAAAAGTGGTAAACAATTAGGGCGGTCTACTTTGATTAGAAGTCCATATTTCCCATAATGTACCTGGCTGCCTCTCCCTGGTTGGCTAACTCTTTAAATTCACATTTAAAGCACCAATACTGCAAAACGCTGTTCTAGTGTTTGAAATGTCCATTTAAAGGGGCCAAGCACTCCTCAGTGATTTGAAGTGGTCACAGTGCATGGAGTCTGTATGGGCGGTGTTATTCTTTGAAATGCTGCACGTACTGAGTTTAACCCCTCTTCTCCTGGAGTGTAACTCCACCTCTGGTAGCGTCACGGGGGGGGGGGGGGGTCATTAGTCAGCCCAGAACAAGAGTTTCTGGTGGTAAATGTGCATTCTGTGCATTTGGACATCTGACGTCAGACAAACAGAATACTGGTGGCAGGTGTCCAAAAATGCCCCCGTCTTCCTCCCCTCAGCCTGCCTTCCTTGGCATCTATCCTACTGCAGCAAGGACTTGGTCTTGGCACTAAAACAGAACTGAGTTTTATCTTTATTTTATCTTTTCTTTAAATTTAATTGGGGGAGGACAGACCAGCACAGTAAGGGTTATTCTAACCAAAAACAGTGTTTTATGAAAACACTATTTTTATGGTTGGAGTAACACTTTACGTTTGACAAAGCATCATGGGAGTTTTTGTCTTGGTTTAACGTGAGAAGTACCTAAAATGCACTTTGAGTATCACCAGTTAGACATCAGATACCTAGAACAGCACACCCAGTGCTTGGAATTATTATGCGGCTGTCCTGCAGACCCCTTCATGTGTGACCTTCTTGGGTAGTCAGACTAATTGGGAATTGTTATCAGCGGGACTCAGTAACCCTTGTAAATCTGCAGTAATTGCTCTTCTTGGGCATTACGATTGGGCTGCTCTGTAATAAAGAACAATTATCAGCCTGCAGTTACTGTGTCTACAAAACAGCGCTGCTGTGCAGGAGATATACGGGCAGGTCACAAAGCACTGCGGGAAATAACATTTCAAGGTGCAATGCTCTGCATTCATTTAGCCAAGTAGCAAATCTCCCATAGAGAAATGTCATGGTGCGGTCCACTGGATCATTTATTAAAAGGTGGAATGATGTGCATTGACTTAACACAGTTGAGTGTCTAGGAAAGTCAGGTAATGGTACTGCCGTTTGGGAAGAGAACATCTGCAGTTCTGTAGAAGGCACTAGGTTTCTTATCACAGAGGGCTTTAACTAATTAGGAGTGAGCTTTATTGGTGACCATAATTCTCTCCAAACAGGTCAGGTCCAATGATCAGTATGGCATCTACCATACCAGCCCATCCTTCAGCTGTCTCTCCAAACCGGTTGTGCTGTGGACCCAACAGGATGTGTGCAAGTGGTTAAAGAAGTATTGTCCACACAATTATCTCACGTACGTCGAAGCTTTCTCCCATCATGCAATTACAGGTACGTGGCCAATAGATGATTAATGTATCCGTTCTCTCCTCTGTGTGTTACCGAATTGCAAACATTCTCTTAATCAGATTTTTTTCCAGCATGGCTATTTTAAATTTCAACTCCCATTTTCCAAAAATTCTGATTTTTAGTGCACAAACCTTTCTGTTTGTCTTCTGGCCCAATTTATCCACTAATGCCACCAATGTCCTTAAACAATATGTTAATCACATTGCCGCACATACTGGCAAAGCAAAAAGGCCTTTTCTTATCCGTTCCTGAACATTTATCATTCTTTGCGTTTTTCTCGTGCTGTCTTGCATGTAATTTACAGAGTTTCACTCTATCAGCAGTATATATGGAAAAAAACATGCCGTGACAGAGTGTTAAAGTAAGTACTGCAGTGGGCTGATAGAACCTAAGATGTTAGGTGAGATCTTGTTAACGGTGAGAAAAAAAAACGATTTATAATCTGCCGGAGAATTTGGAGATCAAGTAACAAACACATTTATCATAAGCGAGCCAGTTTTATTTCTCTCCTGTATCACATGCTCGGAGATGGAAAGAGAACATATTGTTTTTAAGAATATCCTTTCTGTGCACTGTCCTCCTTAATACACACACCAGCATGAAAATCAGCCCCTGGAGCTACGCAGACTAAAAGACTTAATGTACGGCGCAGCTAAAGCACAGAGAGAAGGGAATTCACCCCCTGGGGGAAAGGAGACGGATAGAGAAGAGGGGGGCTGGGAGGAGAATGAAGGATGGGAGGGAGAGACACCAAGAAAGAGAGAATGGGGTATTGCAATCATCTCCCAATGCTGACAGTTGCGTGTGTGTCTGTAAAATACTGTCTGTAAAATACTGCTGTTTGTTTGATTACAGTGAGTGTTGTCTGATTACAATGAGTGCTGTCTGTCTGTTTACATTGAGTGCTGTCTGATTACAATGAGTGCTGTATGTCTGATTTGATGTCTGTATGTCTGAATGCATTAGCCTCATACACATCCTGAGCATTTTTCAATTCTGTTACTGTGTTAGCCTTATACACATCCCGAGCATTCTTCAATTCCTTTACTGTGTTAGCCTTATACACATCCCCAGCATTCTTTAATTCCTTTACTGTGTTAGCCTTATACACATCCTGAGCATTCTTCAATTCCTTTACTGCGCCAGCCTTAAACACATCCCGAGCATTCAATTCCTTTACTGTGTTAGCCTTATACACATCTCCAGCATTCTTTAATTCCTTTACTGTGTTAGCCTTATACACATCCTGAGCATTCTTCAATTCCTTTACTGCGCCAGCCTTATACACATCCCGAGCATTCTTCAATTCTTTTACTGTGTTAGCCTTATAAACATCCCAAGCATTCTTCGATTCCTTTACTGCGTTAATCTTATACATATCCTGAGCATTCTTTAATTCCTTTACTGTGTTAGCCTTATACACATCCCCAGCATTCTTTAGTTCCTTTACTGTGTTAGCCTTATACACATCCAGATCATTCTTTAATTCCTTTACTGTGTTAGCCTTATACACATCCCCAGCATTCTTTAATTCCTTTACTGTGTTAGCCTTATACACATCCCGAGCATTCTTTAATTCCTTTACTGTGTTAGCCTTATACACATCCCCAGCATTCTTTAATTCCTTTACTGTGTTAGCCTTATACACATCCCCAGCATTCTTTAATTCCTTTACTGTGTTAGCCTTATACACATCCTGAGCATTCTTCAATTCCTTTAGTGCATTTACTTCTATAAGGGTTGCGTAAAAACCCAACATGCAGTATGTAAACCCACAGAACACCTAAAAACGTATTGCCGATCCCTAGAATGTCCGGTCTAACGTAGTCAGAAAAGAGTAGTCAGGGAATAGCCAAAAGTCAGGATGCCAGAGATCAGTAGAGCGATACAGGAATAGCCGGGTCAGGATACCAGAAAGGAGAAAAATCAAGATACAAGCCGAGTCAAGAAACCAGAGAACAGAAGAGTCAATAGCCAAGCCGAGTCAAGTGACAATATACCAAGAAATCGCAGAGAATTATCAAGTAGCATCATAGGGCACACTAGGAACCACAATAGGGAGAAGAACAAAGCAAAAGGTGTCCTTTCTATAAGGGAGCGTCTTTTGCTTTAAGGCCACGCCCCTAAAACGTTCTGGGCCGGTACAGATGAGGCAGGATCGCATCATCGACATAATGACTGTAGCGGATTGGTACCGGCTGTCCCACGACATGTATGAGAATAAGTGTATTTGGTCATATGGCTGGTTTAATGTGTATGTACATGTATAGAAAGCATGGTATCCGGGTATAATGACAGTTAAATGTATGTAAAGAATTGTATTCCTCTAGTTGTTCGGTAGAATCATTCAAATAAAACAAGGGAATGAAACTACCGAACAACCAGACCACCCAGGAATGAGTGTGCCTCCAATTACCGTTTGCAACAATGTTGCAAACAGGTAATTGGCAATCAGTGCAGTGTGGTCTTTGTCCTCTGGGTGGCCGCCATTCGGGAAACAAACACGTGGCGGCGGCCATCTTAAACTACCGAACAGCTGTGTTTTGCCGTCGAGTGTCTGGAACTAAAATCGGACACTTGACTAGGCAAACACCGCTGAGACCTCCATACTTCCAGAAATTCGTATGGAAACTACCGAATGACCCGCCGTTCGGTAGAAAGAGCCCCATAAACAAGGGAATTCATTCAAACCCTCTCCAGGCTCTATAACACAGGCAATTCGCCTGTTTTCATTCCCTTGTTTGTGACCGACCGCAGGGCCAAAATGCATGGAACTGTTTTCGGATACTTTACCCATGCGGTCGGTCAAATCTTTGGAACCCCATATCTCACGAACCATTCATCCGAATGGGCTAATTTTTAAGTATGTTGGTCCCCCAGAATAGAGCTATCTGGGGATGTTGGATTTGTGGATGTACCCCAAGTATTTAGGGTACATCCAAAACTCGGGGAAAACTGTGTACACAATAAGGGGATTATGATGCTAGAGGAGGGGAGGAGATCTGTGGGAGGTTACTACTTAGAGATTGGATAATGTCTTAAGTGTTAGAACCTCCTCCCTTGCATGGGAGAGGGCTTTATAAGGAACTGTGGAATAAAGCTTGTCAGTCTACTCCTGAAACTGTGTGTCGTCCAGTTATTGGGATTGCGATGGGGATACTGCTGTATTACTTTACCTGCTGGAAACCTTGCCTATGGACTTAACATCACCTTGTTCCTGAGCCTCACTGGAATCTCTAGTGGAGAATAGCTGTGCAAGATCGGCTCTCCGCTACATTGGTTGGCAGCGCTGGGATCCAAACTCACAGAGGAACAAGCGTAAATGGAGTACGGATGGAGATTGATTTTTCTGCGCTAAAGCGCTCCACGCTAAAGGACCTCCTAGAGGCAAGGGGTATACAAGCCAGCAATAAGAAGAAAGCAGTACTTGTTACAGAACTCATGGCAGAGTACAGAATGGAGGGCGATTCAGTTCCGGCACAGAGGGAGCCGGGAGGAACACCACAAGGATCGGAATTCCAGAGGCAGGTTCAGTTCAGGCTATCCTTTTATGGGGAAAACCCCCCAACAGAAATTGTTACCAGGACAATGGCCGAGGTACAAGAATTCATCCTAAGGACACAGGCACCAGAACAAAGCTCTGCAATTAATGTGCCACAGGAAGGTAAGCCTAAAATACCATACCAGGCTTTTAAAACATATGTGGAGGCAGAGGAAGATATAGACGCTTTCCTGCAAGACTTTGAAAGACTGTGTGCACTGCATAAAATTAACGCAGAGGACTGGGTACCTATTTTGGCCGGAAGGTTAACCGGGAGGGCAGCAGAGGCATATCGGACTGTACCTAATGACGAAATAAGGAATTACAGTAAAGTGAAAGAAATTATACTCGCCAGGTATGCTATAACACCCGAGGCATACCGGCGGAGGTTCCGGGATCTAAAGAAAACAGAGAAGGACTCGCACACAGAGTGGGCATGCCGATTACAGGGGGCAGCGCTCGGGTGGGTGCAAGCTAGCAAGGCACGTTCTATGGAGGATGTAATACAAATGTTGCTGATGGAGCAGTTCTATGAGGGAGTAACCAATGAGGTCCAGGAATGGGTAAGGGACAGAAACCCTACTTCCCTTACCGAGGCGGCTAGGAAAGCGGATGACTACCTGGATGCACGCAGGTCACAAAAACCTGCAGCTCCAAAAGCAACCTTTAAAACATTCGGGGGAAACAACTACACCCCAGCTCCACCGAGACCGCTACCACCACCTCCACCACCCGCTGCACAGCCCCGGTTCCGACAACCCACCGCTGGCCCCTGTCATCACTGCCAGAAGTGGGGACATTATAAAAGGGAATGCCCACAGCTACGGGACCGTTCCACCTGGATTCGTCCAGGCCCACCTCCACCCAGGGCGGCCGCAGCCCACCACTACCAGGACCTAGTCACCACCCCATATGGTTCCGCAGTCCCCATTACTACTGTGGAACAATGGGAGGTACTGCACGAGGCAGATCCGGTCCAGGCCAATGTGGATAATCTACGGCACCATCGACAGACGGTATATCTGAATGGTACAGCAGTCCGGGGATTACGAGATTCGGGAGCCACCATCACTTTGGTACAGAGCCACCTGATTTCAGATCAGGCAAAACTGAACAAAACTGTTGCCGTCCGGGTAGCTGGGGGAGCAGTGTACCGGCTACCTACAGCAAGGGTACATTTACATTGGGGAGCGGGGGCAGGGGAAGTGGAGGTGGGGTTGATGCCACATTTACCGGCGGAGGTTTTATTGGGGAACGATCTGGGGAGGCTCACTTCTGCTTTTGAGCCCCAGTCACCCACCACAGGAGAGGTCAACCCTGTAGTCACCCGACAACAGGCCCGCACCCAGGACCACAACACACTGCCGGAGGTCCAGGTAAGCAACCCTACCCCCCCTCTAGAATGTGTCCCCTGGGCTCCACCTAATGAATTTGTAGCTGAAGTCGCAACAGACCCCACGCTTCAGGTGTATAGGGACAAGGTTGGCACGGGTTCCCCCGGGGCGGAGGAAGAGAAGTTTATCTGGGATAAACAACTTTTATACAGGGAAACAACCAAACAGATTACGGGGTTAGACCCGATAGCGAGGAGACAATTAGTGGTACCACAGCGGTACCGGGCTGAATTACTCCGGATAGCGCATGATATTCCGCTAACTTGACATCTAGGGGTTAGTCGCACCAGGTACAGACTAACCCAGAGTTTCTTCTGGCCAGGGATTAGCCAGGAAGTACGCAGATATTGCACGACTTGCGATACCTGCCAGAGAGTGGGAAAAAGGGGGGATCGCAGGAAGGCTAAACTTCACCCCTTACCCATAATAGAGGAACCTTTTAGCCGAATAGCGGTGGATCTGATAGGCCCCCTCAATAAAGTTAGCCCGTCAGGAAAACGGTATATTTTAACGGTCGTAGATTATGCCACCAGGTATCCAGAAGCAGTGGCTCTGACCAACATCCACGCTGAGACGGTCGCGGATGCCCTCATGCGGATATTCTCCCGGATGGGATTACCCAGGGAGATTATCTCGGATCAGGGTACCCAGTTTACCGCAGAATTCACCCAACACCTCTGGAGGATCTGTGGCATTAAGCCTATTATCAGCGCCCCTTACCACCCCCAGACGAACGGGCTCTGCGAACGATTCAATGGTACCTTGAAGCAGATGCTCCGAACCTTCGCAGAGACCCACAAGGACTGGGAACGATTCCTGCCGCACCTCCTATTTGCATACCGGGAGGTGCCGCAGGAATCCACAGGGTTCTCCCCGTTTGAATTATTGTTTGGAAGGAGGGTCCGAGGCCCATTGGATCTTATTAGAGAGCATTGGGAGGGAGACCGGAGCACAGATGGCACTCCCATCCTACCATATGTGTTGGCCTTTCGGGACCGCCTAGAAGCGTTGACCAAGACGGTACGGGAAAACCTTCAGGAGGCCCAGACCCGCCAGCGTACATGGTATGATCGGGGAGCCAGGGACCGTAGCTTTCAGGTCGGGCAGAAGGTAGTAATTTTAAAACCTGTCCGACATGATAAGTTACAGGCCGCCTGGCAGGGCCCATATAATGTGGTGGAGCAAAGATGCGATACCACCTATATTATCGGCCCCTGCACAGGGACTGGGGGGCGACGCATGCTCCATGTGAACATGCTGAAGCCCTACCACGAGCGTACTGAGGAGGTAACCGCCATCTGTGCCCCTAACACGGAAGAGTTTGACAGCTTACCCCTCCCCGATTTGCTGGGGGATGGGCAGCTGTCCGGAGATTTAGGGGAGGTTACGCTGGGAGATCGGCTGAGCCCACAGGAGCGGATCGAGGTACAGCAACTATTGGAAGAGAAACGCGACACGTTCTCTAATGTACCTGGATACACGCCTCTGGCAACTCACCGGGTCGAGACCCCAGGGCAACTACCCATGCGCCAGACACCATACCGCATTCCAGAAGCGGTACGGGAAAACATGCGTAAGGAGATCGACGAAATGCTCCAACTGGGGGTGATTGAACCCTCAGACAGTCCTTGGGCATCTCCTGTAGTCCTCGTACCAAAGCGAGACGGTACGACCCGCTTCTGCGTGGACTATAGGAGATTGAACGAGAAGACTGTATCTGACGCCTATCCGATGCCCCGGATAGACGAGTTACTGGACAGAATGGCCAGGGGCCAATACCTCACCACTATTGACTTGTGTAAAGGGTATTGGCAAATCCCCCTGGCCCCAGACGCCATCCCGAAGTCGGCCTTTGTCACCCCATTTGGCTTGTACCAGTTTAAGGTCATGCCATTTGGGATGAAAAACGCCCCAGCCACCTTCCAAAGGATGGTGGATCGACTCCTAGATGGATTCCAGGACTATACATGTGCCTACCTGGACGATATTGCTATTTTTAGCAATACGTGGCAGGAACACTTAGCTCACATCGGAGCTGTACTAGATAGGATAAGGGAAGCAGGTCTGACCTTGAAGCCGGCCAAGTGTAGTATCGGCATGGCTGAGGTACAATACCTGGGACATAGAGTAGGGTGCGGTAAACAAAAACCCGAACCCGCCAAAGTAGAGGCTGTAGCCCAGTGGCCCACCCCTAGGACTAAGACCCAGGTTTTAGCGTTTCTAGGGACAGCAGGGTATTACCGGAAGTTTGTTCCCAATTATAGCGCCCTGGCCAAACCCCTCACTGACCTGACCCGTAAGAACCTTCCCCGCCAAGTAAACTGGACCCCGGAGTGTGAGCAGGCATTCCAACAATTGAAAAATGCACTGATAAATGCCCCTGTCTTGGCAGCTCCCAATCCAACTAAACGTTTTCTTGTTCACACAGACGCTTCTATGTTTGGATTGGGGGCAGTACTGAGTCAAGTCGGGGCCGATGGCGGGGAACATCCAGTGGCTTACATCAGTCGCAAACTGTTACCTCGAGAAGTAAGCTACGCCGCCATCGAAAAGGAATGCCTGGCTGTGGTGTGGGCCCTAAAGAAGCTACAACCCTATTTATATGGACAGCCCTTTTCCTTGCTCACGGATCACAACCCGTTAGTCTGGCTGAACCGGGTGGCTGGAGACAACGCCAGGCTGCTGCGCTGGAGTTTGGCGCTACAGCCTTTTGACTTTAATATCCAGTACCGGCCGGGTAAGCAGAATGGAAATGCTGACGGGTTGTCAAGACAAACTGACTTAGAGAAATGATCCGTGAGCCCCCGGACATCCCCAAGCCGATCCGTGTTGGATCAGACTGTGTATGCCGGCTTGTGGGCAAGGGGGAGCAGTGTAGCGGATTGGTACCGGCTGTCCCACGACATGTATGAGAATAAGTGTATTTGGTCATATGGCTGGTTTAATGTGTATGTACATGTATAGAAAGCATGGTATCCGGGTATAATGACAGTTAAATGTATGTAAAGAATTGTATTCCTCTAGTTGTTCGGTAGAATCATTCAAATAAAACAAGGGAATTAAACTACCGAACAACCAGACCACCCAGGAATGAGTGTGCCTCCAATTACCGTTTGCAACAATGTTGCAAACAGGTAATTGGCAATCAGTGCAGTGTGGTCTTTGTCCTCTGGGTGGCCGCCATTCGGGAAACAAACACGTGGCGGCGGCCATCTTAAACTACCGAACAGCGGTGTTTTGCCGTCGAGTGTCTGGAACTAAAATCGGACACTTGACTAGGCAAACACCGCTGAGACCTCCATACTTCCAGAAATTCGTATGGAAACTACCGAATGACCCGCCGTTCGGTAGAAAGAGCCCCATAAACAAGGGAATTCATTCAAACCCTCTCCAGGCTCTATAACACAGGCAATTCGCCTGTTTTCATTCCCTTGTTTGTGACCAACCGCAGGGCCAAAATGCATGGAACTGTTTTCGGATACTTTACCCATGCGGTCGGTCAAATCTTTGGAACCCCATATCTCACGAACCATTCATCCGAATGGGCTAATTTTTAAGTATGTTGGTCCCCCAGAATAGAGCTATCTGGGGATGTTGGATTTGTGGATGTACCCCAAGTATTTAGGGTACATCCAAAACTCGGGGAAAACTGTGTACACAATAAGGGGATTATGATGCTAGAGGAGGGGAGGAGATCTGTGGGAGGTTACTACTTAGAGATTGGATAATGTCTTAAGTGTTAGAACCTCCTCCCTTGCATGGGAGAGGGCTTTATAAGGAACTGTGGAATAAAGCTTGTCAGTCTACTCCTGAAACTGTGTGTCGTCCAGTTATTGGGATTGCGATGGGGATACTGCTGTATTACTTTACCTGCTGGAAACCTTGCCTATGGACTTAACATCACCTTGTTCCTGAGCCTCACTGGAATCTCTAGTGGAGAATAGCTGTGCAAGATCGGCTCTCCGCTACAATGACATCAGCACGTATGCATTGCGTCATCAAAGGGGGCGTGCCGGCGTGGGACATGCGATCTGCCTTTGAGAGGAGTCAGCGTTGAGTGCCGCACCACGTGGGCGTGCTGGAGAGAGGTAACATATCTTGACAACTTCCTTTTGCTCTAATTTAAACTCAACATTGAAGGTCATGAAAAGTGGTTTAACCTTTATACGCTGTCTTTGAGGGGTTGGCTATGTTAAGAGCATTGATTAGATCAAACCGTTGCACTCAGTCTCTGAATCTATTTCAGGCCGAGCTCTGCTAAGGCTGAATGCTGAGAAGCTGCAACGTATGGGAATTATCCACGAGTCGCAAAGACAGGAAGTGTTACAGCAAGTTCTGCAGCTTCAGGTGCGAGAAGAGGTTCGGAACTTGCAACTACTCAGTCAAGGTAACGAGAAAGCAAACCTTTCTTTCTTGCTCTGCTTTTCCAACATTTCACTTCTCACCCCTCTCTCCCTTCCTTTCAGCTTCCTTCGGGAACTTCTCGTAGAGACGGTTCGTCAAACACTGTGATGGGCATACCCAAGACCTCTTGGGGACCCTCTGACTTGCTCCAACTCATGCACCTAATGTGGCAGAGGTGAAGTTTGGGTTTAGATTAAGACACCTCAACTCCACCATCTATCAACGGGAGTTCCATGACTAGTCACTGTGGACTTTCCTGCGTGGGTGGGTTATAGCAGGATGGGCTATGCACTCCATTCATCTCAAAGCCACTACAAACATGGGAACATAGAACGCCATGGAAAGCTATTTCATAAGTTCAGCTGCTTACCTTCGTGAGAGACACATAAGTATAACATTCATAATTAATATAATTATCCCTATCCGGGCAGATCGTCATCCACTGGTGCTGAAGACCTTCACCAGATGTGATTCAGACTCTTTTATTTTAAAAAAGGGACAAAAATGGTGATCATATGGTCTTAAGACATCACTGCCTGCTGGTCCAGAGCGCTATACAACTATATCATATGTACTAACATGAACATTTCATTGGATATTATACACTAAATAAGCCACGGAAACACAAATATCTTAAAAATCACCTGTTAGCAATACAAAGATATAATCAATATATATGTATAAAAAAAGTGAAAGGGATACATTGTATATACAATAATGCGTACAATATTTATTGCAGGGGGAGTCATTGGTCACTGCTTGTTACAGCTGGACCTTATTTTACATATTATATAATTTATTCTGTAGATATAACCCAATGTTTTAGGCCATGCTAAATATAATATAATATAAGTATTTAGTACATGGGTACATATGTTATAATCGAACAATGCAATATACTGTAGGTCTGTAAATAATTTATGTGTTGGTGATACGCACAAATGCTGATTTTTTCATTAAACAGGAAGTTGTGAATTGACAGTGGAAATTTATAAATTAGACCAACGTGGCTGTCAACCCACCACAACTTGCTGTTTAGTGTCACCATCAGGGATATTTAATGAAGTTTGAATTGTCAGAAATCGAAAATGGATTTTAGGAGAATAACCTAAAATGTAAAAATTCTCAGCTACGTTCTCAGTTTTGCCGAAAATGTGAAATTCCCTGTGACATCACCCTGAATCCCGACAGTTCACAGTTTAGTGAATTATGCTGTATGTGTAATATTTAGGCCGTGTATCAAATGCCAATATTCTTCCATGATTTGACTGGTCATTCTGTTGACTACCGGAACAGCTTTACGCAAAGTGGAAAAGACATAGAAAAAACATTGAATCACAAATAGGTAGTAGTTTAGGATAGCATTAAAAGTTTTTTTTATAATCTTAAAAATGTAACGTGAAGATGGAAAAGATTTCTTTTCATTAAATCAGGAATTGCGAAATACTGATTTGGGAATTGATCATAAAGGCAAAATAGCTAATATGGAGAATATTTACAGTTTGGCGAATTTGGCCTAGAATTTACAATTCCATTTTTAATTAGAACAATTGCCGGTTTAGTGAATAACTCATTGAGTTTATTCACTAAGCTCTAAAAGGGTTATTTACTGACGTGAGAATTAAACTTCAATTTCAAATTTAAGGTCAAAATAGGTGCAACTGGAAAACTATCTGACCTTAAATTAAAAATTCACTTTTTCTCACTTTAGTTGTATAACCTTGCAAATTGTGATGAATTAAAAAAAATAAAAAAGAAATTAGGCAAAAAGTGCTGGTTTTGAAAAAATACATAAATCTATTAATATATAGTTACAGCTTGGTTATTTTAAAATAAAATGGTACTCAGTTTTTTAGTGAATAACCTACAATGGTCCTTATTCTGTATTCTTGATTACAATAGTTAGTCATTGGGGTATTATTCACTAAACAGGTAATTGCAGTGAATTGAAAACTACATTTTAGAATTTAGGCTAAAGTAACTAAAGTATAGCTGAACTGGATTTTTTTTTCCAAATTAGCTTTTTTGTTTTGCCTAATTTTTGCAGTTCAATTTCAATTAAATTTTTAGTTACATTTCAACAATTTAAACTCTATTGTACTGAAGGTCTAGTTTCAACACTGTCTTCAGGTATGTTGTAGAATGTCTGATGTCACAATTTGCTAATACCATATATAACTCTATAGTAATATATAATAACAGAAAAATATATTTTTTAGACCCTACGAGATTCTGAAGATCATGCCAGCTCACAAAAATGTCTATTGTTGTAAGAAAAGTACAATTAGAGCCTACCCTGGATTGTCGGGGGACAGAACTGTATGTCAGGGTCCTAAAGTCATAAACATGATGGAGGCCACAAAGGAAATAAAAAATCTTCCTCCCACATTAAATGTATTCGTAAGTCAGAATATCCTACCCTTTATTCTAATACATTGATTTTCCTTAGTCCTTCTCAAGCTACTTGCCACATCTCAGAGAAAAATATCTGTAGGACTTGCAGTGAATGGGTTAAGGAATAGAATTTCATTTTACCCAGATAATGACTAAAATAGACGCCTAGAATATTCAGCCCTCCAAAAAAGGCTGGCCTGGTGTCATGGGAGCAGTAGTTATCGGGTGATAGTGTTGGGAACAATGCCCTAAAATGTTAATTGTGGAACAGCGCCCCCCACTGTTGGAACAGAGCTCTAGCACTGTGGAAAACGAAACAATGTTAGTATTTAAATAGAAAATGCAATTATTGATATGGGGGGGGGGGGGGGGGGGGAGGGGGGGGGGGCAGGGGGCAGGGGAGGGGAACAATGCTAATTAAACTTTATGTCACTGTGATATTAACCCCTGCACTGCTGGATTAACTTTCCAGTAGCAGTAAACAATTAGTTAAAAGGTGCCTCTGTTTGGGAAAGGTCTAGAGAATTTAGGGGAGAAGAGGAGAAGATAAAATCTGAATGGAGACAGCATTCCCCTGCTCTAGTCACCCACTTCCTATTTTTTATGATTCTTTTTTTATTATTATTATTATTATTATTATTACTATTTAAATAAATTAAATAAACTTTTGTCTTGAGTGTGCTTTCTATCATTTTCAATGATCTGAACTCTAATAATCTAAAATTAAGGACCGGTCATTAAAGGGCTAAGAGATTTAGATAATCAAGTACAAAGTGAATAGAAAAAATACAACATATCTTTCACTATATCACAGTGAATTCCAGCATGTTAATTAAAGTGACTGTGCCTTTAAATAGACAAACAAGTGTTTTTTGTGAATTGAAAGAGCATGTAATGCTAAGTTAATACTTGACTTCCCTTCTAGTTTAGGATTAACCTGAAGATATCCTCAAATCTTCAACCAACGTACACAAAGTATATGGGTGAGTCCAGCTAGGGGGAGACAGAGATACAAAATAGTGCAACACTGTGAAACCCAAAAGGAAAATATATAGTGTGCCAATGGGTCACTCACACTTTGTAGTCAAGGTTTAAGCATTCAAAAATCTCATAGATGTATGTCTTCTTGATTGTAGATATTATGGGTCTCAGTTGTATGTAAAAAATAAAATGTAACCAGGTAAGATAACTGTAAATGAATGTGTAGTATAAAAGATTTATTTACTTACACAGAAGTTAAAAACAGCTGGCATTAGATAAAAGATAACATCTGTTCAACGCGTTTCATATCACAGGGACTTCTTCAGGATATGTTTTCGGTTGAAAAGCAAATGCTAAATGATATACAAACATCCCCATCTCCTCTCCCCTTAATATATACCCCACAATTAGTCCAAATCTTCATTCTACAATGGTCACCTGTGCACTCCAGCTGGTCGCGATCTCCACCTTGTTACTTCCTGGTTTGCGTCATTATGTTCCGTTTACGATGGCTTCATGCGTTCCACGTGTGCGCTTCAATTTCCTGGATCCAGACGTGTGCGTTTCACCGTGCGTGTGTCAGGATCGGGACAGGGATCCAACACGCAGAGTACAAACAGTAGCCAGATACGTATACCGGACCTTAGAATGGCCGGACTAACGTAAGTAGTACAGTATAGAATGGTCAAAGACAAGCCGAGGTCGAGGGTAACAGAAGACAGGTAAGCGAGAGACAAGCCGAATCAAGGGTAACAGAGATAAGCAGAGTAAGGTAAACAATCCGGGTCAAAACCAAAAGGGATAATAGAATACACAAGCACTGAGTGACTAGAACAAGCTAGAACCACGACAGGGCAATGAGCTAATGAAAGAAGCTCTGTTAAATACCCTGTTCAGAGCAGTAACCACGCCTCCGAGGCGTCTTGATTGGTCCTGCAGCAATTGACTGACAGGTCGTTCCGGGGGAGTGTCCTGATGACTACTTCCTGCCTAGATGCTGTAAAAGGCAGTCACTCCCTCGCAGCCGGCCTAGCATGACCGGATAGACCGCGGGGAAGGGAGCCATCAGGCCGTCTGGATGGAGGAACAGCTAAGTCTCTACCTCTTTCGGAGGTAGAGACCACAGGTACCCTGACAGCGTGTCATCTTGGTTAATGTCCGTTTTAAGCAGATAGTCATGTGAAAAGAATAAATGCGAGCATATGTGAGAGGGGATAGGGGATAATAGGTATACATGCAAACTTATAATAAAAACAAAATAAAACCATTTTGACCCATATATCAGCAAACATCTATATATAACAGTGTAACAATTAGAGAACATTAGAGTATCTATCTGGCGCAATACTGATGGGAATTTGATATAAATTATCATCCCTATTTGGGACTTTCAAAATGTTATTTAAATAAACTGAGTAAATTTGTTAACTCCCATAGAAGACAAAAATCTACATCCCTATGGGATGTGATATAAAAAAAAAAAAAAATCCCAAAACTAAAATTAATATTGTGAATATATTGTATTATGAAAATTATATTGTAAAAAAAAAAAACGATACTGCATTGTTCCTTACATGAAAATGTGGAGAAAAAAAACCCACAGTTTGAACAGATGGGAAAATTCCCATGCCTGTAGGGATTGATAGCCCAAAATAATGAAATAGGGGAGAATGGAAAAAACAGCAACAAAAACAAAAGAAAAATCTAATCTAAAAAGCACCAAAGATCTTTATCTTGATTTAATCCCCTGGGTTGGAGAGTTTTTAATGTTTCGATCCAGTACGTTTCTCGTTGTGCTAACTTTTTGGTACTGTTTCCTCCTCTCCAATAATTATCTACCTTTTCCAATCCTAGATAGTGGAAATCCTTCCAATTGAATCTAGTACATGTATTGCAGTGGATAGGAACTGTATGTTTGGTGGACTTCGTTTTTATGTTGTTAATATGTTCCAAAATTAGTTCCTTCAATTTCCTGCCTGTTCGGCCCACATATTGTTTTCCACAGGGACACTGCAACATGTATACTACATTTTTTGTATCACAGCTTATATTTGATTTGATAGTAAATTCTCTCCCAGTGACTGTACTTTTAAACGTTTTTATTTTTGCTAATCTTTGTGTCGTGCAGGGTTTACATCTATTACAGGAATTGAAACCCTTATTCCCAATGATTAAATGGTTACTTGTATTCTTTAAAGCGTAACTTGGGGCTAAAATCCTTTTCAAATTCCTAGCTTTTTTAACAATCATAGGTGCCTTTCTCGGCACCTATGATTGTTAAAAAAATTGGATCCTTTAATAGGGTATCCCCAAAATTGGATCCTTTAATAGGGTATCCCAGTGCTTATTTAAGATTTTCCTTGTTTTATAATGTTGTGCGTTAAATTGGGTGATGAAAGCATATTTGTAATCATCATTCCCTTGTATTCTGTCTTTTTTATTTCGTTTTATTAGTTCCTTCCTATTCACTTCTCCAATCTTAATTACTTCTCCTTTTAGATCTCTTTTTTCATATTTTCTTGATATTAATTTATTGCATAAGTGATTAGCCTGTTCTTTATAACCTACATCTTTGGAACAATTTCTCCTAATACGTATTAGTTGGCTTTTGGGTATCGAGTTCAACCAATTTGCATGGTGACAACTTTTCTTATGGATAAAGCCATTTCCCTCGGTTTCTTTGAAAAACATTTCGATTGGACTTCACAATTTTCAACATAAAAAGATATGTCTAAAAAATGTATTTTGTTAATATTATATATGTGAGTAAAACTTAAACCATAAATATTGATATTGATATATTCCAAGAATTTTCCAATTCACTTTGTGTTCCTTCCAGATTAGTAAAACGTCATCAATGAAATGTTTCCAGAGGACCAGGTTTGCAACCCAGCCATGTCCCCTCCACACTGAGTTTTTTTCCCCAATCTCTCATGTATATGTTGGCATAGCTGGGGGCAAACCTGGTCCCCATGGCTGTGCCTGTTTTCATTGGCACACTATATATCTTCCAGTTGGGTTTCACAGTGTTGCACTATATTGTATCTCTGTCTCCCCCTGGACTCACCCATATACTTTGTGGACAAAGTGAATAGAAATTGCACAAAGCTCATTAGCTGTCATTACGAGGCTATTCACGAAACTTTGAATATCAAAATACAGGTCAATATACATGCACCTTGGATCAGAAGTGATTGAAAACTGACAGTCTCTATGGTCTTTCCTGCTTCTGGGCAGAGAGTGAAGCTCGAACGACCATAGAGATTAACTGTCGGTTTTCACTGCCTGACCCAAGGCGCATGTATATGATTGAAGTATCCGGTCATATACTAAATGGTAGAGATGAGGTTTTTTTTTTAAACATAATTTTATTATTTATGAAGCACACACAAATCTCACAACTCTGTAAAATAGGTGGACTAATAGACGGATCTTTGCAACAAAATTAGTTAGAGGCACAAGAACAGGGGGTGTTGAGGGCCCTGCTTAAAGAGCTTACATTTTAGCGGGTGGGTAAAGTGGCACAAAGACATGAGGGGAGGATGTATAGTTTAATTAATATGCTTTCCTAAAGAAGTGAGTTTTCAGTGATTTTTTGAAGGTACAGAGACTGGTTGAGACTCTGAACATATACAGGGTGGCCTGTAAGTCCCTTCCCATCCATATATTTTATGTATCCAGTGCATCTGTGTGCTCAATGTGTAGGGACTTATGGGCCACCCTGTACTTCATTAGAAAATAAATATTGATTTCCTTTCAAATCTTGATGAAAGGATAATTATATAAAAAATAGTTTGTCGGTTAAGGTATACCATACAGGGCCAGAATGAGATTTTATACATGATAAGTCTGTAATGCTGCAGGTACATAGGGTCTTTATGGGATTTAGCAATGTATAGATTGTAATGGATTAGAGGTTATATACAGACAAGAGACGAAAAAGATTGATTGTGAAAATTACCCATTTATCCTGAGATCCATTGGGGATATTCTCCTGGAAATAACACTCCCCATATCATCTAGCCTCTCTCCAAGAACATTGATACTCTACATTCATAGCGTATAACAAGATGTATCGTACATTATAAAGCGGAAACAGCATATAAAAAAGCAATATTATATTAAAGGGACACTATAGTCACCAGAACAATGACCGCTTATTGAATTTGTTCTGGTGAGTAGAATCATTCCCTTCACGCTTTTTGCAGTAAACACTGTCTTTTCAGAGAAAATTCAGTGTTTTCATTACAGCCTTGGCATACCTCCACTGCCCAGTCATCAGATGGCTGCTAGAGGTTCTTCCTGGGGCAGTGCTGCACAGTGTGACTAACATTCAGTGTCTCCACCCTCTGCATGCAGATACTGAACTTTCCTCCTCTATAAGGAGATGCTGATTGGCCAGGGCTGTGTTTGGCTTGTGCTGGCTCTGCCCTGATCTGTCTACTTGACAGTATCAGCCAATCCAATGCTTTTTCATGGGAAAGCATTGTGATTAGCCAAGATCACCACTTCTGATGATGTCAGCCCAGGAGGCAGATCAGGTGCAAAACCAGCACCAGCAGACTGGAATATAGGTAAGATTTTACTATATTTAGGGGAGAAAGGGGGGGCCAGGAGGGCTAGATGGTGTTTTTAACACTATAGGGTCAGAAATACAATGTTTGTGTTCCTGACACTATAGTGTTCCTTTAACCCCTTAAGGACACATGACGTGTGTGACATGTCATGATTCCCTTTTATTCCAGAAGTTTGGTCCTTAAGGGGTTAAATAATATCATACAAGTAAATAATGGAAGCCCCAATAACCATCACAACTCTTGAAGACTTGGTGTGGGAATGAAGGTTTGGTGTTGCCCAAAGTATGTCCTCTGTGGATAAGGTGGTTGCATGTGTGTAATTTTGGCTATATAAATAGAAAATAATAATCTTTATTGAAAGATGAAAATGGGACCTGAATAGAATAGAAAACAAATGTACCTTGTAGTATAAGCAATATGAATATACACTGAAAATATACACTATACTATACACTGTCACACCAATATCAGCTTGGATATCCCATTCCAATTATCAATGACCAGGGAAGTAAGTTCATGGACACTTTTATATGAAGGACATTTGTGTTGGAAAGAGATGAGGATTGGCCGATATTCCCCTTTCCAGATGCACATGCAGCTACTGTAAGCACCAATCTCCGAACTGCAAATTACACGAATCCTGGAAACAGCTGAACAGGAAAAAACATTTGAAAGGTTTACACTCCTGGCAGTCAGCATACAATCCAATTCCCCAATAATGAGACGACACTTCGTTTTGAGGGTTAAGCAGAATCTGGCTGTACTGGCACATACAGTCTCTTTTATTCCCAATCCACAAACATAGTACAACCCACAGGGTTTTACAGAACAACCAATCAATCCGTACAATACACACAGACACTCCCACACAAAATCCTCCCCTCGGCCTTACATTTTCCGAATCAGCATACTCCAAATACAAACATCATCAAAATCATCCAAATTGGTCCATTGGTTCAAAAGATAGATCGAAGTCCTTTGTGACCAAATGAAGCATGGCTTTTCTGCCCAAAACCAGTTCCACGGAGTCTTCTACCCTGGAGATAATTGAGAAGTAATCCAATTATCTCCAAGGACAGAGGCAAAACTACATTAAGCACATGGCAGTAAAAAGACAGTAAAATACAATAAAATACACAAGGTTACATTTATCACATAAAATACAGACATTCTACCTATCCCCAGATAGCTTAGATCTGAACGCACATTATTACCAGATGGCGCTCAGATCACATACATACAGTTCAATCGCCATGGAGCCAAAGTCTTTCATACAGTCTTTCAGTATACGGCTGGGCTCCATGGCATAGCTATCTGGGGTAGCATGGCTTTAACAGTCTGCAGAAAGGCACAAACCAGCCTTTCTGCAGGAAAAAAAACAGGGGCCATAGTCTAAAGGCAACAGGCGGGCAAGCAGCCCCCTCCAAGGACACGTGGCGAGGTCGGTTTCACCACAATAGGGAAGTAAAAGTTGAAAAAAACGCAAGAAGGAAAGAAAAACTGTGAGGGAAGAGGCTAAAAAAAGCTATAGGATGAGGGGGGTCTGACTGCCAACCGAACAAGTCGCATAGTGGAGGAAATAAAGCCCAAATAGCAAGTGCACCCAACATTCCTCGCAACTATCTGACATCTCTTGTTCTGAACAACTCTGGCACTACTTGGGACTGACCTTACCTATTGGGATCAGGCGCTACCTGGGAAAGCCATGTCTGAGACCGGACTGTATGATATACGACAGACATAGACTGACTGTGTGATAAATGACAGACACACACTGTGTGATAAATAACAGGACACAGACTGTGATATACGACAGACACAGACTGTATGATATATGACAGACACAGACTGTGTGATATATGACAGACAGACTGATTGTGTGATATATGACAGGACACAGACTGTGTGAAATATGACAGACACAGACTGTGTGATATATGACAGACATAGACTGTGTGATATGACAGACACAGACTGACTGTGTGATATGACAGACACAGACTGTATGATATATGACAGGACACAGACTGTATGATATATGACAGACATAGACTTTGTGATATGACAGACACAGACTGACTGTGTGATATGACAGACACAGACTGTATGATATATGACAGGACACAGACTGTATGATTTATGACAGACACAGACTGTGTGATATATGACAGACACAGACTGTGTGATATATGACAGACAGACTGATTGTGTGATATATGACAGGACACAGACTGTGTGATATATGACAGACATAGACTGTGTGATATGACAGACACAGACTGACTGTGTGATATGACAGACACAGACTGTATGATATATGACAGGACACAGACTGTATGATATATGACAGGACAGGACACAGACTGTGTGATATATGACAGACACAGACTGTGTGATATATGACAGACATAGACTGTGTGATATGACAGACACATACTGACTGTGATATGACAGACACAGACTGTATGATATATGACAGGACACAGACTGTATGATATATGACAGACATAGACTGTGTGATATGACAGACACAGACTGACTGTGTGATATGACAGACATAGACTGTGTGATATATGACAGACACAGACTGTGTGATATATGACAGACATAGACTGTGTGATATGACAGACACAGACTGACTGTGTGATATGACAGACATAGACTGTATGATATATGACAGGACACAGACTGTATGATATATGACAGACATAGACTGTGTGATATGACAGACACAGACTGACTGTGTGATATGACAGACATAGACTGTGTGATATATGACAGGACACACACTGTGTTATGTATGACAGACCCAGACTGTGTGATATATGACAGACATAGACTGTGTGATATATGACAGGACACACACTCAGGGCCGGCCTTAGGGGTGTGCGAGCTGTGCGGCCGCACAGGGCGCCATGGTGCAGGGGGCGCCCTGCGGCCGCATAGCTCACACGGCATGTCTGTTAGCCGCAATGCTAACAAGACATTTGCCTTGGGCGGCATTTTCCAGGGGGCGGCAAAAAAAGCCGCCCCCAAATGCCCAAGGCAAATGTCTTGTTAGCCTTGCGGCTAACAGACATGCCTGGCTGCTGGGCGGTCGGGCGGCGCTGGCGGGCGGCTGGCGAGGGAGCACTTCCTCTGAGCTGTATGCTCAGCTCCCTCGCGCGCCGCAGAGTGAGGCTGGGAGCCGGAATATGACGTCATATTCCGGCTCCCAGTCTCACTCTGCAGCGCGCGAGGGAGCTGAGCATACAGCTCAGAGGAAGTGCTCCCTCGCCAGCCGCCGCCAACGCCGCCCGCCCAGCCCAGCAGCCACTGGACCACCAGGGAGGAAGAGACCCCCCCAGCATTCCCAAAGGTAAGGAGGCTGGGGGGGGTCTAAATAAATGTTAAAAAATGTGTTAATGTGGGTGAGTGTGTGTGTATGTTAGTGTGTGTGTGTGTGTGTATGTCAGTGTGTGTCTGTGTCTGTTAGTGTGTATGTTAGTGTGTGTCTGTTAGTGTGTGTGTGTATGTTAGTGTGTGTCTGTGTGTATGTTAGTGTGTGTCTGTTAGTGTGTGTCTGTTAGTGTGTGTGTGTATGTTAGTGTGTGTGTGTATGTTAGTGTGTGTCTGTCTGTTAGTGTGTGTGTATGTTAGTGTGTGTGTGTGTATGTTAGTGTGTGTCTGTGTCTGTTAGTGTGTGTCTGTGAGTGTGTTTGTCTGACTGTGTGTGTGTGTGTGTGAGACTGTCTGCGCGTGTGTGACTGTCTGCGTGTGTGACTGTCTGCGTGTGTGTGTGAGACAGGGTGTGTGGGAAGGGGTTAGGAGTGGGGGAGAGGGGGATGGGAAGGGGGGCGCTGTGAAGATTTTTTGCACAGGGCGCCCAAATGCCTAAGGCCGGCCCTGCACACACTGTGTTATGTATGACAGACCCAGACTGTATGATATATGACAGACATAGACTGTGTGATTGATATATGACAGACACAGACTGTGTGATATATGACAGACACAGACTGACTGTATGTCGGGCACGCGGACTGTATAAGGAGAGTTCTTATTTTGAGACCTTTGCGACTTTCATGGAATGGATTATTCGGGATGAATCAGGTCAGGAGCAAGTAATGCATTACCTGGATGATTTTTTATTTGTGGGCACTAAGGATAGTGACAACTGTAAGAACTTACTAGAAACATTCAGAAGGGTGGCTGGTCATTTGGGAATTCCATTAGCAGAGGATAAAACGGTTTTACCCACGTTTTGCTTGCAATTTCTGGGAATAATGATTGACTCAACAGAAATGGAATTTAGGCTGCCAGAGGATAAGATACTGAAAATGAAGACGCCGATCCAGCAGGTAATGGGCTGTGAGAAGGTGACATTAAAAGTTTTACAATCTCTGTTAGGTCTGTTAACATTTGCTTCACGGGTTATTCCAATGGGGAGAGCTTTCTCCTGGAAGTTGGGGATAGCAATGTCTAAGGTTAAGTCCCCATTTGCACACATTAGGGTAGATTCAAAAGAATTGAAGCAAGACCTAAAAGTATGGAATAATTTTCTAACAGATTTTAATGGAAGATCAATGTGGCAACAAGAGTTTATAGATTCGGATAGTCTTGAACTGTTTACAGATGCATCTGGTGCTATCGGTTTTGGCATATATTGGAATGGACAGTGGTGTGCACAAGAATGTCCGGTTCTTTGGGCACGGGAAGGTTTAACTAAAAACTTGACATTGTTGGAATTGTTTCCAATTGTAGCCGCAATATATCTATGGGGAGGAGCATGGAGAAATAGGCGGCTGATCGTTACTTGCGACAATCTAAGTGTAGTAATGGTAATTAATTCCTTACAGTCTAGGTGTTATAGAGTTATCAATTTACCTAGACACTTAGTGTTAAAGTGTTTTCAGCTGAACATATGGATGAAAGCTAGACATATTCCAGGCAAAATCAATAGGCTGGCTGATGCTCTTTCACGATTGCTTATTATTTATTTATGTTTCACTTCGATTGCAACATTCAAACCTCATGTAGGGCACGCGGACTGTATAAGGAGAAGCCCCATGAGGTTTGATGGAGCGAAGTGGGTGGTAAGTATAGTGCTCGCGCTAGGGGTTAAATGCAGGTTAGGGTTAATTGCAAGACAGCTCGTGCTGGCAGTAAGGGCGGCAAGCTTGCGACCAGGGCATGAGCCCTGATTGGTAGATAGCAGCGCGAGGACAATAGTGGAGGGAAAAATAGGGGTATAAATTAAAGGGCGCCAAAATTAATTGCCTCAGCTTGTGCCAGACAAATCCGAAGGTTGGCTATATATTAAAATATTTAAGCTGCTGTTCCCACCCACCCTCCTCCTTTTTATTTATTTTATGTCGTGACCTTATTATGGGATGTAAGTCGCCCTCCTGGTCATCACAGATGGGTGGATTTGGTGGATTTGGTTGAAGAGATATTTATGGCTCCTGGCTTTGGAGGGGGGCGGTAATAAAGGTCCACGGCCATTCTCCAAGGTGTATCACTAAAGTTATTAAATAAACATTTTGATTGAAAATTTGCTTGTGTTTATTTATTTATGTTTCACTTCGATTGCAACATTCAAACCTCATGATATATGACAGACATAGACTGTGTGATTGATATATGACAGACACAGACTGTGTGATATATGACAGACACAGACTGACTGTATGATATATGACAGACATAGACTGTGTGATATATGACAGACACAGACTGTGTGATATATGACAGACACAGACTGACTGTATGATATATGACAGACATAGACTGTGTGATATATGACAGACACAGACTGACTGTATGATATATGACAGACATAGACTGTGTGATATATGACAGACACAGACTGACTGTATGATATATGACAGACATAGACTGTGTGATATATGACAGACACAGACTGACTGTATGATATATGACAGACATAGACTGTGTGATATATGACAGACACAGACTGACTGTATGATATATGACAGACATAGACTGTGTGATTGATATATGACAGACACAGACTGTGTGATATATGACAGACACAAACTGACTGTGTGATATATGACAGGACACAGACTATATTATATGATATATCACGGACACGGACTATGTGAATGGTGTTTTATGAGATAATGTATTATATTATATATGTATTATTATTATTATAATACAGTATGAGGGGCTCCAGTCCCCCTCCCCCAGTGCTGCCCCCGGTTCCCCTCTCTCAGTACCGCAAGAGTTCGGGTTCCGGGGGCGGAGAGAAGTTCAGCGCATGACCGAGAGCAGCGGCCCGGCAGGTAAGGACCGGAGACTCCGGTACCGGGAGGTGGCAGCGGACTAATAGGACACGGACACCAACAGTAACGGCGGCCATACCGGACACCGACAGTAAAGGCGCCATTCATACCGGACACCGACAGTAATGGCGGCGGCCATACGGGGCACCGACAGTAACGGCAGCGGCCATCGACAGTAACTGCGGCAGCCATACCGAACACCGACAGTAACGGCGCCATTCATACCGGACACCGACAGTAACGGCGCCAATCATACCGGACACCAACAGTAACGGCGGCGGCCATACCGGGCACCGACAGTAACAGCGGCGGCCATACCGGACACCGACAGTAACTGCGGCAGCCATACCGGGCACCGACAGTAACGGCGGCCATACCGGACACGGACAGTAACGGCGGCGGCCATACCGGACACCGACAGTAACGGTGGCAGCCATACCGGGCACCGACACCGACAGTAACGGCGGCAGCCATACCAGGCACCGACACCGACAGTAACGGCGGCAGCCATACCGGGCACCGACACCGACAGTAACGGCGGCGGCCATACCGGGCACGGACACCGACATTAACGGCGGCATTCATACCGGGCACCGACAGTAACGGCGGCGGCCATACCGGACACCGACAGTAACGGCGGCATTCATACCGGACACCAACAGTAACGACTGCACCCGCTGATCTGACACCCCTAGCCCCGTACCTGCTGATCCAACACCTGCACCCCCTAAACTAATATAATTCTCAATTACTGCACCCCTTGATCTCATCTACCTTCACCCCCTGAGATGACACACCCAATTACTGCACCCTGACCTGATACACCGTTATCCCCCGAGTTGTCCCTCCTAATTACTGCAGCCCTTTAAATGTTACACCTTCACTCCAAACTCTGCACCCCCTAAGCGAACACCTTAATTGCTGATCACTGATAACACACTATGAGCTAACACCCAAAATTACTGCACCGGCATACCCTGAGCCAACAACCCTAATACATGCACCACCTGGCCTGATATACCTGTATAGCCATAACCTGAGCTAAAACCCCAAATACTGCACCCACTGATCTAATCCCCCCCTCTAACAGTGACCAAGCATGCCTGACAGAACCTGGCCCTCCTTATCTGATACAAATGCACCCACTGATCTAAACACACATACACACACACACACTTGTGAAACGATCAGACAAGACAACGTTCCTCGGGACCATATCCCTTCCAGTCAACAAGATAGGACAAGATACCTCTAGACATTTTGGAATCCATTATAGAACGAACTTCGCCAAAAGTTGCCTATCTCAATTTGTAACCTAACACCCTTACAGCTCTTTGATGTGATACACTAGCACCTATTCATGTCTCTTATCTAACACCCAATTACCTGATACCTGAACCCTAGCACCTTCCTCCCCCCCATTATTTGTTACCTGCTTCTCATGATTTAATACACAGCACTAGACACGTGTACAAATCCCTTTCATCTGTGTCAATATATGGACAGACAAACTGTTTCATTAGGTAAACACGAATAAATCGATGTGTTCGACGCAACTGAAAGGGAATTGTGCAGTAATCTACACAGTACCTGCCTCCCCAGCAAATGTTTCCCCTGCTCTGATACCCTAACAACTTCTCCTCCTTATTACTGACTCGTTACTGACTCCCGATCCTTCCTGATATGATACCCTGGAATCAGGTTTCCATTTGTTACCTGTCACCTGCTTCCATAATCTCAAACCCATCACCTGCTTCCATAATCTCAAACCCATCACCTGCTTCCATAATCTCAAACCCATCACCTGCTCCCCTGATCTCAATCACATCACCTGTTCCCCTGATCTCAATCACATCACCTGCTTCCTCCTCGTCTAAATCTCAGCACCTGCTATGCTACACCAGAATCCGTTTTTTAAATTTGTTACCAAGCACCTGCTGTCCCTGATCTGAAATTCCAACACCTATGTCCTTATTTCCATTGTGTCATGACTACTAGTGTGGTCCAGCACGCAGAAACTATGTGAACATATACATAGACAAGAAAAGGAAAATAAAAGGACAGAGCGTAAACCGGACCTTAGAATGGCCGGACTAATACGCTAGAGACAGAGAATGGTCAAAGGGAAAGCCGAGGTCAAGGAAGCCAGAAAATACACAATACCATTTACACAAGCCAAGTCAGGGAAACCAGAATTCAGAATAACCAGGGAAAAGCCAAGATCAGGATACCAGGTTCACAAATATAAAGCACTCTCAGGAAACCAGGAACAGGAAACCACGACAGGGCAAGGTACTGGAGTGAGCTAGGGATTTAAATATCCCTCTCAAAGGTCTGATTGGTCAGAGAGCGACCTCTGACCCCAGAACGTGCGTGCGCGTCGACGTCGTGACGTCACGCGCACGTCCGTATAAACTTCGGGGGCGGAGCTGAGTTTAGGCGCGACCACGCGGTCAGCGCCATTTTGGATCCGGTGTTCTGTCAGATTACTATACCTTGTCAGATTGGTATACCGGAAGTGACGCGGCCGCACCGGACATGACGTTTCGGAGCAGGAGGAGGAGCACAGCGCCGCGCACGCGCAGAAGAACAGGTAGGAGAAATTTTCTACCACGGTACAGAGAGGATGATGCCTAATGCGCATGCGCAAACACCACACTGCGCCTGCGCCTGGAGCCACAAGGGGGGGGGGGGAGGTAGGGGATCTAACGGGCCAGTGCGCACGCGTGCCTAAGTACTCCCGTCGGGCACAGACAGCGGGATCCAGCGCGCGTGCGCACCAGTGGGCAGGGAGATCGATTCAGCCGAACATTCATCCGATCTCCCTGCCCCACACTGCGCACGCGCTGACCCAGCCAGGACAGCCTCGGTCACGGACACCACGCATGCGCACTGAGGGGTATAGAAATCTGATGGCCATTTCTTCTTCTAAGAAATCTCCTACCCCTGAGTGCGCATGCACGGTGTCTGATCCACTGCATCCTGACATCTCTCAGGTAAGCCTCGCTCCAAACACTCTCAGCCATCAGGGGGGAGGGGGGACTGTGCTGTATTGGGGGGAACTTGCAGAATTGGGGGGGGACTGTACAGTATTGGGGGGTCTGGACGGTATGGGGGGCGGTCTGGACAGTATTGGGGGGGACTGGACAGTATTGGGGGGACTGGACAGTATTGGGGGGACTGGACAGTATTGGGGGGCTGTACAGTTTTGGGGGGGGCTGTACAGTATTGGGGGGACTGTACAGAATTCGGGGGGACTTGCAGTATTAGGGGGTCTGTACAGTATTGGGGGGACTGTACAGTATTGGGGGACTGTACAGTATTGGGGGGTTCTGGACAGTATTGGGGGGGGGTTGAACATTATTGGGGGGACTGTACAGTATTGGGGGGGTCTGGATAGTATTCGGGGGTCTGTACCATATTTGGGGGGTCTGTACAGTATTGGGGGGGACTGTGCAGTATTGGGGGGTTCTGGACAGTATTGGGGGGTCTGGACAGTATTGGGGGTCTGGACAGTATGGGGGGACTGTACAGTATTGGGGGTCTGTACAGTATTGGGGGGGACTGTGCAGAATTCGGGGGGACTTGCAGTATTGGGGGGTCTGTACAGTATTGGGGGGACGACTGTGCAGTATTGCGGGGTCTGTGCAGTATAAGGGGGTGGTTTGTGCCATATGGGGCGGTCTGTGCTGTGTATTAGGGGGCTGTGCGTTAGCTGTGGGAGGCAGTGTATTAGGGTGCTGTGCGTTAGATGTGGGGATGGGGGGGTGTGCGTTAGATGTGGGGGGGGCAGTGTACTAAATGGGGGGCTGTGCAGCATGTGGGGCCTGTGTGTTAGATGTGTACAGCCCTAGTTTGACTACAAAACATTTTGTTTCAGAGATCTCAGACGCCATGGCCTGCTTTTTGCTACGAAAGCCCAGCCATCTAGTCACTCACCAGGGGTGGATGAGAAACTTCACCCCAGCCAGAGGGACTGCCCCACATCTGCAACCAAATCCGTCTGTCACTGAATTCTGTAATCTCCGTGTCATAGTGCATTGTGTATGTATATTACTACCAATTCTTATATTTAATACGGTGTGTCTGTCCTATGGGGCACGGAGTACATAAAGAGGAATGAAGAAGTCCACGTTTGAGGCTCGCGTCCAGGGTGGATTATTGAAGTGCCATCTGACACGTGACAAGTTTCACCTGTTTGCACGGCGACTTCAACATTGTGTACTGTGATCAGAGGTAGGTAACCTTAGACAGTTCAGATGCTGTGAATTACATCTTTGCCAGCATTATGGGAGGTGTAGTCCAAAACAACTGGAATACCGAATGTGTATGAATGGTCAGTAACAAGGGTTGAAGCCTTGACGTGGCGTTACTGCTCACATGTGTATTCATGTGCCAATTCAACCAATGTGAGTCACTGTAATGCTTATAAGGTAACCAAAATTACTGTGATTGTGGAGAATGAAACGCCTGTATCACCTACACACTGCTTACACTGTGACCGTATCTCCTATACATTGCTTACACTGCGACCGTATCTCCAATACACTGCTTATACTGTGACCGTATCGCCTTTACACTGCTTATACTCTGACCGTATCTCCTAAACACTGCTTATACTCTGACCGTATCCCATAAACACTGCTTACACTGTGACCGTATCTCCTATACATTGCTTAAACTGCGACCGTATCTCCAATACACTGCTTATGCTGTGCCCGTATCTCCTAAACACTGCGACCATATCCCATAAATACTGCTTACATTGTGACCGTATCTCCAATACACTGCTTATACTCTGACCGTATCTCCTAAACACTGCTTACACTGACCGTATCCCATAAACACTGCTTACACTGTGACCGTATCTCCTATACATTGCTTAAACTGCGACCGTATCTCCAATACACTGCTTATGCTGTGCCCGTATCTCCTAAACACTGCGACCATATCCCATAAACACTGCTTACATTGTGACCGTATCTCCTATACACTGCTTATACTCTGACCGTATCGCCTATACACTGCTTATACTCTGACCGTATCTCCTAAACACTGCTTACACTGACCGTATCCCATAAACACTGCTTACACTGCGACCGTATCTCCTATACACTGCGACCGTATCTCCTATACACTGCTTACACTGCGACCGTATCTCCTATACACTGCTTACACTGCGACCGTATCTCCTATACACTGCTTACACTGCGACCGTATCTCCTATACACTGCGACCGTATCTCCTATACACTGCGACCGTATCTCCTATACACTGCGACCGTATCTCCTATACACTGCGACCGTATCTCCTATACACTGCGACCGTATCTCCTATACACTGCGACCGTATCTCCTATACACTGCGACCGTATCTCCTATACACTGCGACCGTATCTCCTATACACTGCTTACACTGTGACTGTATCTCCTATACACTGCTTACACTGTGACTGTATCTCCTATACACTGCTTACACTGTGACCGTATCGCCTAAACACTGCTTACACTGTGAATGTTATTTTTTCAAGTTTTAGGGTTTGCGGTTTCATTGATTTGTTAACCCCTTCAGGACGGAGTCAATAGTACACGTTCTGATCAAAACAAAACGTAAACAAAAACTGGAATTTGCGCTATATGTCTGTTCACCCGTAGTTCCCCTCTTTCATATTAAATGCACCCACACTTATTATATATCATTTTGTTCAGGAGAAACAGGGCTTTCATTTCATATAAAATATTTGTATATGAAACAATTTATTATGAATAAAATAAAAAAAAACTGAGAATTTTTTTTTTTTTTTTTTACATTTGTAGTTCCGCCTCACATTTTAGCTGTAAATGTCATAATACTGTTAGGTTTAACGGCAACAAAATGCACATATTTGTAATCAGCGATGTCTCACGAGTACAACAGTACCCCCCATTAACAGGTTTTATGGTGTTTTGGAAAGTTACAGGGTCAAATATAGAACGTTCCATTTTCAAATTGAAATTTGCCAGATTAGTAATGTTACCTTTGAGACAGTGTGGTAGCCCAGGAATGAGAATTACCCCCATAATGGCATACCATTTGAAAAAGTAGACAACCCAAGGTATTGAACGTGGGGTATGTTTAGTTTTTTTTAGTAGCCACTTAGTCACAAACACTGGCCAAAGTTAGCGTTCATATTTGTTTTTGTGTGAAAAAAGCAAAAAACTAATATTTGGCCAGTGTTTGTGACTAAGTGGCTACTAAAAATGACTGGACATACCCCATTTGCAATACCTTGGGTTGTCTACTTTTGCAAATGGTATGCCATCATGGGGGTAATTCTTATTCCTGGGCTACCATACGGTCTCAAAGGCAACATAACTAATCTGGCAAATTTCAATGTCAAAAAAATGAAATGCAAGCCTTATATGTGACTCTCTAACTTTCCAAAACACCATAAAACCTGTACATGGGGGGTACTGTTATTCTCGGGAGATTTCACTAAACACAAATATTAGTGTTTTAAAACAGTAAAACATATTACAACAATAATATAGTCCATAAAAGTGCCGTTTGTTTGTAAAAAATGCAAAAAACGTAACTTTTACTTAAAATATCATCGTTGTAATACAATTTACCAGTTTTAAACACTAATATTTGAGTTCAGCGAAGTCTCCCGAGTAAAACAGTACCCCCTATGTACAGGTTTTATGGTGTCTTGGAGAGTTACAGGGTCTAATATAGTGCTTGCGAATTAAATTCTCTGCACTTTCTCCCTGTGTTGTCAGGCATGTCAATCAAATTTTAATTAATCAAATGACATAATTATGTTAAAAAATTACTTAAATATACACGTAGAATTTTAATATATATGCATTTATAGGTATATAAATTCTACGTGTATACTAATGTAATCTTTTATGTAATTATATGTATTTATCTCTACATATATATTTGCGGTTATTTGTATTTTATATATAGATAGATATATATAGAATGTCATTCTAAGTGTATTCTGTTTCCAATATATATATATATTAATAACAAAATACAGTTAGAATGAAATTACATATGAATATATAATTTATTTTATATTTTGTTTCAATATTTTATTTATTTAATTATTGTATTTATTTATTATTGTAATTATGCGTGTATATATATATAATATATATATGTAGATCTATTATATTTATAATATATATACATATTATATATATGTAACGTCATTCTAAGTGTATTTTAATATTAATATATATACTAGTATTATTAAAATACATTACGTATGACGTTACAT
This sequence comes from Pelobates fuscus, assembly GCF_036172605.1. Classification (NCBI taxonomy): domain Eukaryota; kingdom Metazoa; phylum Chordata; class Amphibia; order Anura; family Pelobatidae; genus Pelobates; species Pelobates fuscus. Next base: position 292,995,256 of record NC_086322.1, read on the forward strand.
ATATAATATGTATATATATTATATATATATATAATATATATACATATTATATATATATAAAAAGGCATTTAAATTATTTGATAACATTTTAATATTTTTTTTTTACACTACCTACCAGCAGGGGGACTGTCTAATATTTTAGACAGTCCCCCTGCTGGCAGATCCATAGCCAGCTATAGGGGGCCATGTGATCGCTCTTTGAGAGCGATCACATGGCCCCCGGGGGCCTCATTTGCCGGAGGGGGGCTGCCTGGGCTCTCAGACAGCCCCCCAGAAGAGGATCGCGGCGGAGGTGAGTACACCTCTGCTCCTGGGGCTGCAAGCCGTTACGGCGTTCTATGCCGCCGCAACGGCTTTAAAGCCCTTTAAAGCCGCGACGGCATAGAACGCCGTAACGGCGTTAAGGGGTTAACCACTGTCCTCAATCTTCTGTTCTGTGTTTTCTTACATTTGTGGGAAGAACAAGGTGATCCTCTCCATTTTACACTCCTTTACTGATGGTTCCAGTGCCAGAGACAAACCCACCACCATTAACCTCGACCTGCTCAAACAGAAGAGATTACCTTCTTCTATGGAAAACTTCCGTATGGCTGCTTCGGAACGCATGCTGCAGACATGATGTAACCTTCATCTTCCAGTGATTAAGAATCGTGGACCGTCCAGGGAAAGAGACCATTATATTATTAAGATACTGCCTTCCTAATGCCATACAGCCTTTCTTTACATGTGATTGAACTTTCTCCTTCTTGGATACCACAGTGGGACTTTTCTTAACCAGTTTCCAAATTTGACTTTTATATGTTTTCCACTATACATATAAAGTGTAAACTGCATATTAACTTTGAATAAATAAAGTATTTTGCTGACACCTTAACATGTAATTTGCGTTACTTAGCTACAAATAATACCAGCACTTGCTGCGTTCCATTGTAGGTTTCTCAGAAACTGCAATATTTAACATTGTAGGGTTAAGGGGACATTGGCACTGCACCCAAACCATTTAAACGAGATGACGTGGGCTTTTAAAGAGCAACTTCTTACTATGCTTATTGCTATCTTTTGAAAGTCATCACATTTATAAGCAAAACTATGCAAAGGCACAGTGACAAGAGGACCTATATGCACCATAAATTATCAAATGTTGTTACAAAGCCATATTTCCTAACAGTCCTGGATTGTTTGGTAGAGTACCAGTTTGGGTTTTCTCTCCACTGTCCCACAATAATTAACAGGTTAACGTTATAACAGACAAATTACTGTAGATTTAAAAATTGAGTTTTAATCTTTTTAAAAGTGGCAATATAAAAAAGTCAAACAATATTTAATTTCTAATTTAACAAAATTGAAAAAGTATGTTGTCCATTATTTACATAATGATTGCACATGTGGCCTAATATCAGATATTGTTATTGTCACACCCCTCTTACTCTGTCATCCCCCTGTCACCCCCCTCTCACGCTGTCAGCCCCACACCGTCACCCCTCCCTTACTGTCACCTCACCTCATCACCCCTTGTCACCCCCCTGTTACGGTCACCTCACCATCACCCCCTCACTCTGTCACCCTCCTCACACTATGTCACCAATACTCTCACATTACGTCACCCACCCTCTTACTCTGTCATTTCCCCCTTCACCTCATCACCCTCACCCTATGTCACCCTCCCCACACGGCCACCACTCCCCGTACACACAATCACCACTCTCCACACTCTGGCACCTCCCTCCATACACACTGTCAACCCTCAACACGCTGGCACCCTCCTGCTCTTTTACACTCACCCTGCCACAGTCACCCCTTTACTCACCGTGTCACCCCCCAAAGGCAATCATTATACACACCGTCATAAAACATAGCTTCGCCATAAAATAAGTGCCAAAGGCCAGTCAGTACACAAACATACACATGCTCAGAGAAACATACATACAGATACAAGGATACTCACTGTCAGACACACACTCAGGTAGACAATGAAACGATGTATACAGAGACTAGCTCTGTGTATCCAGTGCTGAAAGCTCCATCATCAATATATCTACAGCGTCTTATACACAAAGTCAACTGCTATTTTTTCTTCAATAATGGTGTTCTTCGTGGGGTCTCATGTATGAGTTTCGCCTAAGGCCTCGCCAAGTCTAGAGCCGACACTGCAGTACAGCCCTTCAGTATCCAATAGTCTCTTGTGCAGGGACTCCTCAAAGCGGTTTGCTCCTTCCCTCTGGAACTGTAAAAATAAAAAAAATATAGTTACAACTCACCAAATCGTAACCAGAAAGCATATTGCTTATTTTATATTATTACAAACAACAATTTAAATGTTGGAGATTGGAGGCGTAGAATAGAAAGAATGGTCGAGAGCTTTCAATTTTGAATAAAAGCATGTCTGTGCTTACAGTGTAAGCAGTGTATAGGAGATACGGTCACAGTGTAAGCAGTGTATAGGAGATACGGTCACAGTGTAAGCAGTGGATAGGAGATACGGTCACAGTGTAAGCAGTGGATAGGAGATACGGTCACAGTATGAGCAGTGGATAGGAGATACGGTCACAGTATGAGCAGTGGATAGGAGATACGGTCACAGTATGAGCAGTGGATAGGAGATACGGTCACAGTATGAGCAGTGGATAGGAGATACGGTCACAGTATGAGCAGTGGATAGGAGATACGGTCACAGTATGAGCAGTGGATAGGAGATACGGTCACAGTATGAGCAGTGGATAGGAGATACGGTCACAGTGTAAGCAGTGGATAGGAGATACGGTCACAGTGTAAGCAGTGGATAGGAGATACGGTCACAGTGTAAACAGTGTATAGGAGATACGGTCACAGTGTAAACAGTGTATAGGAGATACGGTCACAGTGTAAACAGTGTATAGGAGATACGGTCACAGTGTAAGCAGTGTATAGGAGATACGGTCACAGTATGAGCAGTGGATAGGAGATACGGTCACAGTATGAGCAGTGGATAGGAGATACGGTCACAGTATGAGCAGTGGATAGGAGATACGGTCACAGTATGAGCAGTGGATAGGAGATACGGTCACAGTATGAGCAGTGGATAGGAGATACGGTCACAGTATGAGCAGTGGATAGGAGATACGGTCACAGTATGAGCAGTGGATAGGAGATACGGTCACAGTGTAAGCAGTGGATAGGAGATACGGTCACAGTGTAAGCAGTGGATAGGAGATACGGTCACAGTGTAAGCAGTGGATAGGAGATACGGTCACAGTGTAAGCAGTGGATAGGAGATACGGTCACAGTGTAAGCAGTGTGTAGGTGATACAGGCGTTTCATTCTCCACAATTACAGTACTTTTGGTTACCTTATAAGCATTACAGTGACTCACATTGGTTGAATTGGCACATGAATACACATGTGAGCAGTAACGCCACGTCAAGGCTTCAACCCTTGTTACTGACCATTCATACACATTCGGTATTCCAGATGTTTTGGACTACACCTCCCATAATGCTGGCAAAGATGTAATTCACAGCATCTGAACTGTCTAAGGTTACCTACCTCTGATCACAGTACACAATGTTGAAGTCGCCGTGCAAACAGGTGAAACTTGTCACGTGTCAGATGGCACTTAAATAATCCACCCTGGACGCGAGCCTCAAACGTGGACTTCTTCATTCCTCTTTATGTACTCCGTGCCCCATAGGAGAACATGCTTGTCAGAGTTGTGACACACACAAAAATATAATGGTTAGAGTAAAATGGCATAACAGACACCGTGCCACATATTTACAACAGACAGACACAAAGATTCTGAGTGACACACCAAATTAAATATAAGAATTGGTAGTACTATACATACACAATGCACTATGACACGGAGATTACAGAATTCAGTGACAGACAGATTTGGTTGAAGATGTGGGGCAGTCCCTCTGGCTGGGGTGAAGTTTCTCATCCACCCCTGGTGAGTGACTAGATGGCTGGGCTTTCGTAGCAAAAAGCAGGCCATGGCGTCTGAGATCTCTGAAACAAAGTGTTTTGTAGTCAAACTAGGACGTTACACATCTAACGCACAGCCCCCTAATACACTGACTCCCACATCTAACGCACAGCCCCCTAATACACTGACTCCCACATCTAACGCACAGCCCCCTAATACACAGCACAGACCGCCCCATACGGCACAAACCACCCCCTTATACTGTACAGACCCCCCCAATACTGCACAGTCCCACCCCCCAATACTGCACAGACCCCCCCACAATACTGCACAGACCCCCACAATACTGCACAGACCCCCCCAATACTGCACAGTCCCCCCCCCAATACTGCACAGTCCCCCCCCCCAATACTGCACAGTCCCCCCCAATACTGCACAGTCCCCCCCAATACTGCCCATACCCCCCCCCAATACTGCCCAGCCCCCCCCCCAATACTGCCCAGACCCCCCCCCAATACTGTCCAGACCCCCCAAATTCTGCAAGTCCCCACCAATACAGCACAGTCCCCCCTCCCCCCTGATGGCTGAGAGTGTTGGGAGCGTGGCTTACCTGAGATAAGTCAGGGTGCAGTTGATCAGACACCGCGCATGCACACTCAGGGGTAGGAGATTTCTTAGAAGAAGAAATGGCCATCAGAGTTCTATACCCTTCATTGCGCATGCGCGTGTCCGTGACCGATGCTGTCCTGGCTGGGACGGCGCGTGCGCAGTGTGGGTCAGGGAGATCGGATGAATGTTCAGCTGAATCGATCTCCCTGCCCGCTGGTGCGCACGCGCGCTGTATCCCGCTGTCTGTGCCCGACGGGAGTACTTAGACGCGCGCGCGCACTGGCCCGTTAGATCCCCTACCTCCCCCCCTTGTGGCCCCATTGCGCAGGCGTAGTGTGGGTTTCGCGCATGCGCATTAGGTGGCCTCCGCTCCCGAACTGTCTGACATTTTCACCTACCTGTTATTCTGCGCCTGGGCGGCGCTGCGCTCCTCCTCCAGCTCTGAACGTCACTTCCGGTATAGCGATCTGACAGAACACCGGACGCGACGGTCGGAGGATGCGGAGAAGCGGCTGTCGGTGAGCAGGTAAGCCTGTGCCTTTGGCTAGACTGTGCCGGTCGGGCACAGCTTTGCCACGCGGCCGGCAACCGCAGCACCTTCTTAATAATCCAATAACCCACCACCTGCTCCCTCCTATTCCAATAACCCACCACCTGCTCCCTCCTAATCCAATAACCCGCCACCTGCTCCCTCCTAATCCAATAACCCACCACCTGCTCCCTCCTATTCCAATAACCCACCACCTGCTCCCTCCTAATCCAATAACCCACCACCTGCTCCCTCCTATTCCAATAACCCACCACCTGCTCCCTCCTATTCCAATAACCCGCCACCTGCTCCCTCCTATTCCAATAACCCACCACCTGCTCCCTCCTATTCCAATAACCCACCACCTGCTCCCTCCTAATCCAATAACCCACCACCTGCTCCCTCCTATTCCAATAACCCACCACCTGCTCCCTCCTATTCCAATAACCCACCACCTGCTCCCTCCTATTCCAATAACCCACCACCTGCTCCCTCCTATTCCAATAACCCACCACCTACTCCCTCAATCCAATACAATTACTCACCACCTGCACCCTCAATCCAATACAATAACCCACCACCTGCTCCCTCCTATTCCAATAACCCACCACCTGCTCCCTCCTATTCCAATAACCCGCCACCTGCTCCCTCCTATTCCAATAACCCGCCACCTGCTCCCTCCTATTCCAATAACCCGCCACCTGCTCCCTCCTATTCCAATAACCCGCCACCTGCACCCTCCTATTCCAATAACCCGCCACCTGCTCCCTCCTATTCCAATAACCCGCCACCTGCTCCCTCCTATTCCAATAACCCGCCACCTGCTCCCTCCTATTCCAATAACCCGCCACCTGCTCCCTCCTATTCCAATAACCCGCCACCTGCTCCCTCCTATTCCAATAACCCGCCACCTGCTCCCTCCTATTCCAATAACCCGCCACCTGCTCCCTCCTATTCCAATAACCCGCCACCTGCTCCCTCCTATTCCAATAACCCGCCACCTGCTCCCTCCTATTCCAATAACCCGCCACCTGCTCCCTCCTAATCCAATAACCCGCCACCTGCTCCCTCCTAATCCAATAACCCGCCACCTGCTCCCTCCTAATCCAATAACCCGCCACCTGCTCCCTCCTATTCCAATAACCCGCCACCTGCTCCCTCCTATTCCAATAACCCGCCACCTGCTCCCTCCTATTCCAATAACCCACCACCTGCTCCCTCCTATTCCAATAACCCACCACCTGCTCCCTCCTATTCCAATAACCCACCACCTACTCCCTCAATCCAATACAATTACTCACCACCTGCAACCTCAATCCAATACAATAACCCACCACCTGCTCCCTCCTATTCCAATAACCCACCACCTGCTCCCTCCTATTCCAATAACCCACCACCTGCTCCCTCCTATTCCAATAACCCACCACCTGCTCCCTCCTATTCCAATAACCCGCCAACTGCTCCCTCCTATTCCAATAACCCGCCACCTGCTCCCTCCTATTCCAATAACCCGCCACCTGCTCCCTCCTATTCCAATAACCCGCCACCTGCTCCCTCCTATTCCAATAACCCGCCACCTGCTCCCTCCTATTCCAATAACCCGCCACCTGCTCCCTCCTATTCCAATAACCCGCCACCTGCTCCCTCCTATTCCAATAACCCGCCACCTGCTCCCTCCTATTCCAATAACCCGCCACCTGCTCCCTCCTATTCCAATAACCCGCCACCTGCTCCCTCCTATTCCAATAACCCGCCACCTGCTCCCTCCTATTCCAATAACCCGCCACCTGCTCCCTCCTAATCCAATAACCCGCCACCTGCTCCCTCCTAATCCAATAACCCGCCACCTGCTCCCTCCTAATCCAATAACCCGCCACCTGCTCCCTCCTATTCCAATAACCCACCACCTACTCCTTCAATCCAATACAATTACTCACCACCTGCACCCTCAATCCAATACAATAACCCACCACCTGCTCCCTCCTATTCCAATAACCCACCACCTGCTCCCTCCTATTCCAATAACCCACCACCTGCTCCCTCCTATTCCAATAACCCACCACCTGCTCCCTCCTATTCCAATAACCCACCACCTGCTCCCTCCTATTCCAATAACCCACCACCTGCTCCCTCCTATTCCAATAACCCACCACCTGCTCCCTCCTATTCCAATAACCCACCACCTGCTCCCTCCTATTCCAATAACCCACCACCTGCTCCCTCCTATTCCAATAACCCACCACCTGCTCCCTCCTATTCCAATAACCCACCACCTGCTCCCTCCGATTCCAATAACCCACCACCTGCTCCCTCCTATTCCAATAACCCACCACCTGCTCCCTCCTATTCCAATAACCCACCACCTGCTCCCTCCTATTCCAATAACCCACCACCTGCTCCCTCCTATTCCAATAACCCACCACCTGCTCCCTCCTATTCCAATAACCCACCACCTGCTCCCTCCTATTCCAATAACCCACCACCTGCTCCCTCCTATTCCAATAACCCACCACCTGCTCCCTCCTATTCCAATAACCCACCACCTGCTCCCTCCTAATCCAATAACTCACCACCTGCTCCCTCCTAATCTAATAACTCACCACCTGCTCCATCCTAATCCAATAACCCACCACCTGCTCCCTCCTAATCTAATAACCCACCATGAGATGATCATTGTTTAGGTGGTAGACAATCCCATAAATACAGTTTAACCCCTTAAGGACCAAACTTCTGGAATAAAAGGGAATCATGACATGTCACACACGTCATGTGTCCTTAAGGGGTTAATTTAGAGGAACTTTCACATCTAGAGAAGTCACCGTTTATTTTCCTTCACCGTAGTAAATGCTAATGCTCTTTTACTGGGGTGAATAAGACAGAGGCGGTAAATTAAAAAAAGCGTACTTACCTCCACTGGTGTGTTGCTATGACTTTGCCCCCTCGGAAGGCCTAGAGTGCAATCTGCCTATTAAAATATTTAAAGTAAACCTGATGTGTTTGTTTTAGTTTTAAATTCTAGCTTTTAATTTAATTTTTTATTTTCCCTGTATGTATTGCATTTTAACATCATTGTGTAAATGTATTTGCTGCCTTCCCATTATTATTTGTAAAGGCATATCTTTCTAGTTGCATGATTAGAAAGCCTTTTGGATTGGTATGGCTACGTCATTTTATGGAAGGGTGTTCAACCGTCAAATCACTCACGCAAAGTACCGGTAACTAATTTACATTTAGACTCTGCTTCAGTATGTATTCCTAAAGGAGGGTCATAAGATAAAATAATACCTTCTTACCATAGAAATAACTTTATATAGCCAAGCAGACCGATTGAGGAAACCTCTTTTTGTTTTTAAGCAAAGTCTTTCCTTATTCTTTTCTGGACCCGCTTAGCATCACACAGCGTCTGGTGCCTGTGTAACCTTTTCTTGGCTGTGTATTCTCTATAACTTTGTCCACTGAACTTGGAGTCCCTGTTCTCTTTTACATTCTGACCCTAGTTCAGCTTTATCTCTCTGCAATCTTTCTTAGCAGATATGGCAAACTCCACCGGTACAAGGAGATATTTTCCCAGGACCAGCAAATCTCGAGCGACCTTCCAGCTCAGCGTCCATCCTTCTCAGGATTCTTCGAACTGTCCAGCCGATGCCCGCAGACAAGGTTAGAAGCTTTATATCATAAACATTTATAGGGACGCAAATGGAGCACCTCTCATCCAATCCCTTGGCACATGGAGGATTAGATGCAAATTATCAGTTAAAAAGAAAGTAGCAATTTTAGCATCAATAACATTAAAGAGGATCAGTCATGTCTCTGAAGTTGACATTTCATTATACCTTTACTCCAGAAAAATGCGGTTTGTATGGTGGGGTAAGTGTGAAGCACACTTACCTCCTCAAGATTCTATGGTGCTGGCAAAGTCAACCACCTATGATGCTGCATGGTACCATGGGTGTTAAATAAATGTACATGGTGTGCTTTTGCTGTGCCAGGCCAGTATTCCATACAATGTAATTAAAGGAACACTGGTAATACAACACACTTTATGTATTCCTATATAGTGTTCTAGTGACGATTTAGATTCTGTCCCCCCAAAGAATTAATTTAAAAAAGTTTTATTCACCTTTATTCCCTGTCACTTTGGTTTCCATGTGGTCGCCCTACCTGCCCAGCTGAGATCATCAATACTGATGACCTCAGCTAAACCAATGCACCATTCCTATAGACTGTAAGCTTGTTTGAGCAGTGTCCTCTTCAACCTATCGTTCCTGTAAGTTTTCTTGTAATTGTCCTATTTATAGTTAAATCCCCCCTCTCATAATATTGTAAAGCGCTACGGAATCTGTTGGCGCTATATAAATGGCAATAATAATAATAATAATATTCTTCTCCTCATAGAGATGCATTGAGTCAGTGCATCTCTATGACTAGTGTTCAGAGTCTCCATGCAGAGTGTGGAGACATTGAAAGTCAGTCCTTCAATCTCTGCAGTACTGAACCCAGGAAGTCCCTCTAGTGCCTGTCGTAATGAACGTGAAGCTATTTTCTCTGAAAAGGCGGCGTTTACATAACTGAGCTTGCAAGGACAGGCTATATGCCCCAGATCCAACACATTAAGCTGTAGGGATTCTTAGGACTATAGTGTCCCTTAAAAAACAAAAAACAAATTTCATTTACAGGAGCCTGTTATGCTAGGTTCAACTAAGTGTATAACAGCTCCCAAACCAACAAATATGTATTTTTAAAAATTAATTATATATATATATATTTAATTGCTGTGGGAGTTTTTATTTACTTACTAACCTGCTGCCCTTTGCTAGATTACTGCCATTTTCAACACCCACCCTCAGATCCTGTCTTCCTCCCTCTGAACAGCGAATGGCCATAATGGAGGACACTTCCCCAAGCAGGGCGATACATCTCGATGATGCCAGCATTCTGGCCTCAGTGCCAGAACATCAGCGACAAAATTGAGTGACATCAGTCACTCCGTACTTATATTTCATGAACAGGAGAACCCCCTGGGGGAGAGTCCTTTATTTCAACCCTTGCTTTAGACCTGTATGCTACCAGCTAGAAAGGTCTATTCCAAGAGCTGATTGACAAGTGGGGTAGGGCCCAACATTTTAAAAACCTTTCAATTAAAATGTATACATTAGCTAGCACAATGTTAAGATCAAAGGCAGCCCAAAATGTAGACCCATAGATTTTGTAGAACTACAATGCCCATAATGCTTTGCATGCTTTAAGAATGCATTTAGAATGGCAAAGCATCATGGAAGATGTAGTTGTAAAAACATCTGGGGACCTTCCCTTTGGCCACCACTATTTTAGATGATATTTAATGCTCTTTCATTTAAATAAGTGTGTATTATGATTTTTTTAGCATTTTAGTTTTTTTGGATTGTACTACAATGAAACAAGTGACTATTTGACTTTTTTAGCTTTAAAAAAAAAAAAAAAAATCTGAAAGCCCTCAAATTATTTTTAGTTCTCAGATCTCCTCTTCTCATTACGGGGTGACGAAAAATAGGGATCCCTCTGGAGCAACTTCAAAGAGACACTCCATCTCTGCCTTTAGCATATTACTCCTACACTATGGCAGGGGGTGTGAGCATGCTTTGAAATCGTACCAAAGGGATCCCCACACTTCCGTCAGCCTTATGGAGAGCATGCACAGCATGTCCTCTAATGTTCGTTTGCAACGGGAAAGCGGAATGTAAAATCTCAGAAGTAATATATTGGCGTTTATTCCTGTATACATAGCCTATGTAAATTTTGGCATTAGCTAACTTTCCTCATTAACCCATTGTTAAGTGCATTTCTGGTGGAAGATGTTCAAATAGCTATAGATATTATAGATATTAATGCAACATTTTGTGAAAGGCTCTCATTGTGCCACTGTGCAAATATAGATTATAAAGTGATCTGTACATTGTTGGTATGATCTGCATGTTGCTAGGAACTTGTAATCATTTTTAGGATTTAGCATTCACCTAGGCTACTTAGGAAGTTTGCCAAATCTTTAATGTTTAACTAAAATGCTCATCCACACTGGAATGGTTGTACTCAGACCAACTCTATTGCTGGGCATCAGTGGCGCTGGCGTTTGGGTTCCACACTTGAACAGTAAACAAAAAAAGTAAAAAATAGCCTCCCTCATTTAATACCCCATACATTTTCACCTGGAAGTTTATTGATCCGTTTGTTTGTACGTGGCAGTAAAGCAGACCATAATATATAAACAGACCGTAAAAAGCTGGCCGACAAACTAAAAAAATGTAGAGGGGAGCAATAGAAATAGTAAACAGAACTATAGTAAAAATGCACGCGTTGTGCCTCTAACACTGACACTACCACAGCAGTATTCTGCTTTCTCCACTCACAAACTGCACAGGAGGACAGACTTGTATGGATGCATGATCAGTAAGCGGATTGTAGCCGTGGTTTAAGTACTAATAGTTTAGGGAGGAGATCCATTCATCTCATCTGGTAAATGGAACTGCTGCTTAGTGTGGGACTATGTATACTCCTGTTAGAGCATCAGAATTGACGGAGTCGTTTCCCGGCTAGGGCATAGCTTACTGCAGAAGCTGCAACCCCTAAGGATATGCAGCAAACACAACAATGTACAAGGTGAATATATTTTTATTATACAGCTGTGCTCAAAGGTTTGCAAACCCTGGCAGAAATTGAGATATTTGGCATTGATTTTGAAAATATGACTGATCATGCAAAAAAAAAAAATGATTTGATTGAAGTATAGTGATCAAATGAAGCCATTTATTATAACATAGTTGTTTGGCTCCTTTTTAAATCATAATGATAACAGAAATCACCCTAGTGGACCTGATCAAAAGTTTCCATACTCTTGAATGTTTGGCCTTGTTACAGACGCACAATGTGACACACACAGATTAAAATGGCAATTAAAGGTTAATTTCCCAAACCAGTGGCTTTTTAAATTGCAATTAGTGTCTGAGTATAAATAGTCAATGAGTTTGTTAGCTCTTACGTGAATGCACTGATCAGGCTAGATACTGAGCCATGGAGAGCAGAAAAGAACTGTCAAAAGACCTGCATAACAAGGTAATGGAACTTTATAAAGATGAAAAGGATATAAAAAGATATCCAAAGCCTTGAAAATGCCAGTCAGTACTGTTCAATCACTTATTAAGAAGTGGAAAATTCAGGGATCTCTTGACACCAAGCCAAGGTCAGGTAAACCAAGAAAGGTTTCAGCCACAACTGCCAGAAGAATTGATCAGGCTACAAAGACAAACCCACAGGTAACCTCAGGAGAAATACAGGCTGCTCCGGAAAAAGATGGTGTTGTTGTTTCAAGGAGCACAATATGACGATACTGGAACAAAAAGGAGCTGCACGGTCGTGTTGCCAGAAATAAGCCTTTACTGCACCAATGCCACAAAAAAGTCTGGTTACAATATTCCCGACAACACGTTGACGCGCCTCACAGCTTTTGGCACACTGTTGTTTTGAGTGACAAGACCAAAATAGATCACAACCATAAGAGCTATGTTTGTAGAGACGTCAACAAGCCTATAGTGAAAAGAATACCATCCCCACTGTGAAGCATGCTTTGTGGCTCACTGATGTTTTGGGGAGGTGTGAGCTCTAAAGGCACGGGGAATCTTGTGAAAATTGATGGCAACATGAATGTAGCATGTTATGAGAAAATACTGGAAGACAATTTGCATTCTTCTGCACAAAGGCTGCGCATGGGGCGCTCTTGGACTTTCCAGCATGACAATGACCCTAAGCACAAGGCCAAGTTGACCCTCTAGTGGTTACAGCAGAAAAAGGTGAAGGTTCTGGAGTGGCCATCACAGTCTCCTTACCTTAAAGGGACACTGTAGGCACCCAGACCACTTCAGCTAATTGAAGTGGTCCGGGTGCTGTGACCCTTTTGCACTTAGTGCTGATGTGGAATTATTAAAAAATCTTTATTGTACTTGTATTGAATTATTGTACTAACTCCATTTTAACTTTATACTGTGACTTCGTCCTCCATTTTGTCCTCCTAACCTGACTTCTTCAATCCTCCATTTTGTCCTCATGACTTAACTTGTTCATTTTAAAACTACATTACGTGACTGAACTTCTCAACCCAATTAATACAGTAGACAAAGACTGTGTTTCCTTCAAGGACAAGTACCAGGAGGTGCTGGCTACTCCTTAAGACTTGCTGGCTACTCCTTAGAGCTTGTAAGATAGTACAGTTTGAAGGCCACAGAACACAGTAGTAATGAAATGTTCTATTCATAAGAGACCTTGCACCTGGACATAAAGCCTGATATCATTGACCGTGTAAAATGACGCTTAGGACCCCCTTGTCCCCCACCCGTGTCCAGAATAATCCCACCTCTGATGGGTGGGCACGGGACTAACCTCTTAATTTTACTAACCAATAGGTAAGACACTAACTCCGTCACTTAACAATTAATCCAATTGATGATGTTTATTTGCTGATATTCTAATAATCAATGATGACGCAAAATGCCTCTTAAAAGGGCCTGCGCGCCCGCTTTTACTGCACTTGCCAATAAACTTTCTCGAAGTTATTTTAACCTGAACCTCGTGTGTCAGACTTAATTACTTCAGCGTATATACGCAATTTAATTTATTGATTTGGACAGGAACAGATAGACTTTGAACATTTTGGTTTACTTTCAAAAAGTACCATAACAGTGCTGCAGTGTAAAACATTCCAGAGAGTTCCAAAGAACTGCAATATTTACATTGAAGCTCTAAGTCTGCCCTCTGTGGCTTTCTAACAGACAGCCACTAAAGGGTTTCCGGAATCCAAACTGACTTTTGGTCCGTTATCTGATGCTGGAGGTCGTCACGGACCTCCAGCGTCAGATTTTCCCCATAGGAAAGCATTGTAAAATGCTCCCCTGTGGTGAAGTATTATGCACGCACGGGCATTGCTGTGCATGCGCATTAGTTCTCCTCCGTCAGCTGACGTCGGCGGGGGAGGAGCATGGGCGGAGCCTGACCCAGTGCCGAGCGACATTGGCGCTGGAATCAGGTAAGTGACTGAAGTGGTTTTAACCCCTTCAGCACCATGGGAAGGGATCCCGAGTGGGGGGGGGGGGGGGGGGGGGGGGAACACACCTATTTACCCTATAGTGCCAGGAAAACGTGTTTGTTTTCCTGTCACTATAGGATCCCTTTAATATCATCGAGCCACTCTGGGGAGATCTCAAACGTGCGGTTCATACAACACGACCAACTACTTTGCATGATCTGGAGGCATTTTGCTATACCACCTGCAAGAATTAGGGGCCTCATAGACAACTATTACAAAAGACTGCATGTGGTCATTGATGCTAAATGTTTTTGAGCTCAATTGTATATTGTATAGCACAAAGTCTTCAAATAGCACAAACTTATTTAAAACCTCCAAATAGATAGCCGATTATGAGAGGCTGATATTATGAGTTTTGCAGTTTGGCTATTTTGGGGCGCAATTCACAATTTGGTGAATACATCCTTTTATCCTTTTCCCTTAAAACTTTTCATATAATCCAAGGCAGTAATCGGCACGAATAATAAAAATGATTTCCCATTGTGTGTTTTTACATGCCTCTTAAACTCATATTATTTGGCTCGTAATTGGAGCGAAGTAAATTAGCAGAAGAGCTAGATTACCTCTCGAGTGCTCGGTGGAATAATTAAAATAATTGGAAAAGACAAACAAACAAGCGTTTATTGAGACAGTCGAAGGGATTTTTTAATCTTTATATTTAGGTTTAAAGGCAAACAACAAAATACCAAATAAGGCAAAAGAGACAACATGTGTTAACAGTAATTTGTGTCTAGTCATCAAAAAGAGAAGGCCCTAATGTAAACATGTGTTGGGAATATAGCTAGGGTTTCCACAACCACCATGTTTCACTGAACACATATCACTTGTTCATGTTAATGGGCAACACGTGAAAAATGATTCCTCACCGGCAGCATTTGAATTGTACATACTGCAGGGCAGCACACTCCACATGCTGCCAATCAGTATGCATAGGTGACATGACCCTGGAAATCATGGCGGATATGGGAGACTTACATATATTAGATGAGAGATTAGGGGTTAATCTGAATAAGAATATTATGGACCGGAAGAAAGGAAGTGGAACAATAAGTCATTTATTATAGGAACACTATAGCTGTGGGAATACAAATACGGATTCTTACGCTATACTGTTCTACCCTGTAGAGGGCCCCTAAATTAAATTTTAAGAAAGGGAAAAAAATGCATTTAATCCAGTACTTCCCTATGATCAGTTTAAGAGGGCGTTTGAAATTGTCATGTAATGTGTGAAGACATCGAACGTCACATGACCGAAATCTGACACTGTTAGAGCAGCTGAAGCGCCTCTAGCGGCCATCAGCCACTAATGGTGTGTTTAGCTCTGCAATAAAAATATCTCAGAAATTGCAGTGTTTGACTTAGTAAGACCGAAATTTACAGCGCCACTACACCCAGACCACTGAATGGAGATTAAATGGTCTGGGTGCCTATAATTTCCCCTTAAATACTAAAATGTAGCAAAATAGTGCTGGAGCAAAGAGGAAAATTCACAGGATTATTTACTAAAGTTCGAATTTTCATAAATTAAAGTTTTAATGGAAACATTTACTCAAAATTAATTGATCTGTAAAATTCCCCAGTTCAGCCATAGTCACACAGGCAATTTTTTGCTTTTAGGATTAAATGTGAAAATTCTGAATTTGGTAAATATTCTGTTACTTCCAGACCACCAAAATCACCAAAGCTTTTACAGCCCCCCACCTGTGTCAAGAAATGTACTAAACACCGGAACCATGGAAAGGGAAATTTAAGGGCAAAATAATCATGGAAATGTTCCAGTTTGATTCTTTTAGACAAATATTTAGCATTTCTCAAATCCGATATAAAAGAGAATAAACCCCAGCAAAAAGGACTGGATTTCTTATGGAACTCACAGCTGTGTAGAGAGCAATTCAAAGATTATTCTACACCCATGTTTTGTCCACAGTGATTATATCGGCCTCTTAAAGGACCACTGTCACCTGAAAATGTCTTTTAATAACAAAGTTTAATAAATTAATGCAAACAGACTAATATTATTTTCTTCTAACCAAGCTTTAAAAGGTTTAGTTTGAATTACCACTTGAATATCTGTCAGCGTTTGAGTGTGGTGGCAGCCATCTTACGATTGCATCAAATTGCTAGTCTCTAGTCTGGTTTAGCACGCAGGTATTTCTGACTGCAAAGTGGTTTGGTCACACGGGTGGTGTGTCATCGTGCCAGCCATGGTGACCATGATGTTTGACGAGTAAGATTTTAAAGTCTTGCTGATACTGAGATTTATTTCCCTAGGAGAATCTTCAAGCCAGGGTTTGGCACAGAGCAGATACCCAAGGACAGAGACCCGTGAAATGAGAGTTATACCGGTAATGAGCCTTGCTTATAAAAGGGATAATGGATATCATTATATAACCTTTAGAAAAGCTCTCATTGTCTCTTGATGATATATTATCCAGTCTAAAACTATAGTTCAACCAAGTGTAATATAAACTGCAGGTTTTCTCCCCCCTGAAATAGTTAATCACCAATCCCTCATGTCTCCTTTATTCCCACTGATCCCCTCTCTTCTTCCCCTCTGTCTGATCCCCTATCGTCCCTCCACCTCACACAGACCATGTGTCCTCCCATTGCCCCTCACTAACTTCCTGTTTCCCTCACTAACCATCTCTCAGGCTGCTCTAATTGGTCAGTGGAAGGAGATGTTTAAGACACGGACTCGGGTGAAGTGTCCCAGCTCCGGGTGTTGGCGAGAATTTCCCAGTGTGTACAGCTTGAAACAACATTACCAGCGCTGCCAGGGGGTGAGTACCTACCTTCCTCACTTTATATTAGTCAGCGCTGCCAGGGGGTGAGTACCTACCTTCCTTACTTTATATTAGTCGGCGCTGCCAGGGGGTGAGGGAGTACCTACCTTCCTTACTCTGTACTAGTCTGTGTAGCCAGGGGGTGAGGTAGTACCTACCTTCCTTACTTTATATCAGTCAGTGCTGCCAGGGGGTGAGAGAGAACCTACCTTCCTTATTTTATATTAGTCAGCGCTGCCAGGGGGTGAGAGAGAACCTACCTTCCTTACTTTATATTAGTCAGCGCTGCCAGGGGGCCAGAGAGTACCTACCTTCCTTACTTTATATTAGTCAGTGCTGCCAGGGGGGCCAGAGAGTACCTACCTTCCTTACTTTATATTAGTCAGCGCTGCCAGGGGGTGAGAGAGAACCTACCTTCCTTACTTTATATTAGTCAGTGCTGCCAGGGGGTCAGGGAGTACTTACCTTCCTTACTTTATATTAGTCAGTGCTGCCAGGGGGTGAGAGAGTACTTACCTTCCTTACTTTATATTAGTCAGTGCTGCCAGGGGGTGAGAGAGTACTTACCTTCCTTACTTGATATTAGTCAGTGCTGCCAGGGGGTGAGGGAGTACCTACCTTCCTTACTTGATATTAGTCAGTGCTGCCAGGGGGTGAGGGAGTACCTACCTTCCTTACTTTATATTAGTCAGCGCTGCCAGGGGGTGAGTGAGTACTTACCTTCCTTACTTTATATTAGTCAGCGCTGCCAGGGGGTGAGGGAGTACCTACCTTCCTTACTTGATATTAGTCAGTGCTGCCAGGGGGTAGGGAGTACCTACCTTCCTTACTTGATATTAGTCAGTGCTGCCAGGGGGTGAGGGAGTACCTACCTTCCTTACTTGATATTAGTCAGCGCTGCCAGGGGGTGAGGGAGTTCCTAACTTCCTTACTTTATATTAGTTAGCGCTGCCGGGGGGTGAGTGAGTACCTTCCTTATTCTGTACTAGTCTGTGTAGCCAGAGACTGAGTGAGTACTTACCTTCCTTACGCAGTACTAGTCAGTGCTGCCGGGGATTGGTATACAATAATCTTTCTTATTCTGTGATACTCAGTTCTGCCAGGGATTGGTATACAATAATCTTTCTTATTCTGTGATACTCAGTGCTGCCAGGGATTGGTATACAATAATCTTTCTTATTCTGTGATACTCAGTGCTGCCAGGGATTGGTATACAATAATCTTTCTTATTCTGTGATACTCAGTGCTGCCAGGGATTGGTATACAATAATCTTTCTTATTCTGTGATACTCAGTGCTGCCAGGGATTAGTATACAGTAATCTTTCTTATTCTGTGATACTCAGTGCTGCCTAGGAGCGAAACACTAAACTTGCCACAAGTTCCTTTCCCACACAAGTTTCCTGTCCTGTGTTTGTGTTGGTCTCTTTCTCCTCCAGGTCGGGCTCTCTTTCCGTTTGCGATTCTCCTGTCCATACTGCGAAGCCGTTTTTGTCTCCAAGTCACAGCTGCAAAAACATCTGGTTTGGAATCACTCAGACAGG
The DNA here is from genome assembly GCF_036172605.1 of Pelobates fuscus. Lineage (NCBI taxonomy): Eukaryota > Metazoa > Chordata > Amphibia > Anura > Pelobatidae > Pelobates > Pelobates fuscus. The sequence goes on from NC_086322.1 coordinate 293,013,732, forward strand.
GGGGGCAACCGAGAGCAAAGACCAAAACAGTCTGCATTCAACAGTGGGGGGAAAGAGAGGTACAATGGGGTACCCCTATAAAACAAAACACTGTAAACCACTAATAGGCATATAGGGAGCGAGGGAGAGCATTGTCTGTAAACAGTGTGCGTCTGTATACATTGCAGGACATAGGGCACAGCAGAAATGAGACTATTCACAGTGTCAGTGTAAGGGGTTTTACAATGTATGTAGGATGAGTCTGTTAGTGTCAGTAGGGGGTATAGCGATGTATGTAGGATGAGTCTATTAGTGTCAGTAGGGGGTATAGCAATGTATGTAGTATGAGTCAGTTAATGTCAGTAGGGGGTATAGCAATGTATGTAGGATGAGTCTATTAGTGTCAGTAGGGGGTATAGCAATGTATGTAGGATGAGTCAGTTAATGTCAATAGGTGGTATAGCAATGTATGTAGGATGAGTCAGTTAATGTCAATAGGTGGTATAGCAATGTATGTAGGATGAGTCAGTTAATGTCAATAGGTGGTATAGCAATGTATGTAGGATGAGTCTGTTAGTGTCAGTAGGGGGTATAGCAATGTATGTAGGATGAGTCTGTTAGTGTCAGTAGGGGTATAGCAATGTATGTAGGATGAGTCAGTTAATGTCAATAGGTGGTATAGCAATGTATGTAGGATGAGTCTGTTAGTGTCAGGGGGTATAGCAATGTATGTAGGATGAGTCTGTTAGTGTCAGTAGGGGGTATAGCAATGTATGTAGGATGAGTCAGTTAATGTCAATAGGTGGTATAGCAATGTATGTAGGATGAGTCTGTTAGTGTCAGTAGGGGGTATAGCAATGTATGTAGGATGAGTCTGTTAGTGTCAGTAGGGGGTATAGCAATGTATGTAGGATGAGTCTGTTAGTGTCAGTAGGGGGTATAGCAATCTATGTAGTATAAGTCAGTTAGTGTCAGTAGGGGGTATAGCAATCTATGTAGGATGAGTCAGTTAATGTCAATAGGTGGTATAGCAATGCGTGTAGGATGAGTCAGTTAATGTCAGTAGGGAGTATAGCAGTATGTAGGAAGACATCTATTAGTACTGTTGGCAGTTTTGGAAACTGCAGTGCTTGCTTGGGGCATTTGGTTGAATTAGCTATATGTGGGGTGAGTAGAATCAGAGTGGAGGGGTCTCCGTTAAACCTGTTCCCTTTGTATTACTCCCAGGGAGGCAGAAAAAACCCCTCCTAGGGAGCGAGGGAGAGCATTGTCTGTAAACCGTGTGCGTCTGTATACATTGCAGGACATAGGGCACAGCAGAAATTAGACTATTCACAGTGTCAGTGTAAGGGGTTTTACAATGTATGTAGGATGAGTCTGTTAGTGTCAGTAGGGGGTATAGTGATGTATGTAGGATGAGTCTATGATTGTCAGTAGGGAGTATAGCAATGTATGTAGGATGAGTCTATTAGTGTTAGTACGGGTATAGCAATGTATGTAGTATGAGTCTATTAGTGTCAGTTGGGGGTATAGCAATGTATGTAGGATGAGTCTATTAGTGTTAGTACGGGTATAGCAATGTATGTAGGATGAGTCTATTAGTGTCAGTAGGGGGTATAGCAATCTATGTAGGATGAGTCTATTAGTGTCAGTAGGGGGTATAGCAATGTATGTAGGATGAGTCTATTAGTGTCAGTAGGGGGTATAGCAATATATGTAGTATATGTCTGTTAGTGTCAGTAGGTGGTATAGCTATGTATGTAGGATGAGTCTATTAGTTTCAGTAGGGGGTATAGCAATGTATGTAGGATGAGTCTATTAGTGTCAGTAGGGGGTATAGCAATGTATGTAGGATGAGTCTATTAGTGTCAGTAGGGGGTATAGCAATGTATGTAGGATGAGTCAGTTAATGTCAGTAGGGGGTATAGCAATGTATGTAGGATGAGTGTGGCGAAACCGACCTCGCCACGTGTCCTTGGAGGGGGCTGCTTGCCCGCCTCTTGCCTTTGGACTATGGCTCTGGGAGATTGGCCCTTTTACAAAACGTATTCGGCCCTAACAGAGTGCATGTCACTCATTCTGGCCCTTTAAACACAGTGGGGCCATTCGGTACTTGCCCTGTGTGAGCAGTGATACCCCCAGATAGCTATGCCATGGAGCCTATTCATATAATGAAAGACTATGGGAAAGACTTTGGCTCCATGGCAATTAAACTGTATTTGTGTGGTCTGCGTGCCATTCGCCTAATAATGTGCACGCAGACCTGAGCTATCTGGGGATATGTTACATGTCTGTGTTTAATGTATAAAAAGTAACTCCATATATTTTAAAACATAATCCTGTATTTAGGTCCCCACATGTGTAATGGAGTTTTGTCTTTGACCTGGGAGATAATTGGATTACTTCTCCAATTATCTCCAGGGCAGAAGGGAGGAAGCCAGGATGCATTGTGGGGATGTTTTACTTTTACTGTTTGAGCCAGATTAAAATACTGCCAGCCAGGGGGAACAAAAGATACTTTTACTAACTTTTGAACCCCTGGTCTGATTCATTACATTTTTTAATATGTTGTTCCCCTGAATGGATTGATTGTGGATATGTATTTTTATGTGAATGTGATGTATGGTTTTAAAGTTACAGAGTATGTGTGGAAACTGTATTTTTACTGTATGTAATAATTATGTTAATTGCTTATCTGAGGGGAGGGGATGTGTGGGTTGTACTGTTACTTGATTGGTTGTTTTATGCCTCCCCCTGGGTGTGTCCTGTATGTGCACAACTGTAATAAAAAGCAGGCTGGGTGTTCCAGTCCTCAGATTCTGCTTGACCCTCAAACCGATGTGTCGTCTCGTTTTTTGGGGAATTGGATTGTATGCTGACTGCCAGGAGTGTAAGCGGATTGTATGCTTTTCCTGTTCGGCTGATTCCAGTTCGGGAGTTTCCAGAATTCGTACAGTTCGCAGTTTGGGAGATTGGTGATTGCTGTAGCTGCTGGTCTATGGAAAAGGGGGATATCGCCTAAACTGGGTTTTAACCCCTTGTCTGCTGAAACGGTCCGTTACAATGAGTCTATTAGTGTTAGTACAGGTATAGCAATGTATGTAGGATGAGTCTATTAGTGTCAGTACGGGTATAGCAATGTATGTAGGATGAGTCTATTAGTGTCAGTAGGGGGTATAGCAATATATGTAGTATAAGTCTGTTAGTGTCAGTAGGGGGTATAGCAATATATTGAACAAAGAGCTGGGGGACCAGAGTCCCTAGTAGGAGAGTAGTGCAAGGGAAGGAGTCCCTACCTTTAATAATCCTAAGGACAAAAGTTAAAAAGGCAGGAAAGGTCTAATCAGGGGTATAGAATCAGGCTAAAGCTTTATAACCTTTTTCTAATATATGAGAAGGTAAATAGGTAATTGAGGGGGTGGGGGGGGGAAAGGGGGGAAAAGAAAAAGTGAAAGGGGAACAAAGCCTCCTGAATGGAGGATTAAAGTTGCCCAATGAATTTACCAAATTCCCCAAACTCCCCACCTAAAGAGAGCACTAAACCGTTCCCTATATACCTCGGCACTATAGTGTAAGTGCCTACCTATTACCTTAATAACCTGTCTGCCTAAGTAGCCAAAATAATAACTAAATAATAAGTCAATCCATAGTGCTACCTAAAGTGAACAAGAAATAAAAAAGTGAGAAGTCTAACTCCATATAGTTAGCAATGTATGTAGGATGAGTCTGTTAGTGTCAGTAGGGGGTATAGCAATGTATGCAGGATAAGTCTGTTAGTGTCAGTAGGGGGTATAGCAATGTATGTAGGATGAGTCTATTAGTGTTAGTAGCGAGTATTGCAATGTATGTAGGCTGAGTCTATGATTGTCAGTAGGAGGTATAGCAATGTATGTAGGATGAGTCTATTAGTTTCAGTAGGGGGTATAGCAATGTATGTAGGGTGAGTCAACTAGTCTAAGTAGGGGGTATAGCAATGTACGTAGAATGAGTGTATTAGTGTCAGTAGGGGGTATAGCAATGTACGTAGGATGAGTCAGTTAGTGTCAGTAGGGGGTATAGCAATGTATGTAGTATAAGTCAGTTAGTGTCAGTAGGGGGTATAGCAATGTATGTAGGACGAGTCAGTTAATGTCAGTAGGGGGTATAGCAATGTATGTAGGATGAGTCAGTTAATGTCAATAGGTGGTATAGCAATGTATGTAGGATGAGTCAGTTAGTGTCAGTAGGGGGTATAGCAATGTATGTAGGATGAGTCAGTTAATGTCAGTAGGTGGTATAGCAATCTATGTAGGATGAGTCAGTTAATGTCAATAGGTGGTATAGCAATGCATGTAGGATGAGTCAGTTAATGTCAGTAGGGAGTATAGCAGTATGTAGGATGAGTCAGTTAATGTCAGTAGGGAGTATAGCAGTATGTAGGAAGACATCTATTAGTACTGTTGGCAGTTTTGGAAACTGCAGTGCTTGCTTGGGGCATTTGGTTGAATTAGCTATATGTGGGGTGAGTAGAATCAGAGTGGAGGGGTCTCCGTTAAACCTGTTCCCTTTGTATTACTCCCAGGGAGGCAGAAAAACCCCCTCCTCTACACAGACATTCTAAACCGGCCATTCTGCGTCCCCCAGAGGAGAATGGAGCTGTCATCCCGCACAGCCGCCATGCCACACAGGGAGCCGATGAGGACTCAGGACGGATGAAGCACAGTAAGAAGGGTCCCTGTGCATCAGAGGGGTGAGGTGGGGGTACAGCTGATCTCCCACCCATTCTAATTTGTATTTCTTATTTTCATTTTTTGCCTTCATTTATTTATTTTTTATTCTTTATTTTTGGTTTGTCGACGCTTTCGTTGCACATATATCATTACAAAACACTAATGCATTCAGATTACATAGCACGGTTGCATACATTAGGTTTTACAATAGTTGGTTTAGATTCTTTTGTCTTATTGTTACCTGATGAGTTGACTTCTCCTCAGTCTATGCATCAGTATATTGTGCCGACAAGTTTTTAATTTTGTTGTGTTACTAACATAAAAAAACATAATATACTTAAACAAAGTAAAGCTAAAACGTTTCTATCGTTATATATATATAAAACATGTGCTTGATCTACCCTGTACCCCTATGTTCAACTGTTCGTATTGTGCTAGAGGACTGCCTTTGGGGTACCTCACAAGCAACTGTCATTTCCCTACGCACTACAAAAATAAAGAATTAAAAAAAACATAATAAACATTTCCCTTACAAAGTTTGTGTGAGACCCGCTGGATATATGAAGAGAAAAACCTGGGACTAGACTGGTGGTGCGTGTGTGGAGAGGTTCCTGGTTCAGAGGTCATGGTGGTTGCCTGTGTCAGAAGCAGGGGTCGGCATTAGTGTATATATAAGGGGTATCCCACAATTGGCCCGTTCAGGGTAGGAGTATGTTCCCGTCTCCGGCCGCACCAGAGGGTCGGGGTTAGGATTCTTTCTTATTACTGGGTTTGGGGCGAGTACCACTGTCCCTCCCAGCTCTAGATATTTTATCACCTTATGTTCTATGTGTATACAGTATTTGTCGCTGATGTGTGCTGTGTCCACTGCCGACAAAGCTATGGGAAAAGCGCTCTATTTATTCAGGTTGACCTTATAGCCCGAGAGTACACCATAATTCTTTAGTTCATATGCCAAGGCTTCCATGGATTTCTTGGGGCGTGTGAGGGTGAGCAGAACATCGTCTGTGAATCTTTCTCTACCCATGTGATACCCTGTATTAGTTGGTTTGTGCGTATGGCATGCAATAGTGGTTCGAGGGAGAGGACTAACAGTAGCGGGGACAGAGGGCATCCCTGTCGTGTCCCATTGCTTATTGAGAAGGGCGTGTTAGGGGCTCCTGTGATCCTGATTTGCGCTGTGACATTAGTATACATGGTTCTAATGGTCGTTATGTATGTCTCTGGGAATTTTAGGTGTGTCAGTAATTTGAACATATACGACCATTTTATCCTGTAGGAGGCCTTTTCGGCGTCCAGGGACAGGATGAGAGTTGGTGTCTGGGTGGAGGCCTGTTTCCATATCAGGTCTATATTTCGTCTGGTGTTTTCAAAGAGTTGGCGCCCCGGTACAAAAGCCCACCTGGTATGCGTGTATCAGTCCCTTCAGGAGGGGGGGGAGAGTCGTTCAGCGAGCACTTTCGCACGTATTTTGGTATCATAATTTATTAACCAGATTTTCCGGTTGGGAGGCGTCTGGAGTAGCACTATGGTAGCCAATGACATGTTAGGATCTGGAATTCACCCCTCCATCAGGTAATTAAACCAAATTGTCATGTGTGGTATTAAGTCGTCACGCAATGTCTTATAATATCCTCCCTTGAATCCGTGAGGTCCCGGGGCTTTTATGTCCTTTTAAAGTTGATGTAGTTCTGTCTATTTCGTCTATGGTAATTTCGCCGCCCAGGGTTGCCCCAGCAGCCGGGCCTAGTTTCGGTAATGTTAGCTTGTGTAGGTATGTTTGTATGGCTTCTGTAATGTCAGTTGGGTTGTCATCTTCCTGGGCAGTGTGGTTGTACAGGGCCTTATAGAAATCCATGAATACCTTTGCTATATCAGTCGGTGTTGTCATAGGTTTACCTATGTCGTCTTTGATAGTGGTGATGTGAATCTGACAGGGGCGTGGGTGCAGTGTTCTGGCCAGCATAGTGTCCATTTTGTTTGCGTGTTCGTAAAAAGTTTGTTTGGACCAAACCATGGCTCTGGCGGTGTCATCAAGGAGTGTTTTCTTTATAAGACGTCGCAATGTCTTTAAGTCATGGAGCTTGTCAGGGGATGGGTCCATCTTGTGCCACTGTTCGGCCTTTTTTAGGTCATTAAGGAGGGTTTTTAATTTTCGTTTTTTTGTCTTTTTCCTAGTTGCTTCCCTGATTAGGGCTCCCCTAATTACCATTTTGTGGGCGGCCCATATGGTCGCGGGTGTCCGTTTGGCCGAGGAGTTTAATTGGAAGTATTCCTTAATTTCTTTTTGGACGATTGCCGTAACGTTCGGGTCTTTAAGTAATGATGTGTTTAGTTTCCATGGGGACGTTGTGCATAGGTTATCAAGCTCTATAGCTATGTCAGAGTGGTCTGACCACGTGATTGGTAATTTACTAGGAAATAGTTAACGCGCGAATATGTGACGTGTGGTGCTGAGTAGTGTGTGTCATCAGCGTTGCTTATATCGTGCGCCCTCCAGACATCTATCAGCCATGTTGAGCAAATAAATTTATGTTCCAATTTGTCTTGGCTGCCTCTGCCATGGTAGCGTATTTGTCCGCTTCTCGTGCTCCTGTCAATGGCCAGGCGCAGCATTAAATCCCCCCCCCTCCCCTCGACGACCATACCGTGAGGTAGTCTCTCTAATGTGGCTTTGAGAAGGTCCTAGAACTCTGGAGTCGGCTCTTTAGGTGCATGTATGTTAATGAGGTGTATGGCGTGTGAGTATAGCGTTCCCGAAACTGTTATATACCGTCCCTCCGAGTTTTGTTTTACACGCGTCACATTGATGGGGCACCTTTTGTGAATAAGTGTTGCTACCCCATTCCTTTTACAATGTGTTCTGACTTCATGACTATTGGTGTATATGTGGTATTTTAATTGTAGGCTAATGTTAGAATGGTAAATAGGTTTTACTGAATGAAAACTATATCCGGACTTAACCGTTTAAGTTCCCGAAATAATAGGCGCATCTTTTTAGAGTGGTGATTTCTTGGATATCTTGGATGTCTTGGATACGTGACGAATGAGCTATAACTGTTCCCTCTATGGCCTGTCCCTGTCCCAGCCTATTCGTCTGCCCTCACCATCTGCCGTTGTCTCGTCCATTTTGTCACACTGCCCCCAACATCCAGCAAGAAAGTATTAAAGCATATTAGGGATAAAGTAAAGAAAGAAAGAACAAGTAAACTATAACAATAACAATTTATGGGCTAACTAATTGCCAGACTTCGTTGGAGCGCATGCGCCAGCACGCCCTGGCCTTCATTCATTTTCATTCATTCTCGAGCCCACTGAAGGACACTCTGTATGTGTCATACAGGCTCATTTTGGATGAAGTTGTAAATCATATCCACATCCCCTTTCCCTTACTCTTAGATTGTAAGCTCATTTGAGCAGGATCTCTCTTTACCGCTTGTCTATGTCACATTAATTTGCATATCTACACTTGTTTAATGTCCCCAATGTCTTATTGTAAAGAGCTGTATAATAATTGACAGTAATATTCTCTCTCCAGATGCCTTGCATTGAGAGAGAGTGTGTGAGCCAGAAGGTAGCGTTATTTCTTGCAATTTCAGGGATGTAGTCTTTATTTTGCTCCCTATCTGGAGTCCTTACATACTCATTCATGACGTCGGCCAGTATTGGTTGGACACTACGTGAAAATGGGCCATAAATGTCTTCTGGGTGTCTTCATGTGCTAGGCGTGTTTGTGGGCACACAAGCTGGGCTAAGTGATGCCATTCTCTGTAAAGTCAGCTAGCAGAAAGTAGAAACGATTCCCAAAACATGTCAAATGCAGGCAGATTTTTCTTTGGTCTACATTATTTGCCTAACTGTCATTCTGTGTATCGCTTTCATTCTCTGTTTCCGCTTTGTCTGTCTCATTCATTCTCTTGTTCACATTCTGTCTGTCTTGTTAAGTTTCTTTTTTTTCTATTCTGCCTGTCTCATTTGTCTTTTTGCTGCCATTCTCTATGTCTCTCATTCATTCTCTTGCTCCTATTCTGCTTGTCTCAGTCATATTCTTCTCCCTTTATGACTGTCTCATTCATCCTCTTACTCCCATTTTGTCAATTTCATTCATTCTTTCACTCCTTTAAAGTCAATTCAACTCATTCTTTTGCTTCCATTGTGTCTGTCTCATTTATTATCTTGCTTCCATTCTCTTTCATGCATCCATGATTTCTCCAGTTCTGTCCTGTTGTTTGTTCCACGATGATGGTTCTCAAACAACCCTTTTATTTTTTTCTTCTCCCTCTTGAGTCAGGAAGGAAACAAAAAACTCCCAAGAAGTTCACAGGAGAGCAGACTTCCATCACTGGTGCCTTCAGCCTGAAAGGTATTTACATAGCAATATTAATACTATGGTCTACATAAACCAATCAAACAATAAATACAATACTAGATTGGCTTCTATGCTTTCCATGCAATACCCAACCAGAAAATAATACCAAAAAACTAGACTGGTCTCTGTTTTCTTCTATTCATACCCAACCACATTGGGTATGAATAGTAGAGAACACTAGATTGGCTTCCATGTTCTTTATTCATACCATAGTACAGGAGACAGCAACCTGAATGTTAAAGAGACACTGTCTTGAGCTCCCTGGTACCGTCATTTCATTCAGCATTAAAACGTTTATGTTTTAATGCTAAACGAGAGTCCCCAGCAGCCCATCCCATCTTTGCTGCTTGGGCTAATGGGGAAGTATTAGCCTGAGCAGCAGTAGGCAGCTGTGATTGACTGAGAGGCACCTGACTGCTGTCAGCCTATCAGAGCCTTAACTGATGGTATTAATGGGTTTGACTACAAGGAAGTGTGTAATCTCTGCCTTAGCCACACCTCCAGAAGGGGCCGGACTGTGGGTTGCCCGGGTCTCTTTTTAGTGTTTAAACTGCTCTTATGTGGTTTAACACTGAATGGAGGGACAGTGCCAGTGGATTCCAGGCACTATAACGAATTCAAAAAGATGAAATGGTTATAGTGACTACAGTGCCCCTTTCAATCTATTTAAAGTTGGAAGGAAAATATGGTACTATCTTAGTAATTAATAACTAGTTGCTCTGCAATTAAAACAGGATTTAGTGGTAGGCTTTATTTGTGTGTACAAAGATTTAAAATGTAGAAGTCTTCAGACCACAAGCTTTACAGATATTTTCCTTACATGTATAGGACTCTCTTCTTCATGTGAACTTCCCACATCTTGCAGGTCTCCTTTTTAAGTGAATCGAATACCCAAATCTCCCCCAGTCTAAGCTTCATGTCTACAGATCTCCCAAAATTTCTCATGGTCTCATCCTCATGTGTAGATGCTCTGTAAACTTCCTATACCTCCCTCATCCTTAGAAAAGTAGGAGGACAGAAGGTATTATATTCTTTGTTATTTTCTAGGGCTGGGGAAAATGGAGGACAAATCTCGAGGGGGACGTGGAAGGATCGTAAGAGGAAGAACTGATGAGTCGAGGAAGAAGTTGCACAGTGCAAATGCCCGTCGGGAAAACTCTGTACCACTTCCAGGTAATTTACAACCCTCTGGAGTGTGAGATACATCCAGGCAAATTTAATGGATCAAAGAATTTCAATCTGAGCATCGAGGTCAAGCTTAACAATATCACACAGCAAAATCATGTAAAAGCACATTTCTAGGAGACCTTTTAGTCAGCTGTATTTTAGACATAAATTAAAAAAATGATGACCGTTTATATTACAATGATTTATTATAGTTTAATGCAGCAGTGGCCTCCCTTGGTTTTGCAGTCTGCAAGATCTCTCAGAATGAAGTCTTAATCTAGTCTTCAGAATATGAAGTACGGAGGTTTTATTCCCGAGTGGGAGAGGGGATTCATGTATTTGGATGTAAACAGATAACATGCATTTCTCTGTCCCTCCCACAGGCAGTTTGGAGGATGCCTGCCAGCGCCAGGTTAATAAGAGAGGCGAAGTTACATGTCCTAATTGTGTATCCGTCACACGCAAGACTATGGCTGGTCTGAAGAAGCACATGGACGTGTGTGAGCAGGTAGGATTGGCTGTGTATGTTCTGTGAGGGAGTTAGTGTACAGAAGATTTATTGGGTGTGATTTATTGGGTGTAGAGGAGATATATGGTCTGTCTGCGGGTGTAGAGGAGATATATGGTGTGTCTGCGGGTGTAGAGGAGATATACTATGTGTCTGCGGGTGTAGAGGAGATATGCTGTGTATCTGCAGGTGTAGACGAGATATACGGTGTGTCTGCGGGTGTAGAGGAGATATACGGTGTGTCTGCGGGTGTAGAGGAGCTATACTGTGTGTCTGCGGGTGTAGAGGAGATATGCTGTGTATCTGCAGGTGTAGAGGAGATATACGGTGTGTCTGCGGGTGTAGAGGAGATATACGGTGTGTCTGCAGGTGTAGAGGAGATATACGGTGTGTCTGCGGGTGTAGAGGAGATATACGGTGTGTCTGCGGGTGTAGAGGAGATATACTATGTGCCTGCGGGTGTAGAGGAGATATGCTGTGTGTCTGCAGGTGTAGAGGAGATATACTTTGTGTCTGCGGTGGTAGAGGAGATGTACTGTGTGTCTGCGGGTGTAGAGGAGATATACGGTGTGTCTGCAGGTGTAGAGGAGATATACGGTGTGTCTGCGGTTGTAGAGGAGATATACGGTGTGTCTGCGGGTGTAGAAGAGATATATGGTGTGTCTGCGGTTGTAGAGGAGATATATGGTGTGTCTGCGGTTGTAGAGGAGATATACGGTGTGTCTGCGGTTGTAGAGGAGATATACGGTGTGTCTGCGGTTGTAGAGGAGATATACGGTGTGTCTGCGGGTGTAGAAGAGATATACGGTGTGTCTGCGGGTGTAGAAGAGATATATGGTGTGTCTGCTGGTGTAGAGGAGATATACTATGTGTCTGCGGGTGTAGAGGAGATATACTGTGTGTCTGCGGGTATAGAGGAGATATACGGTGTGTCTGCGGGTGTAGAAGAGATATGCTGTGTGTCTGCCGGTGTAGAGGAGATATACGGTGTGTCTGCGGGTGTAGAGGAGATATACGGTGTGTCTGCGGGTGTAGAGGAGATATGCTGTGTGTCTGCAGGTGTAGAGGAGATATGCTGTGTGTCTGCGGGTGTAGAGGAGATATGCTGTGTGTCTGCGGGTGTAGGGGAGATATGCTGTGTGTATCTGCGGGTGTAGAGGAGATATACTGTGTGTATCTGCGGGTGTAGAGGAGATATCCTGTGTATCTGCGGGTGTAGAGGAGATATCCTGTGTATCTGCGGGTGTAGAGGAGATATCCTGTGTATCTGCAGGTGTAGAGGAGATATCCTGTGTATCTGCGGGTGTAGAGGAGATATCCTGTGTATCTGCGGGTGTAGAGGAGATATCCTGTGTATCTGCGGGTGTAGAGGAGATATCCTGTGTATCTGCGGGTGTAGAGGAGATATCCTGTGTATCTGCGGGTGTAGAGGAGATATCCTGTGTGTCTGCGGGTGTAGAGGAGATATCCTGTGTGTCTGCGGGTGTAGAGGAGATATATTGTGTGTCTGCGAGTGTAGTGGAGATATATTGTGTGTCTGCGGGTGTAGAGAAGATATAGTGTGTGTCTGCGGGTGTAGATATAGTGTGTGTCTGCGGGTGTAGAGGAGATATCCTGTGTGTCTGCGGGTGTAGAGGAGATATCCTGTGTGTCTGCGGGTATAGAGAAGATATACTGTATGTCTGCGGGTGTAGATATAGTGTGTGTCTGCGGGTATAGAAGGGTGCATTGGATGTCTGTGGGGATAGTCGAGGCATGTGTCTGTGTGTGTGTAGCAGAGATACTGTGTCTGTGTTTGCAGCGGAGACATACTGTATGTCTGTAGATATCTGTGAATGGGTATATGTACTCGGTGTAGGACATGTAAATTACCAGCCTATCTGTCTTGGTTATTGATCCTCTTGCCATGTCTGTGGGCTGAGTTTTGTTTACCAATTTCGACTAATGGTATGGGATGTTTGTATTTTCCATGCTTTGTATACACCCATGCCCAACAGTTGATCACTGTTTGCAGTTTGGTGTGTGTGTTGCATGCAGCAATGTGTTTTACAGTAAAAGTGTACGTAATCAGTTCTGTGTGTTTGATACCTGTTGTGTGTGTGTATGCGTCAAGTAGTAATGTTCGTCTTTCTATCAGCTGCAGGAAGCCTTGAGATGCCAACATTGCAGGAAACAGTTCAAATCCAAGGCTGGTCTGAATTACCACACAATGGCTGAGCATGTAAATAAGGTAAGATTGCAGTATTATCAATGGTGTGGTATACCACCTGTGTGAAATGGGTGAGTTGCACCTGGTATGTGATATGGACATGGTGTACCTGTGTGAAATGAGCATGGTGTACTGTGTCTGATATGGTCGTGGTGTACCTACTCTGTGAAATGGGCCTGGTGTACCCACTTTGTGATATTGGCATAGTGTACCCACTCTGTGATATGGGCCTGGTGTACTCACTCTGTGATATAGGCCTGGTGTACTCACTCTGTGATATGGGCATTGTGTACCCATTCTGTCATATGGGCCTGGTCTACCCACTCTGTGTTATGGGCATGGTGTACCCACTCTGTGTTATGGGCATGGTGTACCCACTGTGTGAAATTGGCATGGTGCACTCACTGTGTGAAATGGGAATGGTGTACTCGGTGTCTGATATGGTCGTGGTGTACCCACTGTGTGAAATGGGCATTGTGTATTCACTGTGTGAAATGGGCCTGGTGTACCCACTTTGTGATATGGGCCTGGTGTACCTACTTTGTGAAATGGTCATGGTGTACCCACTGTGTGAAATGGGCATGATGTACCCACTGTGTGAAATGTGGATGGTTGTCTACTATGTAAATCAACATGGTGTACTCATTGTGTTGGTCATGTTGCACCAGCTCTATGAGTGGAGTATTCTGTGAATGCTGTGTGAGTGGTGTATTTTGTACCCGCTCTGTGAGTGGGGAGTGGTATTCCTCAGTGTGAGATGATATATCTTTTGCAGTCTTCCAATTCTGAGGATGCACCATTAGACGAACAGAAAGAGAGGGAGCGTCTTCGCAAAGTCCTAAAACAAATGGGAAAATTACGCTGTGCAAAGCAGGTACTGGTTCACGGTCCACAGTAATATGTTTTACACATACACTTATTGCAGTTCATGCTGTGCATATTTAGTATGTGTTACCTATACAGTTTTGTGCCCCTTGCAGGATTGTACTGCAACTTTCTCCAGCTTGATGGGGTATCAGTATCACATGCAGCGCTGTGGACGAGAGCAGACAGAGGGGGACAAACTGTGTTTCTCCTGCCCGTATTGCAGCAAGGAATACCAATCCAAGGCTGGCAGGAATTACCATGTGCGCTCAGAGCACTGTGCGGTGAGGACCACAAATCATTGGCATGGCCAACTTTGTGAACGTAATCACTTGTGTGAAACAATCAAGCAACCACTTGATCTTAACAACTAGTGTGTTACACAGCTGTGCCTGATACAGATCACTAGTGTGTGACATAGTCCCCCCTGAGAATGATCAGTAGTGTGGTGTTTCACGACCCTTCCTAACACTGATTATTAGTGTGTGACTTGTCACTGCCTGATTCTGATGACTAGTGTGTAACATGGCACTGACTGATACTGATCATTAGTGTGTGACATGGCACTGACTGATACTGATCATTAGTGTGTGACATGGCACTGACTGATACTGATCATTAGTGTGTGACATGGCACTGACTGATACTGATCATTAGTGTGTGACATGGCACTGACTGATACTGATCATTAGTGTGTGGCATGGCACTGACTGATACTGATCACTAGTGTGTGGCATGGCACTGCCTGATACTGATCACTAGTGTGTGGCATGGCACTGCCTGATGCTGATTACTAGTGTGTGAAATAGTCCCCCCTGAGAATGATCACTAGTGTGGTGTTTCACGGCCCTTCCTAACACTGATTATTAGTGTGTGACTTGTCACTGCCTGATTCTGATCACTAGTGTGTAACATGGCACTGCCTGATACTGATCACTAGTGTGTGACATGGCACTGCCTGATACTGATCACTAATGTGTGACATGGCACTGCCTGATTCTGATCACTAGTGTGTGACTTGGCACTGCCTCATACTGATCACTAGTGTGTGACTTGGCACTGCCTCATACTGATCACTAGTGTGTGACATGGCACTGCCTGATTCTGATCACTAGTGTGTGACTTGGCTATCTGACCTAGTTTCTAGGTTAAAGCATTGCCTGATGCTAATCACTAGTGCATTGTACTACCATGTCTGATACTTATCACTAGTGTGTGACAGAGCTCTTTCTCAAAATAATTAGGAGTGTACGCGTCTGAATAATTTTACACCAACAGTAATCCTTTACAATTTCACGTTGTTGAAAAGTAAATGTACGCAGGGTTTTACAGTGTGCTCTCCGTAACTGCTCTACAGGCTCCTGCAAAGCCAGCAGCAGCAAAAGATGAAAGGGAACTGGAGAATATTGAACGAACACCCAGCGGTAGAGTCCGGCGCCAGTCGGCCCAGTTAGCGGTCTTCCACCTGCAGGAGATAGCAGAGGATGAACTCTCCAAGGAGGGAGGGAGGAGAAGGATGAGAGAAGATCTGGTTCCTGACAGTAAGAGGGTAAGATGGGCTAAAAGGATGTCTACAGGTAAGGCAGAGATGTGAGATACCCTAAGAGAGGAATGTTGTAAACAAAAGAGAAATCAGAAATTATGAAGATGGGTTAAAGAGCTATTAATGAAGCTCCATCTAATGTCAAATGGGGTATTCAGTTAGGATAATGATGATATAGATGTACCCCTATGATGATTCCATAATCCTTTATCCTTTTAATCCCATATAATCTCATTTAACACTCTTGTCACTGTGTTTAATACAGCTAGTTAAATACAGATATTACAAAAATCAAATATAACATTTTGGTATACAATCCATGCTCCCCTTGGTGCCAGGTATATCTGGGGGTAACATGAGAGTCTGACACATGTGTCATGTAACAGCTGAACTACCTGCGTCCCGGTCTGCCGACCTTTAACCCCCAGCTCCTGGAAAGCTGGAAAACGCGAGTGAAGGAGAACGGGTTCATCTGCTGTCCGAATAACGTGAGTGTTAGTGTGACATAGTCATGATTTCACGGCTAGTGACACAAAGTTTGCAAAGATGATCTACTGCTCGTCACAGTGACATACTGATAGTGGCACAGAGCTAATCGTGGGGCACACTGCTAGCGGCAAAACTCGTCACAGTGACACACTGCTAGTGACATAGTTACAGTGATACACTGCTTGTGACAGCTTATGCTACTGACACAGACATAGTCATGGTGACACACTGTTACATGCAACTAGGTGCAGCGACACAATGCTAGTGACACAGACATAGTCACTGTGACACATTGCTAATGACACAGAACTGGTTGCAGTAACACAGACATAATCACAGTGACAAACTGCTTGTGACACGGAGCTAGTGGCACAATAGTTGCTTTAGTGATGCATGGCTAGTTGAAGTGATTAAGTGATTGCGATCTTCAAATGCAGCCTGTTCCACTGATGTAAAATGAGCTAATGAGAGAGACAGACCGTGTAACACATGCTAATATTCACTTTGCACTTTGTTTCCACTGGCAGTGCTGCGAAGCGATATACTCAAGTGTGTCTGGACTGAAGGCTCATCTAGCAAGCTGTAGCAAGGTAATGAGTGTGCACTCAATGTGTGTATTCTGAGACTGCATGATTCACAGGGATAAATCAGCTGTCTTGAGCAGGGCCGGACTGGGATAAAAATTCGGCCCAGGCATTTTTTTATCACAGCGGCCCACTAAGAAGGGGTGGGGCAGAGAGGGTATGTTTTGTCGTCACTAACGACAAACACGCCCCCTTCTCAAAGTGCAGGCCAGGGCAGACCATGCGCAGAGCTCTGCTAAAGAGCTCTAGCATGAGAAAAAAGCCCTGAATTGTTTCTGCACAGTGCAAGCAAATTTAATAACATGCTTGCACTGTGTTTCCTTGCAACTTGTCTCTGGTGTCTCTATAAATGGATACCAGGAGACAAAAATGCCAGGAAAGAGTATTGTGCTGTGTTTGGAGCCTGCTTGTGGGATTGTGTGTGTGTGTGTATAGAGTGAGCTGATTGTGGTGTGGTATTGTGTAATAAGGTCGGTTTTAGTCGTGTTGTGTTTGTGGTGTAATGTAATGCATATGTGGCTAGGGGCTGTAGAGAATGTGTGTATAGGGGATGTAGCAAGTGTGTGCATACAGGCTATAGTGTGTGTGTGTGTGTGTGTGTGTGTATATGTGATGTAGTGTTTGTAGAGAGTGTGTGTTTAGGGGTGTAGTATGTGTTTGCTTACAAGGAATCTAGTGTGTGTATAGGGGATCCAGAGTGTGTATGTCAGGAATGTAGTGTGTGTGTGCGTGTGTGTGTGTATATATATATTTGGAAGTATTGTGTATGTGTGTGGTGCAGTGTGTTGGGGAGGTTCTGTGTGTATGTGAGGGGTGCAGTATGTGTGTATGATGGATGCTGTGTATGATGTGTGTGAGGGTGCTGTGTATGAGGGTGCTGTGTGTGAGAGTGCTGTGTATGATGTGTTTTGTGATAGTGCTGAGTGTGATGTGTGTGAGTCCTGAGTGTGATAGTGCTGTGGATGATGTGTGTGAGTGCTGAGGGTGATGTGTGTGAGAGTGCTGAGTGTGATAGTGCTGAGGGTGCTGTGTGTGAGAGTGCCGGGTGTGAGAGTGCCGGGTGTGATAGTGCTGTGGATGATGTGTGAGAGTGCTGTGTGTTATGTGTGTGTGAGTGCTGTGTGTGATGTGTTTTGTGATAGTGCTGAGTGTGATGTGTGGGAGAGTGCTGTGTGTGTGATGTGTTTTGTGATAGTGCTGAGTGTGATGTGTGTGAGAGTGCTGTGTGTGAGAGTGCTGTGGATGATGTGCGTGAGTGCTGAGTGTGATGGGAGTGAGTGATGGGAGTGAGAGTGCTGTGTGTGATGGGAGTGATAGTGCTGTGTATGATGTGTTTTGTGATAGTGCTGAGTGTGATGTGTGTGTGAGTCCTGAGTGTGATGTGTGTGAGAATGCTGAGAGTGCTGAGTGTGATAGTGCTGTGGATGATGTTTGTGAGTGCTGAGTGTGAAAGTGCTGTGATGGGTGTGAGAGTGCTGTGTGTGATGGGAGTGAGAGTGCTGTGTGTGATGGGAGTGAGAGTGCTGTGTGTGATGGGAGTGAGAGTGCTGTGTGTGATGGGAGTGAGAGTGCTGTGTGTGATGGGAGTGAGAGTGCTGTGTGTGATGGGAGTGAGAGTGCTGTGTGTGAATGTTAGAAGGTATTGAGTGTTGGGGGGGGTAAAATAAAATGTAGCATTATGTCCCCCGTCCCCCCCTCCCTTCTTACCTGTAGCCTGGGAGGTGGGGGGGGGGGGACGCTGGTGAGTGAGAGGGGGGGACCGGCACGCTGGTATCTTCCCTGGCGGTCCAGTGGGTGAGTGAACTCTAGCCTGCGAGGCTAGAGTTCACTCTCGTGAGATCCGGTCGTTGCCATGGCAACGCGCCGGCTCTCGCGAGAGGAACCCGCGGGGCTGCAAGATAGAGCTCCGCCGGGTTCTCTCCCTCCCTCCACAGCCGCATGTCTTTCCAAGGGGGCCGGTGAGGGAGATCTTTGATCTCCTCACCGGCCCTTTGATTGAAAACAGCGGGGCCGGTGCTCGGATAGTGCCGGCCCTGCATAGACCGGCAGGGGAGATCCTGGGACCTTCCCCTGCCGGCCTCGGCCCATGGCCACCGCGGCCCACCGGGCATTTGCCCGGTGTGCCCGATGGCCAGTCCGGGCCTGGTCTTGAGTGATTGGTGGTCACTGCACACATTGTCTGTTCAGTGTCCTCATAAAGCTTACCCCCCAGCTGTTGTAGGACTGCAGATCCCATGATGCCATGCCTTAAGGCTTGTAAAGCAACATGGAATTTGTAGCTATATATAAGACAGGGATCTACATTTTGACCACCCATCCCATACCACTGGGAAAAACGTACTCGTATTTAGTGATCACTCTAGATAACCAAATGCACATGACTGAGTGAGGTCAGTTAAGGTCTGTGACCGAGTGAGCATTGATTATGCCTGTAAGTGTCAGCCATTTTGCTCCATTGGCAGGGGAATCATTCGGTGGGAAAGTATCGCTGTCTCCTGTGTCAGAAAGAATTCAGCTCAGAGAGTGGAGTGAAGTATCACATTCTGAAGACACACTCACAGGTGAGTGCCCATCGTGTCTTGGGTTCATGCAGGCGCAAGATACCAGTAAACTTCCTTCTCCAAATTCAGTGGACGGGATGGACTCGCCCTGCCCGCCCCTCGATATGCTCAAAGTTCCATAAAGAAAGATCAGATTAGAGAAGTATTAATCTGTGAATTTGCTTTTACAGTGTATAGATGTTACATAGCAGAAGAAAGAGAGGAACTAGCAGTAGAAAACAGAAGTTGATGGTGGCAATGTGTTGCTCTTGTAAGAATTTACCTAGCAGTACTATAAAAATGTAGACTTTAATTAATATAACAATTAAGAGCGCAATGCCTATATGAAATTTGCAAATATAAATATATCAGTATATTATTGGTAGGGGTGGGGACACCCAGCCACAACACCAAATCCTATCGATGACACTAAAAAGTCTGTGGAACAAAATGGAACCTGGTAAAAATTCCCACGATTACCTCTAGGCTCAATAATATCCTTAGAAGTGTATTAGAAGATCAGGTAAAAATCCAGTTTGTATATCTAGGTGTAATATGGTTAATTTCACAGGTAACTTCATAGATAAGCACCAGCACACACTGATGAGTAGCTACTAAAGTTTAAACAGTGAGACCCGATATGGGTACTATAACCACTATGTCACTGCAGAGATAGCCGCCACCTGCGGTTAGAAATGTAAAGATTTGGTGCATATTGAGTAAACAATAGTGGTTGCAGGACTCTGTGGGAATAGTATTTGTATCAATAGCTGCAATGTGAATTCACAAAGTAGCAATATTAGGTAAACAAACGTATCCGCTACTTTTATCTTTTCTTCCCATATAAGGGCAATACACTATTATTATTATTATTATTATTATTATTATTGCCATTTATATAGCGCCAACAGATTCCGTAGCGCTTTACAATATTTTGAGAGGGGGGATGTAACAATAAATAAGACAATTACAAGAAAACTTACAGGAATAATAGGTTGAAGAGGACCCTGCTCAAATGAGCTTACAGTCTATAGGAGGTGGGGTATTAGAAACATTAGGATAGGAAATATCAAGTAGGAGTGAAGCAGAGCTGGAGGAGAGAGCAAAGCACTATCCCATAGGAGAGCAAGAGACAGGTTGTAAGGGAGAGATTACTCTGGGAGGCCATACGCTTTGCTGAAGAGATGGGTTTTAAGGCCCTTCTTAAATGATTGAAGACTAGGGGAGAGTCTGATGGCAGTAGGCAAGTTATTCCATAGGAGAGGAGCCGCCCGTGAGAGGTCCTGCAATCTGTCAGCTGCAATCTGTCAGCTGCAAAATATAAATGACATAGCATTTTACAAATTTCTACTACAGTGGGATAATATATTTCTCCCATTTATTCTACTTATTCCCTAGTGCAGGGGTAGTCAACCTTTTAGCAGCACTGTGCCGATATAGGATTGTGATGTCCCGTAGCGTGCCGATCCTATTTTTTTTCAATTTAGGTGTGTGTGCTGCCGTATTCTGCTTGTGTTATTTTTACTGTAATTGCTTTGTATCCTTGTATTTGTGCGTATATGAGCTATTATATTGTATATGTTCATTAGTAGTTTATGGTATCGTGTATGATACATATGAATGTGGGCTGTGTATGAGGGCTGCTTGTGGAATTATGTGTGGATGGATATGTCACATTGTGTGTTTAGTAGTGTGTGGGGGCTGTTTGGGGTATTGCATGTGAGAGGCTGCATGTGGGATTGTGTGCATGTATGTGGATTGTGTTGCGTTAGTGGGGATTGTGTGTATGTTTGTGTGTGGGCTGTTCATATTATTTGTATGAGGGGAGGCTTACTCTGCAGGTCTGTGTATATTTAGCAGTGTGGGTGACTTCCCTGGGTTCCAGTGGAGACCAGGCTGGCCAGGTACAGGTCAAGGACAGGAGCTGCAACAGTAGCTGCAGGCTGCTCTACTACAGTGTGGATTCCCATTCACAAGTGCTAGGAGGAACTGATCTGAGATCACTTACTCTATGTGCTGCAGTGCATACATTGAGGATTTTCCTTCACCACCTTTTCATATTAGCAGATATCTGAAGTTTCACTGAGACTCCTGATAGGCCAGAGCCTGTTTGGCTCTAGCAGCCTTGAGTGCCGTGCAAAGACACCTCGAGTGCCGTGCATGGCACTAGTGCCGTAGGTTGCCTACCCCTGCCCTAGTGTATTGGCTTATGTATATGACAGAACCTTTACTAGATTATTTCTACTCAGCTATTTTTTTTATTTTTCTTGCCCTTATATGGGAAGAAAAGATACAAGTAGCTGATACATTTGTTTACCTAATATTGCTACTTTGTGAATTCACATTGCAGCTATTACAAATACTATTCCCACAGAGTCCTGCAACCACTATTGTTTACTCAATAGGCACCAAATCTTCGAAATATGGTTAATTAACCACACCACCATTTGTCTCCCTAGAACTGGTTCCGAGTTTCTTCAGTCTCTTCAACCCCCAAAAGAAAAGCAACGTTGAATTTTCCTGACACCGAGTCTGAAGCAGTAACAATGGGCAAAAATCTAAAGAGGAGACCCCCTGCAGCCATCACAGCCCCCACAGCAACCCTAACTAAAGAACTACCCCTTGTAATAAAAACTAACCCCATGAAACTAACGAGTAAACCTGCTGGACATGCTCATAGCTTGAGTTTCAAGGGAACATCGAGGAAGGGCTTCCCAACCAGAGGACAAAAATAACACAGCTGGCTGTGATACCTATTTGGCCAGAACTTCAGATCAGACATCCAGGAGCCTACAATACTTACAACCAACACAACACATATATGTTTCAGTCAAATGCTCCTGAGCATCAGCTGCATCTTTTGGACCAACTATAACCTCTTACTTGGTCAAGTGGACAATAATCGATCATTAGGTCTGAGAATGGATTACTTTGATGTGGACGGTCCTGTGTACAGTGATCAGTGGACATGTCTACCGTGGTATGCTTTATGTGACCTTAAAACATGAGGGCAAAGGCAATAACCTAAAGTTTAATGTGAGCACCTTAAACGTGAATGACACTTCAAGTATATATGTTTCTACACAGTGAATAGTTTGGTTAAAGCATAGACCGTGGGAGACCAGACAGGACAATCCATTTTTTGTTAGTCTTCATTACCCAGAATTCTCTGCCAGTCACTGACTGGTGGAAAATTCTGGGAAACGCAGGTCAAAAAACAGAGCACAATGCAATGGTTTAACATACTTCGTGTGAATGAATCCAGTCAAAATGGCTCCTGTTGCCCAAGTCACTTTGGATAAAAATGTATCTCCACGCAACTTATCGCACTTGCAAATCAGAGGAACTCCCAGAAATACTGCTTGCTGCACACATACGCACATTCCTAGTAAATATACATGCCTGGCTTTTATCCATTTTACTGTATCATGTCTCCCTTTGTTTACAACCACAGAAGCCTACACTCTAATATCTACACTTAAAAATCAAACAATTGTATAAAAAGACATACAGATCTTGCCTAAGAGACTCTGCTTTTCTCTATATCTGAAGTCAGCTGCTGATTTAACCCTTGTTATGCAGAGATGGTGTACCTATAATTACCCACCCATTCCTGTCCAAGTAAATGAGTATCGCTGTCATATCTTACAGATGAGCATACTAACTTATAGTAACACAATAACCTATAGATACATGTCAGATTGTAAGCTCTTGTGGCCAGATAGTTTTACCCGCACATTTTTATATTTCAGAGGAGGGATGTTGAAGAAATGTAGCAGTAAATCGCCTTTCCTCTAAGCATTTATTTTGTAAGCAAATCAGCACTGAAACTGTTAGGGAAAG
Organism: Pelobates fuscus; assembly: GCF_036172605.1. Taxonomy (NCBI): domain Eukaryota; kingdom Metazoa; phylum Chordata; class Amphibia; order Anura; family Pelobatidae; genus Pelobates; species Pelobates fuscus. The sequence continues at coordinate 293,036,536 of NC_086322.1, forward strand.
AATGTTTTCAACAGTCACACCCTGAAGTTACAAAAGTTAGCCAATGCAAAATTCAGGGTTTGGTTGTTGTGAAGGTCTTTCCTTGCTGCTCCAAGATAGAACTGCTAAAATATGTTTTGTGGCAATACTGACTAGCAGTTACATGCACAGTATCAATACATGAATATTTATAATGTATATTTGTTGCACATTTGTTAGTTTTATAAAGCATACTGTCAAACCATATCATAGAAAAGACTGTATACAATCTAATATCCCCAGGCTGTGGTACATCGCAGCCTTCCACTTAATATGCAAACGTGCAATTCTATAATAAATGTTATGGGGTCTTGGGGGAGGTGGGGGTGGGGGGGTTGTTCTTTTTGATCTAATCAGAATTTTGTGTTTGCAGTAAACGAGGGTAAAAGTGTGTAGCACACTGTTAAAAAAAATCTACAGTTTATTCCTATCAAGTTAGCTGGTGAAATATGTGCTCCTAAAATATTAAAATAAACCTATTTACAGAAAACAAACTGTGTCAAACAAACTTATGTCATTTTAATTTATTTGGCTCTGGCGTTTCAAAGGTTTGTTTTTTCTATTCGTGGAATATTTCCATGCTTTATTTGAGTACATATTATTGGTATGTTTGGTAATAGTTTTGTCAGCTGGCGGGGGAGACCTAATGCACATGCGAGGCAGTGGCCACGCTCATATTAGGATTTCCCTATAGGTAAGTATCGTTCAGTGCTATCCTATGGGGGTTTTGGGTGACATGTATGTCCCCATGCATAGTGTGAGGAAGTCCAGCGTCAGGAGACCAAAAGTCGCTTTACAGCCCGGAAGTCCCTCTAACGAGTTAGAGGTGGAGTTAACCCTAGCTCTAGTGTCCCTGTCCCCTCCTTAGTACTACAATGTAAAACATTGCAGTTTTATAGAAACTGCAATGTTTACATTGCGGGACAGTCACTAGAGGCGCTCCATGCAGTTTCGAGGAGTTTGGAGGACACCCAGCCTTCTCAAAATCCCCATAGGAAATCATTGCTTCAATGCTTACCTATGCGGAAAGGCTAATGAGTGTAAGGAGCTCATCGCGCATGTGCATCAGGTCCCCCCACCGCCAGAGAAAGATTGTGACCTGCGGCAAGAGAGACCTCCGGGCTTATTTACTAAACTGAGAATTTAAAGTGAATTTAAAAGTCAGAGTAGCGGAAAAAATACCAAACCAAAAATAACTTTGAGAATTTTTTTTTCAGTTTGTCTATTTTGAAGTTACAATTGAAATGTACTTGAAATTCTGACTTGAGAGAAAAGCCCTGAATGTTTCAGCATTCGGTAACCACACAGCACAAAGAAGCATCCTCCATCAAGCGTTTACAAACATAAAGAGAAAGCACACATGCCCCATTTGGAACAATACCTATCTACATATCTACTAAATAATGTGTTTTGCTAATTTTACTTTTGTTGTATTTGGGCCTTTGAGTGTCCCTTTAACAAACATCTGGAATGACAAAGTCTGTCATTGAGTATACAACAGAAAAACAAAAGTAAAGACACCATTTGGATCACTGTCAACCCCATGCAAATTGTGTACAGTGAATTCAACCCAGCATAAAATAATTAAAGTATATTATAAATAATAACTCTATGACTATGAAGTCAATGTACAAAGCCATGCATACACCTCTAGACATGTTATAAAGGAGCAGCACTGTGCTCTATTCCATGGCAGGGCTATTCCCGCGAAGGATGCCGGGTGTTGTAGTTTATTTTTACAAGTGTGCTGGGAGTTGTAGTTTAGTTTGTTGACGCTTACAGCTAAATAAACTGGGGAGGTTGGTGTTTTAGACTCCATTTCCCGGCATTCCCCGGGTGGGCCTGCAGAGGTTGCCGGAAGTTGTAGTTTGTTTGTTGCCGTGAAAGTGAAAGAAATTACAGCCCCCGACACCCCCTCCCTCCCCCTGCCGCGGCCCAGGGAATGGCGGAGCCCGAGCGGGCCCGGCCCGGAAAGGAACCCGGGGGCAATGCAAGGTGAGCTAGAACGCCGGGGAGAGAGAAAACCGGTCACCATGGAAACCGGGCTGCTATGACATAGTCACCATGGAAACAGGGCAAGTACAGGATGTGGAGTTCGTACTCGGTGACAGACAGGACATACTCCGTGTAACTATACATGGTGACAGCATTACCGCACTGCATGATGGGAAGTTTCACCCCCAGCAAGTGTTCGACCCCCCCTGTCTCTCCCTGCCCAACCAGACCCCCCCTTCTGTCTCTCCCTCCACCAGCAGACCCCCCCTTCTGTCTCTCCCTGCCCCACCAGACCCCCCCTTCTGTCTCTCCCTCCACCAGCAGACCCCCCCTTCTGTCTCTCCCTGCCCCACCAGACCCCCCCTTCTGTCTCTCCCTGCCCCACCAGACCCCCCCTCTGTCTCTCCTGCCCCACCAGACCCCCTTCTTTCTCTCCCTCCACCACCAGACCCCCCCTCTGTCTCTCCCTGCCCCACCAGACCCCCCCTTCTGTCTCTCCCTGCCCCACCAGACCCCCCTCTGTCTCTCCTGCCCCACCAGACCCCCTTCTTTCTCTCCCTCCACCACCAGACCCCCCTCTGTCTCTCCCTCCACCACCAGACCCCCCCTCTGTCTCTCCCTGCCCCACCAGACTCCCCCTTCTGTCTCTCCCTCCACCACCAGACCCCCGTCTCCCCCTGTCTCTCCCTCCACCACCAGACCCCCCCCTGTCTCTCCCTCCACCACCAGACGTACACCCCCTCTGTCTCTCCCTCCACCACCAGATCCCCCCCCCCCCCCCCTGTCTCTCCCAGCACCACCAGACCCCCCCTCTGTCTCTCCCTGCACTGTCAAAGGTGCTACTGGAAAAAAATCAGTTCACTATTGTACTGCCATGGATTTATTAAAAGTATTTCTAATGCTTATTGTTATATGTACCGTATGTTCTCCTGATTTCTTTATGAACATTTGAACACTTTCAAATTCAATAAAAACTCTATTTGAAAGGAAAAAAAACTTGTAAGTGTCAGGTGCACTTTTTAGTGGGTCTGCCTGGGACTACAAGCAGAATCCTCCTCACAAAGAACAAAGCACCAGGCATGTGCTCTCATTCTGGTTAATTTTATCCCATAAACTACAGTGCAGAATCTGAAGGGTAAAAGTCACAAAATAAAAATATAATATACACATAATAGTTACACACGGAGGATACTGACACACATGCACATATACACTCAGAGGACACTGCTAAACACAATTATGTATTTGACACACTCACAAATTATTTTTATTTAAGTCCACCCAGCCTCCCTACCTTTTTGGAAAGCTGGAGTGGATCCTTTCCCTGAGGTTCAGTGTGACGCTTGTGTAGTCTTCATGCTCTGCTCCCCTGCGCGCTGTTTAGTGATGCTGTGGCCGAAGTGATATCATAATTCTGCATCACCACTGGATGCGCAATGGAGCAGTGCTGGAAGATCATGACGCTTCTACCTCCATTCTTCCCCAGCCAGCCTTCTCTTGGGGGGCGCTGTGGTGGCCAGTTGACCACCTATTGGCGTACCTCCAGGGAGTATGCGCACCAACGGTTGAGAAACTACGCTGTAGAGCAGTGTTCCACAACCGGTGTGCCGCAGCGTGGTTACGAAGAGGGGAGTTGCCACGGGGAAGGGAGAGCCCAGCGCAGGGTTAGATCTCCAGCTCCTCCAGGTGTAGAGCTGTAGACTGAAGTATCTGTCAGCGAGCTCCAGCCTATCAGAGCGTTGCTGCTGGTTACCATGACAACACTGTGAAACCTCCAGTGCTGGAGGTCGCGTGACCTCCACAGACTGGAGAGTTAGCCCACCGGACCACCAGGGTGGAAGCCCATAGGATCACCAGGGAATAGATTACTGCAAAAAAAAGTATTGTGTGAGCAGGCTGGTCACACTGTCACCCAACACTCCACACACTGTCACCCCCACACACAGTCAACCCCATTCACCGTGCCACACTCACATTAAACCTCTCTAATCCCGTAACACTCACTTTCTCTCGCACTGTCACACTCACCCCCAATCCTGTCACTCTTATCCTCCATCACTCTGTCACACTCACCCCTCCACACTCACCCCAACCATGCCACTTACCGTGTCACATAAACGCACCTAATGTCACGCTAACCACCTCTCGCCCTATCACACTCCCTCCTCCAGCCATGCCACATTTATCTGAACCCTGTAACAACCATGCCACACAACTGTCACATTAACCCTCCTCCCCTCGCCCTGTCACACTCCCTCCTCCAGCCATGCCACATTTATCCGAACCCTGTAACAACCATGCCACACAACTGTCACATTAACCCTCCTCCCCCCGACCTGTCAAACTCCCTCCTCCAGCCATGCCACATTTATCCGAACCCTGTAACAACCATGCCACACAACTGTCACATTAACCCTCCTCCCCCCGACCTGTCAAACTCCCTCACTCTCATCCCCCCTTTTTCTCATTCACCCCTCTCGCCCTGTCACACTTACCCATCCACAGATACGCCTTTACCCACTCTGTCACAGACCCCCCTTAGCAAGTATGCCTGTTAATAAATAGTACAGTAGTGTGCTCATTAACAGGCCAACATACTGTGATATTTATTAATTGGTACCTACTGTGATTTATTATTGGATACCTGATGTAGCGAAAGCCACTTCGCCACTGTGGTTTGGAGGGGGCTGCTTGCCCGCCTCTTACCCTGTGACTACGGTCCCTGGGCGATTTGGCCCTTTATGCACGGTATTTGGGCATACTGTGGGTTATTGGGCTGCCCCAGGATTATGGGCCCTCTCATCAGCCCATACGAAACTTAAACCCCATGGCGTTTGAACTGTGTTTGTGGCATCTAAACGCTGTTTGGATATGTTGAGCGCTCAGATCCAAGCCATCTGGGGATGGGTTGAATGTGGGGGTTCTGTTTAGTATAACAGGAGTTATGTATTTTTATGTCTTTTGGTGGTTGCTGGTAACATGTGCTTAATGGAGGCTGTGTTTGTCCCTGGATATAATTAAATCAGCTTCTCCATTGTCTCCAGGATAGAGGATTCTGGGGAAATATTTTGAGCTTCTAAAAACCATGCTTCCAGAAGGTCAAATGCACATTTGTACTAACTTTTGAACCCCTGGTCCAATTCGTATGATTTTTGAGTATGTTGTTCCCCCGAATGGATTGATTGTGTATATGTATTTTTATGCGAATGTGATGTATATTTTGGGAGTTATGAATGTTGTGTAAAAACTGTATTTTCCCTACCTAGGATCATTGTATTTCCTGTGTGTACAGATAATTAGTTTACAGGTAGAGGGGAGGGCTATGTGTGGGATGTAACTATTGTGTGATTGGTTAATGTACGTTACTGTGTGTCCCTCCCCTTCATGGGAGCACCTAATAAAAAGGGCTGCAAGCTAGCAGCCAGAGAGTTCTATTTTTACCCTCAACTTGAGTCCTGTCTCTTATTGGGGGAATCTGCTACAAGGGATTGCTATGCTAGGCATATTCCCTTGCTATAATCACTGAGCTCTTGTAAGAGCTTGTTCCTGCTTCGTTCTGAAGGGAGATAGCTGCAGCCTGCGGTGCTTATGGTGTCTGGTGGAGTGCTTGGAGTCCTCTGGAAGCGCTAGGAGCATCTTTCAACGGAGGTACCCAGTCGGGGTGCCAGTGGATCCGTTACACCTGACTTTGCATCTCTTTAACGGGCAAACTTGTGGTGTGTCGTGGAATTCTGGGAAGAACTTTGGTGTGCCTTGGGTGAGAAAAGGTTGAGGAGCAGTGCGTATTTACATTAAAAAGTCAGCAGGGACAGTCTATACTCACCAGAACATTATGCTGTTGTTGTTCTGGTGACTATAGTGTCCCTTTAAGAAATGATCCATGTCCAGGAATACATGGGAAATCTTGCGACCTTAAAGGACCACTAAATTCACCCAGACTGCTTCATCTCTGGTCTCGGTTTATTGGTCCTGTCATTTTAACCCTACAATGTAAAACATTCATAAAGGGTGCTTTTAATGTACAGACCAAATAAAACTCAGTCACCTTCCACAGCAGCTCCTAGGAAATCACTGAATGCGCGCACGGTGTTTTGAGCGGATTCCCAACAGCTCCCCAATATCGATGAGGAGCATTGGATTGGAGAATTGGCAGAGTGAATTATGCTTTAACCATGACCTAGTGGGGGGCAGAGGGGTAAGCGTGCATGGGAGCCTCATCACTGGAAAAACGCCATGCCTCCTCAATGACGTTGTGGGAGGTTGAGAGGCAAGGTTGGGGAGCTGCAGACTCCTATTTCACCCTTTTCAGTGGTCACAAATGTCCTCCTAATGCAGTGATTGAACCTTATCTGGTAATGTACTTGCCAACAGCATGTTGATCGATTAAATAATCAAAACTAGAGTAAAATAATTGTATATAATGGATATGGTGATTTTATTTGATATGTGTGATAATCAGTGCAGTTATAGGATGTGTGTTGTAGACTATGTATCCCTAGATCAGACATGTATCCTATGATCAGTCATGTGTTGTGATAGTATATGTGATCAGACAGACGTGTCCTGGGACAAGATGTGTTTGTTGTGATTGGTTGCGTTTCACACAACACTGACATGTTTCCATTTTTATAACGTCCACGCTATTAATATCAGACTGGAACCTAATCCCCGTGCAGAGGGGGAGGCACTATTTAGTTTGGATGAGCCTCTTTCTGCATCCAGGCTTGGGGGTGACAGGCAGGTGGACCCTGGGGGAGGAATGTAGGTGAGTTCCACTCTCACACTTACCTGAGCTGCTCTCACACTGCACCCCTGTCCCAGGAGTGATCCAGGTATCATTTGGCTGCACTCATCCTGTCCTAGAATTGCAGTCTGTGTGTCACTGATTAATTGATCCATAAGGGTGTACTGTCTTTCCTTCTCCCTGTTATTCCCAGGCTCGCATTACAGATGTTATTCTTTGTAAGATCCCATGTGATACTTCCCTCGAAGCTCTTTCACTGTTCCCCAGGCTGTTGTGGGCAATCTATGTCCGTCCTTTCTCCAAGCCGTCACTGGCAGTCTTGTTACAGACCTAGACAGTTTTTGGACGATAAGACAAAGTCTTGGATTTAGTTACCCATTTACATAATAAAGCTCTCTCACCCCTTGCCTGTAAATCTCATGAGTGGCATTACACTGCAACTTGCCACCCAACTCCACGGAACTATGACCTTAATGCATGCGCCAAGCAAGAAAGACTGTATATTAAGTGTTTGTCTCACTCCTTTTCATTTTACTTCTCTTTCACCCCTATTGCCAACAGCCCAGATGCCACCCACAGCCTGTTGCCCCCAGCCAGCTCTGTACGCAGCCCACGCAGACGGACAACCAGCCAGAGCAAGTCGGAACCTCCCCTACTGAGGACTAGCAAAAGGACCATATACACCGCTGGCCGTCCACCTTGGTATAATGAGCATGGAACCCAATCCAAGGAGGCCTTTGTTATTGGTGAGCATATGATAAATACTGCGTTCACTGAATTGATATGGTTCGTACCTTTTCTACAACACCTATCACTCTCAGACAGCCTTACCAAGGGCTGACTGCTTGATACTGCCCTCAATCCATTCTTCATCTCAGTGGGGTTTATTCAGTATCTTTTTTTTCTCTCTCCATTACCCTTTGGTGAGTGAAAATTAGCTCTGGTGTGAGTGCCATGGACCCTCCAGGCTTACAGTGGCTAGTATCTTTTAAAGTTGGCTAGCATAGAATTTGAAATTCTAGAAATAAATTGACTATACGGTCTCTTCTCCTCTCGCACGTGTATGGTTTATCCCTCTCTTTCTCTCTTGTGTATGATTATACATACAGATGACTGTGTGTTCTCTCTCTCTCTCTCTCTTCGATTCCCGTTAATTAGCAGCTCACTGTCAGTCTTTTGTCTGAGCGACACTTGCTGTCATTAGTGAGGTGATCCACAGCGCATAGACTTTACCTAGCGGGATAGAGTACGCTGCCGCACCACATCTCTTGGGAAGCGTTTCGATTTCTTGAATGAGTCACAGGTGACACAAGCTGTGTATTGAATCTGAATTCACTGTGATTTTTTTTTTTTTTTTTTTTTATAATTTTCCTACTTCGGTCAGTCTCCATCTATTTGGGTTTACCAGAAGGTAGACCCCCAGTAGAGAGAGAACTACAACTACCAAGATACTTTGCCAACACTGCTTATATCCCTTTCTAACTCTATAGTAAAAACAACCGTTTTCTATAGTCTCTGATTTAATACTTTATCTGTGTGCATGGCAATGAGGCAATTGATAATGTAGAAGTGATGCGGGATTGGAGGATGTGCAGTGTGTGTTCGTGCGTGATTCTGCCATGCAGGTGAACACGTCTCTGCATTTGTGGCTCTGGACACATAATCTAAGCTCTGCCTCGAGGAATACCAAATCAGAGGCCACAGAAAAGTAATTTCTATGTCAAGGTAAATCAGTTTGCTCCCAAGTTATGGTGCTGTGTGTCTCCATTGCTTTTATAAACCTGATATGTCTCCTTCTGTATTTCAGGGCTGGGAGGTGGCAGTGCATCCGGTAAAACGACAGTTGCCAGAATGATTATTGAAGCTCTAGATGTGCCCTGGGTGGTTCTCCTGTCGATGGATGCCTTCTACAAAGTATGTTGAGCTGTCACTGTTTGTTCTATGCTGTATCTGCATGGATCTAGACTCTGTGTGTTCTGTACGGTATGTATACTGGATCTAGACTCTGTGTGTTCTGTACGGTATGTATACTGGATCTAGAATCAGTGTGCTCTGTATGGTATGTTTACTAGATCTAGAACCAGTGTGCTTTGTACGGCATAAATACTAGATCTAGAACCAGTGTGCTTTGTACGGCATAAATACTAGATCTAGAACCAGTGTGTGCTTTGTATGGCATAAATACTGGATCTAGAACCAGTGTGCTTTGTACGGCATAAATACGGGATCTAGAACCAGTGTGCTTTGTACGGCATAAATACGGGATCTAGAACCAGTGTGCTTTGTACGGCATAAATACTGGATCTAGAACCAGTGTGCTTTGTACGGCATAAATACTGGATCTAGAACCAGTGTGCTTTGTACGGCATAAATACTGGATCTAGAACCAGTGTGCTTTGTACGGCATAAATACTGGATCTAGAACCAGTGTGCTTTGTACGGCATAAATACTGGATCTAGAACCAGTGTGCTTTGTACGGCATAAATACTGGATCTAGAACCAGTGTGCTTTGTACGGCATAAATACTGGATCTAGAACCAGTGTGCTCTGTACGGTATGTTTACTGGATCTATAACCAGTGTGCTCTGTACGGTATGTTTACTGGATCTATAACCAGTGTGCTCTGTGCTGTATATAAAGCTGACCTAGAACCAGTGTGCTCTGTGCTCTGTCATGTAAATGCAACACATTTAGAAATAGTCAAAAGTTTTCAAATTCATGTGTTCTTGCTGTTTGTGCACAAGCTCTAGAACTGGAATGTTGCATTTATGAAGTATCTCTTGTCTTCAAATCTTGGAGTATATCTCACTATACAATGGGCCCTGGTAAAATCCGTCCTAAATAAGTACAGACTATAATGAGAGTATATTTGTAGATCTAAAGGCGGTCTTTTCCTTTTACATGGCTGTCCTCCCACGTGTGTCTCTCAAGGCTATTTTGTAGCCGTCATTGATCTTACAAGTCCAATCAGTGCAATGCCGTAACCTAGAGCACTGCGGAAACTTCATTTGTCGTTTTATTACATTCAAAGACGCAACGGATCTTTTGAAGCTTAGAGCAAGAACGAAAAGGTCTATTGTACCCACAGGACTGTTTACTAAAGTGAGAATTCAGAGTAAATTTCAAATTTAAGGCCAAAGTAGCTGAGCTGAAAGCATCATTGACATAGAGATTTTTTTAGTTCGTCTATATTTACCTTAATTGTTGAATTCACTGAAATCCTCCCTTAAGTAAATAACCCTGCAAATGACCAGAATTTAAAGAGCACTCTAATTAAACAGTGAACACCTCTCTTGTATATGTCTCATTCCAACTTACATTACTAGGGAAAATGTATTCATACTTACCGTAATTTTCTTTTCCTGGCTATTTTTCCTGGCCGCATTTAACATATGGGTTAGCTCCTCCCTCCAGCCAATAGGACAGGAAAAACAATTAAAGAATTAAATTATCCCTGAGGTATAAGAGATCCCAGAAGACTAGGTTCCTCAGTCTAGTAGCAAGCTGATCCGACATAATAAAAATGGGTGGGCAACCCAAATGCTGCCATGAAAAATAGCCAGGAAAAGAAAATTACGGTAAGTATGAATACATTTTCCCTATTCCTGGCTAATCATGGCAGCATTTAAAATATGGGGAATACCCACGCAGTAAATACCACAGGGAGGGAATAGATGCTCATAAATATTTATTTGCTTTGCGAAGCACAAGAGTTTAGGACCGAAAGGCCAAATTGCAGACTAGAATCTGAAGAAACATCCAGTTTGTAATGACTAATAAACGTCCCAATAGAAGACCAATTAGCAGCTCTGGAAATGCTCTCTGGTGATACTCCAGACTCTGCAGCCCATGAAGTGGCAATCGACCTGGTAGAGTGTGCCCTTATATTCTTTGGAACGGGAGCTCCTCGGACCTTATAAGCCCTTGAAATAATGGAGACAGTCCAGGAACGGAGAGTAGAAACAGAGGCCGCTTCGCCCTTATGGGAGCCCCCAGGGACAATGAAGAGTTGAGGAGACTTCCTCCATGCCTTAGACCGTTGAATGTAAATCAGAAGACACCTCTTAAGGTCCAGCATGTGACACTTTTCTTCCATCTCGTCCGACGGATTCTGAAAGTAGACTGGAAGAATGATCTCTTGGTTCAGGTGGAAAGGAGAGACCACCTTAGGCAGAAATTCCGGTCTGGGACGGAGAACGACCTTGTCATGATAGAAAGTGGTATAAGGTTCTTCTACCGAAATACCTCTTATGTCCGCCATTCTTCTAGCTGAAACCAATGCCAATAGAAGCATGGTCTTTTGAGTCAGGAATCTCTGGTGGTGATGAACTATTGGCACATGGAAGTAAGCGTCCTTCAGATCTACTGAAATTAGCCAATCTCCTTGACGTACCATCGGTATGATAGAGCGAAGAGATTCCATCCTGAATTTTCTCACCCTCAAGTGAATATTGAGATGATGTAAGTCCAGAATGGGTCTCCACTTTCCTCCAGGTTTCTTCACTAGGAAGAGAGGGGAATAGAAGCCCTGAAACATTTGTCTGTCTGGAACAGGAACAATGACCCTTTGATGTAGAAGATCTCCAGTGTACTTAATTAACGCTTTTCTTTTTTGTGAATTCAGGGGCAAACTGGTCCTTATGAATCTTGATCGGGGAATGTCCATAAACTCCAGAGAATAGCCTACTGTAATTATGGACTTCACCCATAAGTCTGGGATCTCTGCCCAAACCCTTTGGAAATGCATAAGTCTTCCTCCTACCAAAGGTGTTTGGGCGTAGTAACCTTCAGAATTGCTTGGAAGGACGAAAGGAAGAGGTGTTAGGCTGGTTTGACCACTTCTCCAGGAGTTAGGTCTGTAGTATTCACGACCTGGCCTATAAGCCTTACTGTCTCTATAGGAAGGGTGTTCCCTATATGAACGACGTTCAAGAGGAGGTCTTCTTGGACGTCTATCTTGCGGAAGCAGAACCTGCTTGACATCGAGTGCTCTCTTGATGGCTTCTTCAAGGGGTTTCCCAAACAATACCTCACCCGAAAAAGGAAGGGAACATAAGTTATGTTTTGAGGCCATATCAGCCCCCCATGATCTGAGCCACAGTGCACGTCTGGCTGCAACCGAGAATGCCATAACCTTCGACATGACTTTAATTATATCCTTAGAGGCTTCTAAGAGCCATTCACTGGCTAGTCTGACTTCCCTTAAGGAATCTGCAATGTGTTGTCTTCTGACCCCTTTGTCCAAATCCTCTTCTATGTCCATGATCCATTCTCTCATAGCTCTGGACATAGCAGAAATAGAAACCGCAGGGTGACATCCAGTACCTGCTTCTAAAAAACATTTTGAAATGTCAGCATCAATTCTTTTCTCCATAGGGTCTCTCAGTGAAGCATTGGAATCTATCAGGAGAATAGAACGTTTAGCCACCTTAACTGAGGCATCAACCTTTGGGTTAGAGGTCCAAAGTCTGGAATCCTCCTCACGTATGAGGTATAATTTTTGCAGACGATTTTGCAAAGAAAGTCTCTTTTCTGGAGTCTTCCATTCATTACTTATAAGATCCTTAATGGACCTGTGTACCGGAAATGAAGGTTTCCTTTTACTGAGATCCCCGAAGTGTTTGTCCGCTGCTGAGGTTTCTAGCACCTCGTCAGGTAGTTCCAGTGTTCTTCTCACGAGAGAGATCAAACGCTCTATTGCTTTAGAGTCTAGGGGGCAGGAGTATTCCTCATCACTGGAAGACATCTGTTCAAAGTTCAGGGAACCTGAATCCTGTCCGAAATCTTCGTCTGAAGAATCGTGATTTTCATGGGGATATTCACATCTAGGACGTTTGCCTTTGTGTGATTCAGCAATGCCTTCCGCCACTGCTAGTTTTATCCATGAGGCTATATCCTGGGCAGAGGTGGATGCTTGTGGAGGCTGCTGGAATTCAGATTCTCCTGCAACTCGAGTCAAACCTCTTTTGCATAGCCTGCAGTTATCCAAACGTCTGGAGCCACATCCAATGCAGGCTGCCGGTTTATCCCTTCTCCTAGAAGGAGATCTAGGGCCTGTCCGGTCTTGAGGGCTGAAATTACAGAAGTCAAGAGACTGTACCCTCTATTGCACTCTTTTTATTATGGAAAAAATACATAAATCAATGCTCACCTATGACCTAGAATCGCCGATTTAGCTGAAGTGGGAGAGTGATCCATTATAAGAACACAAGTTCAGGCTGAGAGAAAAAAAAAAGATTGAGGAAAGGATATTTTAACAGAAAAAAAAACATTTATACCAAAGGTATCCTGGAAAGGGAAAAAAGTAATAAATAAATACCTGCAGAGAGAGGGAGCTTGATTCCCAGAGAGCAGTAAGTATTTCTTGAGGGATTTGAATTTCGCAAAATTTAAACCGCACTTTTCCCTTTAAATAGAAAAGGCGCGCTGTGCCTTTAATCGCGCATGCGCGATACGCCGCGAGCACCCGGAGACGCCATTTTTGATACTGACGAACAAAGGGCTACTCGCGTCCACTTAATATTGTGCATGTGCGGGCGTCCTGGTCCGCCAAACCAGAAATCTGGCCCCAGAATATGAAGATTCACCTGCAGGAACAGGCATTCAGCAGCTCTCAGGAGGATGCCAGAGGAACACTAACTACTCTGGCTACCAGGGGTCCCCAGCTACTAGGAGGTGGGTTGCATGTACCTGGTCTTCACATAGAGTAAGGCTGAAGGACATAGCCAGGTGAGCATAAAAAAAAAAAAATATCCTTGTAATAAATACAAGCTGTCCTGTCTGGCTAGGAGGACAGGAAAAAAAGACTGAGGAACCTAGTCTTCTGGGATCTCTTATACCTCAGGGATAATTGAATTCTTTAATTGTTTTTCCTGTCCTATTGGCTGGAGGGAGGAGCTAACCCATATGTTAAATGCTGCCATGGTTAGCCAGGAAATATTCATAACGGAAAAACAAGTAGTGGAATAGCGCTGTGTTTGTGTAGGGAAGGCAGCACACCTAAACGGGTAAGTCTCTCTCCTAAAAACCCAAAAGGAATAATAGAAATACAGAATAGGGTGCGCCAAGGGTTTGGGAATCAGAATAACTTTAAGTAAAACAAATAAAAGAAAACAGAATATACACTGTCCTGTGATAGTATAAAATCGTGTATATAAAATGAACAAACAAAAGGCCTTTGACAGGGTCGGGTGGGGATTTATGATGGGAGTTTTGAAGGAAATGGGTATAGATGGCCGGATGTTGACAGCGATAGGTTCTGTTTATCAAAATCCGATGGCGAGGGTGGTGGGTATAGACTTATGCTCAGATTGGTTTCCATTAAAAAAATGGCACCCGACAAGGGTGCCCGTTGTCACCAATATTATATATTCTATCTATGGAAGCTCTTGCAATTAGAATAAGAGAGAACCCTGATATTAGGGGGGTACCAACCCCTGATAGAGATCTAAAAATTAGCATGTATGCAGATGACACTATTCTGGCTCTTACAGATCCTACTAAATCGGTCAATAATTTGATGATGGAAATAGAAGCATACAGCAATATTTCAAATTATAAGATAAATACAGAAAAAACAATAGTGATGTTTAAAAATTGTATTAAAGAGTGGAAGAATGAATTTATAAAGACATATGGTTTTACGGATGCTAATGGTAGCTTTGAATACTTCGGAGTACTAATATCGGATAATATAGAAAAAATGGTAGAGCTTAATTTTACAAGGCTTTTGAAATCCACTGGGATATCATTAAAAAGTGGAATCATTTGTTTTTTAGTTGGATGGGAAGAATAAACATAATAAATGCGTATATAGTTCCAAGACGGACCTACTTTTTTTAGAATGGTTCCCTTAAAAATTCCCTTACCATGGTTGGAGATAATACAAAGGCTATTTAAGAATTTTATTTGGAAAGGGAAAAAGCCTTGGATTAGTTTAGACCAATTAATGAATACTATAGGGCAAGGAGGGGTAAACTTCCCAAATATTATAAGTCATTATGAAGCCACTATTATATACCATACCCAGTTATTGGGCAAAAGAGATTCTGAAAAAACTGGCTGGTTTGGACTAGAGACCCAATCATTGAATAGGAAGGAACTAATTAAGTATCTTTGGCAACCCAAGAATACTGGGAAGGAAGTTAAAAATATAATTTTAAATCATTTATTTAACAATTGGTTTACGATAAGGAGAAAACTAAAAATTCTGGGTAATATTTTTGGCTTTATGGAGATAGAATTATTGGAGGCTTTAATGCCCGACTTAAAAATAGATTCCTGGAAAGATCGGAATATTCAAACAATGGATGATATAATAATAATAATAAGGGATAAAATGAAAGATTTTTTTAACTCTGTCTAAAGAATTTAGCCTTCCTCAAGTAGAGGCCTTCTGGTATCTAAGAATAAAGTCTTTTGTAGGGAAATCTCTTGATAAGGGTAATACAACAAGCAGTGGTCTCATAAAGCAAATTTTTGGAAGTGAAAGTCCTAGGAAAAATATGGCTAACTGCTATGCTTTGATAAGGACATAATGTCTAAACAAATAAAAAGATGGGAAAAGGAATGGAACTTAAAAATTGATTTCACGATCTGGGGTAATATGATTTTAAAGGTAAAAAAATAATAATTCATAATACGATTTTGTTTGAGACGCATTATAAAATATGCTATCGTTGGTATTTAGTGCCAAGTAGACTAAACAGAATTGATCATAATGAGTCTGACATTTGTTGGAGATGTGGGAGTGAAATTGGAAGCTTTATCCACATTCGGTGGAGTTGCAAATTAATTAAGAAACCATGGGATGAGGTTTTCAGAAGATTATATGTCTGGGATAAAATTTTGATAGATCAATCTCCAACTTCGGCGCTTCTACATCTCCACTGGCCTGATATATCATTATATCAACAATTTTTAACTATTAATTCTTTCATGGCAGGGAAGATTCTGATAGCAAGAAGCTGGAAAAATTATATGGTAATTGATTGTAAACATTGGGAGAAACAGCTGTTGTCTCAGATCAAGAATGAGATAGTTATATATAGGGGGAACGATAATGTACAGAAATATGAGATGGGAATAAAGTGCTTACAGATTCTAGAAGACTATGAGTAGTTCACTAATTCACTTCCGATTTTTGAGATGGTAAAGAATAAGAGATCTATATAATGTATCCTACGGATGCTGTGTCCTTATCCCACTCTTTCTGTGTATGAATGGCGTATGTTAAAAGTAATTGTATAGATTGAATGTTAGATATTTATTGTTGTTGTTTTTTGTTTTTTTATTTTGGTATGAGATATTTGTAAATTATTCTTGCCTAAAATCAAATAAAGATTTATAATAAAAAAAAAAAAATGAACAAACAAAAAGTCCAGAATAAAATATAATAGTATGGATAAGTCTGTAAGGGTTTGCCTGTATCTTCAGGTTAGTGTACCATCCAAGTGTTCAGAATCCAGAAATATAAAAGAGAGAATTAAAAAACTCCAATAGTGAAATATGTATAAAATAAGATAAAAACTTGAATAAAAAGAAATCCAAATGGCCTACTCACATGTGATAGAGCTAAAACCAGCTCTAGTATAAAGTGCTTGCAGTGGATTTGATCCCCCACTTCAGGGATATTGGTGGAAGATATTGACCAGCAGATGTCTTATATGCAGGATATATGTGAAAATAAAAAAGTGCAAAGATAGTACTGCCTGTATAAAATAAATTAAACCAGGAGTGAAAATAAATAGGTTGTACTCCCATTTACCTGAGCAGATAGTCCGCTCAGTGTAATCAGCATAGGTGGTATAATCCCCACCTGGGATACTTTGTGAGGTCCTCACTGGAAAGATAAACTGGATGCCAGGTAACAAAAGAAAAAAGGTATATGGTACAAATATTGGTTGTAAAAATGACCAAAACCTTTATTTTAACAAAAACAGTAATAAAATAGACCCATAACGCGTTTCACCCACAATGGGCTTTTTCAAGTGGTAATCAAAGGCCCTTGTTCTACTTGCTCTGAAACTCTAACTTGCTCAGTTTTTCCTAAATCTCACAGGTACTGACACAAGAGCAACAGATTCAGGCTGCCAATAACGATTTCAACTTCGACCACCCGGATGCCTTTGATTTTGAACTGATTATCAGTACATTGAAGAAGCTGAAACAAGGAAAAAGTGTCAAAATCCCAACCTATGACTTCACTACACACAGCCGCCAGAAGGAGTGGGTGAGACAAGGCACTGGGGCACAAGCAGAGGGGGGCATGTTTGGCGTAGTAAAGGTGAGGTAAATGAATAGGAAAGAAGTTAACATGAATCTGTAAGGTATGCATTGGCTGCCTTAAAGGATCACATTAGGGTCAGGAACACAAACATGTATTCCTGACCCTATAGTGTTAAAACCACCATCTAGCCCCCTGGGCCCCTCATGCCTCCATAAATATAGTAAAAATCTTACTGTATTCAAGCCTTAGGATGTAAGTCTGCATGCTGTTAGACTCAGAAAAACAAGCAGTCTGCTGACATCATCAGAAGATGTGGCCTGATCCAATCACAATGCTTCCCCATAGGATTGGCTGAGACTGACAAGGAGTCAGATCAGGGGCAGAGCCAGCATGATTCAAACACAGCCCTGGCCAATCAGCATCTTCTCCTAGAGATGAATTGAATCAATGAATCTCTATGAGGAAAGTTCAGTGTCTGCATGCAGAGGGTGGAGATACTGAATGTTTGGATGCATTTTAGGCAGCCATGACCTAGGAAGGATCTCTAACAGCCATCTGAGGAGTGGCCAGTGAAGTTATCACTAGGCTGTAATGTAAACACTGCATTTTCTCTGAAAAGACAGTGTTTACAGCAAAAAGCCTGAATGTAATGATTCTACTCAACAGTACAAATTCAGTAATCTGTAGTTGTTCTGGTCACTATAGTGTCCCTTTAATAGCATTTTCCTACCCAGAATACTTAGCTGCAGCATAAGTACTCTGTACTGAAGTGATCTCTGGACAAAACCGATGTACTGCCTTGTTAGAGGTGCGTAATTATAGTGTTGCCAACTCTGCTGAATTCATGGTTTAATGATTGCCATTACTTAGTAAATCGCATAAAAGATGTATCCTGCAGGGTAGCGCTAGTCTAAATTCATCCTTGCAAAAGAGGTGGGAAGGGGCTTATTTGGAACGTTGAAGATGTAGCATGACTTGGCTACTTCACATGAGATGCAATTAGATCCCAACATTATAATAGCTGCACAAATTACTCATGCACATCGAGATTATCTGCTGGGCCAGGTAGAGATGTGAGTGTCAGGGTAGGAAGTTATACAGAATGCCAGTTTTACATAAATTGACTAGGATGGCATCACGTTGCCCTGCTAAACAATAACAGAAACTTTTCTTCTCCCCCCAGAAAACCCTGTACGGCGCCAATGTGATCATATTTGAAGGGATTATGGCATTTGCGCACACTGAACTCTTGAAGGTGAGCATTTGTGGAGTGAGGCTGTGAGCAAATCGTCTCTGCTTAGAGGCATCGTCCTTCCATATGCAGAGGATCAACAGGGTTGGAAAAGGCCCATATCTGCTACCTTCTCCTTTACATGTGAAGTCTGCCCTTCTTGCCCTTTTTATGATGTGCTCTGTTGTGCAACAGTGGGCAAAAGAGTCATTCCCTTTCGTAATAGACTGCACACTGATACCAGACCTTAGCACTTTACTCGTTGGCTTACCGGGTTATTAGAGATCATTGGACATTGCACGTTGTCACAATTGTACTGTCTCCATCAGAGCTATTGTTGTGCCAGTGTTTGGGTGGGTGACCTAATCTCTGTTCATCTCAATCCATGGCAGTATCACTTAATTAAAACACCTAAGGCCCATAAACATTGCAACTCGAGTTTACATGAAATGTCTTAATATCTTGTGGCAGCAGAGGGGCGGGGCTTCGCAAACCGGGGGAGTTTGGGTTTTGGCAAACCACTTTAAAAAGGAGAGACTGGCACTGTAATAAGGTCACTATCAAACTATGGGGTCAATAA
Source organism: Pelobates fuscus (assembly GCF_036172605.1). Taxonomy (NCBI): domain Eukaryota; kingdom Metazoa; phylum Chordata; class Amphibia; order Anura; family Pelobatidae; genus Pelobates; species Pelobates fuscus. The sequence continues at coordinate 293,055,333 of NC_086322.1, forward strand.
TTTCTGACTTAAAATAAAAAAAAGTAGAAGTAAGACAGTATACCTTTTAGTATACTAAAGACATTTTCTACATTGGGTACACAGGGATATGTATATATATCGGCATACTCACCAGGGGTGGGATGTGTGTATATATTTTTTTGCTGTTTTAAGTCACCCCAGGTGGTCTGTTTAGGTTTCCTTTGACACAGTAACTTTTTGTTATTTGGAGCATTTTTGTTGAATATTAAAATGATAAAGGATTCTTGTAGAGGAAACAGCGTTAAATTAATGTCCGTGGTGCAACAAGGGTATGTAATAACATGGTTTCACCCTCGTATGAGGCTGCGCTCCATTACTGCAAGGAATTAGCTACTCCTATCCCCACAGCTGTTGGATATGAAGATTTTCGTGGACACAGACTCTGATATCCGCTTGGTGAGGAGACTTCGCAGGGACATCTCAGAGCGTGGACGTGAAATTGAAGGGGTCTTAAAGCAGTACCACACCTTTGTGAAGCCTGCATTTGACCAGCACATCCAGCCAACCATGCGCCTGGCAGACATTGTGGTGCCCAGAGGTATGGGAAGAGAGTCTGATGGCAATTATTACCTCTCCTCACCTCATTTTATCTAATTTTATCTTCACTAACTCCCCGTCCATAAAGCTTCCCTCCTTTTAACTCTCCACCTCTTTCCTGCATTGATCTGCCCACCCCCCCCCCCACTTCTCCAATTACCAAAACACAGCATTTTAAGGGACAGTCTCCACCATGTGATGTTAACACAGCATTTTACAGTTTGCTGGGAGCTACGTTAAACCAATGAGGGTAACCAGGAGATTATCAGATACATTGCATATCTAGGAAACATTCTGATTTAGTCACATTGCTCCTCTGTCCCGAAAAGCATGAATAATAACAGAACAGATTAAAAGTATTCTTTATCAGTCCTCTGTTATATCAATCTCTCCTTGATACTGTTACGGTTAGTCCATATTTTCCTACTCCATTCCCTAATCTTTTGTAGATTCCAGTATCGTTCCCATTTTAGCATTCTTCTTCCTCTGTTTCAGGCAGTGGGAATACTGTGGCAATTGATCTGATTGTACAGCATGTACACAGCCAACTGGAGGAGGTGAGTGACTGATAATCCTATTGTCTACACTCCCAATCCTTAGAGACTCCTATATTCCAGTGCTCCATCCCAACCCGAACCCCAGAGACTAATTTCCCCCCAGCACTCCATCTCACCTCGTTCCCTAGAGATTTCTCTCTCCCAGAACTCCATCCCAGCCTGATCCTCAGATACTTCCTTTCAATTAATCCTGATCCAAACCTGATACCTAGAGACTCCAATCCCCCTACACCTGATCCAGGTCTGGTCTGCAATGAACCCATTTTCAATCTGTTACGAGAGTTGCTACATTTCCTTCCCAGCACCATTGTAATCCGTGTTTGATATGTTACGCAAGAGTAGGAGTGATCCTGCAGCTCGTCCACAAAAAGGTTGAATCTTCTGCGAAACATTGTGTAATTGGCGAGAGGTGGATACATAGAACCACCTTCATGCTGAGAATTAGGAAAAATAACTTGAGGCATTTCGGGGTGGCAGTAGGAAGAGAATTATTAGGAGATATGTGGGTTCATTTGGTTCCTGTTCTGGTGCAGAAGTTAACTTTCAGCTTAGGGTACTTTATAGTGTATTATACAGAATGTTAAAGGGTCCACTAGCTAGTCTGTCCGTCCAGCCATACATACACCTTACACTGTGTGTGTCTTTTTCCTCTGCTGCAGAGGGAGCTAAGTGTCAGGTAAGAGATTTTCCTTGCTGTCAACTTTGGGTGGTGACTGGTTAATAACCGATCCATGGAGTGAGACTGATGTTTTCTGTTAACTAGAGAGTCGTGGCTAAACTTCTATTAACCCGTTTGCTGCCATGTGGGCAATCAGTGTATACACACAAATGGATATTTACCAAAGTGTGAACTGTTTTAGATTCTTAGGTCAGCCATCGAATCTGCATGCCCAATCACTCAGAATTCATTTTGAATTCCTGACAATTCACACCGTAGTGAGTAACCATTACAGTGAAATCTCAGTTTCATATTTAAAACTTTGCCAAAACGCCTCCTTGGATGTCAGCTGTGGAGCTAACGGAAGTGGCAGGGGCACGGGACTAGCGCACGCTGCCTCCCGCCTTCACAATGAACTGTACTACAGCTCAGTGCAAAGCATAGTGAAGCTGCTTGACTGCACTCGCAGATCTAACACACAAGCCTCTGATCAATTCCCCAGCTCAGACTGAACGTCTGTGCAGGGGGAAGGGGGAGGGTTTGCAGGGGCTGCAGACAGCAAATCTGCAGCTTTTGCAAGAGTTTTTTTATTTTTTTTTTTGTTTGTTTTTTCATATATCCTCAAAGTAAAAACGCAGGAAAAATGCATGTATGTTTTCTTTGGGGTAAATGTACTAAATTGTTAATACACATTGCAATGGAGCGTTCCCTTAACGTTTTAGATCTACTTTCATTTCCTGTAACTATTTTTACTTAATGTCTATCTATTTCGAGCAGGCAAAGGCCTCAATTTAATAATTTTAGTTAAGATTTTCAAATGATCAGTGATCACAATCTATCGAATTATCATTATAAACTTTAATGGTGATTTCTGTAGATAAATAATTTGAAAAGCTGGTCTAACAGAATTAAATCAATGCTATAGTTTAAAAAAAGCTGCATTTTATTTATTTTCTGGCTTGGCTCCTACCTTTTTTCTTTTAGTATTGGATCTCTGTTTTCACATGAAAAGGTTAGAGAGCCCACAGTTGGCTTAATATAAATGGCTTTTAAATAAATAAAAATATATATATACATATCACACTGATGAAAATGCTGATGTGCCTGTATATGTAGAATGTGTGCATTCTACCACAACAGGAAACCCAGCAATTCAAAGAAATCGGGTAATGAAAACTACAGGCAGAGTAATAACGAGAAAACTCTAACTGACCGGCACCAGATCAAAGGACATTGTGTCACCTCAAAAATACTTTTTAATATACTTATCATTTCTTCAAGTAATGGAAAGAAATAGATTTTTTTTTTTTTAAATGAAGTATAAATAAATTAGAAAAAGTCATCCCTACCATGTGACCGGATCCTTCAGCCATATACGTACACCTTGGGTCAGACTGTATTTGAAAACCGATCGTTAGTCTCTATGGTCTTCCCTGTTCATGTGCAGGGAGTGAAGCTGGGAAGACCATAGAGTCTAACGATCTGTTTTTAAACACTGTCCGACCCACTGTGCATAGGGATGAGTTTCTCTTTTTTTTTTTTTTTTAACATTTTATTTATATTTATTTTTTAATCTATTTCCTATCAACACTGGATTAAAGGATTATTATATTTAAAATAGTTTGAGGTGACAAATGCTGAGAGCCCACAAATAGGGACATATGAGCTACAGTCCAGTTTTGTTTCTGACTCCTAATTAGGTGCTGACTGAAGTAATTTTTTTATTTATTTTTTAACCCCTTAAGGACATGTGTGACATGCCATCATTCCCTTTTTATTACAGAAGTTTGAAATAAGTCCTTAAGGGATTAAGCTCGAGGTTGAGGATGGCTAGGTTTGAACTCCGGTTGGTTATATCCTCTCTATTGAAGTTTTTTGGGGGCACCTCCAGTAACTACCTGATTCTGTGTCAGTGTGCCACCCTGACTATCCTAACCTTCCTATATAGCCCTCGGGTGTGAAGGAGTGACACTGGAGGCTCTACCTTGGTATTTCTCAACTTTCTCCAGTCTGTAATTTAAAGGGACACTATAGTCACCTGAACAACTTTAGCTTAATGAAGCAGTTTTGGTGTATAGAACATGCCCCTGCAGCCTCACTGTAACTGCAGGTGGTTCCCTTATTTACCACTATAATGTCTTAAAGCATAGAACTTAGCAGGGCTAACCATACAGGTATCTTAGCCATAATTTTATATAGTTAGTAAGAGATGCTCTATTTACATACCGTATTTATCGGCGTATAACACGCACTTTTTTCCCCTGAAAATAGGGGGGAAATCGTGGGTGCGTGTTATACGCCGATATCCTATAATTACTTACCTGTGTGCACACCTGTGTGCACACTTCCTTTCAGTCCCGCCGGAAACCGGAACCTGAAATTGAAGTTCCTGTACCGCGGTGCGCGCTGTGAAGCCGGCCCACGCTTCAAGACAGGTAAGTAATGATGGGACAAGGGGAAGGGGGGGAGAGAATACTATGGGAGGGGAAGGGGGGGGGGGAGAATACTATGGGAGGGGAAGGGGGGGGGGGGAGAATACTATGGGAGGGGAAGGGGGGGGGAGAATACTATGGGAGGGGAAGGGGGGGGAGAATACTATGGGAGGGGAAGGGGGGGGAGAATACTATGGGAGGGGAAGGGGGGGGGAGAATACTATGGGAGGGGAAGGGGGGGAGAATACTATGGGAGGGGAAGGGGGGGGGGAGAATACTATGGGAGGGGAAGGGGGGGGGGAGAATACTATGGGAGGGGAAGGGGGGGGGGAGAATACTATGGGAGGGGAAGGGGGGGGGAGAATACTATGGGAGGGGAAGGGGGGGGGGAGAATACTATGGGAGGGGAAGGGGGGGGGAGAATACTATGGGAGGGGAAGGGGGGGGGGAGAATACTATGGGAGGGGAAGGGGGGGAGAATACTATGGGAGGGGAAGGGGGGGGGAGAATACTATGGGAGGGGAAGGGGGGGGGAGAATACTATGGGAGGGGAAGGGGGGGGAGAATACTATGGGAGGGGAAGGGGGGGGAGAATACTATGGGAGGGGAAGGGGGGGGGAGAATACTATGGGAGGGGAAGGGGGGGACAATACTATGGGAGGGGAAGGGGGGGGACAATACTATGGGAGGGGAAAGGGGGGGACAATACTATGGGAGGGGAAGGGGGGGACAATACTATGGGAGGGGAAGGGGGGGACAATACTATGGGAGGGGAAGGGGGGGGACAATACTATGGGAGGGGAAGGGGGGGGACAATACTATGGGAGGGGAAGGGGGGGACAATACTATGGGAGGGGAAGGGGGGGACAATACTATGGGAGGGGAAGGGGGGGACAATACTATGGGAGGGGAAGGGGGGGACAATACTATGGGAGGGGAAGGGGGGGGACAATACTATGGGAGGGGAAGGGGGGGGGACAATACTATGGGAGGGGAAGGGGGGGGGACAATACTATGGGAGGGGAAGGGGGGGGGACAATACTATGGAAAGGGGGGACACTATGGGATGAGAGGGGGGACACTATGGGATGAGAGGGGGGAATACTATGGGAGGGGGTGGAGAATACTATGGTAGGGGGGGAGAATACTATGGAAAGGGGGGGAAATTTCCTGGAATTTCCTTCTAAAAATGAGGTGCGTGTTATACGCCGATAAATACGGTATATAAATAATTGAGAATACAATATAAAATAAGGATTGTCTTGGAAGCAATAGTCTTGTCTTTTAGATATTTATTATATAAAAATATAAATATAGACATAGAAAATCCATTATAGCAGAGTTTATAAGATGAAATTAAATGCTTGCAAATATCATTAATAGGTTAACATACCCTTCTGAACATGTCATCATGTCAGCCTCTCTGTCATTTTAAGATGGAGCAGCGTCTGTCTCCAAGTCTCTCCTCTGTGTCTTAACATTTAAAAAGTACACCTATTTATACCTTAGGTGTCGTCATTTTACGGTCACTGTAGTTCATATATGAAAAAGTTACTTTTTTTAACTTTATTCATTTTAGGTCCACCCTTAATTTGGCAAACATACAAGGCCATAACTAAAGGGTGCATACGTCATGGACATTTTCCTGACTTAGTTCAAGATGGCATCTTAAAGTCTGAATAGCTTATCTGTTATTTATACTAAGACGTAAGTGCACAGTCGTGGGAGATTCCCGGAAGTTCCATTAACTTGGGGTTACCACAGTATATTGTGTACTGAAAGAGTCGTAGTATAGCCTTGAAGCTTGTTTATGCATTATTGTTATTGTAATTCGTCTGGGACAAAATGGCGCAAACATAATATGTTTTTGCTTAAAGAAACATCTATGAAAAACAATATGTTCCATTTATAACACCTTGTCAGTTTGCAATATCTCTTAAAGACAAAGTACACAGTTTAAGAAATACAACATTTCATTCTAAAACTTGTAATATTCGCATTTGCCCATAACCTCACTGCTCAATCCTCTGCCATTTAGGAGTTAAATCCCTTTGTTTATGAACCCTAGTCACACCTCCCTGCATGTGACTTGCACAGCCTTCCATAAACACTTCCTGTAAAGAGAGCCCTATTTAGGCTTTCTTTATTGCAAGTTCTGTTTAATTAAGATTTTCTTATCCCCTGCTAACAGGGGTACTCAGCACATTACAGGTTACATTGCAGTAGAGGGAGGTACAGTAAGTGCAGTAGATATACAGTGTATGTATATTTTATTTATATAGCGCTAACAGGTGTACTCAGCACTTTACAGGTTACATTACAATAGAGGGAGGTTAGTGCAGTAGGTATACAGTGTATGCATATTGTATTTATATAGCGCTAACAGGTGTACTCAGCACTTTACAGGTTACATTGCAGTAGAGGGAGGTACAGTAAGTGCAGTAGGTATACAGTGTATGTATATTATATTTATATAATGCTAACAGGTGTACTCAGCACCTTACAGGTTACATTACAGCAGAGGGAGGTACAGTAAGTGCAGTAGGTACACAGTGTATGTATATTTTATTTATATAGCGCTAACAGGTGTACTCAGCACTTTACAGGTTACATTACAATAGAGGGAGGTTAGTGCAGTAGGTATACAGTGTATGTATATTGTATTTATATAGCGCTAACAGGTGTACTCAGCACTTTACAGGTTACATTGCAGTAGAGGGAGGTACAGTAAGTGCAGTAGGTATACAGTGTATGTATATTTTATTTATATAATGCTAACAGGTGTACTCAGCACTTTACAGGTTACATTACAGTAGAGGGAGGTGCAGTAGTGGATGTATATTTTATTTATATAGCGCTAACAGGTGTACTCAGCACCTTACAGGTTACATTACAGTAGAGGGAGGTACAGTAAGTGCAGTAGGTATATAGTGTATGTATATTTTATTTATATAGCGCTAACAGGTGTACTCAGCACTTTACAGGTTACATTACAGTAGAGGGAGGTACAGTAAGTGCAGTAGGTATATAGTGTATGTATATTTTATTTATATAGCGCTAACAGGTGTACTCAGCACCTTACAGGTTACATTACAGTAGAGGGAGGTACAGTAAGTGCAGTAGGTATATAGTGTATGTATATTTTATTTATATAGCGCTAACAGGTGTACTCAGCACTTTACAGGTTACATTACAGTAGAGGGAGGTACAGTAAGTGCAGTAGGTATATAGTGTATGTATATTTTATTTATATAGCGCTAACAGGTGTACTCAGCACTTTACAGGTTACATTACAGTAGAGGGAGGTACAGTAAGTGCAGTAGGTATATAGTGTATGTATATTTTATTTATATAGCGCTAACAGGTGTACTCAGCACTTTACTGGTTACATTACAGTAGAGGGAGGACCAGTAGGTATACAGTGTATGTATATTGTATTTATATAGCGTAATCAGGTGTACTCAGCACTTTACAGGTTACATTACAATAGAGGGAGGTTAGTGCAGTAGGTATACAGTGTATGTATATTTTATTTATATAGCGCTAACAGGTGTAGCGCTATATACAGGTGGGCAGCATAGTAAGTGCAGTAGGTATACACGGGGGGGGGGAGGAGGAGGGTAAGTGGCTTTTTTTAGAATGTTTTTGTTTTTTTGCAGTTGTTGCTGTTATTTGATATTACTTTTATCTCTTACATGAACTTTACGGTGGCCCTTTCAAGTCTCGGCACATACACGATCTCCTGTATCACTGCTTTATACAGTAACCGCTGGTGTATGTCTCAGCCTGGGTTAGGTAGGTGGGGGTGTATATCTTTCCACTGTGGCTAAAGATTGCTCTTAATGAAGGCAGGAAGCTGCCCACGCCTTCCTCTTTTAGCTCAACCTCGCATCTGACACAGGAAGGAAGCCCCCTTAGATCTCTTCACCTGCAGACTGACACCTCGGACAATGCTGCAGGGAGATTTTAAGACTGATTGTACCATGAACGATGGGACCGCACAGAGAGCCAGAGCATTGCAGACACCAGAAATAATCAGATTGGCTTCCATAATACCCCCTGAATCCACAGTTACTCCCCTCCTGCATCAAACACCACTTCTTAACATTGCAGAACTCCATATCATCTTCCTGGTGCTTTCACTTTCACCCTGATAAATAATTTGACCATTTGTGGCCTGTGGTGGCTGGAGATTTTAAACACAGCACTGCAAGGAACTTAATATGTACCGAAAGGTAATGCAAATTAAAAAGCTTGGGATTTAAAAAAAAAAAAAGAAAAAGTGGACATAAATTGGCAGAAAATGCTATAAACCTTTAAGTCATCCAAACATTGTTTAAAACACTGCTAGAACAGTTTGGGACATCTCAGAATTAGGCATCTTATTAAAAATGGTATTTATAAATATAAAAAGATAAAAAAAATTCTTAAAAAACATAAGAATACTTACAGTATTAAAGGCTATATTATGTATTGGTGGCTCCCGGGGGAGTACTGGGGACCCATGGGGTGGAACACTCTGCATGTTTCCCTAATCTTACAATTGCTGTCTTGCTAACTCAACACACTTAGAATCTAGGCCTTGGTCTCATGCTTATTAGTAATCTTGATCCAGACTAAGCTTCGGCTCTATCCTGATTACAAGCTAGACAAGCCTGACCTAACCCGCGTTTTAACGTTACTTTCAGTACTAGCGTATGCCACACACTGTTAATTTATGTATTTAGCTAATCTTGCTAGTGCTATTGGGGCATTGCGAGAATGTTTGTTTGTATTGTGCACTACAAAAAAAAAAAAAAGAATGTACTTATATCAAGAAGTACAAATTTGATGGAACGTATAATCCCACTAAGTAAATTTCAATCATTATAGATTTAAATACATTTTATGTATTTATTTTTTATTGGAAGAAGTGGCAAAACATTATTACAAATTGTGAAAGTAACCCACAGCATAAATCTACATGAGAACTATTTTAAACCTATGCATCGATGGTACCTAACTAATACTAGAATTTGGAAATTTAAAGTAATAAATCCAGATTATGCTGGAAACGTTTAGACTTTGACAGAACAATGATACACATGTGGTGGGATTGTGAAGGCTTAGTATCTATTAAACATATTGTAACAACCATATTAAAAGCGATATTACCCTGACACCACAACTGCTTCTGTTCCATCTAGACTGGGAGAAGGATAGAATGCTGATTGATTCATATATTTGTGGCTGTCAAACTGCATCTAGCCAAAAAATGTCCAGCCAGAAAATTGAATGGAAACATATTGTTTCTCAAATAAATTTTCAATTAAGAATCGAGAAGGTTTTTTTTGTTTTTTTTTATGCCAAAGGATAAAATGTATGCAATATAAAAAATATATGGTCACCATAGCCCAATGTAATTACAAACACTATATAAAAACAAATATAGATGTTTTATAGAAGTGATCTTGGCTGCTGGAGCATTCCTCTATCCTTTTTTTACTACAATAATAATAAATAATTGATCATCTTTGTACTGTTTGCCTGGAGATATCTATAGAACGCCTAGTCTTACGTAATATATGTTCCAGACCTTTGCCTTACCCCTGTTTATAAATATGTTAGTGAGAATAGGTATACTTTTTAATTTCCCACTTAAATTAACCGCAACTTGTGATTTTACATACGTGAAAGTAGTTGTAGCGTGTGATTGTGGACTTTTATGTTTGTGTTTTGTATTTGTAAGCACTGTCTATATGTAGTTTTTATATTTGAAATTTGTAAAAAAGTAAAAAATTACATTTATAACAGTTTGGTGAACTGGTAGTGTGCAGTGATCAGCAGAACCGGTATTCCCTATTGGCCATGGCTGGGTTCTCTACAGGGGGGAAAGATCATTAACATTTGTTCTTGTTGCATCATTGTGTCTCGTGCACAAAATTGACAGCAAAGAAGGAAGCATCACTGTGTCTCATGGCCAAATTAGATATATATATATATTTTTTTTACAAATCTTTGCAGTTAAGAGCCGCTCTCCGCTGATCCTCTCTGCACCAATCATCCAGTTGTCAAAGGTGCAGATTTGTTACAGTGCTTCGAATGTCCCCTTCAACGTAGAACTGAGAGTTTGACAGCCGATAAAGGCCAACTGCTCTGTCTAGTTTGCCCTTTAACTATAAAAAGAATAGACTCCCAGCGTAATGAAAAAGAATAGAAATCCCACGATTGGTCTGAAATGTAATTTCCTCCAACTTCGTTACCTCTTCTTCTTCTGGTTTAGGCATTTTGCAGAATGCTCGTACTGTATCCAATCCCCTTAGATAGTTGTAATGGTTCTATGATTTCTCTCCTGTATACTATATATATATATTTTGCTTTCTATCTCTCTCCTGATATGCATTATATAAGCCTTGGATTGTTCTAGTATTCGTTCTGTGAATATTCTGTAGTGTGATCATACCTTCCTGAACTTTGTCACAATACTCCAGATGAAGTTTTAAAAATGATCTCCAAAGCGACCTCAACAGCCTTCTTATGTCTTTTTCTCCTGTTTTATAACCTCATTTTATTTTAACTTGTTTGGGATCGTAACTCCATAGTTCTATTCCTTTTCTGTAGGTGTCTGTAAACGTCCACAGTTTACCCGGTCTTTGTAATTCTGTGCCCCAAATCCATCATTTTACATTTCTATGTAACATTTTAGATCCCTTTTACTCGTTTCCTAAAATCTGTACACAGCCATTTAACATAACTGATTTGGGAATTTTAAAATCGGTAAAAAATATATATATTTCGCCTTTAAAAGTATCGTTGATGTGATATTTCTTTGTTCCGTGTAATGTCTGCTCTCTTTTCACTGTCTCTTCTTCTCTTCGTGTTTCCTGATCCAGAGGAAGCTGCGTTGGGATATGTGAGATAATAGGGAATTCTGCACACGGTGTCACATAAACTAACTGTTCTCGTTAGTGTGCAGAGTTTTCATTATAACCTATACCTTACACACTTGCTGTGCGTGACATACCGTGTGTACATGTGTGTGCATGCCACGGATTGTGTACTTCTCTGACACACTCTCAGATCACTGCCTCATTGAGCTCTCCCATCTGGCAAATTCTCCTGAGCGTCTGGCCCTGGTTTGAGGGAACTGACTAACTCTCTCCGCCAGTATACTGTGGCCTGAGTTGTCGTACACTTGTAGAAAGTAGTATTAAAGGGACACTCTAAGAAACACAGCCCCTACACCTAAGTGTAGTCAGCATTATGCCTAGAGTCTGTGGGTGTTGTCCTATTGTTTTATATCAAACCGTGGTTTTACAAGAGCCGGGGCTGTTCCATTACCAGACAACGCCATTTCCTCAGCCGCAATGATAATGCAGAATACACAGCACTGATTAGCTAATGCCTCGTTTCCACTGAGCGGATCGGTTCGGGTTGGTACAGTTTGGAAGGTTTAGAATGGACCAGCCCATTCTGGTGAGCGTTTCCACTGCAAGTCAGACCTTCAGGGCCATGCGGGGTTTATAAAAAAAATGCTCTTCCTGTCCACCAATCAATGGATTGTATAGTAGCTCCACCCTAACCAAACCGTTCCATTTTCTATGGCCCTACATCTGAAGCAGGACCCTGAATGAATTGGTACGGTTCGCTTGTATGGACCACTTTCATAGTGGAAACACCCAAAATAGCGAACCGTACCGAACTGAGCCGAACAGATCCGCTCAGTGCAAACGAGGCATTAGAGTGCTGGGTAACACGCCTGCAGCCAATCACTGACCATGAGGTTGGATGAAATTGTCATTAATAATGCGGAAGAAAAAAATTCTCCAAGCTCACTGCAGCTAAGGAGGAGGTGGGCTCCAGATGCTGGAGAATGCATAATTATCCTACAAACTACTTTTAAAGCAAACGCATCGCATCAAGCTATAATCTCATGCTTGTGGTATATTGTGGCGTAGTACAAAGTACAGCAGGGGGACACAGGAAGAGAATAATATTGTATGAGAGACTGTGCTGCAGATTTGAGCTGATTGTTTTATAGGATTTAATTATATGTACAATACATTTTGTTAAGAACCTCAGTGGTTATGGTACTGAGTTCTTCTATTCCTTTCCCAATAGCTGAGCTTAAGTGATTATAGCTACAGTTAGGGTGTAGATGAATATAGACTTCATGAAGGGTATAGAGCCTAGACTTCATGAAGGGTTCAACAGGAATCCTGTTTTATTGATGCCACACTGGCTTTTATGGAAATCCTCCTGCAAGAGCACCTCCCACAGTAAACAAAAGTGACAACCAATCATAATACAGATTAACAGTAAAACCCTCCCTTCCTCTGCCTGGAAGATAATGAGATAAGTTAAGGAATAACCCAATTATCTCAAGGCATAGGGCACACAATTTCCCCAAAACTTAGAACATGATTGTCAGGATCGGGACAGGGATCCAACACGCAGAGTACAAAGAGTGGAAAGGTACGTATACCGGGCCTTAGAATGGCCGGACTAACGTACCGAGAGTAAAGAATAGTCAGAGACAAGCCGAGGTCGAGGGAACGAGAAGACAGATAAGCGAGAGACAAGCCGGGTCAAGGGATAACAGAGAAACAGGGTAGTACAACGAGCCGAGTCAAAACCAAAAGAGCAAACTAGAATACCAGAGCACTGAGTGACTAGACAAGCTAGAACCACGACAGGGCAATGAGCTGAAGTAAGGAGTAAGCTTAAATACCCTGGTTCTGGATGGAAATCACGCCTCTGAAAAGTACCGATTGGATATCGGACACTTGAGTGACAGATAGCTCGTGCTAGCGTCATGACGTCACGTATTGAGCGTCCTGCTAGAAAAGGACGTGGATTCCTCGCGGCCGGTGTTTAAGTGACTGGATGAACCGCGAGGAACGGAGAGGACAGCTCGCCTGGACGGATACACCACCAAGTCTCTACCTCCCTTAGAGGTAGAGGCCTCAGGTACCCTGACAGTACCCCCCCTCTCAGATACGCCCACCGGGCGGAATGAACCGGGGCGAGATGGGAAGCGAAGGTGAAATGCTCTGCGAAGGCGAGAAGCATGGACGTCCTCCTGAGGTACCCAACTCCTCTCCTCAGGACCATATCCCCTCCAGTTGACCAGATATTGCAATTTTCCCCTTGAAATTCTGGAGTCAATGATGGAGCTGACCTCGTACTCCTCCCGACCCTCCACCTGAACAGGACGAGGCGAGGAGACCTTAGAGGAGAATTTGTTGCAAATGAGGGGTTTCAACAAGGAGACATGAAAAGAGTTAGGAATGCGTAAGGCAGGTGGCAGAGCAAGGCGATACGCAACCGGATTGATACGAGTGAGAACCCTGTAAGGACCTATGTAACGAGGAGCAAATTTCATGGACGGAACTTTTAGGCGGATATTCTTAGTACTCAACCATACCCTATCCCCAGGAACAAAAACAGGAGCCGCTCTTCTATGTTTGTCCGCGTGTTTCTTGAACAGTGAGGAACTATGTAATAGAATTTGTCGAGTTTGATCCCATAATTTCTTCAGGTTGGCGACATGATCATCAACCGACGGTATCCCCTGAGAAGAGGAAACCGAAGGAAAAATCGAAGGATGAAAGCCATAGTTCATGAAGAAAGGGCTAGAGCGAGTTGAATCGCAAACAAGGTTATTGTGTGCGAACTCCGCCCAAGGAATCAGACCGACCCAATCGTCCTGGTGTTCGGAAACAAAGCAACGCAGATACTGTTCGATCTTTTGATTAGTACGTTCAGCAGCTCCGTTAGACTGAGGGTGATAGGCAGAGGAGAAGTTCAATTTGATGCCCATTTGAGAACAAAAGGATCTCCAGAAACGTGAGACAAATTGAGAACCTCTATCAGAAACAATCTCTGAAGGGATCCCATGTAGGCGAAAAACTTCTCTCGCAAAAATCTCCGCCAATTCAGGGGAAGTCGGAAGTTTAGGTAATGGCACGAAATGAGCCATCTTGGTAAATCTATCCACCACCGTGAGAATAACAGTCTGTCTTTTGGAAGCAGGCAAATCAACGATAAAGTCAATGGACAAGCAGGACCAAGGTTTCTCAGGAATGTCCAAGGGGTGTAACAGGCCACATGGGGATGCATGAGATAGTTTAGTCTTGGCACAAGTCTCACAAGCTGCGACGAACTCCTCAATATCCTTACGAAGTGAAGGCCACCAGAAATCCTTGGATATCAGAGAGTACGTCTTGCGAATACCAGGATGACCAGCTATTTTACTCTCATGAAAACATTGTAAGAGCTCCAGTTGAAGTTCAGGAGGAACAAAGTTTCTTCCCTCAGGAGTGTTTCCGGGAGCTAGATGTTGTGACTTCAAGATCTGGTCAAGTAGTGGGGAATGAATTTTGAGACTGGTATTAGCAATAATATTGCATTTGGGTACAATGGAAGACAAAAGTGGTTCAACTGAAGCAGAGGGTTCATATTGGCGAGATAGCGCATCGGCTTTAGAATTCTTTGACCCAGGTCTGTAAGTCAGAACGTAATTGAAATGGGTAAGAAACAACGACCAACGAGCCTGCCTGGAGGACAGACGCTTGGCCTCTCCGATATAAGACAAGTTTTTGTGGTCTGTCAGGATGGTAACAGGATGTAATGTACCTTCCAATAAATGTCTCCATTCTTTCAAAGCCTTGATAACCGCTAGTAATTCTCTGTCACCAATGTCATACCTGCTTTCAGTACCGGTCAATTTTTTAGAGAAAAATCCACATGGATGTAATGGTTTATCAACACCCAACCTTTGGGATAGAACAGCACCTAAACCAGTCTCTGATGCGTCTACCTCGAGCAAAAATGGCAGAGAAGTGTCAGGGTGAACTAAAATTGGGGCGGAAGCGAAAAGCTCCTTGAGAGTCTTGAACGCAAGGAGAGCTTCAGTAGTCCAATTCTTAGTGTCAGCCCCCTGTTTGGTCATGTTAGTGATAGGTGCAATAATGGAAGAATAGCCCTTAATAAAGCGCCTATAATAATTGGAAAAACCAATAAATCTCTGTATGGCTTTAAGACCTGTGGGTAAAGGCCACTCTAGAATGGATTGGAGCTTATCCGGATCCATCTTAAATCCCTCCCCAGAGATCACATAGCCGAGAAAGGTTACCTGGGTTTGATCAAAGCTACATTTCTCCAACTTGCAGTACAAGCCATGCTGGAGAAGCTTGTGCAAAACCCTCCTGACCTGTTTGTGATGAATCTCAATGTCACTAGAATGAATGAGTATATCATCTAGGTATACAATGACGCACTCTTGCTGAAATTCCCTAAGAACCTCATTAATCAGATCTTGGAATACTGCTGGTGCATTGCATAACCCAAAAGGCATGACGGTATATTCATAGTGGCCATATCGAGTATTGAATGCCGTCATCCACTCATGTCCCTGCTGGATTCTCACCAAGTTATATGCCCCTCTGAGGTCTAACTTGGTGAAAATTGTAGAGCCCTTCAAACGATCGAAGAGTTCGGTGATCAAGGGAATCGGGTAGGCATTTTTAATGGTTATCTTATTCAGGCCTCGATAATCAATACAAGGTCTCAAAGAACCATCTTTCTTTTTAACAAAAAAAAATCCAGCCCCGGCAGGGGAGGAGGACCTCCTGATGAATCCCTTGTCTAAATTCTCGTGAATATATTCCTCTAGGACTGAGTTCTCCTTTATAGATAATGGGTATACATGACCTCTGGGAGGCATGGTACCAGGGAGTAGGTTAATTTTGCAATCAAAGGACCTGTGTGGGGGTAAGGTATCGGCTTTCTTTTTGTCAAATACTGCTTTTAAATCTAGATACTGAGGCGGAATTTGTGTCTCTGTAGGATTATCAGAGGTATTCGATGTATTAGTTAACCCAAGAGGTAAGACCCTCCGCAAGCATTTTTCTTGACAATTCTCTCCCCAGGAAACTATCTCCCCTGATTCCCAATTAATAATAGGGTTGTGTCTCCTCAGCCAGGAGTACCCCAGAACTATGGGAATAGACGGAGAAGAAATGAGCATCAAGGATATATCCTCTTTATGCAGGATGCCAACAGTCAAGTTAATCGGTATGGTCTCATGAAAAATAACAGGCTCAAGTAACGGTCTACCATCGATGGCCTCAACAGCCAGAGGTGTCTCTTTTAACTGGGATGGAATAGCATGCTTGGCAGCAAAACCCTGATCTATAAAGCTCTCAGCAGCTCCAGAATCGATTAGTGCCATAGTCTTAACTACTCCCTTCTCCCACTTTAAAGAAACGGGTAACACAAGCCTGAGCTCCTTGTAGTTGTGAATAGAGGACAAAGTAGAAACACCCAAGGCCTGTCCTCTAGAGGAACTTAGGTGCGAGCGTTTCCCGAACGATTGGGACAATTTAGGCGTAAATGACCCCTGACTCCACAATACATACATAAACCCTCCCTTCTCCTGTACTGTCTCTCCCTTTCAGTGAGATGAGTACTGCCTATCTGCATAGGTTCAGGAATACGTAAGTCTTCGAACTCAGAGATTTGAAAGGTAGGCGCTAGTTTAAAGGAGGGTCTACGGGTCCTATCTCGAGTGTTCTGCCTCTCTCTTAAGCGTTCATCAATACGAGATATAAAAGAAATTAAATCCTCCAAATTTTCAGGGAGTTCTCTAGTAGCGACCTCGTCAAGAATTATATCTGATAACCCATTCAGAAACACATCTATATAAGCCTGTTCGTTCCACTTAACTTCTGCCGCCAAGGATCTGAACTCTAGTGCATAATCCACAAGTGTTCGATTGTCCTGTTTAAGGCGCAACATTAATCTAGCTGCATTGACCTTTCTGCCAGGAGGGTCAAAAGTTCTTCTAAACGCAGCTACAAAGGCATTATAATTATAGACGAGTGGATTATCATTCTCCCATAAAGGATTGGCCCATCTCAAAGCTTTTTCAATGAGCAGAGTAATAATAAATCCAACTTTTGCTCTATCTGTAGGATAAGAGCGGGGTTGTAGTTCGAAATGGATGCTAATCTGGTTTAGAAAGCCACGACACTTCTCCGGTGACCCGCCATAACGTACTGGTGGGGTAATACGGGAAGAAGCACCTACAGTGGCTACCTCTAGACCTGAGACTGCAGGAGAGATAGAAGGAGTACGTATCTCCTCAGGTGGGTTACTAGCACGAGACAAAAGTGCCTGTAGTGCCAAAGCCATCTGATCCATCCTATATTCCATGGCGTCAAACCTGGGATCCGAAGAACCAAGCTGACTGTTTGTACCTGCAGGATCCATTGGCCCTGTCGTAATGTCAGGATCGGGACAGGGATCCAACACGCAGAGTACAAAGAGTGGAAAGGTACGTATACCGGGCCTTAGAATGGCCGGACTAACGTACCGAGAGTAAAGAATAGTCAGAGACAAGCCGAGGTCGAGGGAACGAGAAGACAGATAAGCGAGAGACAAGCCGGGTCAAGGGATAACAGAGAAACAGGGTAGTACAACGAGCCGAGTCAAAACCAAAAGAGCAAACTAGAATACCAGAGCACTGAGTGACTAGACAAGCTAGAACCACGACAGGGCAATGAGCTGAAGTAAGGAGTAAGCTTAAATACCCTGGTTCTGGATGGAAATCACGCCTCTGAAAAGTACCGATTGGATATCGGACACTTGAGTGACAGATAGCTCGTGCTAGCGTCATGACGTCACGTATTGAGCGTCCTGCTAGAAAAGGACGTGGATTCCTCGCGGCCGGTGTTTAAGTGACTGGATGAACCGCGAGGAACGGAGAGGACAGCTCGCCTGGACGGATACACCACCAAGTCTCTACCTCCCTTAGAGGTAGAGGCCTCAGGTACCCTGACAATGATATCCCCACAAATGACACGTCCCCTGATAGCCCCGATCTGGGAGACCAACCTATTCGAATTTCACCCAGATCGGTTCAGGGGTTCTCAAAAAGTATGGAAGTCTTAGTTCACTGACCACACACGAGGCTCCTGCCCAAAATAGTTCCATGAGTTCAGTGTGTGCGGTCGGCAATTTCTAAAAAGCCGAATAAACCCACGAACGGAGCCTCCTGGCTCATAGGAGTGATTGTTCCCCGTGTTCGTGGGAACCAAACTACCGAACGGCGATCTCCTGGCTGTTCGGCAACAGAAGGAAGCAGGCTTTTGTATGTTTTCAGCAGTGTTCAGGAAGTCGAGTGTCCGATTTTAGTTCCAGACACTCGACCAAGTCCTGCTGCCTCCTTTCGTGCAAACAAGATGGCCGCCGTTTTGTCTTCCACGTGGCATTCGACTATACGAACGGCGGCCACACAGAGAGTGCTTAATAGACGGTTCCCTTTGAAGATAATGAGCCAGGAGGGTGGTTGGTGTTAGGTAGATTAATCTACCGAACCAGTAAATACAAAATAACCGAAAAAAAGCAGAAAATCACGAAATGTAGAAGAAAATACCGAAAATGAGTCTTTCCTTCACACATTTTATCTAAAAAGTGTTTGAACTGATCTTTTATAGTCATTTCAGACTGACATGAAGTCAAATAGAAATATTAAAAGATACAAGAGGTTTAATAGATTTACTCAGGAGAAAAGCGTGAATTGGATTGAATTAGGTTTGCCAGATTCCTCATGCTTGGCTGATTTCACTTCTACGCTGTGCTGGATAAGACAGGAAAAGTGCTGCCGTGCAGTGTGTAGCATTTATGAGGTACAAAGGAAATCAGTTAATCAAAGGGGCGCCTGCTTAATGAATTTACCTCGGGATGACGAAAGGTTCATTTTATCTTTGTTTCCTTGCACCAATTACAAATATTTCTCAAGGAACAAGCAGCCAATCAGGTAGTGGGTAAATGATGCATGCTGGGAAACTTGTTAAAATACACAATATCAGCATGCCAAGTGTCGAAATGAATCTGCTGTGTATGTACACACCACCTAATGACCGGTTCTGTGCTCTTGTGATTAATGTAACTCTGAGTGCTAGAAGTATGACCCTGTGGTTGTTTCAGGGTAATAAATGTGTATTCAGTCTATTCCCTGCCTGTGACTGATGGTACAATATCTGGCATGTCACTAACCAGCTTGTTTGTGAGTGGGTTGTGTGCCAGGCAGAGACTGAGTATGTAAGGCCAGTAGTGCCAGGATGCTCCCTCATTGCTCTCTCCTTACTGCAGGGCAGCCCTGGCATCGGCCCACCAGTCACACCCTCTGCCACGTATGCTGAGTGTCCTGAAGGAGACCCCACAAGTGAGCGTCATGCACACCATTATCAGGTTAGTGTGCACAATATATGGACCGTGCCCGTACCTGAGCACTGTAGGTTTACGTGTTGGTGTGCGCTTACGTGGGTCTCTGCTGCAGTTGGGGGTGTCAATGTCTACATGCTGCAGGTGGAGATGTCCGTATCTTTTTGCTGAAGTTGGAGTTGTCCATGTATGTTTGTTGCAGTTAGAGATATCTGTGTATGTTGGAGAGGTCCATATCTGTTTATTGGAGATGTCAGTGTCTGTTGCAGTTGGAGTTGTCCGTGTCTGGTTGAGATGTCCATATCTCTTGGAGATGTCCGTGTAGTTTCTGTTTGTTACAGATGTCCGTGTCTGTTTGCTGCAGTTGGGGATGTCTTTGTCTGCTGCAGCTGGAGATGCCCGTGTCTGTTTGCTGCAGTTGGAGATGCCAGTGTCTTTTTGCTGCAGTTGGAGATGTCTTTTTGCTGCAGTTGGAGATGTCCTCATCTGTTTGTTGCACTTGGAGATGTTAGTGTGTGTTTGTTGGAGTTGTCCGTGTCTGTTTGCTGCAGTTGGCAATGTCCTCATCTGTTGCACTTGGAGATGTCAGTGTGTGTTTGCTGCAGTCGGAGTTGTCCGTGTCTGTTGTAGATGTCAATGTCTGTTTGCTGCTTGCTGCAGTTGGAGTTGTCAGTGTTTGCTTGCTGCAGTTGGAGTTGCCAGTGTTTGCTTGCTGCAGTTGGAGTTGTCAGTGTTTGCTTGCTGCAGTTGGAGTTGTCAGTGTTTGCTTGCTGCAGTTGGAGTTGTCAGTGTTTGCTTGCTGCAGTTGGAGTTGTCAGTGTTTGCTTGCTGCAGTTGGAGTTGTCAGTGTTTGCTTGCTGCAGTTGGAGTGGTCAGTGTTTGCTTGCTGCAGTTGGAGTGGTCAGTGTTTGCTTGCTGCAGTTGGAGTTGTCAGTGTTTGCTTGCTGCAGTTGGAGTTGTCAGTGTTTGCTTGCTGCAGTTGGAGTTGTCAGTGTTTGCTTGCTGCAGTTGGAGTTGTCAGTGTTTGCTTGCTGCAGTTGGAGTTGTCAGTGTTTGCTTGCTGCAGTTGGAGTTGTCAGTGTTTGCTTGCTGCAGTTGGAGTTGTCAGTGTTTGCTTGCTGCAGTTGGAGTTGTCAGTGTTTGCTTGCTGCAGTTGGAGTTGTCAGTGTTTGCTTGTTGCAGTTGGAGTTGTCAGTGTCTGTTTGTTGCAGTTGGAGTTGTCAGTGTCTGTTTGTTGCAGTTGGAGTTGTCAGTGTCTGTTTGTTGCAGTTGGAGTTGTCAGTGTCTGTTTGTTGCAGTTGGAGTTGTCAGTGTCTGTTTGTTGCAGTTGGAGTTGTCAGTGTCTGTTTGTTGCAGTTGGAGTTGTCAGTGTCTGTTTGTTGCAGTTGGAGTTGTCTGCGTATGTTGGAGAAGTCCATATCTGTTAATTGGAGATGTCAGTGTCTGGTTGAGATGTCCATATCTGTTGGAGATGTCAGTGTAGTGTCTGTTTGTTACAGATGTCCGTGTCTGTTTGCTGGAGTTGGAGATGTCGATGTCTGGTTGGTGCAATAGGAGATGTCACTATCTTTTTGCTGCAGTTGGGGATGTCCGCGTCTGTTTGCTGCAGTTGGGGATGTCCGCGTCTGTTTGCTGCAGTTGGGGATGTCCGCGTCTGTTTGCTGCAGTTGGGGATGTCCGCGTCTGTTTGCTGCAGTTGGGGATGTCCGCGTCTGTTTGCTGCAGTTGGGGATGTCCGCGTCTGTTTGCTGCAGTTGGGGATGTCCGCGTCTGTTTGCTGTAGTTGGAGATGTTAGTGTGTGTTTGCTGCAGTTGGGGATGTTAGTGTGTGTTTGCTGCAGTTGGGGATGTCTGCGTCTGTTTGCTGAAGTTGGGGATGTCTGCGTCTGTTTGCTGAAGTTGGCGATGTCCTCATCTGTTGCACTTGGAGATGTCAGTGTGTGTTTGTTGGAGATGTCAGTGTTTGCGTGCTGCAGTCGGGGAAGTAATGTTTATCTCTTTTTCCAGAAATAAAGAAACTAGCCGGGATGAGTTCATCTTCTATTCGCGACGTCTGATGCGTCTCCTGATTGAGCATGCGCTGTCCTACCTGCCATTCAGGGTGAGTGTGCAATCTCTCCCGTAACTGTAAACTCACAATGACTAAGAGTATCTCTTTGTCTGTATTAATTAATGAAGCCTCACAATTTTTCTCGTGTACTCACCCTCCCCAGAGCTGTACTGTGCAGACTCCACAAGGACATGACTACAATGGACGGACATATGATGGTAAACGGGTAAGTGTCCCGACAGTCCCTCGGCCCACGTACATGTACAAAGAAAGGTAAGGGCGGGCATAGAGCAGGATATAGGGTGACGCTGTGCATCTACAAGGATATAAAGAGTGATGCCATGCATGGGTTATGATGTAGAGTGATGCTGGGCATAGGGCAAGATATAGGGTGACGCCGTTCATCGGGCAGGATATTATATGCAGTGTCCCAATGTGCAATATCGTTTGTAACTACGGATAATTCTCCAACTCAGATCACTGGAGTTTCTATCCTTCGAGCCGGAGAGACAATGGAACCAGCACTGAGAGCCGTATGTAAGGATGTACGGATTGGAACCATCCTCATTCAGACCAACCCCAGCACTGGGGAACCTGAGGTAACAAAACATGTGCGCTAAGGAAATGTAACCCAGGAACCTGATAGCATTCGCTATAAGTAACAGAAGGAGCAGTTATCTCCCAGATGGTATGGAGTGTCTGTGAGGAAATGATCCATTCTAATGGGACAAGTCTGAATAAGAACCTGGTCTGACTACACACTGTGACATTGTGGAATCTCTTTACATTTACCCGAACGCTGAACTCTTCATTTCAAAATTCTAATTACAGTTTATCTTATCTTCCTCTTCCATTTAGCTACATTACCTGAGGCTCCCAAAGGATATCAGTGAGGACCATGTGATTCTTATGGATTGTACCGTGTCCACAGGAGCCGCTGCTATGATGGCCGTCCGTGTGTTGCTGGTGAGACCTAATGGTTGGATTCAGTATGAATGTGCTGATAGAACCTTCATATTCCATCGAATCCCCATGTATCTGTGTCTTACTTGAATTTATGGGCCCTTTATCTTCTCAAACTGTGACTTTCTTTAAACAGGACCATGAGGTTCCAGAGGACAAGATCTTCCTGTTATCTCTCCTAATGGCAGAACTGGGAGTACACTCCGTGGCCTATGCATTCCCACGTGTGCGCATCCTCACCACAGCAGTGGACAAGAAAGTCAACGACTTGTTCCGCATAATCCCAGGAATTGGTACGTGTGACGAAGACTGACACAGACCCATTTGGCAGCGTTCCTTCAGGCATGTGCATAAATCAGCGGCTCTTGGGTCAGGGAACCAAAACTAGGCCACTACCATTATATTCCATGTCTTTTCTGACCAGAATTGAGAGGAGACCTCATATCAGTTTGGCCCCTGACAACTGTCCTCAATATCTTCATTGCTTCCTCTAACCCTGGGATAAGACTAGCAAAGATGTTTTGTGTATTTGTTTTATTACATATTAAAATTGAATTATGAATCGCTGCTAAAATGAAACCGCTTTTCGAATGTGTGGCCAAGCTATTATCAAGTTCCTACGTTGGATCCCTGCCAAAACAAAGTGTAGAACGCAGTAGTCTAATTTTAGCACCTCGGCTTCCTGATTGATATAACTTTTTTTTTTTTTGGTCAATCTGTTTTTATTGAGGCACATGGCTGTACAGTACAAGCAGACAAATAATGTAAAGCAAAGTTTCACATGAATATTATAGCTTGTCATTTTCTATTGTTAAAGTCATCAACACCTCATTTTCAAGTTAAGAAAATGACATATGAATTATATAAGAAAGTAAAGTCTACTTTAAAGTAAGTATCAGCAGTTCGATAAAGTTGGGTAACAGCCAGGTGTAGGATAGTTAAAGATTTACCAGGAATGTAATATAACGTTATGAGGAAATACGACTAGATGACGGCATATACGCGTGCTGAGTGAGAAATACAGCATAAGTTAAATAAATATTCGCCAGATAGGCCCATGGGTATAGGGCTCAGACCTACATCAATGAATTAAACAAAGTGTCAACTGTAAGTGAGAGCAGGTATATATTGCCGAAGGGCTGAGTCCCACAGCCGGAGAGGCCAGTGACCTGATAAGGTGATTTTCAGCCTATTCCAGATCTTAAAGAAGGTGTTTTGTAGTCACTCGGTTCCTCAAATACTGAGAGTCCCAGTGTGTCCCTCTAGCGTTATTGCTCCAGCCCCAGGCCCGAATTTGATTCGAGAGCAAATGTCCAAAGACCCCAATCTCTCCTGAGCGTTAGTCGGTGTCCCCAGGTTGAGCACGATTCACCGAGACCGCGCTCGATGCACTTCCTGTCTCCATTTTCCAATATACAAATTGCTGTTTTTCTTGTATACAACAAATATGTATTTTTATTTAAAAACATCCAAAAAAGGAATTTAAAGAATTTCGCTGTGAATTCCGGTCTTATACTACACATTGCCTAATGTACTGTCTTCCTTGGCCTGTGACAGGTAACTTTGGGGATCGTTACTTTGGAACAGACGCGCCTGCAGACTGGAGCGATGAGGACGAACCAGCCTGATTTGTAAAGTCTGATTGCCCTCACATAATACCTGCCTCGTATCCCCCACCTCCCCGTTTGAACAGCCTGGGAGGGATTCTTGCCCTTACGTCAAATTTTCTTTTTTTTGTATATAAAACCAGATTCTGACTACAATATTCTGAAACGGCTAATATTATTGGTGTATTTTGTCATGTCTCCTGTCAGAATGCTTTCAATACACTTACAGCTGTATATACCAGGGACACATTGAGGCATGCTGGCAACCCATCACCACACACTTTCCCAGTGTAAACTGGATTAGAAAAAGACCCCCTTTCTCTGTTTGTTTGTTTTTTTTTTGTCATTGTCCTAGCCTTCTTCATGAAACGGGCCACACCTTCATGGTTTGTTTTTTTTTCTTTTATCTCATTAACAATGAAAGGCAAAAAAAAAAAAAAAAGGAATTTTAAATATGGAGCGTTCCATTGGTTCCTATGGCGATAAATCCACTTTTACCGCTTTGCACCAGAATTGCTCTTTATACATAACCCCCAAATCTGCTTTGAAAACCACTGGCAGGATTATTCACCAATATGAGAGTTGCCAGGAATTCAGGGTTATTTCAGATTTAAGGCCAAAATAGCCAAAACCTGCAGCATAGCTAACTTGATCTTAAATTTGAAATCACTGTAAATTCCCAGCAATTCTCACGTTGGTGAATAACACTGTGGTTTATAAATAATATATTTGAAATGTGCAGCAATGAGTAGGAACTTGTACCGATTGATTTTTCAATATCCAATAGTTCAACAGTATATCTGCTATAGTTTTAAGTTTACATGAAGTTATTGGCTATTTCTTTAATTTCCAGCCGATTGGTATAATAAATGAATTACGCTTTGTAAACCACATTTGCTATAATGCTTGGCTGTCCATCAATACTGACAGAGTCTCCGAACAGCTCAATGTAGAATATGATAGAATCTTTATGGAAGGGGCATCCTTCTGCTCAAATCTGACATGTGACACGTACCCACTTTTTTTACGGGTCCTCTCCTCGCAAACATGGCGTGTTAATACGAATGTAGGCCGGTCTATGGTATACCCACTTCCACTCACACACTCATCTGCCACAGTGCATTGGAAATTCATGTTTGTTCCCTCGCATTAAATAATATATAGAATTTAGTGTTCAAAGCTATGGACGCTATTACTTATTGATGCTTTGAAATCCGTCACTGGCGGATGGCGGACTTGGAGCTTTTGACTGATTTTAAGATATTTTTAAAAAATAAAAATAATAATTTTCTTTGAATTCCCGGCAATTGACACTTTAGGGAATGACTCTAAATGTTTTATTTGGGAATTACAAATGTTATAATAAAATAGTATTATAGCAAAAGTTCTCCAACACAGGTTTTTATTTTAAATTCTTTATCCCTCGCTCCAACACGTGGCAAATCAAAGATAAAACACATAAGATAATAGAACGTCATGACATCATATACACGGCAATGTACGTTTATGCATACAACGTGTTAAAGGATAAAGGTGGTTGGGGAATTTAATGTTTATGGTATGGGTTGAGGAAATTATTGGCCTTGGAGCTCAGCTCTGCGAGTTAGGAGGCTTCACCTACTGAGGACTGAGGGAGGTCTAGATAGGCCCAAAAATAAATGGAGTTCTACGGTTAGGCTAATGCATGGTAAAGTATTGGAAGCTAGTGGTAGGACTTAAAAGATGCACTAGGCATGTAGCAAGTACAAGGCTCAGTATCACCATGTGGGGGAGTAGTTAAGGGTAATGCTCATTAACCACTGAGCACCAAGGGGGGGAGATTGAAATCGGTCTGATTGGGCTGGTTTAAAAGCAGCTGGAAATTATGGAAGCGGTACTAAAATAAAAGCTAAACTAAAATGATATGTCCAATCCATCAGTACACTTCTCCGCAAGGAGGGAAAGATAAGCCCAAGTCCACTGGTGATGTTTCATCCTGTGTTGGTCTCAAAACGAGGTACAAAGGGTGTATCCCAGGAGCACCCAGGGTTGGAAGCGTTGGCTTTGGGCCCACCCAGCCCCAAGCTGCAGAGGAAAGGGTCAGATTCTGTCACCGATGAGAGTCGGTATGTGGTCTCTCCCTGGGTGGCTACGAGTGTGCGTGATGGGCCCCATCTGTACTGAATACCGGCCTCTCGGAGGGTCCTAGTGACCCAGCTGACTGAGCGTCTCCAATCCAGTGTTGTCCTGCAGAAAGGTGAGTTGTGATTCTTTGAATGGGACTGGGCATTTGCTATTGTTTCATTTCTTTATCACTGCTTGTCTATCTTGGAGGGACTGGAATTGAAAGAGAACATCGTGGGGTGCACCTGCCTGTGCCCCGGGAGACTTGGGGAGCCTGTGTGATCCTTCCATTTGTATGGTCTTCACCTGTCTGTGTTGCAGGATCGCCAAAAGAAGGCGCCGGATGAAGTGGGGTAGTTCCGTGTCATGAACCGTTTCGGCAATACCTGATTTTTATATTAATGCGTCTCCTGGTATCCTCCATTGCATCTATTCTGGTCTGTAGGAACTGGTGAGAGCTCTGGAGTTGTTGTATTTGTTCCATTGCACCTGGCTGGCATTGTGCTATGGAGGAGACGTCCTCTTCTATGGACTTTGCTCTGTCTGTGATGGCTGTAACCTCTTCATGAAGCACCACTACATCTGTAGAACTGTGTGCGCAGGTGTTTGCAGTAGGCTCAGAATGTCTCCTTTTTTTTGCAGGAGCCCCCAGGTCTCCTAATTGTATAGCCGAGAATGGGTTCTCCGCCTCTGGTATGGCCTTGGGAGTTTGCCGTTGCCGTCATTTTAGGTTTAGGCCGTGCCAGGAATATGTCTCCGATTCTTTGTATGCCGACGTCTGAGTAGGTTTTAAACTTTTTTTGTTTGTTTCCCCATAGTGTGATATGTTTAGAAGCCAGGTTGTAGATAGGGCACTGCTGATTTTTTTGGAATGTATTGCTTGTTTCGCCAATTTCAATCCGGAGAACTGCAGACATGCGACTGCTCTCGGTGATCCCCCCCCTCCCCCAAACACAGATTTTTACACCTCGGTTAACCTGCCTATAACTTGTAATTCTCCAAATTTCACAGCTTAGTGAATAGCTCCCAAGAAAAAAAAAAACAGTGAATGAAGCTGCTTCATAAACATGGCACTGATCAATATATATCCATGTGCAATAATTTGTGTTGTGTACATTAGATGTGCAGCTGTTTTTATCTACATTTTGATAGTGAGAATGGTTTAGAATGATAGGAGTTCTGTTACAATAATTCCTCCCAGCTTTAGTAATGAAGTCATTTTACACAGATAAACTTTTGTCTATTTTATGAAACAAGTTGCAGAAAAAATAAATAAAATAATCCTGGATTTGCTTATTAGAAGGATTTGAGGAGGATCACTGTCCAGGGTGCTGAAAATTCCAGGAAGTCTGGTTTTTTTTCCTGATTGACAGTGTTCCATTTACCATACTGCAGGGGTGCCCAAAAGGTAGCTCTCCAGATGTTGTAGAACTACAACTCCAATGATGCATTGCATGCCTTTAGAATGCCAACACATCATAAGAGCTGGAGTTTTGGATCTACATTTTGCCATAATGTGTATTGACTGGTCCAGACAGAGTAAATAGAGATTGAAAAGTGTTTCCTTGTACACGTCAGTACAACTGGAGCTCGGCAAGAAGAACAAAGTCCTCACTGCATGGAATTATGGGGATTGTAGTAAATAATCTGCAGTGCTGGTTAATAGTATTAAAGAATCTCTGTCACCCATTTAAAACCCCACTCCCTGCCTCTCTAGTTCTTTCACCTGATTGGTGGCACCATTGAAGCCAACGGGTTTAGATGCTAACCCTCAAATACTATTCATTGGGTGAGGGGGGCACATGGCTTAATTTTGGTTAATAAGTAGCCCTAGGATAGGTAGGTGTTTAAATCATTTTTGTATTCGCCTTTAAAATGTTAGGTATGTAGCTTAAATAAAACGATAATAAAATTACAACAAAATCGATTGAAATTTGGGCTCCAAATAATGTCCCAGGCATAGCATACAGCTGTAGGGGCCTGTGACCTTATTATCATTGCAGTAACATTTCTGCTCTCTTTGATGAAGCCCCGAGGCCTTTCTTTACCCTCTGGGGTAAGATTTGTAGAACGCTGTGTATGTGCCTGTCTCTGTGCATGAAGCCTCAGGTACCGTCTTGTAGCTGTTAGTTGTCCAGCTTACTATGGAAACTTTTAACCACGCACCTCCCCTGACAAACACAGGAAACCTTAAACCACCCTGGTCTAATAGCCGTTTAGAATGAGGGGGAAGGAAGGGGGGGCAGGGCATGGGTTTATAACGTGCATTCTGACACTCTAATCTCCTTTTGATTAAGACAAACTCAGTACTGCACCTGCCAGGTAAGTGTTTGTCTAGTCTGTCTATGTTTGTAGGATTAGGGTTAGATATGTGCTAGATCGGATGTAGCACTGGTTGGAGAGGAGTTTGGCGTAGAATAAATGGTTACATCTCAAGTCGTACAGGAGGGACACAGCTCTTTAAACAGATAAAAAGTGTGAAACGTTTTCACAATTAAATAAAAACTTTCTCTTACTTTCCACTAACCCTGCCTCGCCTGGCGATCTTTGCAATTTTTCAATATTACCAGATGTTGCAAAACAGGGATAAGTCTTCAGAGCATTAATCTGCATTCCTATTAAATTAAAACAATCCTGTGGGACCCAATTAGACATTTTACTAACATGTCCTAGATTTGCATCAATGAGCCGGGCATTGGGACATTCATTTTTATTTTTCTTGGCGTTACGCTATCTTATCTCTGGCATTAGAAATAGTTGTGGAGAATAAACTTGGGGTTTGTTCCGTAAAATCAATTGGTTGGGGTGAGCTTGAACCGATTTGCAAAATTTAGACCAAATCTGCCACTCTGGAAAAAAACGTAACAAGATCATGGCAAGTGCGCTCACCAACACGGGACAGTAAGGTAGGGCATTGCATCATTACGTCCAACAAGGTAGGGCGTTTCATCATTACGTCCAACTTGCTGCAAATGAAAAAAATTCTCAGCTCAATATGTGACAAAAGTAAGGTTTATTCCGCAGTATAATTGGCAAATGTTTTAATCTAGAAACATCTGCGTCACATCTTCACAAGAACCTTTCTAATTAGGATCATTGTCAGGTCAGTCTTACAACCTTAGTTTTCAACTCCACACACTTTACTATTAACTTAATAAAGTTCTTTAAGAGTTGAGTATAAAATTCTAGTTTCATTCTTCCGACCCTCCTTTCTAAGCTGATACCTGGTGTATGAGCTCAGTCAGATTAGGTTGGTTGGACTGGTGTTGAATGTGATAATAATTAACTAATTAAAAAAAAAAAAAAAATTCAAAGTATTTATAGTTGAAATGATCAACACTTAACTAACAAAAAATAATTTGGCTCATTGATATGATCTGGTTTGAATTACATGTACAATATGTTGGCATACCTAACTGCATTTTCATCTAAATAGATTTTCCGCCCTTAATTAATATTCAAATTTATTCACTAAACTGGGAATTCTGGGGCCAAAATGTTTATAGTTCAGTTATTTGGACCATAAACTTGTAGTTTCTTTGTCAATGTCAAACGACTTTCCAGTTTAGCAAATAAATCGTATTGTTCATAGATTGACAAAAATTCTCGACGTTCTAATTCCTTTGAGGTCAATGTAAAATTAAGTGAGATGAAGGACTGACAACCAACGTACAAAATATTCTCTTCGAAACACTAGTGATTAATTGTTTTATCTCATTTATAAATAAATATATTTATTTGTGATTAGTGCTGGATTATGCAACAGTGCACTGTTTGAGGAACAGATTCATAGATTTAGTGGTGAGAGGAAAAATAATGCTATGTGTATATATTCATTATAGTATAGTTTGGCTAAAGTGGGCTATTAGCTAAAAACAACCATTAAAATAATTAATTCATTTTAATCAAATCCTCTGTCTTCAAGATATTAAAATAGTGTAATTTAGGCATCTTGCAAATCATTATGGGGCAACTTGGATTGCACTTATGATAAAACGTTCAATCCTCTTATAAGGCTTATCTTCTGAAATAAAATATTTAAAACAAAAAAAACCACATACAAAACATCTTAAACTTGGTAACACACTGGGGCGCAATACGTAATACTGGTAAGGATTGGGTGACCTTTAAATCCAAGTATAGTCCAGCAGCGTTCATTACATGGCTGGGTTCTTTTATATATAATTATTGGATTCTTTTTTTATTTGTTGTGGGTTTTTTTTTTTTATTCATCAGCATTGCTTGCATTCGATCTTAACTGAAAAGCATTTTAAGTACATTAAAAGATAGAGGAAAAAAATTATACGATTCTCAATAAAGAAATGATGTAGAAATACTTTTTCCACTGTTTAGGAACATACCCCAATTGCAAAGAAAAAGCAAATTTTTTTACAATAGAAATATCCCCCCCCTCCAACCAACCCAAGAGGTGGGGGGAGAGGGGAACATCTTTCAATTTTTCTTTCAAATGTTTTCAAAATGTAAGTGAGAATTTAATTTAAACAACGTTGCAGTATATTTAAAACACACACACATGTATATCTTCCATTTGCTCAAGTTCCCATTAATATAAAAATATAATATACTTCATTTTAGCAGAACTTCATGTTGATTTTTGTACAACCCAAAAAAATGGGTGTATTCCCTTAATTAAGAATGCCCCTGGTTCAGATTAGCAAAAATAACTCATGTCCAGATAGGGGCGTTTGGACTGCAATATCTATAAATTGTTCTCAAGGTGTATCAGTGCCCAGAGTTTCCCTGAATCACCTTGAATGCTTGTATTCCAGATTAACACCTTGAACACAGATGTGGTTTAGCATGATTCATTTTTTTTCCTTATTTTTAGATAAATTCTAGATTTTAACCTGTCTGGATTGAAGCGAAAAGCCAGATTATGGAAATATGAATCAGAGTTTGAACAGCATTGGTCCCTGTATACCGGCAAATTCAGTTCAATCAAATAAGTGCAATTCAATTCGAGGGAATTTGCAGATAGATAGTGTCCAATTCTGAATCAAACTATCATTACAGTAAGTTAATAGTAGCACGTCTGCTAGGTAAATCCTGGTGAGAACGGGTTAACTCTACAAAGGGATCCAATACACCCAATAAATACAAACTACTTAAGTTAATCACTGTATATTATATTATTATCGCCATTTATATAGCGCCAACAGATTCCGTAGCGCTTTACAATATTATGAGAGGGGGGATTTAACTATAAATAGGACAATTACAAGAAAACTTACAGGAACGATAGGTTGAAGAGGACCCTGCTCAAACAAGCTTACAGTCTATAATAATTTAAGTTGCCATTAGATATCTTATTGTTATCATTATATTTAC
Source organism: Pelobates fuscus (assembly GCF_036172605.1). Taxonomy (NCBI): domain Eukaryota; kingdom Metazoa; phylum Chordata; class Amphibia; order Anura; family Pelobatidae; genus Pelobates; species Pelobates fuscus. The sequence continues at coordinate 293,086,820 of NC_086322.1, forward strand.
GAGTGTTTTAAAGGTATGTCTGAGCAAGTTTTTTTTTTTTTTTTTTTAATAACCATTTGTCCACTGGTAACTTGTGAAAACATTGTGTGCTTCCGAAGGTTAACATGCAAAAATTAGGTGATTTTTTTGCAAAGTTTGTCCTCTACCGGATTTCTTTAGAGTGAATCTGGTTCAAGTTTGGAGTTTAATAAATATTCAAACCTTATATTTTCTGTAGTAGTAGTGTCACTACTTATGGTACGAGACAATGACCCCAGAGTGTTGGGGGTGTTGATACAATTTATTCTGCTGAGAGGCGGTCTGCACACAAGAAAGGATTTAAAAAATAAATGTAAAAATACCCTTTTTAAAAATTACTATAAATTTGGGGTTGAAACCTAAAAAAAAAAAAAGAGTTACCTTTTTCATCATGACCGATTTACCTAATTTCGTCCTCTTGTCTTTTTTCACATCTCACACCTAACTACAATAAACTGCTCGCTGCGTATGTCTGTAAACCTAGACTGTTTTCGACTTTTCTAGATTTCTGTATTTCGTTCTCTCATAGCTGAGAAGTATTGTGTATCATTTCTTTTTCTCTTTCTCTGATACATTTTGAGTTTTACTTGAAAGGGATACTATGGTATCAAGAGAACTTTGGCCTAATGAAGTAGTTTTGGTGCATAGATCATGTCCCTGCAGTCTCACTGCTCAATCAAAACAAAACGTAAACAAAACCTGGCATTTGCGCTATATGTCTGTCCAACCGTAATTCACCTCTTTCGTATTAAATGCACCCCCTTATTATATATAATTTTATTCAGGGGAAACAGGGCTTTCATTTAACATCAAATATTTAGGTATGGAACATAATATAATATGAAAAAAATATTTTAAAAAATGGGAGAAAATAAGAATTTTTAAGAATGTTTAGTTCTACGTGACATTTTAACTGTGAATGTCAAATTACTGTTTGCTTTTACTGCAATACAATAAACATATTTGTATTCAGCGATGTCTCACGTGTAAAACAGTACCCCCTATATACAGGTGTTATGGTGTTTTGGGAAGTTACAGGGTCAAATATAGCGTGTTACATATTTCATTTTTTTCACATTGAAATTCGCCAGATTGGTTAAGTTGCCTTTGAGACTATGTGGTAGCCCAGGAATAAGAATTACCCCCATGATGGCATACCATTTGCAAAAGTAGAAAACCCAAGGTATTGCAAATGGGGTATGTCCAGTCTTTTTTAGTAGTCACTTGGTCACAAACACTGGCCAAATTTAGTGTTAATATTTGAAAATGCAAAAAACTAATTTGAACGCAAATTTTGGCCAGTGTTTGTAACTAAGTGGCTACTAAAAAAACTGAACATACCATATTTGCAATACCCTGGGTTGTCTACTATTGCAAATGGTATGCCATCATGGGGGTAATTTTCATTCCTGGGCTACCATACCGTCTCAAAGGCAAACTGGTGAATTTTAATGTGAAAAAACTAAAACGCAAGCCTTATATTTGACTCTGTAACTTTTGAAAACACCATAAAACCTGTACATGAGGGGTACTGTTATACTCAGGAGACTTCGCTGAACACAAATAGTAGTGTTTCAAAACAGTAAAACTTATCACAACAATTATATCGTCATTGTAAGTGCCATTTGTGTGTGAAAACTGCAAAACATGTCACTGTCACTGACGATATCGTCGTTGTAACATATTTTGCTGTTTTGAAACACTAATATTTGTGTTCAGCGAAGTCTTCCGAGTAAAACAGTACCCCCCATGTACAGGTTTTATGGTGTCTTGGAAAGTTACAGGGTTAAATATAGTGCTAGAAAATTAAATTCCCTGAACTTTCGGCCTGGGTTGTCAGGCAGGTCCTGCAAATTGTAATTAATCAAATGACCTAATTATGTAAAATTATTACATAAATATATTCATAGAATTATTATATATATATATGTGTGTATATATATATATATATATATATATATATATATATGTATATATATATATATATGTGTGTGTGTGTATATATATATATATATATGTATATAATTATTTTGTATTATTTTTATTTATATATAGTGTATATATATAGTGATATATATGTATATACTTATGTATATAGATATATAAAATATTTAGTTCTACATGTATTTTGATATCAATATATATATATTAATTTTAAAATACAGTTAGAACGAAATTACGCATGTATATATATTTTTTATCTATTTATTTTTTATTATTTTTTTATTTATTTTTTAACATATTTATATATTTATTTTTATTATATATAAATATATATAATGAAAATGATATATATATTTAATCAATATCATTGTACGTGTATTTTTATATTAATATATATATATAATTATGTATATATTAATATTCAAATACACGTAGACAGTGTATGTATATTTATATATGTATATATATATACTTAGATCATATATATAATAAATATATATATATATATGATCTAAGTATATATTATTTATTTTTACACTGATTTAACTTATTTTATTTTATTTTCAGGCAGCAGGGGGAGTACCTGTACTTCCCCTGCTGGCACTGCCTTGGACGGCTATGCCGTCCATGTGATCGCGGGGTCCTCGCAAGGAACTCGCGATCACATGGACCAGGGGGGCCGAAGAAGACGGAGGAGGACTCCCTGGGCTCCCAGGTAAGTCCCCATACCGCGATTGCCGGCGTGGGATCACCGGCGACCGGGTAAGTAGAAAAGATTGCAGAGCGTTCTATGCGGCCCTGCGGTGTTTAGAGCCATATAAAAAAGGACGGCATAGAACGCCCTACGGTCTTAAGGGGTTAAATCACTTTTGTTTCTGTTTATGCAGCTCTAGACACACCTCCCCTGGCTGTGACTGACACAGCCTGCATTAAAAAAATGGTTTAATTTACATTCATATGTTTTAGAAGTTTTCAACTCCTGCTCTTTAGATTCAACCTTAATCACACACAGGAGGCTTGTGCAGAGTCTCTATTAACAGCGCAGGAGATAGGAAATTCTATCTTAAACAAAATGTGCAATAAAGGAAGTGTAAACATTAGAACTCTCTTTATAAGAAAGTGTATAAGAAAGCTGTGTAAGTCCCATGCAGGGAGGTGTGTCTGGGGCTGCATAAACAGAGTGATTTAACTCCTAAATGGCAGAGAATTGAGCAGTGAGACCGCAGGGGTGTGATCTATACACCAACACTGCTTCATTAAAGGATCACTATAGTGTCAGGAAAACAAAGCGGTTTTCCTGACACTATAGTGCCCTGAGGGTGCCCCCACCCTCAGGGTCCCCCTCTCATGACGCTGAAGGGGTTAAAACCCCTTCAGCAGCTTAACTTAATCCAACGCCGGGCTCCCTCGGCGCTGGTGACCTCTCCTCTCCCGCCGACGTCAGCTCCCCTGTCCGATGTCAGCAGAGCCGAATGCGCGGCAACTGCCGCGCGCATTCAAAGTGTCCATAGGAAAGCATTTCTCAATGCTTTCCTATGGACGCTCTGCGCGATGGATGCGAAATTCGCATCCAGCGTGGCAGATGCGCCTCTAGTGGTTGTCCAGAAGACAGCCACTAGAGGCTGGATTAACCCCAAATGTAAACATAGCAGTTTCTCTGAAACTGCTATGTTTACATCTGAAGGTTTAAAACCTGGGGACCTGGGACCCAGACCACTTCATTGAGCTGAAGTGGTCTGGGTGACTATAGTGTCCCTTTAAGCTAAAGTTGTTCTGGTGCCTATGGCATTCCCCTGGTTATAGAAATATATAAAAATGAAACAAGTGAATGACAAAATGTGGATGAATCAATAATGGTTACTACTAAATGATCACTTTGCCCTACATTTTTCCCGTTATGTTTGTTTTAAAGTTTTTAAATAAAATAAAACATAAATATATAGCCGTAGTTAAATATATTTCTTTTTGCATGCCCCCAGTTAATCTATACCTAGTGCTCAGGCCTTTCCATTTAATATAAGTCATTGTTTCCCTCTTGTATTCTAGTTAATTCTTCCTCGCCATCCCAAGCCATGCCCACCGTAACTCATCCATTGAATGAGAGGTGTCCCCAGGACTGTCTGATCTGAGAATGGGGAAATATTAATGTCAATCTCAGGTTCGTCAGCCCATGAGGCATCTTTTCAGAGCATCAAAAAGAAGATCTTTGTAGAAGAACAGGATTCCTAAAGAAAAGACGGCCTGGAAGTGCGGTAAGAGTCTGAAAGAGTAACACTTGCTCTAGAGCAGGGGTAGGCAACACCGTCACTCCGGATAATATGGACTACATCTCCCCTGATGCTTTGCCAGCATGATGTCTCTAAGACCCTTGTAGGAGACGTAGTCCACAACATCTGGAGTGTCTTATGATGTCTACCCCTGCTCTGGGATATCTCATACAAACATTCCATAGAAGATTGTTCTTTACATTTCCTTCGTTGGTCAGGACCTGTCATCATGTTAGTATAAGATCTGATGATGTCTCTGGCACTTCTCAAATTTCTCCGTGAAAAATCGACTCCGATTAACCTACATGTGCCAGATTATGGCAGATTATCCGATACCTGCTCGTAGCAGCCAATATAGTTAAATGAATGGTCAACGACTACACAACGTATCATCTGTAGGACATCCTGTTCCACAATACATCTGTCTGAGGTTTCACTTTCTCTTGGATTTTCTGTCAATTAACATGGCTCCACTTCAAACCCACATCCTGCATGAGGCCATCAAGGGTTTCTGTAAGTCTCTAGCCGACATTACTGATCAGTTCTGTTTTAGGACATCAGAGATCTCAAAGTTTAATTTCAATATGTTTCACTCCTGAAATAAACTTGGATTGCACTGCTGCAGGTGATTCATTTTTATTTAAATGAACACTCCAAACACCATAACCACTGCAGTGCCCTGTTGTGGTTATGGTGACAGGAGTGCCACACCACCCTCCCCAGTGTAAATTGTTTTCTCATGATTTGAATTTTTACCTAGGGTTTGCTGGATGCCAATCCCTACCTCTCATGGTCCAGTACAAGAGGGAAAAGCTTTGGTTAGCTCTCCTTCGCTAAGCTCTGCCATGCTCATTGCCTGAGAGGGCAGACGCTTTCTCTCAGCCAATGAGCTCAGCCCTGGACTGCCGGGTTTATCTCAGAGCTGAGAGCTTCTGGCACAAAATGGAGCCCGGGTAAGTCAATCTGTTACCAAACAATCTAGCCAGGGGAACCAGGGCACTGCTGGCACCATAATCACTGCAGTGTGATGTTGTAGTTATGGTGTTTGAAATGTTCTTTTAAAACAAATCAACAGAAAATAAGGTTTTGAAAGTAAAAAAAAAAAAAGAAAGAAAGACGTGTAATTACTGTGAAAAGCGGACATGTTTCAGCGAGATTCCATGCTTGTTGCTGTCATTTGTCAGTTTCTGTGAACGTTAACCTGCGAGACCCTTTTCTTTTTCAGTCTCGGTGGAATCGACTAATTTACTCGTCCCTGGAGTCTCTGCAGTGACAGGAATGAGGCACCCAGAGACTGACAGCATTAACGTCACAACTAAATGGTGACAATTCTTCTGTAACGGACAGAGACCATATTGTGACAGTGATACATCCTAGACAGCCGGAATATAGGGCGATCTTCCAGGGTCTCAAAAATGTCACAAAACTGTACGCAGCCAGACTGAACATTCCGCCGTAAAGCACTGACATAGTCTGCAGTGACGTACAGAAAAACACCTGTAGAAATGTATGACACGTTCATACCAACAGTGGAGAAAATCTGACCCCCAGAACTTGCAATCTGGGAAAATGATCCTATATACAATAAATATCTACACGTTTGTCTGTCTGTATTAACTGTCTGGTTCTATTACGTTGTTTAGTAAATAGGATAATTTGCGAGCTCTGATCATTACAGTGAAATGTAAACTGGAAACTAATTAATCTCAGACAAGTAACACACTGACTGATAGATCAAATGGGAGATTTTCATTAACGTGTGAATAAAAACGCTATATCTCTCCACACCGCGATTTTTGGGTGAAGCTATTGTGCCTTGCGGTATAGATGGGCTCAGTGTGGCAATCACAGGGTAGGAAACTATGCACTTCGTCAGTGGAATATCAGACATGTATCAATGTAAACACTGTGTATCTCTAATGACCAAATCATTCAGTGGGCTGGGGGGGTAGAGTTACTAAATCTCTATTTACACAGAGAGAGAATTGTCAGGAATTCAAAGTGGATTTCAGATTTAAGACCAAAGTAGCCACGCTGGAAAAATTCTCCAAGTCAACTGTGCTCTCAGTTCGGCTACTTTGGCCTTGTATTTGAAATGCCCTTTGAATGACGGACAATTCCCACCTTAGTGAGTAACCCTGTGAGAGTGACATAATACAGACTTCATGGCAGTATGTTAATGGCGGTCTAGCGGTCGGGGTAAGTACTTGAGTTTGCCGTCTATAAGAAAGGCTTCTCCTAATTCTCTTCCTCTGGTCGTGATCTGCGTCACTGAAGCCGGTGATAAATTGGTTCTTTTAAAGTGATCCGCCTGAATGGATATTATGAAAACATTATAAGGAATTTCATTTTTCTGGGATTTTATTCACTAGGGGATTGAAATCTAACTGGGAAAATGTAGGTTAATTTGAGTTTTTACAATTTTTACTATTTTATTTTAGCCTCGGTTTTCCCATTTTGAATTCAATTCACTGCAATTCAGAGTTCAGTGAATTAGTCGGTCTATGTTTTAACATATGACAACAAGAGCCACGTACGCAGTAAACAGGGTTATTTACTTACTTGAGAATTCAGAGTGAATAAACTGCAATCATAACGGATTTAGAGATTTGTGTTCATTTGACTACTTTGATGTTAAATCTAAACTCCACTTTGAATTCACAGCGAATGTTCACTAGAGTGAATAACTGAGTGTGTTTCCTTGTGAAAAATGTGTATCATTGTAGCATCATTCCTGCATTCATCCTGATCCTGCCAATGCGTCGCTCGCTATCCTGACTTTAACGCTTCCATTTCACTTGCCTGTAAGAAATTACAGGAATTTTCAAAATAGCGTCAACGCTGGGAGGTTTATCTGCAAAAACGAGAAATGCAGAACTGATCAGAGAGCTGCAAATATAAGGCCAAAGCTGAGATATAAATTCAGTGAGCTGCAAATTGAAATTCCTTGTCTGTCCTCCACGGACCATCATTTAGTTATTAAGCCCCATGCAGCGCTAATTAAAATATAAATACACAAATATAAGTCCTGCGCTCAAACTCCCATCACTCCTGGGCGGCAGCAACGGCCATAGCACACATCAGCCCCAATTTATACAATAAAAACCAAAGAAAAAAATAAATAAAACGAGTTACCTGCGTTCTTCCCACATTCCTGTGTATATTGAAATAAAATGTAGGTTATTTAGTAACTTCAATGGCCATTAGATGTGCCACGTCAAGACTAATCATAAGAAGCTGCTGTCAGAGTCCAGTAACACGTTCTTACTTTAACACAAGGGGAGCCTAAAAGGTAGATCCCCGGATGTTGCAGAACTACAACTCCCATGATGCTTTGCATGCCTTTAGAATGACAAAGCAAGATGTCGTTTTAAAACGTCAGGGGGTCAACCTTTTGGGCACACCTGGCTTAAAATAATGAGATCTGTATAAATAAAAAATAAGCAATGCTAACACGACACAGAGAATAGATTAAAGGCACACTATAGGCACCAAAACAACTTGGGCTTAATGAAGTGGTTTTGGTGTATAGATCATGCCCACGCAGTCTCACTGCTCAATTCTTTGCCATTTCGGGAGATTTAGATTTTGCCGTTAATGTAACATTTTAACTCGTGACAAAGCTGCGAACTTGCTGCTGGTGATGCCATTTTACGCTGTGTTGCGTTGCCCTCTGCTGGCTTGTTTGTGGTATTACAGCTTTAGGATATCTCTTTCCATTTCAAAATAATTTAATTGACTCTGGAGCAACTGAAATAGGTGATAGCTGGTCATTTTCCCCAAAAAATTTGCAGGTCCTATGTTAAAGGAACATTACAGCCACCTAACGCACCACAGCATGCTGTAGTAGTTATGGTGCAAGGAATACCCAGAAATCCCCCTACTGTAAGGAATACAACATTTTTTGTGCGATTTGACTTCTTACTTGAAGTTAACCTACACTGCCAACCAGGGTAGATGCTGGGGTTACAGACGCCTATGTGAAGAATTTATTTCTGGTGCCATGGGTGGGCGTGGTTATCTTAAAAAACCCTGCCCTTTATAAATGTCCAGTCCAGACATGCATGTTTCTATGGCAACAACTTTACCTCTCCATCTATAACCAGGATAGTTTACATGGAGAGATAGCATTGAGGCTATCAAGTTACTAGGCCATGCACTGGTACTATATATATATATATACACACACACACATTCACTCACGGATAGACACTCACTGACACATGCATTCACTGACAGACACACACAAATTAGAATTTTTTTATTATTTTTATTTTGTATTATTTATATTTTTACTTTGGGAGAGTTGGATGGATCCTTTCCCTGGGGTCCAGTGTTGGGCCGTCATCTTTGTTCTCTTCCCACACTGCTCCCTCGCGCACTGTTCGGTGATGTGGGGGCCGGGAGTGAGGTCATAACCCGGCTCCCAGTAACAAAGAAGAGGTCCATTCACCTTTGTAGCCTCAGGCACGCTAATTTGAATATGGGGTACACTGCAACGCTTCGACCCACAATAGGGTCTTTGTTAAGCTTGACAAATACCCTAATCTGGGTCGAAACGTTGCAGTGTTCCTCACGTTCAAATAAATGTGCCTGAAGCTACAGGAGTTCCTGGACCTCTTCTCTGTTACTCTTATTTATCACTATTGGGCTTGAGCTGGCTCATGGTCTAGTTTAGCACTCTTGGCTTTATGCGGATTGAGTGGGGTTCCTATTTGTACATTGAAATAACCTGGCTCCAGTGCTGGAAGAGAATATGGCTAACCTTGTCACCTCACACGGCTGTGATCTACATGACCATGATGCTTATCAGCCCTCGCTCCTCTCAGCGCCCCCCTGTCTCAGCACCCTGGGGCCTGGGCGCGGTGCACCCTGTACAACCTCGCAGGATCGGTTCCGTCATGCCAACACTGGAGAGTTGAAAGTGCTTTATGTGTCTGGAGTTTCTTTAAGGGTTGACATCACTTTGTGCTCTGCACAGACCATAAACTGAGATTCCTCACCAATTACCATTCTCCTTGGAAACAGTGTCTGATATGCCCGCGTTTCGCTGAAGGCGCGTGAAGGAGGTGTTAAAGAGGTTATCACATCGCACATCGCCCAAAAAGAGGACATGTCTGCCCAAAGAATTAGAAGGCCAGTCTGGCATGAATGCATATATGCAGACAGCACCCTGAGCTTCGTATAAATGCATCTAATGATGCGCTCGCTCAATGCTTTCTAAGGACTGTCCCCTAGCACTCGCTGGTCCACTTGTCTCCTTACCTTCTTACTAGCAGACTCCTGGTATATAGTCTGGGACAGAGAAAAGCTGTATGTAGTGAGTGTAGAAGAACACAGAAGAAGGGAACATGCCACAGTGTTAGAGAGACCAAAGTCAGCATTACCTTAAAGGATCACTATAGGGTCAGGAACACAAACATGAATTCCTGACCCTATAGTGTTAACACCAACTAGCCCCCCTGGGCCCCTCATGCCTCCATAAATATAGTAAAAATCTTACTGTATTCAAGCCTGAAGCTGTAACTCTGCATGCTGTTAAACGTGTTAAAAACAAGCAGTCTGCTGACATCATTAGAAGTGGTAGCCTGATCCAATCACATTGCTTCCCCATAGGATTGGCTGAGACTGACAAAGAGGCAGATCAGGGGCAGAGCCAGCATGATTCAAACACCGCCCTTGTCAATCAGCATTTCCTCATAGAGATGAATTGAATCAATGAATCTCTATGATGAAAGTTCAGTGTCTGCATGCAGAGGGAGGAGACACTGAATGTTTGGATGCATTTTAAGCAGCCATGACCCAGGAAGGATCTCTAACAGCCATCTAAGGAGTGGCCAGTGAAGTTATCACTAGGCTGTAATGTAAAGACTGCATTTTCTCTGAAAATACAGTGTTTACAGCAAAAAGCCTGAAGGTAATGATTCTACTCACCAGAACAAATTCAATAAGCTGTTGTTGTTCTGGTGACTATAGTGTCCCTTTAACTATATTCATTGTCAGCCAGTCCACACAAGTTTTGTTCCCATACATCCCTCTTAAGTTTCCATACTTAAGTAAGAGTATGTGAAAAGTAGTTAGGGTTGCCACCTTTCTTGGAAAACATACCGGCCTTACTAATTTGCATAATTAAATATGTATGGATGACATCACATGATGTAAATCACAAGCAGTGACATAAGAGAAAATGCTGTAAAATCACCAAAAAACTACTTAGTTTGATTCTGCTGTATAGATGGATTCCTCCCAGTGCCCCCATGTCTCCCATTGCCCTCATGACTCAGTGCCCCCATGTGTCAATTACTCCAGGTCTCAGTTTTCCTATGTATCAGTGTCTCAGTGCCCCATGTCTCCCAGTGTCCCCTAGTGTCGTGTCCCCAGGTCTCCCAGTGACCCTATGTATCACAGTGTCTCAATGCCCCATGTCTCCCTGTGTCCTCCAGTATTCCCATGTGTCTATGTCCCCATGTATCCCAGGGTCCCCATGTCACTAGGAAGACGGGGAGACCTAGGGACACGGAGACACTGCGAGACTAGGGGACACTGGTTGGGACACATGGGGACACTGGGAAAATAGGGGACACTTGAAAACATGGGGACACAGACACCAGGGGCACAAACACTAGAGACACTGGCTGGGTACATTGAGACATGGGGGCACTGGGAGACATGGGGACACAGACACTAGGGACACTAGCTTGGAGACATTGAGACACTTGAGGCACTGGGAGACATGGAAGCACTAGGAGACATGGGGACAGTGAGACACTGGCAGACTGGGGGCACTGGGAGACTAGGGGTCACCGGGAGACTAGGGGGCATTGAGACACCAGGGACACTGTGTCCCCATGTGTGTGTTATAATGTCTCCCAATGTCCCTCAGTGTCTCAGTGTCTGCCATAATGTCTCACAGTGTCCCTCCTGATTGGTGGCTGTCTGGTGAAGCTTCGTAGAGAGCAATTAGGCACAACAAAAATGTAAAAAAATACTTCAGTGTTCAGGTAATATGTCCCCGCACACCAAACTCTCTAAAGTGCGAAGTGCAGCTCTAATAATTAATTGTAAAAGGACACTTACCCCATAATTCTTCTTTTTGGGGTTTGGTTCATATATAAATAGAAAATAGAAAAAAAAACACATGCAATATAGTATGTATAAATATAGTATGTCTCCTTGCAGCCTTTCCCCCCATCCCTCACTTCCCTGAGCTGTAGGGAGTCTCAGCAGGGTGGGAGTTGCTGTCTGGACTCTCTGTAGCTGCTCCCTTGTGGATCAGTGAGTAGAGCTAGGCAGGGAGGGATATGCTGGAACTTCCTATCCCTCCCTGTCTCCACACACAGCGACCCCTACTGGCCAGTGCTGGTATTGCATAGTAATCTCTTGTTTATACTGAGAAAAATACCAGCATTTGTATTGCCAGTATCACTGCAATATTGACACCAGCCAGACAGCCTCAAATACTGTCTGTGCCAATAAAATAAAAGCCAGGTGGAATCTCTAAGAGTAGTGAGTGAAAAAAAAATGTAAAAAAAAAAAATGTAAAAAAAAAATGTTTTTTTTTTTTTTTTTTTAAATCAATGGGCCTATTCCATGGGCCTGGGCCTGGAGCTGCAGCTCCATCAGCCCCTATGTTAATCCGGCCCTGGTTATATCCACATTCTGCAGGAGAATCATTAAACATACAGCCTGATCTTACTGGCTCTCGGGTCGAAATAGCTCAAATGAAAACGTAGCTGGTTTGGAGGATTCTTCCTGTGAGACTTTGGTCTAAAATCTGAAATTCACAAATCACACTTTAGTAAATAAATAGCCTGAATAGTGACGTTGTATAGAAAGTTCTTTAGCAGCTGATGATGCCACAGTTCTATATTCACAGCCTTGGATTGCATATCTGCTTCTAATGACATGAAATAAAGATTACCTCAAGTATTATAAACACTGCAGCCCGCTGCAAGGAGCACCCTGACCCTGTTCTCCAGTAATAGGGCAAATTGTCTAGCAACCGTTTACCCTCTTACCTGGGTCTCTGCAGGGCTCGGGACTACCTGCTGGTTTGGTGACGGATGTCTGTCCAGGTTCTGTGGTGCTGACCGCCAATTAAAGGAACACTTCAGAGTTAGACATACAAACTTGTATTCGTAATGCTATAGTGCCCCTGTCCCAAGGTCTCTCACCTCCGCGTTCGATGACTAGAGGGTTAAACCCCCCCTTTTTTTTTCCACCTTACCACTTTCTAGTGCCGAGACTCTTTATAGGACCATAGAAGATGTTGGACATTCTCATGCAAAGCGGGCAGATGTCCAACTTCAGATAGCCGAGTAAGGAATTGCCTCTAGAGGTGGAGTTAACCCTGCAATGTAATCATTCTCAGAAACGGCAATTTACATTCCACAGATAACCACACAGGGGCTCTGCACAAAGACCACTTTAGTGAGATGAAGTGGTCTGGGTGCCTATGGTATTGATTTAAAGGCAGTCTATGCAATTAAATTTGGCTGATGACATCCCAATAGCAATGCCGGTGCAGAGTCTCACATAAAAACTTCAGACACCATCACTACTTCAAATCACTAAAGTGGCCATGGTGATTGGAGTAACTCTTTAACCCCTTAAGGACACATGACATGTCTGACACGTCATAATTCCATTTTATTCCGGAAGTTTGGTCCTTAAGGGGTTAATCATCAGATCCATATTATAACTTAATTTGCATTAAAATGACTCCCTTCTTTCTATCCTTGTCCCCCACACTCCCACCTTTCCAGACGTGCAAATGGCAAACTCTAGTCTAGACCAAATTCTACGACCTGCTATAGTAACAACTTTGCAATTTAGTGTGAATTTTCCAGTTATATTTTCAATGCACCCCCATCTGCTATTTAACCCCTTAAGGACACGACGTAAATATTCCGTCATGATTCCCTTTTATTCCAGAAGTTGTGTCCTTAAAGGGTTAATGAATACATCCAAATGTTAAAACTTACAATATACCTAAACACATTATATAATGGGATATAACTAAGAAATTGTAACCGAGTGTGACGCTGCACAGAAAGATTAGACTGTCAGCTCTTTGGAAAATAAAAATAATCAAAGCTGTTGACGTCTAATACAGCAAAGAAGGCTTTATCTTTTTGTTTCTATTAGTAAACTCCCTTGCCCTCAGAGCTTACAGTTGTTCGGTCTGTGATGTCGCTCTCTATAGTGTCCTTGGAGGAACTTTAGTGTAACAGAATATAAGCTGCATTGTTAGTTAGGTTCAGGACATTGGAGAGCTCATATGAGATGAGCAAATTACAGCTTCCCTGGAGAGCTCCCTGTCTGATATGGGGGGAAGAGACAAATAAAAGGGGTGTATGAGCTATAAATGCATTATTTCGCAACTAGCAATCAGAACAAAGGTGTGAACAATTGGGCAGCTTCTTCGAACCTCGGGAGAGAGGCAGCAGCTACTTGTACAGGTAGGAGACATTTGGAAAGTAGTACATTTATAAACATGCAGTCTCTCTATACAATATAGGGCACACCTGACACTACAGTCTTTACTAAACTGATCCATGTTGCACAATAGAAAAATGTGTATTTGCTTTTGCACAATTTTGCAAATTGTCTGTGTCATAACAGTCATTTACATGTATATGCAATTTAACAGGGTAGTGTATTCCCAAAATAGCTTCTAGTGGATGGAGAAAACTCTAATTCAATAAAATAAATTTTAAAAATGCTCGGGATGTGTATTAGACTAACACAGTAAAGGAATTGAAGAATGCTCGGGATGTATATAAGGCTCATACAGTAAAGGAATTGAAGAATGCTTGGGATGTGTATAAGGCTAATACAGTAAAGGAATTGAAGAATGCTCGGGATGTGTATAAGGCTAATACAGTAAAAGAATTGAAGAATGCTCGGGATGTGTATAAGGCTAACAGAGTAAAGGAATTGAAGAATGCTCAGGATGTGTATAAGGCTAACACAGTAAAGGAATTGAAGAATGCTCGGGATGTGTATAATGCTCATACAGTAAAGGAATTGAAGAATGCTCAGGATGTGTATTAGGCTAACACAGTAAAGGAATTGAAGAATGCTCGGGATGTGTATAAGGCTCCCACAGTAAAGGAATTGAAGAATGCTTGAGATGTGTATAAGGCTAATACAGTAAAGGAATTGAAGAATGTTCGGGATGTGTATAAGGCTAATACAGTAAAGGAATTGAAGAATGCTCGGGATGTGTATAAGGCTAACAGAGTAAAGGAAATGAAGAATGCTCAGGATGTGTATAAGGCTAACACAGTAAAGGAATTGAATAATGCTCAGGATGTGTATAATGCTCATACAGTAAAGGAATTGAAGAATGCTCAGGATGTGTATAAGGCTCATACAGTAAAGGAATTGAAGAATGCTTGGGATGTGTATAAGGCTAATACAGTAAAGGAATTGAATAATGCTCAGGATGTGTATAATGCTCATACAGTAAAGGAATTGAAGAATGCTCAGGATGTGTTTAAGGCTAACAGAGTAAAGGAATTGAAGAATGCTCAGGATGTGTATTAGGCTAACACAGTAAAGGAATTGAATAATGCTCAGGATGTGTATAATGCTCATACAGTAAAGGAATTGAAGAATGCTTGGGATGTGTATAAGGTTAACACAGTAAAGGAATTGAAGAATGCTCGGGATGTGTATAATGCTCATACAGTAAAGGAATTGAAGAATGCTCAGGATGTGTATAAGGCTAACAGAGTAAAGGAATTGAAGAATGCTCAGGATGTGTATTAGGCTAACACAGTAAAGGAATTTAAGAATGCTCGGGATGTGTATAAGGCTCATACAGTAAAGGAGTTGAAGAATGCTTAGGATGTGTAGAAGGCTAATACAGTAAAGGAATTGAAGAATGCTTGGGATGTGTATAAGGCTAATACAGTAAAGGAATTGAAGAATGCTCGGGATGTGTATAAGGCTAACAGAGTAAAGGAATTGAAGAATGCTCAGGATGTGTATTAGGCTAACACAGTAAAGGAATTGAAGAATGCTCGGGATGTGTATAAGGCTCATACAGTAAAGGAATTGAAGAATGATTGGGATGTGTATAAGGCTAATACAGTAAAGGAATTGAAGAATGCTTGGGATGTGTATAAGGCTAATACAGTAAAGGAATTGAAGAATGCTCGGGATGTGTATAAGGCTAATACAGTAAAAGAATTGAAGAATGCTCGGGATGTGTATAAGGCTAACAGAGTAAAGGAATTGAAGAATGCTCAGGATGTGTATAATGCTCATACAGTAAAGGAATTGAAGAATGCTCAGGATGTGTATAAGGCTAACAAAGTAAAGGAATTGAAGAATGCTCAGGATGTGTATTAGGCTAACACAGTAAAGGAATTTAAGAATGCTCGGGATGTGTATAAGGCTCATACAGTAAAGGAGTTGAAGAATGCTTAGGATGTGTAGAAGGCTAATACAGTAAAGGAATTGAAGAATGCTCGGGATGTGTATAAGGCTAACAGAGTAAAGGAAATGAAGAATGCTCAAGATGTGTATAAGGCTAACACAGTAAAGGAATTGAATAATGCTCAGGATGTGTATAATGCTCATACAGTAAAGGAATTGAAGAATGCTCAGGATGTGTATAAGGCTAACAGAGTAAAGGAATTGAAGAATGCTCAGGATGTGTATTAGGCTAACACAGTAAAGGAATTGAAGAATGCTCGGGATGTGTATAAGGCTCATACAGTAAAGGAATTGAAGAATGCTTGGGATGTGTATAAGGCTAATACAGTAAAGGAATTGAAGAATGCTCGGGATGTGTATAAGGCTAATAAAGTAAAGGAATTGAAGAATGCTCGGGATGTGTATAAGGCTAACAGAGTAAAGGAAATGAAGAATGCTCTGGATGTGTATAAGGCTAACAGAGTAAAGGAATTGAAGAATGCTCAGGATGTTTATAAGGCTAACAGAGTAAAGGAATTGAAGAATGCTCAGGATGTGTATTAGGCTAACACAGTAAAGGAATTGAAGAATGCTCGGGATGTGTATAAGACTCATACAGTAAAGGAATTGAAGAATGCTTGGGATGTGTATAAGGCTAACAGAGTAAAGGAAATGAAGAATGCTCAGGATGTGTATAAGGCTAACACAGTAAAGGAATTGAATAATGCTCAGGATGTGTATAATGCTCAGGATGTGTTTAATGCTCATACAGTAAAGGAATTGAAGAATGCTCAGGATGTGTATAAGGCTAACAGAGTAAAGGAATTGAAGAATGCTCAGGATGTGTATTAGGCTAACACAGTAAAGGAATTGAAGAATGCTCGGGATGTGTATAAGGCTCATACAGTAAAGGAATTGAAGAATGCGTAGGATGTGTATAAGGCTAACAGAGTAAAGGAATTGAAGAATGCTCAGGATGTGTATAAGGCTAACACAGTAAAGGAATTGAAGAATGCTCAGGATGTGTATAAGGCTAACACAGTAAATGAATTGAAGAATGCTCGGGATGTGTATAAGGCTAACACAGTAAAGGAATTGAGAATGCTCGGGATGTGTATAAGGCTAACACAGTAAAGGAATTGAAGAATGCTCGGGATGTGTATAAGGCTAACACAATAAATGAATTGACGAATGTTCGAAATTTGTATAAGGCTAATGCAGTAAAGGAATTTAAGAATGCTTGTAATGGTATTTTTATGGTGAATTCCATTTCCTCCATAACACTAATTGTAGCCATAATTTAAAATCATAACTCAATAAGCTGCAGACAAGAACAAATTAGCAGACGACCAATGTGGCACTAATCCTAATTTGGGGTTTATGTAGTTATCTTGGAAGAGACCCTAAATTTTCCATAGCATTTGAAATCTGGCAGAAAGCCTAAAATCAAAATGACCAAAATCTGAATCATTCCTGTTTGCTTTTCATGAGTTCCATAATTATATATGACGATGAACAGACTCACTAACTGGACCACTTACTAATCTGGGAATTTTAGTGAGAATGCACATTTTATGCCTAAAAATAGTAAAATTTGTAGAATCGGCTATATTTGCAGCTTGGCCAGTTTCGCCTGAAACCTGCAATTCCTTTGTCAATTCCTAAACCTCCTTTTAGTGAATAAACCCACCAGAAAGCTGAGAGCTTCATAAATGACACAACAATCCAGATGGAACAATAAAGAGATCCAGAATCATGAATGACATACAGATAGATAATGGAATGATGGCTAGATCGGTCAGTGGTTTCCAACTTGTCCATCTGGTCTTGGATTTAAGGCGTTTCTGAATTCTGTTCCTTTGAGGTTACTGACAGAACCCAGACCCCGTTTGCCTCAAGGACTCAGCTGGGAATCACCGAGCTAGAGTTACAATAAAATAAGTATATTTAGAGATTAATAGGTACTCTGACAAATATTTTAATGACAATGGACAACTGATAGACTGAAAGAGATGTATTATATTTCTGTTGCTCATTACAGGTCATCCTTTGTGTCGACCATGAATTGTTTGGCTGTTGGTCTTCTGCTGATCTTGATCCTGTGCAGACCCAGCCATCCCCTTAGCCTGAGATCTCACTACTTGGACCTAGCTCCAAACTCTGATTTGTGTGTAGACCAACTTGTCGTGGAGGGTTCACTTACACTACCTTCTCCAGGCAGGAGAGACAGGGAGCAAGACAGAAAGCCTCTGTGCCACAACACCTCCCTGGAGCCTTTCTGCCCAAGAAAGCTCATGGAGGCTACAAGGCAGAAGAAGGACTATCCAACCAGAAATCAGAAAAGAAAACCCAACTCACTGGATCTGACGTTTCACCTGCTCCGACAAGTCTTGGAAATGTCTAGGGCTGAGAAACTTGCACGGAAGGTTCTGCACAATAAGATGATTCTAGAGAATATTGGGAAATAGAAGGATGAAATGGGCATTCTGTTTATATGACAGAGTTCAAGGGGGGCATGAATTGAACAGATCAGATATCACTTTCTATTCTTCTGCTACTGGATGCAAAAATAGAAAAACTGCTTAGGATTTACAGAAACCTCTAAGGCACATTTAAAGGCCGTAAACATACGTTGCTATTTATTATAGGTTGATCAAACACTAGCAGATGTCTTCTTTAAAAGTCATTAAACTTTACAAATATTAGAGTGAAGAGATTCAGATACAGTGAATCTCCCAGCCACGCGTAGTGGATTTTTAAAACAGATATCAATTATAAATAGTTCACCAAGAATGGCGGGGTTATTAAACATTAGCAAATAGCAAACGTTTTGAAGGACATTGCACTGAAATGGGTTTAAACAATTACTTGTGATTCAGACAGGCCAACCAATAGGTTGTTTTTTTTGCTATATTATTTCACAACGTTCATTATCTGAATACAATGTAAGTACCTGATCACATTTAACTAAGGTACGTTTTCGTGTAGAGTTACAGTTTCTATGAGAAGGTAAATGACCATGGATAGACTGCTGTCTAAAAAAAAAGTCTGACACGCAGCTCTCAAAGTGTTGGGGAACTACATTGTCCATGATGCTTTGCCTGCTGGGCAGTGTGGGTTCTCCCTTTCGGCTTCTACTGCTCCAGAATCCAGCACCGCTATCATTTAGCTTTTGGCTACGTCTGCATTAACCCCTTAAGAACATGTGACGGAAATTTTCCGTCATGCTGAAGTTGTATCCTTACGGGGTTAAACATTTCTTTTTATCCAAAAATAACATGTGGGTGCTGAAGTGGACAACAATAAAAAAAAAAGGAAGTTTACACCTTTAATAAAGGCTGGGAGATAACCGTATTTAACCCTTACAATGCTGGAAGGCACCTCATTAAAATCATTGCCTGCCATCTCTACTCCTAGTACATGTCAGGACAGAACACGTTTATGAACAGGAATTCCTGTTTGCAGAAAGCAATGCTAGCAGCGGGGTACCAGAAGAAAAACAAAAATGAGATCTGTTGTCAAAATTCTAAGAAATCTGTTGGCAGGAGTTAGAACGTCAATATACGCAGTCTGCGAACAAAGCGGTTTATTAATTTACTTATTTCCTGTAAATCTAGGCCTGTAAAGAAACATTAATAAACAGTACAATGCCTGCTGTGTTAAAGGAACATTGAGGTTCACGTCAGCACAGAAAAGGTTAACTCATCCTTCCACTTGTTTAACTCAGAGAGCATCTGCTATAGTCAATGCTTGTTAAATATACTCCTAGTTTGTGCCATTTACTCCCACCTAACGCCTGCTTGAAAGAAAACCGGCTTCGTCTAGGAGACTCAATCATTGGCAAAGCAACAGTGTTGTCTCTGGCAAGAACTAGCAAAGATGATTTTTAAGAGCTAGATTGTCAGCTTCTCGTACTAGTGCCCGCCATTTTTACTCTGAATTCACTCACGGTCATCAATCCATATACAACTGGTGAAGATAAAAGAGGACTAGTCAGACGGTTCAACCCCATAATGGTAAGTTGGCACTAGAGACCTCTTAACACTATAACAATTTAATTCCCACAAAGTTGTTATGGTGCCCAGCGTGTTGCATTAAATAAACATTTTGAAAATCACCCATAACGTGTTTTAAGGTTTTTTTCCCCATGTGACAACCCAATCTAGTTCAGTCCTGGCACAGACAGGGCATGCTTTGCATTGTTGGAGGAGAAACATTGTCTCTGTCTCTCTTCCCCAACATTCTACAATGTTTATTAGCAGAAAGTGCGGCACTTCAAACTACAGTCGACTGGGTACGTTGGAAAGACTCCGTTCCAGATTAGAGCTCAATAACTTGATTTCCACATTATATTTGAGATCCCACAAACATAGGTTAACTATGGGGGATAACAAGACATTTAAAATCCTGCATTCTGACCGTTCCCATTCAAGTGCTTTCTATAATATTCTGTCTACGTAAAGCTCCCCGATAGCCGTCATTCCCAAAACCAAAATCTGAATATATCAAGGAACAATTCCGAAATGACAAATAGTGTGTAAAATAGTAATAGAAAACATTTTATCCTAGCCATTAATGAACCACTTTGTTTGTGAAACGCTAAGGATCTAAGCATCATGGGAAATTGAATTCTACAAACATTTACACTGTAAAGAACATTACTGCTGTATACATTTCAGAACGTGGAATATGTGTTGAGTTCTAGTTACATTCATATATACTTTTGTGGGGTAGAGGGTTTAAATAATGTTTATAACGATGGAATATATTTTTATTAACTGCTATTTTCACAACCCTCATCATTCTAACCACATGGGCTGAGTGGACTTATCAGTTTTTACCAAAAGTGTGGAATAATTAAAGGGACACTATAGTCACCTGAACAACTTCAGCTTAATGAGGTTGTTCAGGTGAGAAGTATAGCTCCCTGCAGCCTCTCATGTAAACACTGTATTTTCCATGAAAATACAGTGTTTACATTGGAAGTTAGGAACACCTCCAGTTGCAGTCATTCACAGTGAACCAGAGGGACTTCAGAGTTGATGGAGGCATAATATGCCTCCATCAACTCATATCTGCTGGCAGCACTGTGCACAGCATCCTGTGATTCAGTATCTCCTCCCTCTGCATGCAGACACTGAACTTTCCTCAGAGATTCATTGATTCAACTATCTCTATGTGGAGATGCTGATTGGTCAGGGCTGTGTTTGAATCTTGCTGGCTCTGCCCCTGATCTGCCTCTTTGTCAGTCTCAGCCAATCCTATGGGGAAGCATTATGATTGGATCAGGCAACCACTTCTGATGATGTCAGCAGACAGCTTGTTTTTCTGAGTCTAACAGCATGCAGATTTACAGCTTCAGGCTTGAATACAGTAAGATTTTTTACTATATTTATGGAGGCATGAGGGGACCAGGGGGGCTATATGGTGGTGTTTAACACTATAGGGTTAGGAATACATGTTTGTGTTCCTGACCCTATAGTGATCCTTTAAGAAAATGGGCAAAGCAAGTCATCACATATACCTTTTAAAACATGTATATTTTTGGAAGGAGTTTACTCCATTCTAAGTAGACTTTCATTAGAGATAGCATAATATCAACCTACAATATATTAACCTGCAAGTCAGATCATCAGATTTTCCTGACCAATGCCCACCAGATAATAATCCAGGTAATTTAAATCTATATATTTTGTCAGTTTGACTAGAACATCAAATGCACATTTTAAGAATTCCTAAAACCTCAGTTTGTAATTCACACATTTTGCGGATGACGGGTCAATTGTAATTAAAAAGACAACTTGATTAGCCAACCATCCTAAGGACATAAATTGTCCTAGAAACTAAATTTGAAAGGTTTTGTTTTTATGAGATGATGCAAATTCTCTGAAAATATTAGCACGTGTTCATTCCATATAAAACGTGTCTTTAATTTATTGAACAGAAACTCTGAACATATTTTAGGCAGTTTCACACACAATTGTAGCACCTTCAATATGTTGTGATGTGTTATTTTTGGGGAATTAAATATTTTTGACGTGACCAGGAAATAAACCCAACTTGGAAATGTATCCTTGCATGACATCACGGCAGCGTTCAATGACATCACTAAAACAGTCCAGATTTCATTTTCCACTGAGTTGTGATACATGTCCGTAACTTATTATAAACACTTTAAATTTGCCTCCGATGAGGGGTCTGTCTCAGCTTATTTTTAATTCGCCTTTTGCTGTATTTGTTACATCATTTGGCCGCATATGAGTTTGTTAAAGGGACTGCAATGCATAGTTTGAAACAGCCCTGTCTTAATTTGAAAACGTTACCTATACAGGAAACCTTGGCAAGGGTTGAGGGCAGGAAACACAGAGATGGAACATGTGGTAAGAGCGTAGGTTGTCACAAAACATCAGCTGATCTTTGCATTTGCTGTCTGGCTGGGACACCACGCTATTTCATTGGATTAACAACGTTTGGTCATGTTTGTCAAGTCTCAAGAAAATGTCCACAATAAATTAGTGCACCAGCCCTGCTTTCCTGACCTGACACTACTAATAGTCTAATAAAAGGGTTTATTATATGTTACCGGTTATTTACAGAACAGGTGACGGAGGTAATTTTAAAACTGAAGAATGGGTCATCAAGCAAAAATGTTTGTTATTTAGGTTCCGGTCAAAAAAATGTTAAAGGGTCTGGCCATGCACCAATACCACTTATTGTAGTAGTTTCGGTGCATAGATCATTCCCTTTTAGTGTGTCTCATTGCTCAATTTTCTGCCTTTTATGAATGTATTTAGTTTATTTCTCCATTTGGACTTTTACATCCAGAATCATCAGTTTGTTTACTTTAGAACTCTCAGGAGGTTGATTGCATCTCCCTGCACAGAGGTGTAAAACATTTAATGCAGCATAAATCATTACCCCCTGCCAGCAGCCTCCTGTGTGAGATATTCTGCAGACTTAAAAACCTTTACAGCTCAACATTATTGAACACACAATATATATCCCTCAGTCTTAGTGTGATTATATATATATATATAAATTTTTTATAAAAGTGCAATTATTTAGTTACATAGCTCAGGTTACTCCAATACAGCCCACTTTGGTGGTTATGATGCAAGGAGTACCCTGCCCTGGTTCCCCAATAATTAGGAAAACCGTTAAGCAACAGTTTGCTTCGCTACCTTGGTCCCCACGAGCTCCAAGGCTCCTTGGTGGTCTGGTGACACACTTCTGCAGAGGTGCAGAAACCACGGCTGTTGCCATTCATTGCCAATGACTGACAAAACCTGCAAAATCTCCAACAGCAGAGGGGTTAAACTTCGCATGTGCAGCATTTTATATCAAAACGCTGCACATGAAGACTCCGGGCAGCATGACCACTTCAAATCAGTGATGTGGTCATGGTTATTAGAGTAAACCTTTAAAAAAATCTAACATCATTAAATAACTGGTATATGGCATACATGTGTTTGGGGTACATTCACTAAGTAGCTGTATGTGTTCATAACACGTTACATACTTCCTGTATCCACAATGTGACTATGAGACGCATTGGCAAGCACGTTTGAGCACATTTTAAGCATATTTTCAATGAATTTTTTACCCATTTTGTAACCTATACATTCCCTTTACTGATCAAACCGCTAGTGCAACAGACAAGTAAACTATCAGCAGATTAACAAATGATTGTCATGTTCTTTATGATTATGTCCCTTTTAAAATAAAATAGATTCCAGCTCTATCCCTTAAAATTAAGTGCTAGAGAGGTACATATCAGCAATCTTAGAGGTGTGAGCACCAGAATTTGAAGTGCAAGTCTTATGGCAGAACAAAAAGTGAAAGAGACAGGATTTACTGGCTCGTTGCGTTTACAAAAACACGAATAAGACACGAATAAGACACGGCAGACGGGTAGAGGTTCCTGCACTGAAACATTTATTTTACAGGTAGTGGTTCAGATAGTTTAACTTCCTTCTGGTTTTGTTTCACATTAGGTAATATTCAGACATACATAATGACATGCTACAAACAAAACATGATTCTCTTTTCTGCAAAATGTTCAGAGGGACCTCCTTGTTACCCCAATCCCCCTTCCCAGCCCCCGATAACAGAACAGATGTGCAGGCGTCGACCCCTCCTTCATATTCTCTAACACGGGGAATGCGCACTACGAATTCAGCCATTTACAGATCACTCACCGCTTCTAAGATAAGAACCCACTGTCAGATCATAACGGATTTCAATCACGTAGATCAGAAAAGGAACAAAAATCACTGACACTAAAAGGGATAAATTACCCGTTACCCCCACAAACATTGGCATAAACCCTTTAAGAGATGCTTAGTGACTGCAGGCATTTAGACGTTTTATGTTCAGTGTTGCAACCTTCTACTGTATGCAGATAAAAACATTTACCAAGATTGGTAGGAGAAATGACAATGCCTTTTAAGCAGATATTTGAGGAAGCAGTAAACATGTGACGATAAAGAAAGTGGTTTCTGGGCATCTGCTGATGTAGTTGCCCAATCTCAAATTTACCCATCAGTTTACAAGAAAAGTTCACAAAAGTGGCTCTCCTGAAGTCTGCTAAAAAAAAAGCAAAATAGCAGTTCAGCAGCTATTTTGTAAGAAATATATGGGAAGATACAGTTCCGCTATACATAATTAACCCTTTAAGGAGGGGCTGTCACTTTTCTGGAGGTGTCTTATTAATTTTCTTATCCTCGAATGTCCTACTGAAGGGTTTACTGGGTTGAGGAGAACAGTGGAGGGAAGTGAAAAAAACAAACCTACGGTACATCCACAGCTCTTCCCCACGCAAAGCAAAGTCACCAGCCTATGACACGCCAGGAATTTGCATTGTACACTCAGGCTGTGCCAGGACAGTATGGCATGCAATGCATAAATTAAAAATAAACACGGCAGAATAAATAAATAATAAAATAAAAAAACTTTGTTAATTTATAATTGGCTGCCTGGTTGTGCAAACAGACAGACAAATGACAGCTCCACTTTAAAAATCAATGCTAGGTTCACGCCATCATAACAATGAGGTCCTTCGAGACATTAGGCCCTCATGGGCAGTCATAGTTATCATCAGACATTACGTCTGAGATACTATATTTCAGGACTAGATTGTTATGATGCATAAGTCAACACAGGCCTTAAGGGGTTAAAAGGATTGAAATGTACTAAAGATGCTGAAAATTATCCCCATATTTATACATTTCCATTCAGAGGGTAAGAAAAATCCTTTGCAGGACACACATAGGTCTCGATTTTATAAGCTTTCCAAATGATTTAATACGGTTAGAAACATTTCAAAATGACTTCTATACAAACATTCTGCGGACAAGGCATAGGCAACCTTCGGCACTCCAGATATTTTGGACTAGACCTCCCATGATTCTTTGCCAGCATTAAGGGTGTAAGAGCATTATGGTGAATGTAGTCCACATCATCTGGAGTGCCGAAGGTTGCTTACCCCTGTTGTAGACTCTGAAGATAAATCCCTTGGATAATTTTCTTACAGTGTTAAATCATTTTAAGCTCACTAAATCGCGGCCTTATTTGGCTAATTTGCAAGGTTACATAAACTGGCATTTTGGCTTGTATGTGCCCTAAAATATATCTAACAGCCAACAGAAGCAAATTCGTGTATAAACCATTTTTCTATAAGAAGGCTGTGGTTTTGTCACCATTTCACGTTTAATTTTGGCTATTTTATCTCCCACAATTTATCAAACACAGTTTACACTAAATTCCTCTTTCATATGTGCATTAGAAAACAGTGATAACAAATAAACGTTCCTTTAAAAAAAAAAAAAAAAAAAAAAAAAATCATTCACTAAACTGTTGATAACTGGCTCACAAATATGTTTTCCAAAGCAGCAGAGTTGGAACAAACCTCTCGAATTTGGCTAAAATTTAGATATTTTTCCAACTCAAATATTTTGGCAGAAATTGTGCAAGTTGCCTGCCAACTGTTTAGTGAATAAACTTTATTAAAAAGAACATGATTGATTGTGAACAGATCAGCCATTTATTTAACAGTTCCTCTCTTTCATTTTGGTAGACAGGACATTTCTCTAGAACAGATAGAGGTCACGCATTGTCTGAGCCTTTTCGGATCACCTGTCATGCAGCCTGGTGCTGGTTTCCTAATGACGAAGCACTTAAGCCTTGCAACGAACCTGATACAGTATATCAGATCAATCACTGCAAGGTCTTGCAGATGGATCCAGTGGCCAAAGGGTCGCTAAGGTAGTGAAGGTTTTTTTTTGTAGTGAAACTATAAGCATAAAAATCACACTGCTAATTTGAGATTATTATGGTCTGGTGGAGGCCAGTAAGAGTTTTTGCTCAGTTTTGACGACAAAGGGAGAAAGGAGTTCGGATGAATTCTATTTAGCACAGAGAAGGCTATACTCTCACCACATACATACACATACAGCGCTGTGTACACTAGTGACACTATATACAAATAAAGACAGCACTGTATATACTACTGACATTATATACAAATAAATATGGCACTGCCCACACAATGCACAGCTAAGTATACCGCCACTACTGCACCAAAGATTGCGTTTGAACAGAGGGGAGCTCCTTACTCTCTTATAAATCTCTAGTTTACAGGAAAATTCAGGGAGCAGAGAAAGTCCAATCTGATTTCCTCACCCTTTAACAGACAGTGGAGGTAAAATGTGGAACATCCTTTGAAAAGGATTTGCAAAAACACGCCTATTGCTGGCTGAGGCTCATTAGGAATTGTAATTCCAATAAGGATAGCTAAGCGGAGCACCTCGTGAGAGGGGGCGAGGAGATGTTAATGGCTAAGATGGCTGCATGCAAAAGGGGTGAGGGGAATGCTCCAAATTGGGCTGACTCTCTCACCTTCAAATAAGAGGTAACGAAGACAGACAGCTTCTTAATCTGCACCCGTAACGGAGGGGTTCCCTAAACGTTTATACCAAGAGAGGCAGTATAGTCAGCACCAAGCACCACTCACATAACATCCAAACATCCTGATACAGTCACTCACACAGACACATGATTAAAACTGGATCTTCCCCATGTGAGGGCGAAAACCCATAGTCTGAGCAGAACCGGAAATAGTGTTCACTACGTTAGATTCCTTATTGGGAGGGGAGACTGGTGTGCACCGCAGGGGCAAAAGAGAGGGGTTCGGGGTTGCGGAAGTAACAGGTCCCATACAAAAATATACCTAATAAAAACTAGACATGAAGAAAACAAAAATAAATTAAAAATAGTTTGTCAAGAGGAGGAGTGAATAGTGAGCATGCGGCGGCTTTCTCGGGACATTCAATCATCGCACCACAAGGGGGAGCAGATAAAAGCTGGTCAGATGAAGAGGCTGGGGGATGCTTACACAAAGGGGACCAGGGACAGATTCAGTTCCTCCCCCTCCTCTCTAATCCTAGTCATCCGGGGGGCCTGGCGTACTCTCAGTTGAACGATTCGGTGTTGTAGCTGGCGTGGGAGTCGCTGGTGAGTTGTGTGGTTTCTGTGGCAGAGCTGGGTTGTACCAGAACAGGGCCATCATTGGTGTCTGCTGAGAGACAGAACATGTCAGGGTTAGGGAGGTGGGAAAAGAGAAGGACAGAAGAGGAGTGAGTGGGCGAAGCTCGAAGGGCTACAGACAAGAGGTATCTGAGGGGAAAAAAAAGTGAATAATAAAGCATAAACTAGGAAGTACTAAAGGTCACACTCACCCCTCTCGTCAGACTGTAGCTGTGCCTCCAGGTCTTCAGGTGACACATAGAAGTCTGGCTCGTCGCCCTCTGGTGGTCGCGGTTTGCATTTTCCACAGCAGCAATTACAGCAACAGCACAGACAACAGCAGCAGTAACAGCCGGTGATCAGTCCACAAAACATGAACAGTGCCTGGAGAAAGGGGGAGTCCACATTTATACCATGAATGACAATATATAAACACCCCATGGTTATCCACAGCACCCCAATATATGCTCCCGCAGTCATTAGTCTGCAACACATAAGTACATATCGCTCACTGCTATGGACTGCATCTAAATATATACATACTAAGCCATGTATAGCACCCCAAAACACAGATTACCATTAGAGAAGGAGCAGGGCAGAGACATGGAGAGGGATAGGGGTGCAAATACATCTGTGTCCAAACACAGCCCACCACATACACATCACCCCTCCCCATTAATACAACCCTGCATGCATGCATGCATGCATGCATGCATGCATGCATACACACACACACACACACACACCACCCCATTAATACAACCATGCATTCACACACACACACACACACACACACACACACACACACACACACACACACACACACACACACACACACACACACACACATCAACCCTCCCCATTAATACAACCCTGTATTCACACACACATTACCCCTCCCCATTAATACAACCCTGCATTCACACACACATTACCCCTCCTCATTAATACAACCCTGCATTCACACACACACACACATCGCCCCTCCCCATTAATACAACCCTGCATTCACACACACACACACACATCGCCCCTCCCCATTAATACAACCCTGCATTCACACACACACACACACACATCGCCCCTCCCCATTAATACAACCCTGCATTCACACACACATCGCCCCTCCCCATTAATACAACCCTGCATTCACACACATCGCCCCTCCCCATTAATACAACCCTGCATTCACACACATCGCCCCTCCCCATTAATACAACCCTGCATTCACACACATCGCCCCTCCCCATTAATACAACCCTGCATTCACACACATCGCCCCTCCCCATTAATACAACCCTGCATTCACACACATACAACCCTACATTCACTCACATCGCCCCTCCCTGTTTAATACAGCCCTGCATTCAAACACACACACACACAACCCTACATTCACACACACATCGCCCCTCCCTGTTAATACAGTCCTGCATTCATTCACACACCCAAAAACCTATATTCAATATGCATCTACAATATGAAACTCCAAATACCCATCTGTATTCACCGATTTAACACACATATACATCCCTGCCTTTACACTGTAGGTACTATAATAATTTCATCTAATTTAAGTGGTTATAGTGCCTGGAGTCCTCTGGCGCGGTCTCTCAATTCGGTGTTAAATCAATTTCGATCAGTTTAAAACTAAATAAGGCCGCCTACAGCCCACACCCTACTGGAGATTATACACTTCATTCTAGTCAATTATTTATACCAGAAATGGGCACTGTGATAGGCTGAATGTGGTCATCGGATAATCTAAGCCAATCACAGCCATTCATTGCTGCTCAGGCAAAGACTTCATTAGCTTAAGTAGCACAGGCGGTTAAAATAAGTTTAACGCTGTACGGAAGGACAGCGCCAGGGGACTGCAGTCACTTTAAAACCCTTTCATACTTGCATCTTCAGCTATATATACACGACTGTGCACATTTCCCAGCTACTGCAATGTACCTACAGCTAAAGTGCCCGTATGTTACCCACTATGTTTTCCAGCCATATATTACACCAAAATCAATACATTTCACAGTCATCGGTATATGGATCCCACAGTCATCTCTAGCTCAAACATTCTATACACTATGTATCAATATACCACCTTGCACGCATACAGCACTCCAACCAATGCATTCCAGAACTACAATACACATTAAATTCAGTTATAAAACTGCACATCAATGTAAAAATACCTCAATTATTCACTACACCATAACACAGCACACAGTTATCTGTGGTACCCCAATATATATTCCCACAACAGAGAGTACCCTAATAAATATACAGCATTCCAGTATATCCAATTAATATATATATAGCAGGTATACCCAGCACCGTTCTACCCACACCAACATGACTTACCTTTGGCTTCTCCTGGCAGCAGAATATTGATGAGACTATCATGTACCATATCTGCATACCAGCTTTTCCACCAACTTTCATTAAAGGGACAGTATAGTCACCTGAACAACTTTAGCTTAATGAAGCAGTTTTGGTGTATAGAACATGCCCCTGCAGCCTCACTGCTCAATCCTCTGCCATTTAGGAGTTAAATCCCTTTGTTTATGAACCCTAGTCACACCTCCCTGCATGTGACTTGCACAGCCTTCCATAAACACTTCCTGTAAAGAGAGCCCTATTTAGGCTTTCTTTATTGCAAGTTCTGTTTAATTAAGATGTTCTTATCCCCTGCTATGTTAATAGCTTGCTAGACCCTGCAAGAACCTCCTGTATGTGATTAAAGTTCAATTTTGAGATTGAGATACAATTATTTAAGGTAAATTACATCTGTTTGAAAGTGAAACCAGTTTTTTTTTCCATGCAGGCTTTGTCAATCATGGCCAGGGGAGGTGTGGCTAGGGCTGCATAAACAGTAACAAAGTGATTTAACTCCTAAATGACAGTGAATTGAGCAGTGAAATTGCAGGGGAATGATCTATACACTAAAACTGCTTTATTTAGCTAAAGTAATTTAGGTGACTATAGTGTTCCTTTAAATACCCATAGTATCCCTTTCTTAATCACTGTCACAATTCTCCAAAAACTACATACAGCAGGTGCACACACCTACAACTGCAATCTCCTCCCAGAACCCACAGTATCCCCCTCTCAGATCCTACAGCACTAACACCAAGTGTCCTCCTGGCACCCATCCTCACCTTGGCCCACCAACTGGACAGCACAAAGTATGTGTTGACGTTCTCCTCTCCGAACTGCTCGGCCACGTACAGGCCCAGGGATCCGTACTTGTCATAAATATTCCTTTTCGTGGCATCTGTCAGAATTCCGTGGGCGTTGTTGATCTCCTTGAATTTTTCAGATGCCTCAGGATTATCGGGGTTCTTGTCGGGGTGATACTTTAACGCCAACTTCCTGCGTGTACAAGGGATTGTGGGAGAAGGGATGCTCATTGGAGACGTATCTACTGTCCTGGGCAGAACATTTACTGAACCACGCCCTACTACATACTAGAAGGGGGGGGGGGGGCACAGGACAGGCAAAGGGCCCTTTACAACTCACCGGTAACATCTTTTGATGTCATCGGACGTGGCATTCTTGTCCAACCCCAACACGGTGTATAAAGACTCCCCAGAGGTAGAGAGAGAGCGCTGCCGCTGGTCCGCCATTTTGATTCGCTGGGTGGAACAAAAGAGAAAAAAACATGGGTTTATACACAGGAGAGTATGGAAAATATTAAGTAACAAAATAAGGTAAAAAATCTGTTCAGTTTGTTTTTGTGCATGTATAATTTGCAAGAAACCAGAAAATTCATTGCATCTTCTACCCAGGGGACTGCTTCGTAGTGTGTCTGCACAGACACAGCCCTATTGAAAATAAAACGGACATCTGGCTTTTCCAGCTTTGAGAAAAACCGACAGGACCAAGGTAAGAGTCAAACTAGACTAAAAATAATTTGCCGATACTGCTGGGACAGTGACCGGGCACCACTAGCTCTAGAATCACTACAGGTGACTTTAAAGGGACACTATAGGCACTCTGACCACTTCAGCTCATTCAAGTGGTCTGGGTGCACTGTCCCTAATGCAGTTCGTACTGCAATGTAAAACAGAGTTCCAGAGAGAGGGGGTGGGGGGAGGGGGCACAATAGTGCCAGGAATACAGCTTTGTATTCCTGGCACTATAGTATCCCTTTATTAATGGCTGCCGTGACACTAAACCGGTCCAAAACCAAAACCAAACCATAAAAGATTTACTGAGCATCATGGGAAAGTTAAATTACAGTTCAAAGCAATATAATACGAAAACTGCGTATCTGATCTTAAACTCCCACTACCCCTGGGCAGCAGCAATGGCTACAGTATTCATCAGCCCAAATACATAGAACAGGTAACTCTTTTTGGCTTCTGTTCCATATAATTTATGGAGCATGAAAAAATGAGCAATTTTATACACGTCAGTAGTTCTCTTTGTTAGTATGTTTACACAAATATTACCTTAATATTATACACCCAATATCATGGCAGAATATAAGGCTGGACAGGAGGGGGGCAGGCAGAGTATGAGGCTGGACAGGAGGGGGGCAGGCAGAGTATGAGGCTGGACAGGAGGGGGGCAGGCAGAGTATGAGGCTGGACAGGAGGGGGGCTGTCGGAAGGGAGGCTGGACAGGAGGGGGGCTGTGTCCAGGGGGGGCTGTCGGAACGGATGCTGGACAGGGGGGGGGGGCTGTCGAAATGGAGGCTGGACAGGGGGGGGTGCTGTGTCCAGGGGGGCTGTCGGAAGGGATGCTGGACAGGAGGGGGGCTGTCGGAAGGGATGCTGTCCAGGAAGGAGAACAGAAACAGGAAATGAATGGGGTCAGGCAGAGATCTAGTGATGGAGGTAGGGTGTCTATATAGGAGGCCAAAAAGCTAAATTGTTGCATAATTGAGTGCAGGGTGAAAGAAGTTGATGAATAGTAAGATGTCACTGACAGCAGTAGTAGGATAGCATGCAGGCCCTGGGCGTCATGTCACCCATAGAACCCTCATACCGGAATTGTAAATCCTTTAGGAGTACTTGCTAATACAACCCCCCACCATCTGCCGCTCTGTGTGCAGCCTGGCGGCAAGATCAGCGATCGGCTCCACAAGAGCAATCTAATGGTAAAATGCAATCAGAGGGTTAATTCTACAAAGCACTGGTAATGAGCATGCAACACCGCACAGCACTGGCCAACATCATAACAAAACACACCGACTAATTAGGTTCAGAAAAATACAACACCGTAACCTGGAAAAACACATTTTAACAATTTCCCGGCTGTTACAAGTAAATCAAAAGAAGCCTCGGAACAGAATCAAAGCATGATAATTCACACCTAACAGAGAAGATACCTAGGTCACAGCTATGTATCTGATTAGAGAAGAGGCATAATGTTCATGTTGATCTATGTGAGTAGTTCAGGTGAGGGCTGCGCTCTGTTGTAGAGAGTGCACTTGCAACACCATGTGTGTTTTACAATACATGCATGCAGTTCAGTGTGTGCAGGCCTCTTAGAGAATCATGTAGTGTTTTATACTTATATGTAGTTGTGCGCGTGAATGTGTTAATGCTGTGTTTTATAACGTGTGTATGTAAGAATGTTTGAGAATGTGTGTGTTCGCTCCTCATACTGTATATTACACTATATTTGTGAAATCAGGGTGTGCGTATTCTACACAGTGTGCTTTATTTAAGACGTATACAGTTATGTGGGCACATGCATGCGACTAGCACTGTATCTGCTTACGAAGTGTTGTGCCAGACATGTTCTATAAACGCATACAGGTAATGATCATAGACAAGCACAGCATAGAAGAGTATTCACCCAGAGAAAATGACCATCTATATTTAACTTAAATATAGATTTTCTTCCAAAACATAACAAGCAGACCCAATAAGGCCCTATTACAGAGAACGCGTAGCCACACTCCCTGCGCAAACCTATGTTAGCGAGATGTGAACAAATTAGTGTTCCATGCTGTATTTAGAACATGCACATATAGCTCTGTGTGTACATGTATACTAGTCATTGGTGCTGAATTTTTTAACATACATGTATATTCAGTTCTGCGTGTGCATGATCAAAATGTGTGAGCCTGGCCTTGATTTTTGCGGGTGCGCGCATATTGTGTTCTGCGAGCTACTTCACAGGACGGTAAACGGCTAATGCATTACAGGTAGTGAAGAATTAAATAACACTAGGATTAAAGGTCTTATCCTTTAACCCCATGAGGAAGCTGCAGAGCTCCGGGAAGGTCAGCAAACACCGGGCTCCATATAACAGAGGACAGGGATATGAATACAAGAGAAACGTACTATTTAAATTGACTTTCAGAATGATTGGGGGGGGGGGGTGTGGAGGGTGAAAGGGAGATATAGGTTAAACAGACAGACAGATACACGCACAGTGGATATGCTCATGATCGCTTATTAAGTGTTCCGTGTGTGAAACAGGGGATTATAGTGGAGCTTGGGCTAAGCTAGGAAGCATGTCTCCAGTATGGGGGCATGCGAGGAGCTGCTTCAAGCCGTGGGGGGTTGGAAGAGGGATCACAGTATTGCTGGGAGGAAAAGCCTGACCCTAGGATGGACGTATGGCCTCCCAGGCTGTAAAAACTAGTTTCTCGATTCAATACAAATAATGTTTGAGTACATCTCAGATCAGCAATTTAATGAACTTGGGTACTCTGAGTTTAAATGATACTGGTTTAATCGTGCTGTAGAAACAAGACAAAAAGGGAAATTGGATTAAAAAAAATTATATATATATATAGTCTGAACTAGAAGATTAACACGATTACAGTGAATGTAAACTATTTAATGGATCACTAACATTAGAGATGAGACGTTTTTCAAGACAAAACCAAACCGAACAACATAACATTTAATCGTTTAAAGAAAGTCAGAGGCGTTCTGTGTCAGACAACGCTAAATATTTAATTTCTACATCTGGCTGCAAACTAATTATGACCGTCCTTATTTGCTTGTTTTATCATTGTTAAACAAACATGCCTTAAAAAAAAATATATATATATATATATAATCACTTTAAAAAATAATAAAAAAAAAAAAAAAATACAAAATGCTTAACACACACACAAATATATAAATTTGCAAATAGTACCAGGCTAATTAGCTCATTAAAACCATATATTTTTTGTGGATAATAAAAATGCACAGGGATGTAGTCATATCATGTAGACATACTGATTCAAACGGCATCTTACAAGCTTCGGATCCACTAATCTTAACGTTGGCGGCTGGGAATAATGCACACAAACGACAGAATGACAATGTTGGCTTAATAAAAAAATATAAGAATTATGTAAAATAAAAAAAATTAAAAAAGTGACTTTCTAGAAACAGGAAACATGACTCAATACTTTTACACGTTTGCGTTCAGGAATAGTGGAGCCAGTCCCCCAAGACACCCTCTCCCTCCCCCCAAGGGAATCGACTTAATAATAAAATCAATTGTGCAGCGAAGAGAATCTCTTGGGAAAGGGTGAGGGGTTCAGAGACGCTGTGCAGCACGGGATGACATCTAAATGGCAGGCAGGAGGTTAATTTGTGTTTGTCAATCCTAACCCAATAGGACAGTCTGGTGTGTCTATAGCTTTTGTATTTTTTTTTTAAGTCTTGGAGCTTAGAATTCTTTTCCCACCTGCCAGTCCTCGCTAAATCTATTTAGTGTCAGTTTCCTATACAGGTGCTGCTGCACCCAGTGTGATGAAAGGTGCTAACCGTCTCATGGAAATTTTAGCGAGAGAGAGTGTGTGTGTGTTGTGTTAACAGGCCAGGATACATTAAAGCAGGACATGGTTTTCATCCCAAACAGTGATAGTCATATATTGCAAACGTTTAAAGCACAACTATCCAAATGATTTTCAATATAATCCTATAATCAAGTATTTAAGGAATTGGGTTTGATTTTCAATGAAATATATGAAATATGAATAAGAGAAGAAAAGAAAAATGTGTCCCAAGCATTAGTATGGGGACAGGATCCTTATTAATTTTATAGCGCTAGCGGATTCAGCAGCGCTGTACAATGATCTTTCAGCCATATACAAGCACCTTGGGGTCAGACAGTTTTTCATTCACCCTCAATATATAAACAAATCTCAATAAATATTGTTTCTGTACAGTGTTTATGATGGGAGCAAATGATGTATTTGTGACAATATAACCCAGTACTACACTAGGCTGCATGTAACAAACACTAAGTTATGGGGATAATCAATATTGATATGTTGTACATACATACAGTCATCTTTTTGAGAAGAAATAAAAAAAATAAAGTGAACACTTATTTACTTTGATGGCCCACACAGATCAAGATGACAACCGGCGCAGGACTCCCAGCCCACACCTCTCTAAAAGTATTATAATCACTTAGGTTTTCCTTCCACGCTGTTTCCTTGCCCTACCAGACATTGTGTAGCTGAATCGGTTGACCAGCTACCAACAGGGACTTGTACGAGTCTCTTTCAGGCACAGTGCGCTCGACCAGGAGTTACCAAGAAACCGAATGGAACGGTGTATCGGACAGCGAGGTGCTGCGATCTGGTTAACATTTACCTGGTTAGCACTCGGTCCCAAAACCAAACAGGGCGCAATTTGTAAGTGGGATCCAAGGACACCAAGGGCTAGAGAGAGCTCCCTGTATCGAAGCTACAAGAAGCCAGCAACTATGACTGGGTCTTTTCATCCAACTCAGCACCAGATTGGAGAAGAGTTGCGGCCTGGTCAAACTTCCCCTAATGATCGCTCAGGCTAGACATCTCCAATCTAGGAGCTATTTGAAAAGTTTGCCTCTCACAAAGAGAGCTTTCTAGGGAAGATGTGTTTCGGGGATACGGTTGTAAGGTGCCCTAGTGTTTGGCAGTTAATTAAATTATCTGGTAGTGATTGAGTTATATCCCAGACACCAAGGCACCGTGGTTGGGGATGTATTGTATGCTGACCCCCTGTTGGGGACATATGCATATAAATAAACGTGTTGCCCCCACAATTATTTTCCTGCTTTTACCCTACATCAAGCCTCGGCTGATGATTGGAGACACTCCTATAATCACTCTAAACATTCAGCATCACGGAAAGGGAATACTTGGCGAAAAAATACTCAGGCTGAGTATAGGAGCCCCGCCAAACTTGCAATCTATGTCACTCAATGACAAAGTGACAGAGCTGGCCCTGGATCAAGTTAACTCACGATACAGGACCACAAATGTAAATTAACCCCTTGGTCACACAGAGGTGGGCATGCTGTGCCATTATTAACCCCATGTGAGTATGTTATATTGTCAGCCTTCTTGACTGTACAGACCACTGACAGAGTTAATTGTGGCCGGAGACACCACCCTGGTGTATTTGCACAATGGGAAGGGGTGCATCGAGTGAAACTGTGATCAGAGCACATGACCGCAAACACTGCATGTTTTTCTTTTATTTCACCCCATGACAGATTGCAAAATCCTGTAACTTACAGTAAGACTAAAATAAATCTGACAGGGCGTGGAGTCCACAGAGAATCAACAAAATAAAAAATTAACACAACAAATAAACGAGAGCAGAGGTCAATCCAAGTGAAAGGAACAGGTTTGGGAACTATTGTTTCCAGGATTTAATAGGGGAAGGTTTTGGCTAGTACCACACCGGCCCATAACGGGACAGATTCTAATTGCCAATAAAAGGTAGACTGGTTATCATTCATATGTAATGGTCTAAGGGTGGTCTGGGGGTCCTCCGGATGAGAACGAAGCCAGGCTCAATGGGGTGGTTATAGAGGCAGATAGTGTTCAATTAACTGAATAAAAATAATTATTCTGTAATTTCATTTTAGTTGTTGATTTGTGCAAACCGTACAAGTGACATGGGGTTCTCGTGATAGTCCACCTCCTGATCCAATACATCTACCTGATGCTCCTGCCCAGCCACAGCCTGGTTATTTACAACACTGACAAAAGGACTTTGACAGTCAAATCATGCATAGTAGATGTACTGGGAGGGCCGCCCATACAGGTGTAACTATAGACTGGAAGCTGGTTTGAGCAGGGTCCTCTTCAACCTATCGTTCCTGTAAGTTTTCTTGTAATTGTCCTATTTATAGTTAAATCCCCCCTCTCATAATATTGTAAAGTGCTACGGAATCTGTTGGCGCTATATAAATGGCAATAATAATAATGGAGAACAGGCCTGGAGACAGACACACACACACTGTCCCCAGGGCATTACTGGCTAGTTTTGGGGGAGGGGACACTGAAGTACCAAAAGGCAATATAGTGTCTGTACCTTTCATGGCCAGAGGTAAGAAGCAGAGAGGGGGATATTGGCCTTAAATATAAATAAAAACATGCCCCTTTCTCACTGCACACTGCATCCCTGTGGGAGGACTTGAGGGCCCTGTTACTGGGAATGCAATTCTGTTTTGTTATGTACAAACCGGAAAATCCAGCAGATCTAACAGGTTTAAATTCCTCTGCTACGTTCTTCGGCTAAAAAAGTGATGTCTGCGCCTTGTGATACTATGGAATTTATCATCTATTGTAAACTAGCTTAGTATGCATTGTAAGCTCAAGTACACATTAGCGTAATTGTAACTGGATTTCTGTCATTCTTTCATTGGGTACAGCAAGATAACACCAACACACAACCGTTCTACAATATCAAGTATCCCAGGCAGAGTAGGAAGCCGATCCAAAGGGAGGTCAGTCCACAGTGGTACAGGGAGCAACTCCACAAGCCCCAAATAAGCAAAAATGCCCTCCAAGGGATAAGGAACTCCCAATAAATTATTCTACATAAAATTTAAAGCTGCGCTTGTAAATTTCCTGTGACCGACTCTTTTGCGCATGCACACCAAACAGCCATAGGCGTCTTTTGTGCATGTCGTGAGAAGATGTTTGTCTCTATAATAATGAGAAATGGCAAAATGTAAGCTTTCAATGCTCAATCTGACTACGCTTGCCAATTTCAGAGAAGTTGAAAGTGGAAATGTACAGTAATCAACTAGTTACTGTTCTCCAAATTTCACTCCAAGTGCGAGCATTTGCCCAGCATTTTAAAGCTGTCAATGTGTACATTTATATGATCTGAAACAAAATCTAAAAAGATCACAAATGCACTAGAATACTCTGTCTATTCAGGTCCTTGAAGAGCACCGTTAAGATAGTCTCACTTGTGTCCTGTCCTTCATAATATCATGCTGTCACTTATATGGTTCACAATGTATTCCTGGGCAAGGCTTAAAAAAAAAAAAAAAAAGTCTCTACAATGAAGGATCCGAGATTTATATGCCATGTAAACCACAGAGCAGCCTTGATGTTGGGCAAGAGAAAAGGGTGGTTCTAACTTTTTATCTTCCAACAGGGCGATAAATGTTGAGCACCAAGTCCCATTTCTCTGTCTCCATGACAACAAGGAACATTGGAATTATCAAGTCCCGTTTCTGACTATTATCGCACTATAGTCCTGTGAATAATATCCTAGCCAGAGATGTAAAGCTCACAGGTGAATTCTGAAGCGCTCTCTCTCGTTATCCTCAAATGTTCCCTCAAAACCCATCTTAAAATAGAATTACTGTAATAATTCAACTGAGCCCATGTTTCATATGTTCATGAAAAACACCTGACCTGATGGCTAACTTTAAGCTGTGCCGAGCGTCTCACCAGCCCCGTTGGCCTTTCGATTGAAAGCCTACAGGCCAAGCTATCAAGATGTATTCTGTTTTAGATTGTTACTCAGCAATAAAGCCTGAAAAAGACCTCTAACGACTCCAAATCCTTTGCGTTCACCCTTTCACACATCTGTCTCTGCTGCTTTACAAAGGGAAGGTGCTAAGCCCAATTTGAAGCTCTTCTCAATTGCACCGCTTAGAGGAAAAAATTATTCCACTCTTAAATGCAAAGTGACAGTCGGATTCCTGCTTTGATGAACAAGCT
The DNA here is from genome assembly GCF_036172605.1 of Pelobates fuscus. Taxonomy (NCBI): domain Eukaryota; kingdom Metazoa; phylum Chordata; class Amphibia; order Anura; family Pelobatidae; genus Pelobates; species Pelobates fuscus. The sequence continues at coordinate 293,125,928 of NC_086322.1, forward strand.
GTCAATACCCTGCATATTTAAATATCGCTTTAAAGAAAGACCATAAAAATCTCCAGAGAGAAACATTTCCACGTCTTTTTCTTTCTTACTGTAAAGAGCCTGTTCCTCTGCTGTACTGTATGGTAAATACTGCAGATTACCAGAAAACTGCTTGGATTGTCTCTGCGTATATCAGTACAATGTATCTCTAGATTTGTCTCACCAAGCTTTGTTATTCCCTTATAAATACATTTTACAAAAAAATATGTTTCTCTGCAGTAGAACAGTCATATTATATAAAGGATAAGCTTTTTAACAAACTGTACTACTATATATTGGGGCTGATGTGTATTGTAGTCCTTGCTGCTACTAAGCGCAGGACTTCTCTTTTTGTATATGTATTTACTTTGTATCACACAGCCTGGTTACAATGCTGCTGCCCATCCCATGTGTTCCCTAATAAGTTAATAGGTATAGGGGTGTATATAAAAAATACCCCTTTCTGTCTCATTAGAGATGCCAGAAGCTCAAGGAAGCAGGCTGAAGGGTCAGTGTTAGGACCTGCTTAGGGGGGTCTGCCTTGACGTTGGCAGGCGGGCATTCCCTCCAATGGCCATTGGAGCAACTAAATGACCTCCATTTGTCTAAATATACATAGGGATTAAGGAGAAAGCGCAAGTAACATTTTCTTTTCTTTGGTTTTAACAAACTGTGCCTTGATATAATACAATATTTCTTTCACAAGGAACTAGGTGGGAAATGTATCAGATTAATTTTTTCAAAAAGGGGAAAATACGGTCATAGCTTCATAATCCCCGCATGCACGGTCTGAAACCAGAACCAGAACCGAGGTAATCTATGTGTGCCGTACTGTAGGTGCCTGAGACGGAACATTTCAAACAAACTCTGGTCCACCTGCAGTGTAGTTTTTGCTGACTGCAGGATTCCTCTGATACGTCATCGATAGATAGAAGTAGTAAATTCTCAATCTGCCCAGATCCAGGCAGAAGAGGACATGCTCTAATGACCAGAAAGAGATGGCTATGATGCTGTAATGCATATCATTGATTACATCAATAACGAGGGGCACTCAATGGTATTGCTTCTGTGGATGGACTGCAAATACCCATGACTTATGTCATATACAGACTAAAAAGGGCAGAAGATGATGTGACATGTTCTCAATAAATATACAACAAAACAATGGGGATACACGATTTTGCACCGCTCTAAGTCTAGGAGAAGCACACACCCATTGCTGCAATCACTAGTTCAGAATTGTTTTTTTTTCCTCCCTTTTCGAATCAAAGACATTTTGTTTTTTCTGATTATTAGAATCTGCAAATTATGTTTATTAAAAGGATACTTTAAGCACGAAAACAACTTTAGTTTAATAAAGCAGTTTTGCTGTATAGATCTTGCCCTTGCAGTCTCACTGCTCAATTCTCTGCCATTTAGGAGTTAAAGGGATACTATGGGTACCAAATCAACATTAGTTTAATAAATCCGTTTTAGTGTATAGATAACACCACTGCAGTATCACTGCTCAATTCTCTGCCATCTAGGCATTAAATCACTTTTGTTTCTGTCCATGCACCCCCAGCCACAAACCCTGTGGGTGTAACTTTTATTTTCAATCAGCTGTTAACTTCCTAAAAGGGATTTTGTTTCCTGCTTAGTAAATTGCACTTTACTCACACTCAGTAGTCTCCTGCAGGGTACAGAAGACTTTAACAGAGCAGGAGATTAGAAATTCTAAATTAAACAAATTGTGCAATCAAGGAAGTTTAAATATTAGATGTCTCTTTACATGAAGTGTATAGGAAGGATGTGCAAGTCACATGTGCCTAGGGCTGCATAAAAAAAAAATTATTCTGCAGGGGCATGATCTATAAACCAAAACGGCTTCATCAAGCTAAAGTTGATTTGGTGCCTACAGTGTTTATTATTATTACTTTATTATTTATATAGCGCCATCAGACTCCGTAGCGCTGTACAATGGGTCATTTAAATCACTTGTTTCTGTTTGTGCAGCCCAAGCCACACCTCCCCTAGCCGCATGAAAGATAATGGTCTCAGTTTTTAATCAGTTCTGGCAGCACAGTGTGTTTACTGCTATGCTAATTTAACTTTTATCACACACAGGAGAGGTTATAGAAGGCTATTAACAGAAAAGGAGATAAGAAATTCTATTTTATACACACTGTGCAGTATGGGATCCAAAAAAGATAGACTTTTTTCCTAGGATGCATGCAAGGAGGCTGTGTTGGTCTCAGTGAGGATAGTCGTGTCTAGGCCGGTATAGACAAAGTGATTTAATTCCTAAATGGCAAAGTATTGAGCAGTCAGGCTGCAGGCCATGATCTATACTCCAAAACCACTTAATTAAGCTAAAGATGTTTTACTGCTTAACGTCATAAAGCAAAGCAAGTTACCGGACAACTTATCGCGTAACTTGCAAAACTGCAACTCAATCACATTTTACCAAAATCTCTGGCGTGAGTCTAGAGCTGAGGCCAGAAAATATGGTGCTTTGTTACATCACATTCTAACTGTGTATGACAAAGTACAAAAGGAGTGACAGGTTGACAATTTGTGAAATGAGAAGCAATATTGCCAACTCTTACAAAAATTGTGAGTATTTACACTGCCATTGATACAACTAGAGCACAGATTTAACACAGGCCAATGTGTAAATATTCTGTAGACATACCGTATATTGGTGGGAAAATCAAACTATTCCGCAGGGTGTTTATGAGCTGTGACTAGAACACACCATTCAGAATCCTACAGGAAGATTCTACACCTGACGGTAGCGAGATCCTACATCAACAATCAGCTACGAATCTACGGAAAAAGATAAAGAGATATTTCGTATTCCTGGATGCCAGAGCTTATTCACCGACTGATTCCGGCAAGAAATTTAGAAACAGCAAGTGAAATATTGCTAGCATTACAACAAATTAGCTCATTATTGCCATCGCCAGTTACCTTCAGTGGAAAAAAATGGGAGAAATTATTCAGTGTAAAAACACAGGGGGTCCTAAAAACAATAAATCTGTGTCTCACAGCAAAAGTCTTGATTTCCTTTAAATTCAATTACAGAGCTCAGTCCAGCAGGCAAGCACATGTAATTGAGTAACGAACAGGTCAGACATTTTTATAAATCAGACCTGGATTATATAGAAAAATGTTCCGGTAAACTGACAAAGTTAGGGCAGTGACCATCAACGGTGTGGAAAGGACCCAGATGCATTTTGAGGAAACCCATTCAGAAAGATTTTTTCAATAAAAAGATACCTTCCATTCTAAACCTCAGAATGCTTCGCTCCAACTGTACATTGTAGAAGTGTGTACAAATTATAACATAATAAGCATACAGATACATGGCCAAATTTCTCATCGGTAATCCCACAAAACTATATAAAATTCCATGCTAATATATTTACTACTGTAACCGTGTAGCAATAATGTTACAGGTAAATGCATTTTCATTTAACATTACATTCCAAGCACCATAACCACTACAGTGCTTACCTCTACTGAGCTAAGCACCGCAGTGCAGGGCCAGCTCACTTGCAGAAGAGAATCAGCTGATCACTCACAGCCAATGAGTCAAGCCCTGCGCCAAAGCTTAGCGTTTTAGCTCAGTGAAGAGAGGTACCGGCTGCAGAGTTTGACAACTTACATCAACGAGGCATCAGGGTACTCTGGTAGCTGGAATGGTTATAGTGCTTGGAGTTACATAGTTACATAGCTCAAAAGAGACTTGCGTCCATCAAGTTCAGCCTTCTTCACATATGCTTTTGCTGTTGACCCATAAGAAGGCAAAAAAACCTAGTCTGAAACGCTTCCAATTTTGAAACAAACTAGGGAAAAATTCCTTCTTGACCCCAAAATAGCAGTCAGATATCTCCTTGGATCAAGCAGCTATTTCCCCACTAATTAGAAATTATATCCCTGTATGTTATGTTTTTGCAAGTATTTATCCAATTTCAGTTTAAACATCTGTATAGACTCTGACAAAACTACCTCTTCAGGCAAAGAATTCCATATCCTTATTGCTCTTACTGTAAAAAAAACTTTTCTTTGCCTTAGATGAAATCTCCTTTCTTCCAGCCTAAATGTGTGACCTCGTGTCCTATGTATAGCCCTGTTTATGAATAGATTTCCAGCTAAAGTTTTGTACTGGCACCGAATCTATTTAGATAATGTTATCATATCCCCTCTCAGGCGCCGTTTTTCCAAACTAAAAGATAATTAAATTTTTTCATCTTTCTTCATAACTAAAATGCTCCATTCCTTTTATCAATTTTGTAGATCGTCTCTGCACTTTTTCTAGTTCCATGATATCCTTCTTTAGAACAGGTGCCCAAAATTGCACAGCACATTCAAGATGTGGTCTCTGAAAAGGCAGTGTTTACAGTGAAAGAAAACAGGGACATGTAACAGACACCAGAACAACTACATTAAAGGGACACTATAGTCACCTGAATAACTACAGCTTAATGTATTTGTTCAGGTGAGATCTATAGCTCCCTGCAGGCAATCTAATATAAACACTGTATTTTCAGAGAAAATACAGTGTTTACATTAATTGATCGGAATACCTCCAGTGGCCATCACTCAGACGGCCACCAGAGGGACTTCCTATCATGTGTGCACGCCTTCTCTCTCCAGCCTGTCAGCAGAGGAGGGGGGCGGGCAAAGACCGCGAGCTGAGCTGTCAGTCAGCTCAGCTCGCGGTAGTGCGCTCAGGACCTCAGAGGGCGGCATGAATGCCGCCCTCTGAAGTATGTGCGCATGTGCGGCGAAGCCGCGCATGCGCACAAGGGAGCAATGACGCTTCCAAGTGGAAGCGTCTGATTGCTCCCTGCTCGCGCCCGCCTATTTCGTCATTCACAAGGCTCCCGGCGCTGGAACGAGGTGAGTAAAATACTCTGCCTGGAGAGTCCCTTTAAGCTGTAGTGGTTCAGGTGACTATAGTGTACCTTTAAGGAAATGTATTTTTGCTGTTTGAAAATAAAGCTTTGGTTTAAAAAAAAAAAAAAAGTCTCCTAACTTTTTTAGCTGGCTCCAATATTCAAAGCAAAATTGTCAAGCCCTGTCAAAAACTACAGCTCACATCAGCGTTCCTTGTATTTAAAGCGCCATTTATAAAGTATTCTCAGTTTTCCGGTCACTGGATTTGCAGCAGTTATCGAGCAATCTCTGAGAAATCAGATGGCAGTAGTTTATCTCCTCTACTTTTTTGGACTAGATTCAATAATATAATAACAATGGAAGTCAAATCCCACTGGAAGTATGCCCTTATAATCCTACAAGAAGCCTTACAATCAAAACTTTTTTTTTTTTTTTTTATTCTTTATTTTTGCCTCACTCCACGCGGGAGTATGCAACAGATGATATTCCTGGAACAAAGTTATACCATAATACAAGCAGCCTCTCTCTGTGTAACACACTGCCATACATATAGCTATACCCAGCCTCTCTCTGTGTAACACACTGCCATACATATAGCTATACCCCAGCCTCTCTCTGTGTAACACACTGCCATACATATAGCTATACCCCAGCCTCTCTGTGTGTAACACACTGCCATACATATAGCTATCCCCAGCCTCTCTCTGTATAACACACTGCCATACATATAGCTATACCCCAGCCTCTCTCTGTGTAACACACTGCCATACATATAGCTATCCCCAGCCTCTCTCTGTGTAACACACTGCCATACATATAGCTATCCCCAGCCTCTCTCTGTATAACACACTGCCATACATATAGCTATACCCCAGCCTCTCTCTGTGTAACACACTGCCATACATATAGCTATCCCCAGCCTCTCTCTGTATAACACACTGCCATACATATAGCTATCCCCAGCCTCTCTCTGTATAACACACTGCCATACATATAGCTATACCCCAGCCTCTCTCTGTGTAACACACTGCCATACATATAGCTATCCCCAGCCTCTCTCTGTGTAACACACTGCCATACATATAGCTATCCCCAGCCTCTCTCTGTGTAACACACTGCCATACATATAGCTATCCCCAGCCTCTCTCTGTGTAACACACTGCCATACATATAGCTATCCCCAGCCTCTCTCTGTGTAACACACTGCCATACATATAGCTATCCAAGCCTCTCTCTGTGTAACACACTGCCATACATATAGCTATCCCCAGCCTCTCTCTGTGTAACACACTGCCATACATATAGCTATCCCCAGCCTCTCTCTGTGTAACACACTGCCATACATATAGCTATCCCCAGCCTCTCTCTGTGTAACACACTGCCATACATATAGCTATACCCCAGCCTCTCTCTGTGTAACACACTGCCATACATATAGCTATCCCGAGCCTCTCTCTGTATAACACACTGCCATACATATAGCTACCCCCAGCCTCTCTCTGTATAACACACTGCCATACATATAGCTGTACCCCAGCCTCTCTCTGTGTAACACACTGCCATACATATAGCTATCCCCAGCCTCTCTCTGTGTAACACACTGCCATACATATAGCTACCCCCAGCCTCTCTCTGTGTAACACACTGCCATACATATAGCTATCCCCAGCCTCTCTCTGTGTAACACACTGCCATACATATAGCTATCCCCAGCCTCTCTCTGTGTAACACACTGCCATACATATAGCTATCCCCAGCCTCTCTCTGTGTAACACACTGCCATACATATAGCTATCCCCAGCCTCTCTCTGTGTAACACACTGCCATACATATAGCTATCCCCAGCCTCTCTCTGTGTAACACACTGCCATACATATCGCTATCCCCAGCCTCTCTCTGTATAACACACTGCCATACATATAGCTATCCCCAGCCTCTCTCTGTATAACACACTGCCATACATATAGCTATCCCCAGCCTCTCTCTGTGTAACACACTGCCATACATATAGCTATCCCCAGCCTCTCTCTGTGTAACACACTGCCATACATATCGCTATCCCCAGCCTCTCTCTGTGTAACACACTGCCATACATATAGCTATACCCGGCCTCTCTCTGTGTAACACACTGCCATACATATAGCTATACCCGGCCTCTCTCTGTGTAACACACTGCCATACATATAGCTATACCCGGCCTCTCTCTGTGTAACACACTGCCATACATATAGCTATCCCCAGCCTCTCTCTGTGTAACACACTGCCATACATATAGCTATCCCCAGCCTCTCTCTGTGTAACACACTGCCATACATATAGCTATCCCCAGCCTCTCTCTGTGTAACACACTGCCATACATATAGCTATCCCCAGCCTCTCTCTGTGTAACACACTGCCATACATATAGCTATCCCCAGCCTCTCTCTGTGTAACACACTGCCATACATATAGCTATACCCGGCCTCTCTCTGTGTAACACACTGCCATACATATAGCTATCCCCAGCCTCTCTCTGTGTAACACACTGCCATACATATAGCTATACCCGGCCTCTCTCTGTGTAACACACTGCCATACATATAGCTATACCCGGCCTCTCTCTGTGTAACACACTGCCATACATATAGCTATCCCCAGCCTCTCTCTGTATAACACACTGCCATACATATAGCTATACCCCAGCCTCTCTCTGTGTAACACACTGCCATACATATAGCTATCCCCAGCCTCTCTCTGTGTAACACACTGCCATACATATAGCTATACCCGGCCTCTCTCTGTGTAACACACTGCCATACATATAGCTATACCCCAGCCTCTCTCTGTGTAACACACTGCCATACATATAGCTATCCCCAGCCTCTCTCTGTGTAACACACTGCCATACATATAGCTATACCCGGCCTCTCTCTGTGTAACACACTGCCATACATATAGCTATACCCGGCCTCTCTCTGTGTAACACACTGCCATACATATAGCTATACCCGGCCTCTCTCTGTGTAACACACTGCCATACATATAGCTATACCCGGCCTCTCTCTGTGTAACACACTGCCATACATATAGCTATCCCCAGCCTCTCTCTGTGTAACACACTGCCATACATATAGCTATACCCGGCCTCTCTCTGTGTAACACACTGCCATACATATAGCTATCCCCGGCCTCTCTCTGTGTAACACACTGCCATACATATAGCTATCCCCGGCCTCTCTCTGTGTAACACACTGCCATACATATAGCTATCCCCAGCCTCTCTCTGTGTAACACACTGCCATACATATAGCTATACCCGGCCTCTCTCTGTGTAACACACTGCCATACATATAGCTATCCCCAGCCTCTCTCTGTATAACACACTGCCATACATATAGCTATCCCCAGCCTCTCTCTATGTAACACACTGCCATACATATAGCTATCCCCAGCCTCTCTCTGTGTAACACACTGTCATACATATAGCTATCCCCAGCCTCTCTCTGTGTAACACACTGCCATACATATAGCTATCCCCGGCCTCTCTCTGTGTAACACACTGCCATACATATAGCTATCCCCAGCCTCTCTCTGTGTAACACACTGCCATACATATAGCTATCCCCAGCCTCTCTCTGTGTAACACACTGCCATACATATAGCTATCCCAGGCCTCTCTCTGTGTAACACACTGCCATACATATAGCTATCCCCGGCCTCTCTCTGTGTAACACACTGCCATACATATAGCTATCCCCGGCCTCTCTCTGTGTAACACACTGCCATACATATAGTTATCCCCAGCCTCTCTCTGTGTAACACACTGCCATACATATAGCTATACCCGGCCTCTCTCTGTGTAACACACTGCCATACATATAGCTATCCCCAGCCTCTCTCTGTATAACACACTGCCATACATATAGCTATCCCCAGCCTCTCTCTATGTAACACACTGCCATACATATAGCTATCCCCAGCCTCTCTCTGTGTAACACACTGCCATACATATAGCTATCCCCAGCCTCTCTCTGTATAACACACTGCCATACATATAGCTATCCCCAGCCTCTCTCTGTGTAACACACTGCCATACATATAGCTATACCCAGCCTCTCTCTGTGTAACACACTGCCATACATATAGCTATCCCCAGCCTCTCTCTGTGTAACACACTGCCATACATATAGCTATCCCCAGCCTCTCTCTGTGTAACACACTGCCATACATATAGCTATCCCCAGCCTCTCTGTGTAACACACTGCCATACATATAGCTATCCCCAGCCTCTATCTGTGTAACACACTGCCATACATATAGCTATCCCCAGCCTCTCTCTGTGTAACACACTGCCATACATATAGCTATCCCCAGCCTCTCTCTGTGTAACACACTGCCATACATATAGCTATACCCCAGCCTCTCTCTGTGTAACACACTGCCATACATATAGCTATCCCCAGCCTCTCTCTGTGTAACACACTGCCATACATATAGCTATCCCCAGCCTCTCTCTGTATAACACACTGCCATACATATAGCTATCCCCAGCCTCTCTCTGTGTAACACACTGCCATACATATAGCTATCCCCAGCCTCTCTCTGTGTAACACACTGCCATACATATAGCTATCCCCAGCCTCTCTCTGTGTAACACACTGCCATACATATAGCTATCCCCAGCCTCTCTCTGTGTAACACACTGCCATACATATAGCTATCCCCAGCCTCTCTGTGTGTAACACACTGCCATACATATAGCTATCCCCAGCCTCTCTCTATGTAACACACTGCCATACATATAGCTATCCCCAGCCTCTCTCTGTGTAACACACTGCCATACATATAGCTATACCCAGCCTCTCTCTGTGTAACACACTGCCATACATATAGCTATCCCCAGCCTCTCTCTGTGTAACACACTGCCATACATATAGTGTGATGTAATTCCAGTAAAATACAAGTTTAGCAGGCTAAGATTGCCACAAGGCATATGTATGTATATGTGTTTGTAGTATCAGTTAGTTAATTACACGTAGCTAAGATACTGTTATCACTGTACTGACCAGGTGCAGGAATGTAAGAACTGGAATTACGCGTCCCTCTCCTTTGTATCAGATGAGCCACGTGGTTAGACCGGATGGATGAGTTTAGACTCTATTTATTAAATAGGTTAAGGGTATGTGTGGGTGTAGTTAATTGTGGGAGGAGCTACAGTGCTATATAAGGAATGTACTCTATGTATTCAGTACTCAGACTTTGCTGTATTTTGGTGACGCTAGTCCCTCTGAGTCCCGATCGGTGATCCAATAAAGAATCTCTTCCTTCCTGAAGAAACCTGTGTCCATCTCTCTGTGCTTGGCTTCCGTCAGTTTCTCCGGTATCATTTGGTGCATTGGCCGGGAAGCTCATCGTTCAACGGTAGCTGAGAGGCAGAGGCGTGAGACGGTCTATCTTTGCCCACGTTCTCTACGGCTGCACCCCTGAACTTCTGCGTGGACCTCCCTTCGTCTCGGCGCCACTGGTCTGTTGTCCAGGAGATCATCGGCCTCTACGTGAGAAGTGCTGGGGTGTCCCCGTCGATGAGTGTGAACTCAGGTTCAGGAACGAGGAGGTAAGACAACTGCTGTTTTAGACGGCAGGACCCACTAGGGGTATACCGATTGTGCGGTAGGCCCAAAGGGGTTTTGAATCAGTGTATCTGCCCCCTCTGTCGGAGGGAAGGAGCGAAGGCGCACCGCTCGATCGAACGCTCTTTAGTCAGACCGTTTGATTTGGTTAGTCAGGCGGGGTCCTGGTGTAAATAGCCCTAGCCGGACACCGGTGTCTTGTCTAGACTAGCGTTCTAGGGTGTATATTACGTTCGCTAGGTCGGAGGGACCGGGAGACTAAGCGGCGCCTGTGTAAATTCGGTTCGCTAGTTCTCATCCTATCTGGGCTAAGTGGGAAGGCGTGTAAATTTGGAACCCACTAGACTTTTGATAGTGCGACTAAGAGGCGCCTGTGTAAATTCGGTTCTCTAGCTCGCTATATATGTGGTGATTGGGCAGTGTGGCTAACCAAAACGGGTGTATATAGTTTTAGGTAGTCCATTCAAGGTACTGGCCAATAGTTTAGTTGGGAATTGTAAATGTGTTAACGATTGTTTTAGTAAAGTGTATATCTTGTTAGATAGCGCGAGCTCAGCCGTCTAGCGAGAGTGTTAATAGTGTGTTGCTGTATTATAGTGCACGGTACCATAACCCTGTATATTTACTGACATTATATAATAAGTACTAATCATTGTCGTCCATTGCATGTTTAACACCATAACCACTAATAATTGTATTGTGACCTTAACTTGTGCTTTGACCTATGCTAACCGTACTGTAACCGCTATTTGTAAAAGACGATGTTACTGGGGTGTGTTATAGACGGGTAATTCGTATATAGAGAATTATAGCGTGGGTGACTGTATAGTTACGCCAAAGGGCATAATATTGATTATATAGTGACTGGTGTAACAGCTGTGTGTGTACGGGAATTCCCTGAGTGTTTATTGTTATTGTGTACGTTTCACTTGGTAACCGTACCACGTGGTGCTGTTGCCAGAGGAAACGGGTGTGACTGTTGAATAGTACGCGTGTATAGTATTCGTTGTCGACGACGTTCCATTGTTAAGTATGGGTGCGTCGCAGTCAACGATTCCGGATCCCTTAGGATGTATGGTTAAGAATTTTAAAAAGGGATTCAAAGTTTGTGATTTTGGGGTAAAGATGTCTCCTGTACGTTTGGTCACTTTGTGTACTAGGGAGTGGCCTACTTTGGTTGCGGCATGGCCGCCACGTGGCAGTTTGGATCCAACTCTGGTACAGCGCTTACACGTGGCTGTATCGGGTAGGCCTGAACTTTACGGCCAGTTTCCTTATATTGACTGTTGGAGACAGGCCGTAAATGACTCGCCAAAATGGCTCCAGACATGCCACGAGGAGCAGTGTCGCCTCATGGTAGCTAGGACTTGCTCGTCCACTAGGACTGGTGTTAGGCCCATTTTGGACACGCCCCCTGAGTCCGAGATCCCTTTGCCGCCCCCTTACTTTCCGTTAAGAAGAAGTGACGCAAACGCAGGAAGTCCTGCACCCCTCCCCTCATTACCCTCATCCACTTCCGCTTCCTCCTCCAGTACAGGATCCACCCCCCCTCGTACTAAATCTCCCCTTCCGGAACCAGAATCCACCCCCATTAGAAACGAATATCCTGATTTGGCGCCACTTCAGACTTCCGGTCAAGCTTCATCTAGCTCGGCTCGAAGTGTTTTATTTACGACCTTTTCCCAAAACCGACCTCCCACATCCCCATACCCTATCTCTCCCCGACCGGAACCCATGACTGACGCCTCTCTACGTAGCCCCATCCAAACCCGACAGTTGACTGGTGCCCAACAATTAAAGCACTATCAGATGCCTCTTCGTCTGAATCCCGGGTCAGCTTATATCGATGCCGCAGGTCAAATGGCACACGCTGACCCAGTCTTCGTATATGTCCCATTTACCACAACCGATCTTTTAAACTGGAAGACCCATAATTCCTCGTATACTGAGAAACCACAAGCTATGACTGATCTGTTCACCTCAATAGTACAGACGCATAATCCGACATGGGCTGATTGCCAGCAGTTACTAATGACTTTATTTAACAATGAGGAAAGGACAAGAATAAATCAAGCAGCCATTAAAGCATTAGAGGATAGAGCCCCTGCTTTGAACCAAGCCAATCCAGCAGCATGGGCCGCGACACACTATCCCAACACCGATCCCGATTGGAACGTAAATGGTGCTGATATGGTTCAACTCAGAGCCTATAGAGACGCTATAATTGCTGGCATGAAAGCCGGAGGAAAGAAAGCCATTAACATGTCGAAGACAGTTGAGGTGATCCAGAAAAGCGATGAAGCGCCCAGTGTCTTTTATGACCGATTATTGGAGGCATACCGCTTGTATACCCCCTTTAATCCGGAAGACGCAGACAATTCCCGAATGGTTAACTCCGCCTTTGTCAGCCAAGCATACGGAGATATTAAGCGCAAGCTACAAAAGTTAGAAGGGTTTGCAGGTATGTCCATCACCCAACTAATGGAGGTAGCAAATAAGGTCTATATGAACAGGGATACAGAAAGTAAGAAAGAGGAAGAGCGCAAGATGCGTAAAAAGGCTGATATGCTAGCGGTAGCGATCGCAGGCGTAGATAAACGGGGCCCAGATAGAGGCAATAATAGATGGAGTAGGGAGCCTTTGAGTAGGGATCAATGCGCGTATTGCAAGGAAGAAGGGCATTGGAGGAACGAATGTCCGCAAAGAGAGCAGTACGAGAGAGACCAACCCAGGGCAGGCTACGGAAACTTTAGAGGTAGAGCGAGAGGTAGAGGAGGCCCCGGAGGGAGTAATGGTTATAGAGGGAGTAATGGGAACAGAGGAAGTGTTAGGGAAGACAGGTATATTCCAGCAGCGCAAAGGTCCCGCGATAGAGAAGGTAGGGACTTTGTAGGATTGGCTGACACTGTCATGGAGGACTATTGATACCGACCGGGCTCCATCCCCCTTGGTCGAGCGGAGCCTATGGTCGATGTATCAATAGGGGGGAAAAGGAGTGCGTTCATGATCGACACTGGTGCTGAACATTCAGTGGTGACTAATCTAGTTGCTCCTCCATCTGGAAGGACTATTACTGTGATAGGAGCAACTGGAAGAAGTGCTGAAAAACCGGTTCTTAAAAGTCGACTCTGTACATTGGGAGGCCACGTAGTAAAACACCAATTCCTTTATATGCCTGAATGTCCAGTCCAATTGCTGGGACGTGATATGCTATCAAAATTACAAGCGCAGATTACGTTCCTACCAAATGGAACAACATCCTTAAAGTTTAATGGACCTTCAGGTATTATGACTTTATCCGTACCAAAGGAAGAAGAGTGGCGACTTTATACAGTGTTGACTAGCCAAAACCCTAGGAGTGATGAGACATTGTTTAACATACCAGGAGTTTGGGCAGAGAACAACCCACCAGGACTGGCCCGCAATATTCCACCAATAAAAATTGAACTGAAACATGGGGTTTATCCAGTGAGCCTAAGACAATATCACATTCCGCAGAAGGCTAAGAAGAACATCCAATCCTATCTGGATAAGTTCATACGGTATGGTATCCTAAAATTCTGTACTTCCCCCTGGAACACCCCATTGCTGCCTGTTCAAAAGCCCGGTACAGATGAGTATCGACCTGTACAGGACTTAAGAGCAGTCAATGATGCGGTTGTTAGCATACATCCAGTTGTACCCAATCCATATAACCTGCTTGCTTTAATTCCGGGCGGGGCTACTTACTTCACAGTCTTAGATCTCAAAGATGCCTTCTTTTGCCTCCGAATTGCCGCAGAAAGCCAATGTATTTTCGCTTTCCAATGGGAGAACGCTGTAACGGGCTCAAAACGCCAAATGACTTGGACAAGACTGCCCCAAGGGTTTAAAAATTCACCTACCCTATTTGGTTCAGCTCTAAGTCAAGATCTACTGGATTTCGAGTCTATCCCAGGAGAATGTGTATTGTTACAATATGTAGATGACTTGTTGATAGCAGCAGTTACAAAAGAAAAATGTCAGCAAGCAACGCACGATCTACTACATATTCTCTGGAAGGCAGGATACAAGGTGTCCAGGAAGAAGGCTCAGTTGTGTTTGCCAACTGTCAAGTATCTGGGATTCCATATCTCTGAAGGTCAAAGGATTATGGGGCCAGAGAGAAAAGAAGCTGTCTGCCAAATACCAATACCCAAGAATAGAAGACAAGTGCGAGAATTCTTGGGGGCAGCAGGCTTCTGTAGGATATGGATTCCCAGCTATGCGATACTGGCAAAACCTCTGTACGCAGCCATCAAAGGTACAGAGCACGACCCCTTCTTATGGACCCAAGAACAGCAAACGGCATTTGAAGATGTGAAGAAGGCTTTGATGAGTGCCCCAGCATTAGGTCTACCTGATCACACACGACCATTCTACTTATATGTACACGAGCAAAGAAGAATGGCTGTGGGAGTATTGACACAGTACTTGGGATCATGGCAAAGACCTGTTGCCTACATGTCTAAGCAACTGGATGCAGTGGCCAGCGGACTTCCACCTTGTCTAAGAGCCGTAGCTGCAGCCGCCCTGCTAGTAGCTGAAGCCGATAAACTCACTCTGGGTCAAGAACTTTATGTACGAGTCCCACATGCAGTACAGACGTTGTTGGATTACAAAGGAAATCATTGGTTTAGTAACAGCCGTATGACCAAGTATCAAGCAATGTTGTGTGAAAACCCAAGAGTGCATTTAGAGACTGTAAACACCTTAAATCCAGCTACCCTTTTGCCGCAACCTACTGAAAGTCAACATGATTGTTTGGAAGTAATGGATGAAGTATTTTCAAGTAGACCAGATCTTCGTGATTTTCCCATCCAGAACCCCGATGTTCAATATTACACCGACGGCAGTAGTTATGTGAAAGAAGGGATCCGCTATGCAGGATATGCAGTGACAACAATAGACAAGGTGATAGAAGCTCGGCCACTGGCGAAAGGAACATCAGCACAAAAGGCAGAATTAATAGCACTAACACGAGCGTTACAATTGGCTGAAGGTTTAAGAGTAAATATCTATACGGACTCTAAGTATGCGTTTTTAACCACTCATGCCCACGGAGCTTTGTATAAAGAAAGAGGACTACTGAATTCAGAAGGCAAAGAAATCAAGTACGCAGCTGAAATCCTACAACTATTGGAAGCAGTGTGGGAGCCGAAAGAAGTCGGTATCATACATTGTCGAGCGCATCTGAGAGGAGATGGTGATGTAACCAAGGGAAATCGGATGGCAGATAGTGCAGCTAAGCGTGCTGCTGAATCAGGAAGACAGGAGTATGTGGGGCATATAGCTGCTCTTATACCAACTCCACTGTCCCAATGGACTCCAGTTTATACAGCTCAAGAAGAGGAGTGGTTAAAGACTGAACCGGGAAAGTATTTGGAGAACAAGTGGTATCAGCTAGAAGATGGAAGAATAGTCATACCAGCATCACTAGCGGTAGAAATTGTCCAAAATTATCACAACGGGACACATTCTGGGAGAGACAGTACTGAAGAATCTCTCAGGAAACATTTCTACATACCAAGATTGTCCAACTTGACTCAGGCCATTGTACGCAGATGTGTAACGTGTGCTAAGAATAATGCAAGACAAGGACCAGTAAAGCCACCAGGAGTCCAGTTTATGGGGGGACTCCCCATGTCCGATCTACAAATAGACTTTACAGTAATGCCTAAATCGGGTGGACATCGTTACCTGTTGGTAATTGTGTGCACCTATTCAGGCTGGGTAGAAGCATGTCCTACTCGTACAGAGAAAGCAGGAGAAGTTGTAAGATTCCTGCTACGAGAAATAATACCCCGATATGGACTACCCTGTTCTATAGGATCGGACAATGGTCCAGCTTTTGTTCATCAGTGCCTACAACAACTGACTCATATGCTTGGTATAAAGTGGAGGCTTCATACTGCATATAGACCCCAGAGTTCTGGTAAGGTAGAGAGAATGAATAGAACTATAAAGAACCAGTTGGCTAAAATGTGTCAGGAAACCCAACTTAAGTGGAACGTTCTCTTACCCATAGCTTTATTGCGAATCCGCAGTACCCCTACCAGAAGGATGGGCCTCTCTCCTTTTGAAATCATGTATGGGCGACCACCTCCCGTACTTGGTAACTTAAGGGGGGACTTGAGTCAGTTGGGAGAAGGAATTACCCGGCAGCAGGTTGTAGAGTTGGGTAAGACTATGGAGGAGGTACAGAAATGGGTACAAGATAGATTACCTGTGAATATTTATCCCCCTGTTCATAGTTATCATCCAGGAGACCAAGTGTGGATTAAAGAGTGGAATAATGTACCGTTAGGGCCCAAGTGGAGAGGTCCTTATGTTGTTCTTTTGTCTACCCCTACAGCGATAAAAGTAGCCGAAGTAACTCCGTGGATACATCACTCCAGGGTTAAACCAGCAGCAGTCGATTCTTGGCAAATTACAGCAGATCCAGAGAATCCCTGCAAGATCCGGTTGAAACGCACTACTCAGTCGGAGTAACGAGGAATTATTGTGGATTACAAATTTTATTGTTACAGGTGTGAGTGAGAAGGCCATAATAAAGCCTGTCCGCTTACCAACACATAGTGTATAAGCCAGGAAAGTCTCGAAGGGACACCTGTGAAGACGAGCAGAACTCCATTCCCTGCAGCCCTCACATCCTGGAAGCTGAGGTTCCATCGCACGGACGAAGACTGAGGATGACGGCGAAAGATGTGCTTTTGATTGTGTTTATTTATATGTGTTTTTATATTCAGGAAGGTAGAGGTACCGACACTCCTAGCTGTGAGGTATGCATTAAGACTACGAGAACAGGTAACCATATTTCCCAAACCCTAATTTGGCATTCACAATACGAATGTAAAGGAGAGGTATCAAGATGTAGATACCTAAATATAGACTATAGTGTGTGCCATTTAGGAGTAGGAGAACCTAAGTGCTTCAGTCCAGAGTATCAACCTCGTACAATTTGGTTGACTCTCAGGAATGGAGATCCTCAGGGGACCCTAATTAATAAGACGGTGTTAGAATCCGTACATTCTTCGGGTGTTCTGCTATTTGATGCATGTAAGGCGATATCAAGTGGTAGAAAACCGTGGAATGTATGTGGGGATCTTAGATGGGAGAGGACGTATGGGTCTAATGATAAATATATTTGTCCCAGTAGTAAAAATAAATATGTGAGTCCTAGATGCCCAAATAAAGACTATAACTTTTGTCCATATTGGTCTTGTGTGGGGTGGGCGACTTGGGGACAGACAGTAGATAAAGACATGATAGTGACTAAGTTGCCGACTAGCCCTTATTGTAAGTCTATGGAATGCAACCCAGTCCATATACTTATTAATAACCCCGACAAGTTCCTAGATAAGTATGGAAATTTATTTGGGTTTCAGATATACGGGACGGGTTTAGATCCTGGGACATTATTGTTTATAGGAATAGAGACTGATACGGTATCCTCCCAGACTCATCAAGTATACCATTCCTTTTATGAAGAGATGAGTATAGATAATAAGATCCCCCATAACGCTAAAAACCTGTTCATTGACCTAGCTGAAAGTATTGCCGGTAGTCTTAATGTTACCAACTGCTATGTGTGTGGAGGTACTAACATGGGAGACCAATGGCCTTGGGAAGCAAAGGAGGTAATGTCCGGTTCTGAGGCAGTTGACCAACTAATATCTACACAAGCCGATTATCATTTGAGTGTTAGAGGTAAATCTGAGTGGAGATTAAAGACCTCCATCATAGGTTATGTTTGCATAGCAAGGAAAGGAATAATGTATAATACTTCTGTAGGAGAATTAACTTGTCTAGGGCAAAAAGCTTATGATGATGATACTAAAAATACAACTTGGTGGTCGGCTTCAAATGTCTCAGAACCATCTAACCCGTTTGCTAGATATGCCAGTTTAAAGGATGTGTGGTTTGATTTATCCATCACATCTACCTGGAGAGCCCCAGCAAATTTGTACTGGATCTGTGGTAAGAAAGCCTATTCGGAGTTGCCACAGGACTGGGAAGGGGCATGTGTGTTGGGTATGCTCAAACCATCCTTCTTCTTGTTACCGATTGAAACAGGTGAGACTTTAGGTGTTAAAGTGTATGATGTGAATCATAGGAAGAAAAGGGGACCCTTAGAGATAGGCACCTGGGAAGATAATGAATGGCCTCCCCAGCGTATCATAGATTATTATGGGCCAGCCACGTGGGCAGAAGATGGTACCTTTGGTTATAGAACCCCAATTTATATGCTCAACCGTATTATAAGATTACAGGCGGTGGTTGAGATTATTACTAATGAGACCTCACAAGCACTCAATCTTCTAGCGAAGCATAATACCAGGATGAGGACAGCAGTGTACCAAAATAGATTAGCCTTGGATTACCTTTTGGCAGTAGAGGGAGGTGTATGTGGGAAGTTTAACCTGAGCAATTGCTGTCTTCAAATAGATGACGAAGGGCAAGCAATAGCTGAGCTTACTAGCCATATGGTTAAACTAGTGCATGTGCCTACTCAGGTATGGAAAGGGTACAATCCAAGTAGTTGGTTTGGTAGCTGGTATGAGTGGTTTGGAGGGCTTAAGGCAGTGGTAGGTGGAGTCCTACTGATTTTACTGTTGTGTCTACTCCTACCGTGTCTTATACCCTTAGTAGTTAGGTCTGTGCAAAGCCTGATAGGAAGTATAGCAGAGAGGAAGGCTGCTGCACAGATAATGGCGATATATAAGTATAAGGCTCTAGATCAAGGAGAACCAATGCAGGAAGATGAGTGTTAAAAGATTCACATCATAAGATAAGTCTGGTCTGGTTCATGGTAACCTGAGGTATATGCAAACCAAGGTTAAGTGATGCCTCAAGTAATTGTGAAATATCAGAGGCATCAAAGGGGGGAATGTGATGTAATTCCAGTAAAATACAAGTTTAGCAGGCTAAGATTGCCACAAGGCATATGTATGTATATGTGTTTGTAGTATCAGTTAGTTAATTACACGTAGCTAAGATACTGTTATCACTGTACTGACCAGGTGCAGGAATGTAAGAACTGGAATTACGCGTCCCTCTCTTTTGTATCAGATGAGCCACGTGGTTAGACCGGATGGATGAGTTTAGACTCTATTTATTAAATAGGTTAAGGGTATGTGTGGGTGTAGTTAATTGTGGGAGGAGCTACAGTGCTATATAAGGAATGTACTCTATGTATTCAGTACTCAGACTTTGCTGTATTTTGGTGACGCTAGTCCCTCTGAGTCCCGATCGGTGATCCAATAAAGAATCTCTTCCTTCCTGAAGAAACCTGTGTCCATCTCTCTGTGCTTGGCTTCCGTCAGTTTCTCCGGTATCAATAGCTATCCCCAGCCTCTCTCTGTGTAACACACTGCCATACATATAGCTATACCCGGCCTCTCTCTGTGTAACACACTGCCATACATATAGCTATCCCCAGCCTCTCTCTGTGTAACACACTGCCATACATATAGCTATCCCCAGCCTCTCTGTGTGTAACACACTGCCATACATATAGCTATCCCCAGCCTCTCTCTGTGTAACACACTGCCATACATATCGCTATCCCCGGCCTCTCTCTGTGTAACACACTGTCATACATATAGCTATCCCCAGCCTCTCTCTGTGTAACACACTGCCATACATATAGCTATCCCCAGCCTCTCTCTGTGTAACACACTGCCATACATATAGCTATCCCCAGCCTCTCTCTGTATAACACACTGCCATACATATAGCTATCCCCAGCCTCTCTCTGTGTAACACACTGCCATACATATAGCTATCCCCAGCCTCTCTCTGTGTAACACACTGCCATACATATCGCTATCCCCAGCCTCTCTCTGTGTAACACACTGCCATACATATAGCTATCCCCAGCCTCTCTCTGTGTAACACACTGCCATACATATAGATATCCCCAGCCTCTCTCTGTGTAACACACTGCCATACATATAGCTATCCCCAGCCTCTCTCTGTGTAACACACTGCCATACATATAGATATCCCCAGCCTCTCTCTGTGTAACACACTGCCATACATATAGCTATACCCCAGCCTCTCTCTGTGTAACACACTGCCATACATATAGCTATCCCCAGCCTCTCTGTGTAACACACTGCCATACATATAGCTATCCCCAGCCTCTCTCTGTGTAACACACTGCCATACATATAGCTATCCCCAGCCTCTCTCTGTGTAACACACTGCCATACATATAGCTATCCCCAGCCTCTCTCTGTGTAACACATTGCCATACATATAGCTATCCCCAGCCTCTCTCTGTGTAACACACTGCCATACATATAGCTATCCCCAGCCTCTCTGTGTGTAACACACTGCCATACATATAGCTATCCCCAGCCTCTCTCTGTGTAACACACTGCCATACATATAGCTATCCCCAGCCTCTCTGTGTGTAACACACTGCCATACATATAGCTATCCCCAGCCTCTCTCTGTGTAACACACTGCCATACATATAGCTATCCCCAGCCTCTCTCTGTGTAACACACTGCCATACATATAGCTATCCCCAGCCTCTCTCTGTGTAACACACTGCCATACATATAGCTATCCCCAGCCTCTCTCTGTGTAACACACTGCCATACATATAGCTATCCCCAGCCTCTCTCTGTGTAACACACTGCCATACATATAGCTATCCCCAGCCTCTCTCTGTGTAACACACTGCCATACATATAGCTATCCCCAGCCTCTCTGTGTGTAACACACTGCCATACATATAGCTATCCCCAGCCTCTCTCTGTGTAACACACTGCCATACATATAGCTATCCCCAGCCTCTCTCTGTGTAACACACTGCCATACATATAGCTATCCCCAGCCTCTCTCTGTGTAACACACTGCCATACATATAGCTATCCCCAGCCTCTCTCTGTGTAACACACTGCCATACATATAGCTATCCCCAGTCTCTCTCTGTGTAACACACTGCCATACATATAGCTATCCCCAGCCTCTCTCTGTGTAACACACTGCCATACATATAGCTATCCCCAGTCTCTCTCTGTGTAACACACTGCCATACATATAGCTATCCCCAGCCTCTCTCTGTGTAACACACTGCCATACATATAGCTATCCCCAGCCTCTCTCTGTGTAACACACTGCCATACATATAGCTATCCCCAGCCTCTCTCTGTGTAACACACTGCCATACATATAGCTATCCCCGGCCTCTCTCTGTGTAACACACTGCCATACATATAGCTATCCCCAGCCTCTCTCTGTGTAACACACTGCCATACATATAGCTATCCCCAGCCTCTCTCTGTGTAACACACTGCCATACATATAGCTATCCCCAGCCTCTCTCTGTGTAACACACTGCCATACATATAGCTATCCCCAGCCTCTCTCTGTGTAACACACTGCCATACATATAGCTATCCCCAGCCTCTCTCTGTGTAACACACTGCCATACATATAGCTATCCCCAGCCTCTCTCTGTGTAACACACTGCCATACATATAGCTATCCCCGGCCTCTCTCTGTGTGACACACTGCCATACATATAGCTATCCCCAGCCTCTCTCTGTGTAACACACTGCCATACATATAGCTATCCCCGGCCTCTCTCTGTGTAACACACTGCCATACATATAGCTATCCCCAGCCTCTCTGTGTAACACACTGCCATACATATAGCTATCCCCAGCCTCTCTCTGTGTAACACACTGCCATACATATAGCTATCCCCAGCCTCTCTCTGTGTAACACACTGCCATACATATAGCTATCCCCAGCCTCTCTCTGTGTAACACACTGCCATACATATAGCTATCCCCAGCCTCTCTCTGTGTAACACACTGTCATACATATAGCTATCCCCAGCCTCTCTCTGTGTAACACACTGCCATACATATAGCTATCCCCAGCCTCTCTCTGTGTAACACACTGCCATACATATAGCTATCCCCAGCCTCTCTCTGTGTAACACACTGCCATACATATAGCTATCCCCAGCCTCTCTCTGTGTAACACACTGTCATACATATAGCTATCCCCAGCCTCTCTCTGTGTAACACACTGCCATACATATAGCTATCCCCAGCCTCTCTCTGTGTAACACACTGCCATACATATAGCTATCCCCAGCCTCTCTCTGTGTAACACACTGCCATACATATAGCTATCCCCAGCCTCTCTCTGTGTAACACACTGCCATACATATAGCTATCCCCAGCCTCTCTCTGTGTAACACACTGTCATACATATAGCTATCCCCAGCCTCTCTCTGTGTAACACACTGCCATACATATAGCTATCCCCAGCCTCTCTCTGTGTAACACACTGCCATACATATAGCTATCCCCGGCCTCTCTCTGTGTAACACACTGCCATACATATAGCTATCCCCAGCCTCTCTCTGTGTAACACACTGCCATACATATAGCTATCCCCAGCCTCTCTCTGTGTAACACACTGCCATACATATAGCTATCCCCGGCCTCTCTCTGTGTAACACACTGCCATACATATAGCTATCCCCAGCCTCTCTCTGTATAACACACTGCCATACATATAGCTATCCCCAGCCTCTCTCTGTGTAACACACTGCCATACATATAGCTATCCCCAGCCTCTCTCTGTGTAACACACTGCCATACATATAGCTATCCCCAGCCTCTCTCTGTATAACACACTGCCATACATATAGCTATCCCCAGCCTCTCTCTGTGTGACACACTGCCATACATATAGCTATCCCCAGCCTCTCTCTGTGTAACACACTGCCATACATATAGCTATCCCCAGCCTCTCTCTGTGTAACACACTGCCATACATATAGCTATCCCCAGCCTCTCTCTGTGTGACACACTGCCATACATATAGCTATCCCCAGCCTCTCTCTGTGTAACACACTGTCATACATATAGCTATACCCCAGCCTCTCTCTGTGTAACACACTGCCATACATATAGCTATCCCCAGCCTCTCTCTGTATAACACACTGCCATACATATAGCTATCCCCAGCCTCTCTCTGTGTAACACACTGCCATACATATAGCTATCCCCAGCCTCTCTCTGTATAACACACTGCCATACATATAGCTATCCCCAGCCTCTCTCTGTGTAACACACTGCCATACATATAGCTATCCCCAGCCTCTCTCTGTATAACACACTGCCATACATATAGCTATCCCCAGCCTCTCTCTGTGTAACACACTGCCATACATATAGCTATCCCCAGCCTCTCTCTGTGTAACACACTGCCATACATATAGCTATCCCCAGCCTCTCTCTGTAACACACTGCCATACATATAGCTATCCCCAGCCTCTCTCTGTGTAACACACTGCCATACATATAGCTATCCCCAGCCTCTCTCTGTGTAACACACTGCCATACATATAGCTATCCCCAGCCTCTCTCTGTGTAACACACTGCCATACATATAGCTATCCCCAGCCTCTCTCTGTGTAACACACTGCCATACATATAGCTATCCCCAGCCTCTCTCTGTGTAACACACTGCCATACATATAGCTATCCCCAGCCTCTCTCTGTATAACACACTGCCATACATATAGCTATCCCCAGCCTCTCTCTGTGTGACACACTGCCATACATATAGCTATCCCCAGCCTCTCTCTGTATAACACACTGCCATACATATAGCTATCCCCAGCCTCTCTCTGTGTAACACACTGCCATACATATAGCTATCCCCAGCCTCTCTCTGTGTAACACACTGCCATACATATAGCTATCCCCAGCCTCTCTCTGTGTGACACACTGCCATACATATAGCTATCCCCAGCCTCTCTCTGTGTAACACACTGTTATACATATAGCTATACCCCAGCCTCTCTCTGTGTAACACACTGCCATACATATAGCTATCCCCAGCCTCTCTCTGTATAACACACTGCCATACATATAGCTATCCCCAGCCTCTCTCTGTGTAACACACTGCCATACATATAGCTATCCCCAGCCTCTCTCTGTATAACACACTGCCATACATATAGCTATCCCCAGCCTCTCTCTGTGTAACACACTGCCATACATATAGCTATCCCCAGCCTCTCTCTGTATAACACACTGCCATACATATAGCTATCCCCAGCCTCTCTCTGTGTAACACACTGCCATACATATAGCTATCCCCAGCCTCTCTCTGTGTAACACACTGCCATACATATAGCTATCCCCAGCCTCTCTCTGTAACACACTGCCATACATATAGCTATCCCCAGCCTCTCTCTGTGTAACACACTGCCATACATATAGCTATCCCCAGCCTCTCTCTGTGTAACACACTGCCATACATATAGCTATCCCCAGCCTCTCTCTGTGTAACACACTGCCATACATATAGCTATCCCCAGCCTCTCTCTGTGTAACACACTGCCATACATATAGCTATCCCCAGCCTCTCTCTGTGTAACACACTGCCATACATATAGCTATCCCCAGCCTCTCTCTGTATAACACACTGCCATACATATAGCTATACCCCAGCCTCTCTCTGTGTAACACACTGCCATACATATAGCTATCCCCAGCCTCTCTCTGTGTAACACACTGCCATACATATAGCTATCCCCAGCCTCTCTCTGTGTAACACACTGCCATACATATAGCTATCCCCAGCCTCTCTCTGTGTAACACACTGCCATACATATAGCTATCCAAGCCTCTCTCTGTGTAACACACTGCCATACATATAGCTATCCCCAGCCTCTCTCTGTGTAACACACTGCCATACATATAGCTATCCCCAGCCTCTCTCTGTGTAACACACTGCCATACATATAGCTATACCCGGCCTCTCTCTGTGTAACACACTGCCATACATATAGCTATCCCCAGCCTCTCTCTGTGTAACACACTGCCATACATATAGCTATCCCCAGCCTCTCTCTGTATAACACACTGCCATACATATAGCTATCCCCAGCCTCTCTCTGTGTATAACACGGTGCGGGCGGCCGTTGTGGCCCCCGGGGGCCCCTCACCTCTCCCGTTCCCGGTTTGACACCGTCACGTCTCCCGGCGGCTCCTCGCTCAGACGCAGAGGGGGCGGTGCGTGCGCACGTCTGAAAGTGACGTCAGCAAGTCCGCAGCAAGCGCGCTCCCGGAAGTGATGGAGAGCTGCCGCGTGCACGCGCGGACCTGGGGGGGGGGGGGAGGGGCGTGGAGACTCATTATTATTATTATTATTAAGGAAGGCAGACAGTCACTGTGTCACATTTATATATATATATATATAGTGAGATAGGGTCTTTATTATTAAATATTATTTATGATTTGTTTGGGGAGGGGGTGTGAATAATCATTGATAATTTATTATTATTTTATTATAACCATTTATTCATGGCAGGCCCAGAGTGACTGACTGGAGCTGACTCTCTATTTAGATGCCGTTTAATATATCCATGGGAATGTGAAGGGTTACGCCAAGCACCATGACCACTTAGTGATGGTGATTGCAGTCCGTGTGCGACACAAACACATATAAAGAGATGCGTCCTTTGCTACCGCAGAGCCAGCGTCATTAGCCAGTCCCGGAAGCAAGGCTCCTAGCTGCTAACGTTAAATCTGTGCATAGTTTCCGTAAGTAAGTTCGCATAGTATGCTGGCGACAGACGACCAGTGACGTCATGCCCCTCCCCCAGTGCTGACCTATGTATAACCCTTAGCCCATCCTCCGATACATGCCTCCACACAAAGTGATGTGGCGCAACGCCAGCAGGGGAGGATCAGGCTAAAGGGAGAACTTGTGCACAATGACAACTCTAGGAACAGTACACAGGGGGCACAAAATATACCACAGTCAAAATTGGGGGGGGGGGGGCACTAAAAATATCCACCACTAAATCACATTAGTAATGGTAGCAGGGTGGATACAGGCAGGGGTGTGTACCAGAACATTGCTGAGGTAACATACAGTAGACGGAATTCTTTGATCCCCAACAGCCATGAAAATTGGTGGGGGGGGGCAAGGCACAAGCCAGAGGGGGCAATGTTCCCCCCTGTACTGATGGCTATGCTTGTGCACCATGACCACATGATGAAAGGAGCATTCCAAGCACCATAACCACTACTGCTTCCCATGGTAAATAGGCAAACCATTTGTTAACAGATTGACAACTTACTGAAACTGCAGCACGGCGCTAAGTCTACAGATGCACCTTGGGGTGTCCTTTTCCCTGAACTCTCGCTGCACTTGTAGTGAAACTCCGGGCTTTATATCCTTTGCTGTCGTGTTGCAGCAACGTTCGTTGTATAGGCAGCCCTAGTTGGCTGCCTTATTTGGCAGCAGGTCACTCTTTTGACGGCCTGGGGCTGAATAGGGATCAGTCTGCTCCAGGACTGCAGTATGCTCCTCTAACTCCAGTGCAGCTAGGATGACATCATATGACATCACAATCTCCCAGAGCTGCTGCACACGAGATAAGTGGAAGCAGTAAGTGCAGTCCAATAGAAATCCTGGTCCTCAATCTGCAATGCAGCCCAGATAGGGGAGATATTTATAGCGCTGCGGAATTTGTTGGCGCTATATAAATAATAACATCATAATAATATATAACTGGGCCGTATAATATTACAGGGCCCCATGCAGACCCCACAGCTTTAGTGGGCCCCTTACCAGAGTACTTACTCTTCTCCCATGATGGGGGCCTTAGTTGTGGTGTTTTGAGTCATTGTACGCCATCATTCCAGCCCGGTATTCACAAAACAATTAAATACCCCTGGATATTACACGCAATTTAGCACTGTACCCCAGAATCACACTAACAAAAATGTCTCTAACAGATCTGTGACTGCGCACAGGGCATCAACAGAGCATTCATTTTCTTCTCCTCTGATGAGGGTAGGGTTGAAGTTGGAAAGAAGCAGAGACTGATCTCACCATCATAAGACAAATCTACAAAATTGCGCTAACTTATAGGAGAGGGAAGGGTTATTTACAGTACATGTAATAAAAAATATATATATATGGGATTCTCTGTCTAAAGTGGTTGTTTAATCAAAATCATAAAACATTTTAAAGAAAAAAGATGTGATTTGAGACAGAGCTGCAGTAGTTGATATGAGGATTATTAAAGGGACACTAGAGGCACCCAGACCACTTCATCTCATCTCGGATACTGTGCGGACACTCCAAGCCAATGAGTAATGCACAAAATTGATTTTGTTAATGCAGGAGCACAAATGTATGCTTTATCATATCAATGCAAATACAAAGAACTGCGGGCACCCAACAGAGCCAGGTAAGTGCCAATCCATTCATAAATGTATAGGCAGCTTACTGTGGGATGGCACCATAACTACTTCTGAGTGATGTAGTGGTTATGGTGCTTAGAGTACCCTTTTAGCAGTTTCTTCTTCCAAGGAGGAATGTGGCTTCCACTTGGGAGTCAAGTGTACTGTTGGTGGTTTTACCATAACTTGGATCAACAGCAGCTACAGGGAAAAGTGAACATTTGAACTCGATGGACTTTAGTCTTTATTTTTTTTCTTTAAGCTGTGCTGGTTATATAACTTCGACTAAAGTTTTACGATTACCATATTTGTCCATAAATGCATGTGCAGAATAATAAAAAAAAATTCTATACACGGTAATACTCTATTAATTTGTAACTACGCCTGTGATTCTAGATGGGTAATCATTTTTAACAGCAACAACTCGTAAAATATACCCGCAGGAAAGGTTCTTAAACATCATATATATATATATATATATATATATTCTGCATTTCTTATTACGCCCAAGATAAACAGTCAGTGATTTGATGGCTAATCTCTGTATGTTTCTTTAAAACCTAATCCAAGAAATGCCAAGAAACTGGAAATAAAATTAATTTAAATTCATTTTCTGGCAAGCTTCAGAAATACAAAATAAAAAACAAAACACTTTGCAATAAATCACATTTTATTTAAAATTAATATTATTTTTTAAGCAGTAACTTCATGACTGAGCCCTGTTTTGGCAAGGGAAAAAATGAGCATAATAGTTTAATAATAAAATAAATGTTTTATGCAAGGTAGGAATTTTCATGATCAGAACGTTCAATTCAAGAGATTAGTCAACAATACATCATGTCTGTTCTTTAACATGGAATTGTAAATGTATTGTTGCTGTTTGTATGATTGGTGAGGTTTTAATTTAACCATTATACCATTACTGCACGTAATAACTTGGGATAACATTATTTCACTATTAAATTATATTAAAAAAAAAAAATCACATTCCCTGACCGGGAATCGAACCCGGGCCGCGGCGGTGAGAGCGCCGAATCCTAACCACTAGACCACCAGGGAACTTCGTGAAGATGTGGTGTAAACTTAGATTCTATGTTTTATAATGCCCTCTGCTGGCTGGTTACCTACTCTGCAATTGTCAGAATAAATGTTGATATCTAAACCAAAATTAACAATGTAATTTAATATATTTTCCAAAATAGACACTATATTAAGAAAATATATCATATTTCTTATTTCAAATTTTAAGAAGTTTAATTTTTTTTATCTGACAAGTCTACACATTTTCCCAAGTAGAAAGATAAAGCTTTTTCTGCAACATATCCTTGGTATTGAAAGGACATTAACACAATAACTCTTTAATTGTGTGTAAATAAATGACGTAAAGGTTTTTTCAGGCCCATTGGAACGAAACTGCGTTCTCAGTATTTACTCATTCACGTTCAGATAGCTGTAGGTGATAAAATGGTGATTGTTTTCTAAACACTGAATTAAATGACATTAATTGTTCTAAAATGACACAGGCTGCAACTTCAGCCAAGATGAAGATTTGTATTTTTCCAAATCAGCTATTTCGGCCTAAATTTTGCAAAAAAAATTTTTATGCAGATGTATTGCATCACCTTCGGCCTTATGCAGTGCTTCTGTGTTGCAATTCATGATGCATCATCATCTCGAAGCTGCGTTCGAGCAGGGCCGGTCCTGCAATGGTCCTGGTGGGTTCATGAGACCTAGGCGATAATTGACAGGGCAGCATTTTGCTGCCCACCATAGGATGTATACCCCACCCTCCGATCTACGCTAGCAGTGAGTGCAAGTTATGGGGCTGCTTGCTGTTTAAAGTTCCCTTCCGGTAGGATAGTGAGGTGGTTTTGGTATCTGCCCTAGCCACATAGGCCAGCCCCCAGAATTCTATGGTGGAATGGTTGGGTTGCTGATGACTAAACGAGGCAGGCTGCAATAAACATTGGGGGCATTTTATCAATGTGTTTTGAAAAGTGTCGATTCAATTATGTAATTAAATTCTTCCTATTTATGAAAAGGTTCTAAAAAAATGACAGTTTTCGTAATAGCGAACTCTGACCATTTTCACAGAAATTTCCTTTTTCTGAAGACCAACAAATTTAGAGTGGCAGAAAAGAGAGAAGTGAAACAGAACAGTCTTGTGTTGGAAAAAGTGGTATTAAAAACTTTTGTCAACAAAAAAAAAATAATGGCATATAGTCAAAAATGAGAGGGTGCAAAAGAAGTAACAGATTAATAAGACTGACACATTTAATAAAAAACTGTAACATCAATTTGGCCAAAAAATTATAAATCCCCCCGCCATTGCATGCATTGTGTTTGTGAGTGGATGTAGCTGTGTTTGTGTTTGTGTGTGTGTGAGAATCTGTATTATTTATTTATACAATATTTTACCAGGAAATATACATTGAGATTTCTCTCGTTTTCAAGTATGTCCTGGGTCCACAAATCATTGCATTGTTACAGTTAGTGTACAATAAAATACAAAATATACAATATATACAACATTTAACATAGAACAGGTAGGAAATATATAATCAACCATGACACGTACATTCTGTTTTGAGGTATGTAGAGAAGGATCTCTTAAAGGACTTTAAGCTTAGGGAAGATTTTAATTTGTGCGGGAGGTCGTTCCACAAATGCGGTGCTCTGTAGGAGAAGGAGGATCGGGCTGCTTTCTTTTTATATTGAGGTAGACTAAGTAAAGTGTTGGTACTGGATCGGAAGTTATAGGAAGTGGGAACAGCTGGGGAAAGCATTGCGTTCAGGTAGGGTGGGAGTTTTCCAGAAAAGCTCTTAAACACAAGGCTGGAAAGATGAAGGGTGCGTCTGGATTCCAGCGACATCCAGTTTAGTTCTTTTAGCATGTCACAATGGTGGGTCCTGTAATTACATTGTAGCACAAATCGGCAGAACGAGTTATACAATGTGTTGAGTTTATTAATGTGGGATTGCGATGCAGATACTACATCCCCATAATCAATGATTGGCATCAGCATTTGCTGTACAATCTTTTCCTTTACTGAAGGGCTTAGGCAGGATTTGTTTCTGTACAGGGCACCTAGTTTTGGATAAAGTTTAGATGCAAGGTTTTCTATGTGCAGGCCAAAAGATAGATTGGGGTCTAACATCATACCCAAGTATTTGAAAGAGTGGACTGCGGTCAGTGTGCCATTTGAAATTCTTTTGATGGATAGGTGGGAATTGTGTAATTTGTGTAATTTAGGTACTGTTCCAAAGATCATTGTGACAGTTTTGTCAGTGTTCAGGAACAGTTTGTTTTTTGCGATCCACTTTTCTACCTCTGTAAACTGGTCTTGGAGCACAGCCTCAAGCTGCGGTAGATCGGAACTGCTCGCATAGATTACTGTGTCATCTGCGTACATGTGTACATTTGAGGATTTGCAGACATTAGGCAGATCATTTATAAATAATGAAAATAGTAGGGGGCCGAGAATGGAACCTTGGGGAACACCACACGTGACTGGGAGAGGGAGGGAGTCGCTGTCAGAAATGGACACATATTGTGAGCGTTCCGATACATACGATCGAAACCAGTTTAGCGAATGATCACCAATACCTGAGTTTTTGAGTTTGAGTTTGTATGTCATTCTGTCTGTATGTAAGCTGCGTAAGTGTGTGTTCTATGCATATATGCGAGTTGGGGGATACATGAAGTCACAGTTTGCTTATTTTATCCTGAATTTTGTGCAATTCTGTAACCAATGCAGTAGCAGTGAATGTCAATGGAGTGAATTAGCCCGAAGGCTGTCTGAACTTTACACGGAATGAATAACCATCACTACCTACCTTGAGCAGTGGCTCATCGGAGGGACCAAATCCCCCCAGTGACAAGTGGGGATATTCACTGAATCAGAGAGTGGGGAGAATTGACAGGGAAGTTATAGGCCCCAAAAATTCCCCAACTCTCTTTACCCAGCTCAGCTATCGGAGTCAAAAATGGTCACTTCTCTTTTTTTTTTTTTTTTTTTTTTTTTAATTCTTTATTTTTGTTGCGCAAAAAGATTAACAATCATGCTTGTTATGCCACAACGGCAGACATAAACATTTCAAGAGACAGGACAGTATGGCATGTAATTGATAACTGCACATTTTTTTTTTCTTCACAAGTTAAATCAAGATGTGTCAGTGAATGAGTATACATCAGGGTTGATGGAGACATGCTTGTAGCCTGACACTGAGTGAGTAAATATAGTAAGGTAACATGCTATTGAAACATTAAACAGGTGAGCTCAAGATGTGTCAGCAAGAGAATATGCATAAGGGTTAATGAAGACATGCTTTGTAGCCTGACACTAAGTGAGTAAATATAAAAAGGTAATTCTCAATCTATTCAGTAGCTTAGTAGCCGCTGGGTATTAATCTAAGGGCACAGAGAAAGGACAGACTTAGCTGCACTATGGTCTCATGCTGGACAGACTAATTTCAGCCTATGCCACAAAGAGGTCGCCTTGAGCCTGCTCCATTCCCTGTAAACTCAGTGTCCTCTTTCTCTCTCAGGCAGGTCGGTATGTCAGGCTGGACTTTAGGCTTGCAGGTTGCTGGGGAGGGACTGTGCTTCTGCTTTCTTTCCACCTGAGCTCCTTTTCCTGTTGTTTTTCCAGGGGATCTCCGTCGTCGCTTGGTGCAGGTATAGGTCTGGGGTCGCTCAGGATGCTTGGGAGACTTCCAGGCGCTTGGGTGGCTGGGTTGCTGTGTCACCGCTTGGGCCCTCAGCTCAGGGCATGGTAGATGTTCCAGTGGTTGTGTGCTGGAGGTGAGTGGTCTGTCAGAGATGCGCGCCCAGAACTCCTGGCAGAGTTGGTCAAATCGAGCCTCAAAGCCTTCCCTCCATTTCAGGCTGCCAGCGACTTTCTGGGCCTGTAAGATCCACGGGTCGGCGGCCATTTTAGGCTCACCATGCGGTCTCCAGCCCGGTGGGAGAGTCAGAGGGTGCAGAGAGATGGGGTTCCCCAGCGGGGACCGGGATATCCCCCACCGGTCCAGAGGGGGGGGGGGGGTTGCGGGGTATCAGGGCTGTTGCGGAGAGATGCGCCCCCCGGCGACGGAAGATCGTCCGCCTCCCCCGACTGCCTGGCTGTTATTCCCTTCAGGCCCCATGATTAAACTGCTCGATGGCACGGCTGTGCAGCGTGTTTCATGCTTGCTGGTGCTGCCGGTCCTAGCTGCTTTAGGTTGGTGCTCAGGCACAGTTGTTTGTAGTTTGCTAACAGAGGAAAATTGGCTTTTTTCAGCCTGTTTGTGCAGGAGCCGAGCTGCAGCACGTCTGGCCATCTTGGCTGCCAGGCCCCGCCCCCGTCACTTCTCTTTTTAATATATCACAAGGGCCAGATTAGTGAATGAATCCAAAATAGTATGTGGTCTGTCAGCAGGGAACTATAAGGGTTATTTACAAAAGTCATCATTTCTGGGTAATCAAAGTGAATTTCAAAATTTAGCACAAAATAGAAGTAAAAAATTTCTAAGTGAAGTCTGTGTTGGAACGTTTTATCGCTAAATTTTATATTTACTTTGAATTCTTAGTGAATAACCCAGTTAGTTTAAATGGGTTTCTCCAAGCACCAAGACTACTCCAGTGTTTTGAAGTGGTTATAGTACCTGGGGTCTGTATGTGCAGTATTTTGCTATTAAAACCCTGCACATACGGAGTTTAGGTATTTTAATGTAGAAATTAAAAACCCTTCAGAAAAGGAGAGGGTAGAATCTCTGGGTTGGAGGAACCACAACAATCAATAAAATCCTTTATTTATTTTAAATGTCAATAAAAAAAATTAATTCTGAATAACGAAAAATAAACTAGAAAATAAAAACAACCACTTTAAAAAAATAAATTAATAATAGTGTGATTTTTGATCATTAACAGAGTTTTACCCAAAGGGGTGTCATTAGCCAGTCCAGACAAAGAGTTCCGCGTATACACAGAATGTCATACATTGGTGGAGAGTGGTCAGCTGATACCGTCAGCGAATCAATTAATGGCAGGATCAGGATACGGCTTCCTCAGTGCTGCAGAAACCGCATGTTCTAAAGCCGCTTGAGGAGATCTGGCACTCAGCGTGACCCTAACAGTTTGCCCGATTACCGAGGAAAAGCACCATGGTCTGATCCAAAAACAGTGGACATGGCTTTATTAGGACTGTCTGTCTGTGGACCTCTCCGCTGTGATTGACTAGAAATTCTAGGTCCGGAATCTTGTAAATTCAACCAGATTCTGATTCAAAGCTGAATCTTTATAACTTCGAACAATGAATATGTTCGTGAGCCAACACCATTTCTAATAATGAATTCTCCTGACACAGTGAGTCATGGTAACAAAGGCCTGCTGACCTCTTTATGTTGCCAGAGGCGGACCAAGATAAAGGTGAAATTACGCTAATTTTAAATGGTCCTTTCCTTTTTCTGACTCATCGTGAAACATGCCCAGTACAGTGCTAAAATGAACTTGTCAAAAAAATAAATAAAAAAGGATTAACCCCTTAAGGACCAAACTTCTGGAATAAATGGGAACCATGACATGTCACACATGTCATGTGTCCTTAAGGGGTTAAAGGATATACTTACTCCAAGATGCCTTGCTGCAGGCTTGCTTCATACTTTGCATACAGTCCCCCCCCCCTCCCCAAAATAAAGCGGTCTACATCCAACCGGAGCAGGATATGATTGCAGGATTTGTGGGGTGACACCTATACAAAATGACACCCTTAGATGCAGCTTATTCTATGCCAAAGTCCAGGAAGGACGAAGTAATTTAAAAAAGTAAACATAGCTTTACTTTCAATTTGTCCACAAGAATGAAGAGACTACTCCAAATTATGTTGCGCATGAAAGGGGTCTTGTACCTGGTGTTCAAAGTTACTCCTAAAGAGACTTTCACCTTCTGTGGCCATTGCCTAGTTTGGCACTGCCGCTGGGGGCCCAGGCTGAGGCACCTTACCCAAAGCTGTTTATCTGAAGCTGGGTGGCACTCAACTGGCACTTCAGTGTTCTACCCCAGTGGTCTCCTGGCACGTCATCTATGGTGGATCCTGCGAGACCCTCTGTAGACCATGCCTTTTTTCTTACCGCCGAGTGGTGGTTTATAGAAGACATAATAGTCCTTATGTCTTATGTATGTTTACAATGGCCCTGGGAAGGGGTTGGATGTTGCACATTGACAGGGCTAAGCGTCAACGCTGAAAAAACTATCAGGAAATAACGGAATTTGTATGTTTCAATCTGTTCTTTAAGGATCCTGGGGGAAACTGGTGTAACTCATTCAATTATAAACACTGCAGGCAGAATGTAGCAGCCAGATATAAATAAACAAGACAAGCCACGCTGAAGTTACATAGTTACATAGTTAGATAGCTGAAAAGAGACTTGCGTCCATCAAGTTCAGCCTTCCTCACACCTGTTTTTTGCTGTTGATCCAAAAGGCAAAAAAAAAAAAAAAAAAAAGGACAAGACTATAACATCTGCAAAACATGTGTGTTCCTTTCCAAGATATTGTAATAGAAAATGCTGCAGGCAGAGAGAGCACGTGATCTTGAAAAGGATCAGATGGTTGCAAAATAGACAGCATTGGGTCAGATAACTGTCAACCTGACCAAAAGGTGCAGACGGCTGTCAAAAAAAAGTGTGGAGGAGTGGCAGTTAGGCAAAGGATTTTTCTTTAAAGGGACACTATAGTCACCAAAATACCTTTAGTGTAATGAAGCTGTTTCGGTGTATAGATAATGCCTCTGCTGTCTCACTGCTCAATTCTCTGCCATTTAGGAGTTGAAGCACTCTAGCAAGCTATAAACAGAGCAGGAGATAATAAATTCAGAATTTACAAGGTAGTGTAAACATTAGATGACTCTTTACAGGAAGAGTTTAGGAAGACTGTGCAAGTCACATGCAGGGAGGTGTGGCTAGGCTGCATAAACAAAGTGAATGAACTCCTAAATGGCAGATAATTGAACAGTGAGACTGCAAAACGTGTCAACAGGGGGGGCGGGGCCAGACAGCCAAGATGGCCGGTCGCACACTCTAAGTGCTCCTGCAATACAGAGCACAAACACACTACCATAGATCGACCCCTTAACGCTAGCAACTCAGAGACCAGGGATCTACTCACGATAACATGAGTAAGAGAACGGTGCCGCACCGGCACCGATGCGAGGCAGAACGACCCATAATGACCATGCGGCCTACAATAGAGCAGAGCATGAGGCCTGGGGGAGGCGGCCGATCTCCCAGCACGGGACCAGCTCACATGCACATTTTCCATTCAAATTTCAAGTCACCTGTTTTGTCTGTTTAGTTAAATATGCTCTCTTTACCATTCTCTGATTCTTCAAAACAAGAATTACAGCTTACATTTCTATTACTACGTCACTGCTACCATTCATGCAGTCATTATGAAATAGTCTCAAAAAAACACAGAGGGGAAAAAACAAAAAAACAAAACAAAACAAGCAGTACAACACAGATTGAGAATGCTGTAGTAAACTTGCGCTCACTATAGGATTTAATGTAAACATAAAATATTGGGCTTTGCACATGTACGCCGACAGCTCATTTCACAGTACTGTACTATTGGAAAAAAATAAATAAAAGACTTGTTTTCCTATTAAATGCTTTATTGACATAATTTTGTATCAACCAGTAACTTGTTGGGGGAGATTGACAGCTTTTACCACTCTCCACCCACAGCGGCATTAGCGGTACAGAGTACAAATATATATATCAGAGTACATGCTACAATCTAATTATACAAAGATAACCCACAGGTCTAGAGGACCATCTCTAACCTTGACGTCCTAGAGGTTTGTCAACTACATTTCCCATGATGCTCAGCAAGCGGTTAGGAAAACGCAGTTGACAGCGATCTGGGTGCCAAGCTTGGCCGCTGTTGTATAAAGAATCGCATTGACTTTGCCAAGCAGATATTAAAGACCTTGTCTTGGGTTTTTGCAGCCTTCAGTGAGAAAGATAGCTTC
This sequence comes from Pelobates fuscus, assembly GCF_036172605.1. NCBI lineage: Eukaryota > Metazoa > Chordata > Amphibia > Anura > Pelobatidae > Pelobates > Pelobates fuscus. The sequence continues at coordinate 293,162,714 of NC_086322.1, forward strand.
ACAATCTGAATGCTTTGGTAATATGTCGCACAGTGATCGATTGGTAACACACAGCTATGAATAAGGATGTTAGATGATAAATGAAGGCGATGGATACTCAGCAGGCAGGTAGGGCGTGGGAATAGGCGCTGCGCGTTCTGTTAACCGCAGCAGAAACTACAGTCAACACGGTCAATAACGGCATGAGCTACTGCGTTCTAACTCCTGTTAAAGCAGCTTTCTTGCCTTTCCTGCTTAGATCGAACCAGTGTTTACGGTAGAAATATAGAAAATCTTTACTTTGTGCTATTAGTTCAATATGTTTAGATTAAGAATATATACATACACGTACGTTTTGGAGGGGAAACGTCACCCACAGCCTGCCCAGCACTACCAACCCCTCATACAACCTATATTATCCCTTACCGACATGCACCACACACAACCTGCTGTAAATCCCACCACCTTCTGGGTAACAGGTATAAGTGGATTACGTGCTTGCGAGGGTTTATTAGCCGTCAAAGTTAATCCTGGCACTCTAGACGATTCTGAACTTCATTTCCCATGATGCTTGGCTGCCCTATTGGATGGTTAAGCCTCACGGGAATTAAGTTCACAAATGTCTTAAAAGTGGAAATGTTTTACCATGACTGGACCATTCCATTAAGAGGGCAAAACCAATTCTGAGATTTATATTTTTACTGTATCCCTCTGTACCTGAGACAAGCAGTCAATAGCTATAACAGGCACACTTCAGGGTGAGTGTTCCTAATCTATACACTTCTAGCACAAAGCATTAGACATTTCCTAAATGTACACCGTAAACAGATTGAACGACTGGTCCATAAGCATTAACAAGCACCAGTACAAAGGGATATAGGTAGCTGATGAAATAAAGAGGGCTTTTCAAGCCATATTTACCATGATGCACAATGTATGGTTATATGAATTTAATCTCCCCTTCCATTACTCAGAGCGAAGAAGGCTACGTAAGCAGCCACGTGGTTTGCAGTGCAGCAATTCAGGTAGAACAGAGATACAGACTATGTGTACTATTAAACAAATGCAGAATGCACTTTTGTTTCCTGCTAGGACACCCAGACATTCGCTATTTTCAGCGGGAACGAAGTGCGCAAAAATAGTACGGAGAATTTATAAAAACAAACAAAACATGCGCTCCACTGAAGGAGTAAACACACACACAAATAAGCAGGGAAAGAGAAACATGAATTAAAAGCTCAGATCGCCGATTTCTTAGTATTTGCAGCAGAGTCGTAAGACTCGTTTTATATAGTGTTTTCACAACGACAAAACGTATTTTTATTTCACTGGTCTTAAGCCTTGGACCACAGAAAATGCCCAGGATTATGGGAGTCTGGTCTAATGCCTCTAAAAAGCGTAGCGCTAAAAAGGAGAAATAAACGCAATTCACAATGATAAAAGGAATTTAACCCCTTAAGGACACATGACATGTGTGACATGTCATGATTCCCTTTTATTCCAGAAGTTTGGTCCTTAAGGGGTTAAAAATGTCTGTTTCTGAAGCCAGGAATAGGGATTGTCAGCTAAACAGTGTTTACAGAGGAAATCATAAATAAAAGAGCTCTATGTTGTTGCAACAGAACTTCAAGTAAAAACCGAATTATAAATTGCTTGCTTTTTTTTCTGCCCTATACACAAGTTATCAGTTTTACTAGTACAGTGGTATTCTATGATGGCACCAAAGTAAATGTATCAATTTAAATAATAAAGGGACACTATATAGTCACCCACACTGCTTCATCGCATTGAAGTGGACTGGGTGCAGCGTCCCTGTCCCACTTAGCCCTGCAATGTAAAATCATTGCAGTGTAGAGAAACTGCAATGATTACCTAGCAGGACTAAGACCGCCTCTAATGGCTGTTAATCAGACACCTACTAGAGGCACTTCCTGGATGCAAAGGGATGCAGGTCGTGTAAATGACGCTGGATGTCCTCGCGCTCTGCATGAGGACATCCAGAGTCCAAGAAATCCCCATAGGAAACCATTGAGGCAATGCTTTCCTATAGGGAGGGCTTAATGAGCTTGAGGATGAGGCAGAGCAGTAAGTGACTAAAGGTTTTTTTTTTTATGTTTGTTTTTTAAAAACCCTTTACATGCCTGGGAGGGAGGGGAGGACCTGAAAGCTCTATATTGTTAGGAATACAACTTTGCATTCATAACACTATAGAATCCCTTTAAAATATTTTGCAGCTGCATGGATCAAAAGAGGAGGGTGAAAAAAATTTATAAAATAAATATTGAACTTTGTGATAGCATAATTAGGGACATTTTACATTAGGGTCTATGAAACAATCTGCAAACACTGTTTAGGTGGTTTTCAAGTTCTGGATATTAATGATGAAGAGCTGGTGAATGACTGGGTAATTGGACTGCTCAGATCAAACAACGATTTAGAAATGGGGTATGACCACAGGGAATTAGATGATAGAACTGTGCAAATCTGTGTATTTATGGGTGCCAGTATTGGGGGGGTGGGAAATGGATCACTGCCAATTAAAAATGTACTTAATGCGGTTTGACAAATGCTAGATTGAGAAAATATGGTCTAGCACAACTTAATTCAGTAGATTTAAATTGAAGCCATCCCACACAGTAAAGTTTCAGAACTACACCGACATGGCCTGACAAAGGCTCAGTGTAGACCCAAAAGGCTGCTGGTGTGAGGGATAGTTTCAATTAAAATCCATGGATTATTGAATGAAAGTGCACTGGAACATCTTTTCTAAATCAGAATTACTGGACATTTCTGTGGGGCTGGGGTCCGCTGCACTTATTTCAGTTGGTTTGGGGAGTCCTGGTGTTCCTTTTACAGATTACAACTGCTGACATAAAAAGGAGTCTTCTTCCCAGACATAGACCTTCAACAATAAGTGCATTCTATCATAAAAATAAATGTTCTACTTTCTCCAAATATATGTGTAAAAGTTACACAACAACTCACTTCAAATTAAAATGCTGTTTGTCTGGGTGAGGAAGAATTTACAATTTAGCCTCTCCAGAAAAAGCACTTCCTGGGCACCAGTGCAAACCACTTTCCGTGAAGGTGTGTATACAGAGAATGATCCCTATATTAACAAAATCCTAAAATGCGAGAGAGGAAAAAAATACATTTAAAAAAATGAACATATATTGGGACTTCTGTTTGCATATATGAAAAATACTTCCTTTAATCTAGCAGGATTAATCGTATTTACATTGCGTAATTTGAAGGTTGTTTCAAATATCAAGCTTTGCATCCCCAATTAGCTCTATTTTGCGACAAACTCCCCCCACGCCCCCCCCCCCCCTCTTAAAATTAGGAATATGCAGTCTCCTTGATACATTGCATATAACAGAATATTCTTTTATTGCACAGACTATATCTGGGGTTCCCAAAATGTGGATCACCAAATGTTCTAGAAATACAACCTCCTTGATACTTTGCCATTCTAAAGGTTGGCAAAGCAAGACAGGAATTTAAACTCAACCTATGGGGATCTAACTTTGGGGCACCCCTGGACTAGGGGCTTAAAATAATTTTCCAACACCAAACAGTTGAGCCTAAACCTGATAATGCAACAATCCCACCACCACCAATTCCCTACACCTGGCAGAAACAGACAAAAATAACAAAAATGAAGTCTCCCACTTCCAAAGCAGAGGTTGGCAGAACTGAAGCAATCTGCTTGACATTCCCTGTACTTGTGAAGGAGAGCAGGGCCAGGCTATTATGTACGAAATAAGGGGGAATGTACAGATTTTGGGAGGGGAGACACAGCATATGACTGGTGGGAAGTGGGGCGAGATTTTAGTGTCTTTATTTAATTCCCTTGCCAGCCACTGAGCTGTGAGATGAGTGCACTACAGGTTATGATGGGTAAACAAAGTGAAGAGATCAGGAGAGGCCTAGAAGGGAGCGGTGTCCTGTGACTTGCTGTCTGAAGAGTGCAAATTAGCGCTGCCGTTTTCTTCTCTGCCAGTAGATACCCTGGTCTGCAAATAAAAAACAAACATACAAGTTGGTCGCAATGAAAAGGCAGAAACAATATGCCTGGAAGATTTATAGCTTCACAAATAATCATTAGACTTCGCACTTAATGAGCAGTGATCAGTGTCATCATTACACAGACACACAGCACAATTCCCAATTAAGCCAATTAGAAAGCCTGGTTATTTTTAGTGTGATACAAAGGGGATGGTGATAGGGCCAAAGTTACCTTCATACTCCCGACGCGTTCCTCAAAAGATTTAAAAGTTGTTGAATTCCTATAATAAAAAAATGAAATATTTTTATTGGTTGATGTGCATACAATTGGATGAACATGTACAGCAACCAACTTATCCCCATTTAACAGGCTTTACAAAGTGAGCTTCAGGAGATGGGTTATCATACAACACAGTATAAAAAAAAAAAAAAAAAGATAATACAACCAATCCTAGCCTTGGACACACATCACGTCTAGCAAGAACAGCTGTAGACGATGTAGCACAAACTTGTATCGCTCAGTAAAGAACCAGGACTCCTAAGCTGAGCAATAGGTAAACCATTGTACGCTTTGGGTAGAATGGGGAAAATTAATCCTCTACATCTCATAAATTCTACACAGCTGATGCGCTAAAGTAGACTACATTCTGCCTCCTTGATAAACAGGCTCTGTAAAATAACATGGGAATTGTTGAAGAAGCTGTAACTACTGGTATCTTTAATGCATCTCCCCAGTGGTGGGGAGACCCAACCCCCCCAACCCAAATCTAGAGAACCATTGGACGGGGGCTATACATTACCTCATGGCCGGCATGCTTATGGAGTGACGGATGGAGTAACTGCTACTCGGAAGGCATGGGGAGCAAAAAGGCAGAGTTAGAAACCACAGAAACACCCCCAAAAAATTACAAGCAAGTGGGACCAAGCAGCCAGGATCTGTGAGCTCCAGCTGAGAATTTACAAGGGACAGCCAATTGATAGAGCAAGCTGGGCTAATCTGTGAGCGCAGACAGCCTGCAGGATCAAACAAATTGAAATCTGCGGCGGGATCCGCTAACTCCACACACTCTTTACAAAATGATTTCACAGAACTGGCTACTTGGTGCCAGGGACGGAATTAGACACAGATTAGCAGGTACCTTACACATCAACACATTAAAAAGCTTAACACAATTCACAGGATCAGGCACAGAAGAACAGAGACAGCTGGGCACATATTGTACAGCGCAGAAACCATTGTACACAGCAAGGTAAGAGAAACATAACCCACAAACAGGACAGACGTTCATTGGACAGGGTGTGTTTGTATAGAGTGTGATTGCCCTTACATTGGTTTGTGTGTGTTAGCATGTATGAGGAGGAAATCACTTTGTGCAATTATCGAGACGGTCAGGGCAGATTGCATCATATATCAAACTGCTGGTTCAGCAAGTCACATGATACTCAGAAGTAAAAGTCACATGACAAGCACTAGGAGATCAAGCCATGTGCCCAATGAAAAGCAGCAGTGTTACTCAAAACTCTTAGTGATGGGAATATATACAGCGTTGAACTAATTATCCAGTTACTCTGGGGTGCACACTGCACATTAAAGAAATAGTAAGTCTATAAATTCGTAAGTAATAGTCTATAAATGGACCAGCAGACTATTATAGAGGCCTATACATATGGAATAATTGGCGGGAGCTACAGGAATACAGGAAAATGTAAAGTGCTTTTTAAGAGAGTGAGACTCATGGGATATGTAGTACGATAAAACCTGCAGTTCCAGAAGATGAGCCAACTCTATTCCAGGTCTGACTTTGGACGTGTTCATCTATGAGCCAGTTACTTACAAACAGAATATGTGGCCAATAAATAAAAAAACGTTTACTAAAGTGTTGATTCAAAGAGAATATTATATTTAAAGCCAAAATAGATGAACTAAAACCATCGCTCACATGGAGAATTTTTCCAATTGATCTATTTTGGCCAAAAATTTGTAAGATATACTGTGGTGAATAATACTGACTGAACGAATCTATAGCTGAAACATTTGAACAGCCTTTCCTACATTCTAATTTGAGAAATAGTATTTTGGCACAGAATGCTTTTTGGGAACTTTGGGGCTGGCACGGACTTATGGGAGTTTCAGTCCAACGACAGCTAAAGGAAGGACAATACACTAAAAGTCAGTTGTGGCGAGCTGACAATATAGATGCAGGGCTGTCTGAAATAGAGTTAGAAAAAAAAATAAAATGATTCCTCAATTTCTCCCTCTTGTCAGCTCACCGCAGCTTAACGTTTAGTAAATACACCCCATCAATATCTTGTTTCATGGATCGAGCTGCCCCTGAGTAGACATACAGCACAATGGAAAGAAAGTGATCATGTAATGTGGGGGAGAACGGAAAGGATAAGCGAACTGGAACCTCTTACCTAAAAGACTGAGAGAAAGGGAGAGCCCTGCAAGCAGGAGGAAAGGAGGGACACACAAGAATCAGTACAGGAATCTGTCCTCTCCCACAGGAAACTGCAACTCCAACCCCACCAACATGCGTCTTTAAACACGACACTCCTCACCACAAGTATTAGTACTCCTGACCACCGATGATACTACTGCCCTGCTGCTAGGACCAGCAGACTTTGTATAAATCATCTTACTGACAGCTAGCTAATGTACTAACAGCAGCATTTTACACTGGGGTGGAGAGGGGGGGTTATTCGGTTAATGGAACTAAAGTTAATAACTTGCAGTGAGTATAGTCACAGACAGCATTTTATAAACCAATTCTATGGATGGTGTGCGCCAAACAAACATGCTCCGGCCAACACTCCCCTAATCCTGCGCACAAGTATCAGGGTTTAATGTTGGGGTTCTGGTAAGTTTTATACTGAGAGCTGCCGGGTTCAATGTTAGGGTTCTGGGTGGTTGTATACTGAGAGCTGCAGGGTTCAGTGTTTGGTTTATGGGAAGTTGTATACTGAGAGCTGCAGGGTTCAGTGTTTGGTTTATGGGAAGTTGTATACTGAGAGCTGCAGGGTTCAGTGTTTGGTTTATGGGAAGTTGTATACTGAGAGCTGCAGGGTTCAGTGTTTGGTTTATGGGAAGTTGTATACTGAGAGCTGCAGGGTTCAGTGTTAGGGTTCTGGGTGGTTGTATACTGAGAGCTGCAGGGTTCGGTGTTCGGTTTATGGGAAGTTGTATACTGAGAGCTGCAGGGTTCAATGTTAGGGTTCTGGAAGGTTGTATACTGAGAGCTGCAGGGTTCAGTGTTAGGGTTCTGGATGGTTGCATACTGAGAGCTGCAGGGTTCAATGTTAGGGTTCTGGAAGGCTGTATACTGAGAGCTGCAGGGTTCAATGTTAGGGTTCTGGAAGGTTGCATACTGAGAGCTGCAGGGTTCAATGTTAGGGTTCTAGAAGGTTGTATACTGAGAGCTGCAGGATTCAATGTTACGGTTCTGTGTGGTTGTATATTGAGAGCTGCAGGGTTTAATGTTAGGGTTCTAGAAGGTTGTATACTGAGAGCTGCAGGATTCAATGTTAGGGTTCTGTGTGGTTGTATATTGAGAGCTGCAGGGTTCAATGTTAGGGTTCTAGAAGGTTGTATACTGAGAGCTGCAGGGTTTACTGTTAGGGTTCTGGAAGGTTGTATACTGAGAGCTGCATGGTTCAATGTTAGGGTTCTGGATGGTTGTATACTGAGAGCTGCAGGATTCAATGTTAGGGTTCTGTGTGGTTTTATATTGAGAGCTGCAGGATTCAATGTTAGGGTTCTGTGTGGTTGTATACTGAGAGCTGCAGGGTTCTGTGTGGTTGTATACTGAGAGCTGCAGGGTTCAGTGTTAGGGTTCTGGATGGTTGTATACTGAGAGCTGCAGGGTTCAGTGTTAGGGTTCTGGATGGTTGTATACTGAGAGCTGCAGGGTTCAGTGTTCGGTTTATGGGAAGTTGTATCCTGAGAGCTGCAGGGTTCAATGTTCGGTTTATGGGAAGTTGTATACTGAGAGTAAGCGTTGAAACCAGACATGGCACTGAACACTACATTTTGCCTCAATGTCTCACTGCACAGAGCCACATTCTGCTCCTTTTACAATTAAACACAAAGACTTAACGTTCCTCACTTGGAGCATTTTCCCTGGCATCTGATCGGCTTCTTCTCCTTTCGGCCATTCCTGGTCTCTAATCTCATGGCAATACATTGGCATTAGGCAGCGCCTTAGTAACACGGTATTTATTTCCAGTAGGGGTGACAATTCCCTTTAAAAGGAAAACACCAAGGGGGTGGAGATAGGCTGCATATTATTTTTATTTTGTTATTATTTCAATAGTGTCCCCCTTTTGATTTTCAGCCTCACGTATTTATCAAATGCCAATAAGATGATCACTGGTGGAATTTAATGAATGAGTGCACCTTGCAGTGGTCAGGAGTGCTACCCACCTTGCGGAAGCTTACCCTCCAAAGGCCTCCGCTGGAAGCAAGGCCATCCTAGACATGACCAGACTGCGTGCATCAGGGAGAGAGCAGAGTGCCGCAGCAATACACATGTTAGTATTATGCAAAGCGGGAGGCCTGGCTGGGAAAGTGCGCGCGCACAACTCTGTACGGTTATTTATGTGTCTAAAGCTGGTTTAAAAACTACAGAGCTGCATCTTAGAGTAACCTTTTACAGCGTAGTGACAAAATTCATTGTTTAAAGGGCATCTCAGTTATAGTACTGGGGATACCCCATTAAAATATTTATAGAACTGCTTCTAACAATCTGCCAGCTTGAGATGAAATGAGAAAAAAACTAAACAAAAATAATCGCCCTCAAAAAGTGTAAGGTGCAGACATCATACAACACTGTTACCGTCTGTGAGAAAAAGATAGATTTCTATAACTCGTACTAACAAATTTGCAGTGAAACGGAGGCAGCATTCACATATAGAAATCTAATAAAATAATCCTTTGTCTTCCCATTCTTTGGGAGTTTATTCATTAAAGGACCACTCTAGTGCCAGGAAAGCATACTCGTTTTCCTGGCACTAGAGTGCCCTGAGGGTGCCCCCACCCTCAGGGACCCCCTCCCGCCCGGCTCTGGAAAGGGGAAAAGGGTTAAAACTTACCTTTTTCCAGCGCTGGGCGGCGAGCTCTCCTCCTCCTCCTCTCCGCCTCCGTTCCTCCCCGTCGGCTGAATGCGCACGCGCGGCAAGAGCTGCGTGCGCATTCAGCAGGTCGCATAGGAAAGCATTTACAATGCTTTCCTATGGACGCTTGCGTGCTCTCACTGTGATTTTCACAGTGAGAATCACGCAAGCGCCTCTAGCGGCTGTCAGTGAGACAGCCACTAGAGGAAATAGGGGAAGGCTTAACTAATTGATAAACATAGCAGTTTCTCTGAAACTGCTATGTTTATAAAAAAATTTGTTAACCCTAGCTGGACCTGGCACCCAGACCACTTCATTAAGCTGAAGTGGTCTGGGTGCCTAGAGTGGTCCTTTAAGCTGTAAATTGTAGCGAACTGACTTGCAAAATGCAGGCCATAAATGCTAATCTGGAAAAACCCTCAATCTCTGCTAGTAACCACTTGACTATTTTAGCCTAAAATTTTGCTATTTAGTTTTAAGTTCGCAAACAGCCCCCTTTTTATAACGAATAATTACATGATCTATAGAAAATTTCAAGTATTGTCATTACATGCAAACTCTTACATCACAGTTTAAAGGCACACTCCACACACCTTAAGAACTTTAGCTTGCTGAAGTACTTTATGTGCAAAGACTGTCCTTTTTGATTTTACAAAAAGTGCAGATATCAATACAAACATTTATAAATGAATCTTGTTACACCCCAGTGGCTGTCAGTCACTTACTTCCTGGCAGTTTCGCTCAGAAGCAAAACTCAAGAGGCAGCAATTGCTCAAAGCACCTGCCTTGCAAAGACTTCTCATTGAGCTGCATTGGGAAGTCTGTGATTGGACAGCCACAGAAAGACAAGAGATCTGCAACTTTTGCACGCTGTTCTTAGATATGCCCCAAATGAAAAAACATACATCATTAAATGCATGCAGGTTTTCACTAGGTTAATACCGATTAAATTGTTAAACAAATAAAATAAAACACTTTTCCACTGGACTGTTCCCTTCAGTAAAGGTTGTGCCTGCCCCATATCAGCTGTGGTGAGATAATGGAGCCAGCAGCATATAAACCAGTGAAACAGGTTTGGGTGGTTACTTTAGGAAAACGAACGGACCAAGGCTGAACAAAGCACTATTTAATGTCCAGCACATACAGTAAAATGAGGCAGATGGCTACTGAATGTTTCTATAAAATAAATTATTAAGATTATAACACTGTTAACAGCCCACACAGAGATCTACTTAGCACAGTAGAAGTCAGTACCATGTTCAGTAAGTAAAGGGATCACCACATCTTACCTCATGTCCCCCAGTCTCCGTGTGATGGCAGTTCCCACGTTGGATAGTGCGGCAGATGTTTTCTGACCAGCCTGTGTCAGAGTCTCCTGTGTCTTCTTATAGCTAGGAAAGAAATATGAACATATATACATAACGTGGAGAAATGCACACTGAGCAGAAACATACAATTAAAGGGACATACAGCTTCCACTTGGATGGAGAGAGATACACACAATTAAAAGGAACATACACCACATGTGGAAAAAGGGACACACAGACTGCAGTCGGACAGACAGTCAAACGCAAAGAACCTAGGGGCATAAACTTAAAGTGACGTGCACTGCAGGTGGACATAGGGACACAAATAGAAAGAGAGCTTGCACAAAGAATACAGGCATAAAAGAGCATAAAGACTGCACACGTGGGTCATGGTAGACACAACATAAAAATGACAGAGGAACACAAATATAAAGGCACACAGGGTTGTTCTTGGACTGACAACACAGGATTAAAGAAATACTGACAGCACAGAAATAGGAAACACAAAATGAAAACAGACACGGCAGAAAAACAGGCATACTGCAGAGAGAAGAGTGTTAAAATATCCAAAATAAGCGAGGAGTGAATATGAACTGTATATTTTATACAGATATATCATTGCATTCAGGTTAAACAGGCAGAACAAGACTAGCAGCAATTATGTTAGTATGAGTTTAGAGTAATGGGTAGCTAGGACAGGGGTAGGCTGAGAGGCAGAAAAGAGAGAATGGTGGATTGTGTGTGTATAAACAAAGCCACGTCCACACCTTCTAAACAACCCCCACCCCCTGCACCCTGCAAGCAAACCACACTAATACCACGCATTCCTTAAATATGCCACTCCCAAAGCGGCTATCTACAATATACAAAACCCTGCCCTATAGTCACACACACGCTACCCAGCAGCCCTCTCCTCCCTGTCTGTGGTTTTATTCTACTTACAGATTTGGAATGTTCGACGGATTCAATTCCACAGCCGATACAGATTATCGGTCACCTTTTCGGGGCAACTGCTCATAACCGGTGTCTATATTCTCTACATTTAACTTTTTTTTTTTTTTTTTTTTTTTTTAAACAAAACAATTGTACATAAATCTGATATTAACAGAACATGCCGTCAGTAATAACACTTCGGTCATTCTCAGGCAGCCAGTAAATGTGGGGATCACAGAGATACCAGCATGTACAGTGCTGTCACTGATAAGAGTGTGATTGCTTCTAGTAATCACACCACGGTCATTCTCAGGCAGCCAGTAAATGTGGGGATCACAGAGATACCAGCATGTACAGTGCTGTTACGGGTACGAGTGTGATTGCGAATAGCAGTCACTCTCCTATCAGTCTTAGTCAGCCAGCCCAGTACGTTACAGTATATTATTTACAGTCCCACCTCTCTGACTTCAGCTAAGCTCCGCATGCCAGGGCTCACAGGAAGCGGTGACATGAGGTCGCAATGCGATGCTTGATTGGCAAGCAGCTGGAATTTCTTGATGTGGAAAATGGCATGTGGTGACTGCCATCTATCAGAAATATCGGTAAGGCCGAAATATTACAAGGCCGATCCTGATATTCAGAAATATGCCCAATATCAGCGGGACAGATAATCGATCCATCTCTATTTTGCACTACCACTTTAGAAAGGGAGAGGGGGTTCAGGAAAAATAGCAATTTAAGATATCAGATTTCTGAGCACCATAGAAATTGTAGTTTAACCCCTTAAGGACACATGACATGTCCGACACGTCATGATTCCCTTTTATTCCAGAAGTTTGGTCCTTAAGGGGTTAACAAATTCTTCGCTGCCATGACTAGCCATTAGTGGTCTGGATCTTTAAAGGTAAACTATAGTGCCAGGAAAACAAAGCTGTGCCCCTCCTCTCCCCCCCCCCCCCCCCCTCTCCTTCTGTGGTGCAAAAGTGGTTAAAAAACCCTCTATCACTTACTTGACTCCATTTAGGCTCCGCCTCTGCTCCTATTCTGCCAACTTCAGCCAGCGGGGGAGACCCAATACTCTCTTGCATTAGGCCTTCCCCCCCTAGAGTTTTGGGTGATACTAGATGTCCTCATACATAGCGTGAGGACATCCAGCGTCAGTTAGGTGGCTAAAAGTCTGGTAGAAAGCCACAAGAGGTGGAGTTAACCTGGCAATGTAATTATTGCAGTTTAACAAAAACTGTAATAATTACCATTGCAGGGCTAAGGGACCCAGGACTATGAACCCAGACCATTCAATGAGCTGAAGTGGTCTGGGTGCCTGTAGTGTCCCTTTACGTAATGAGTATGTATCTCACATGCAACCACATTCCTAAAGTCTCCATGTTTATCCATGGCTCAAGTTACACCACATCCTCACATACAACCCCCGCCCCTCAGTTAGTAGGCAGCATTGGTATGACCATGACTCACACATCAGACTGGGTCACTTTTTCGTTCCATTCTCCAATTTTCTCTGAGGTTTTTACATAACTGAAAACAAAAAGGGACATGTGTTGAGCACAGCCTTCTCCAAACTGCAATCTGTCATAGAATAGCAGCTCTCTGGCACCCTGAGATAGCCCAATAAACGTACACTATGAATATATTTTTGTGTGGCTTTTCAGAAACAATTCATATGAATTACTAGGATAGCATACCTCACCAGTCAAGCTCTACTGAGTTGAAGTTATCACCACAATCAATGTTGGGGCTGTGTGGTTAAAATTCTCCATTTGTTATGGTCATGTCCCAAGGTGGTGATGTTCTGGCAGAAAGTGAGGGACCTAATCTGAAAAGGACTTTTCTTTTGGATGAGGCCAGCTATGGGGTTAACTGCAGCAGAAAGCAAACGCGGTGCTTTTAACTGGGAAATATGTAACGGGTTAGAAAAGACATCCAGGAAAAAAAGGACCAAACCAGTCTTATGAGTCACTACATAAAAATTGATTTTAATTACAGATGGGGGTTGGGGTTAAAGGAGATGATCAGGTGGTACATGTAAGCAAGGCTTTGCTCGCTGGGATTGATATGTTGACGACTACGCCATGGTATAACTATTGTTGGCATGGTGGTGATGGTAACAATGTCATCTAACATGGAATATTGTGTGCAGAGAATGGCACCACTATATCCATTAGGTCTAGAAGAGGAGAGGGGGTAACTCACGCATTAGACATTTGAACTTCTTGCAGGCTCTTGGAAAGGTTCATCTTGAGCTGGTTAAGAGGAGTCTGTCCCAGCTTTCTCTTGATTTCTGCGGCATGACGTTCCTTAGCAGAGAGAACCTGGCGTAGTGTGAGGATTTCCTCTTCTACCTGACATACAAACAGGAGAGATTACAGATATGCGTAAGAGAATATCCAGATTCCCATCCTCACAATGCAGAAATTTAGTAGGTTGAATGGTGCTGACCTTAAGAACACAGAATTATTAATGCCATTAGATATGCTTCATTGTACAGGCCTTCTATTGTTTACATTTACAATGTTACATTACTAATATAGAAAGCACTTGGCACCCTGTGTACGCTTTCAATGTAGAAATCCACAAAGGTTTCTGCATAGTAGACAAAATTAGGCTCAGACGGTAAGACCTCGCAACAAATTCTATAGAATGGAAGGAAAGACACAGGAAAAAAGGGGGGAACTGGAAGAGTGAATGAGTTCAGAAAAAGGGGGATGGCAGTTAAAGGGGATTGGGGAAAGAAGAGAAAGCTATAGGGTGAGAACAAAGGAAGGAGAGATGGATGCTACCAGTATGAATGGGTGAGATGACTCAGATATTCTTTCTATTTTAATCTTTGCATTAAACATTGCCAATGTCCGATCTTTCAAACTTATGGACATGAAGACTACAGAAAGTTCAATCAGTAAAAGGTCATTGGCCTTGTAATGGGGATTCACAGCTCACCTCTCGTGTCAAAATCTATTAAATCATTGCAGAAAACCCACATCTAAATATCTTTTGCACTTTGACAAGGAATCCAGTAGTTTGACGTTCAGAATTGCATGCAATATAATATTATTACCCAACATATTTTACATTTAGAGAACAAGAAACCTTAAATTATGCCCTAAGCAGTTCCCTACTTATGCCCTGTATAAACCCACAGACATTCTGTGATAACAATGTTATCAAACTGGTAGCAACAAGAAACAGTATAATGTTAAAAAATAAGCAATAATGTAAATAAACTAAATTCAGACTATTAACCCCTTAAGGACCAAACTTCTGGAATAAAAGGGAATCATGACATGTCACACATGTCATGTGTCCTTAAGTGGTTAAGGAGCGATAACACATTATGTCAGTCACTAAAGAATCTAAACTGGTGTGTGGTCTGTAATATCTAAATCAGTTCGACTAGTAGACAAGCCAGAATAAAGAAACCTCTGATACAATTTCTGATGTTGTTGCATGCGTGTCACGACCAGCTGGTGGCAGTATATTCACAGACAGAAAGAGAGGGAGCGCATAATAAAAAACTAAACGGTAATCAGAGGAACATGACTCATCTCTAAGAGCCACACTGTAGGAACACTAGCGATTTGAAGTTGGTGCGTGGAGGACACATGATATAATCCTGGGTCTGTCTCCGATCAGGACATGTGGTCTCATCAGGAGGGACCAGTTTTTGAGCACTTGTTCTGGTCTGCTGGCCACCTTATGAGACTGCGCACCTGTCTGTGGATAGCACCATTTAGCCACTACACTGCATTTATCCTCGCACAGATTTATAGTTATAAGCATAAATTTAGCACTAACTAAAAACCATATAAAATGAATTACAAGTGATATTTTTAGACCTCTCTTGAAGATTTTTTTCTGTTGCTGCTATGCCACATGCTCATCTATACATTGTCTAAGCCAAACCACTAATTAAACTAAACGTATAAAGGGTTATTTAAAATAAAAATAAACTTATTGATGTACAGTAGATGCCAAGAAATAAACTCTTAAAGAGACAAAATATATTAAACCCCTCCCCCCAACAAATCATTTTACAAAATGGCTTACACTGGCTCAAACGCACACATCACAAATGCAAAGTAATGTGGGGTTATTCAAACTGAAAACTTAAAAAAAGAGAAACGTAAAAATAATAAATAAGTACATTTTAGAAATGCATATTTTAGGCCATGGTATATGGCAATATGTCTATTTTTCACCATACCATCTATTTTTCCATCTGGGCTACAGATACATTGGCCTGAAATGTGCTACTTCGTCACCAATTCCTAAACAAGCCTATTGGTTTTGCTGTATGCCACATAAGGCCTTTATGGATGGGCAGAATCATCCCTTGCCACTCAAATCACAGCGACCACCACCTTGAATCTCAAACTTCAGGTAACCATTTTAATCTACACATTGCTGGTGATTTCACTAGCGCAATATATAGATTGTTTACCTGTCCCTGCACTGACCCACACCTTCCACTCTTTCCGTATCTCTCTGGAGCTGCACTATCAATAGGAAATACCCAACCCCATTCTCTCAGACATTAAAAAAAAAAGAAAAGAAAATCCCCCAAATCCCACTTCTCCAGAGAAATGATCAGTGAAATGTTATCTTCCTACACCAAGTCTACCCATTCTCATCTCATCCAACTTTCCTTCCCGTGGTCTGTATTAACCCCTTAAGGACAACGCTTCACAAACCTGTCTTGCACCTAAGGACACAAACCATTTTTGCATTATTATTATTATTATTTTTTTTTTTACTGTTTGTGTTCAACTGCAATTTGCATTTTTCTCATATATTGCAACAACACATTATATACAATTGTTAATAGTTTTGGAGCCTTTAAGCAGGTTGCTAATTCAAACTACCCAACAAAGGCCTACCATTTCTTAAAGAAGATACACCAGGGTACATGTTGAAAGGGAAAGTTGGAGACACACCAATTACATATTTTTTTTCAACAAAGTTGATGCTTTGCCTGTGCCACATTTTAGAGCATATTAGCAGCTCATGATTGCAAATTACTTCTCAAAGGCCACATCTAATTTTTTTTTTTTTAAAGGAACACAATAGGATAAGGAACACAAACGCCACCATAGTCATTTAGGATATCTTCATAGAGATGCATCTCTATGGGGAGCATTCAGTATCTCCATGCAGAGCGTGGCACACTGCAGCACTGACCTAGGAAGCTCCTCTAGTGGCCGTCTGAGGAGTGATTCTTTTGCCAAGTCAATCTTAGATTTGAAAAGTAATGATAGACTGCTCACTCGGCTCAGCTGGCCCTAACCTCCGCAGCTTATAATTGCTATAAAATCTTGAATGGATATGCACAAATAGGCGATAGACAAGCTTCTTGCACCATAACCACTACTATATACTGTACTGGTTATGGAGCTTAGCGTGACCCTCTCTAACCCTCAATCCACAAGAAAAATGAAAAAACATTTCAATATTTTTCAAATACATCAAAAAGCATTTTTGGAAAAAAAAGTCCATTGCTCCAATTTCTTACACTCAAAAGGCTAAATTTATTTATTTATTTATAAAATATTTTACCAGGAAAGATACATTGAGATTTCTCTCGTTTTCAAGTATATCCTGGGTTTTGGGTAAATGTTATGGAATTGCAAATATAATAATAATTACAATTTATAAAATAATCAATGATTAGTTGTGTTTATATGAGAGGTGATGACAGTTTGTACATATATGGCTGTGGAGATTCCCTGTTTATTCACATCTTTGTAAAGGAGATCTAAGGATCGAGTACCCACCTTAGCAAGTTCAATACGCAATTCTTCTGCCTCTGCCTCGGTCAGGCCTTCTGGTAGCACAGCCCCAGCAGCGTCGGCCGGCGCACATACCCCTCCTGGTCCTACTGGAACCTCGGTCATGTTGTCTGGCAGCAAACCTTTGTTGGGAGAGTTAAGGTTGATATCTGTCCGGAAGGAGAAGCAGAGTCAGGGAGGGGAGCAAGCAAGCAGGGACGATAGCAGGCCACAGAGATAAGCGACGGAAGATAACAGACGTGAAGATGCACTTGGGAAGAAAGCAAGAGAGTAAAAAGCTTACAATAGGAGATTAAAGTCAAGGAAGGCACGTAAAGGGGAACATATACTCAGAAAGCACCATCCAAAAACAGAAATTAGCGCAAGCGTCAGGAAGGATGTCATAGTAAGAGATATATGATCAGATCATTAAAACGTGAATTCACATACAACAGCATGTAATGGAAGACACATCAGACAGCATAATAGGACAAGGGGGACTTAAATAGCACTGTGGAGGGAGATAAAATTGGCAAAGAAAATAGCCATGCGATGGGGATACAACGGGTATGGGACACAGTATAGCAACAGGCAAACAAGTGACAGTATCAATCAACAGGGATACAGCTGGCACAAGTCCCAGTAATATAGATCTGAGTATTGTGTAGGTAAACTGTGTAATGTGACTTGGCCTGTCCCATAAGTAACAATGATAGAAAACAAAGAATTAAGTGAAAGACAGCAGCGACACCAATGTCCTTTGGATACGTACAATGTGCGTTTACAACAAGCACGTCATCAAAGTTCATGAACCTCATTACGTATCTCATAATGTCGGACTAATAGAGATGGGATGCTTCAATAGAATATTAATCAAGCAAAGACGAAGGAAGTCATTTCTAGATAATGCGATTTACACGGTTAAAGAAAAAGTAAAAATGTTAAGTAGAAACCGACATTCTATTTGCCTGAGATTTGCTGCACTTTAATCACAGTAATTCCCCGTCTGGCTCTGGGGTTTACAGAAGTTTCAGCATGAAAGGGGACATTTGACAAGCAACGTTATCGTTGGCCTTGTTATTTAACCGGGAAATGAAACTAAGGAAGGAAAGAGATACTGACATCCCGGCTATGCCGTCTTCCCTACCCTGTAACAGGCTCCCTTCTCCACCCCATTTTTGGACATAAACCGTAACTGGCTTTATTTAGAGGAACCCAAGTACCTTAAAAGGACACCGTAGGCATCCAGACCATTTCAGCTAATTGAAGCGGTCTGGGGCACTGTCCCTTTTGCAGTTCCATAGAAACAGTAATGTTTACATTGCAGCTCTAAGTCTGCTCGCAGTGGCCGTCTACCAGACAGCCACTAGAGGGCTTCCTGAATTGAAACAGACCTTTGGTCCGGTATCTGACGCTGGACGTCCTCACGCTCTGCATGAGGACCTCCAGAGTCAGATTTTTTTCCCCATGGGAAAGCATTGATTCAATGCTTCCCTACAGGAGGTCTAATGTGCGTGCAGCACTTGCCGCGCATGCGCATTAGACCCTGCTCGTCGCGGGATGGAGGAGGAGGAGCATCAACCCAGCGCTCAAGGACATCGGCGCTGGGAAAAGGAAAGTAATGCATTTATTTCCCAGGGTGGTGGGGGCACGAGAGAGGGGGTAGCAATAGAGCCAGGAATACAGCTTCGTATTCCTGGCACTACAGTATCTCTTTAACCACTACATTGTCCTGTAGTGGCTATGTTGGCAGGAGTGCCATGGCAACCCCCAATTGACAAGGAGTCGAACCAGACATTTGACAGAGTCAAACTGTTTGAGATCGATTTGAATTCTTAGCTGGAGTCTACTGGATGCTGCTCCCTCTCTTCACTACAAGTCAGTGTGTCAGGCAGGGAGCAGGGCAAAGCATACCAGAGATAAGAAGTCAAACACTTTGAGAAAGTCTGTGATTTGGCGAAAAACGTCAAGTGTATTTTATTATGTAATAAAAAAAGAGTATACTTTTTTTTTTTAAATCTACCGGTTCTTTGGACCCTCCTGACTGCTTTTGGAAGATTTTACTCAAGAAGACTCCAGAAACATCCTTGGTGGTGATTATACCACCTACGTTACCTGGATTGAGCAAAACCACTATTTTCTCTCCTTTTGTGAGTACCTCTTTCTTTTAATACAGTTCTTATCAGTGTGCACTATTGGCCGTTATTACATTTCTTTTGTGCTACATTTGCATCGGTGAGCTGCTACTACCCACGCCGGGATCCAGACAGTTCTTCCTGTAAAGATTGTGCTGCACCACTATAGCCACAGACGAGGATCATACAACCCTAGCGCTACTATTTGGAGCTGATCAGAAGCTCAAAAAAATCAAAGTGCATTTCAATACATTCCTCTCCAAATATAAGAACGTATTATACTATATTGTGTCTCCTGTCCTCTTTTATATGCACAGCGTAAAATCTGGACCAGAAGACATCCACATGGGGCTGCGACCCTTTTATCATCTTGCATCTTACCCACTACCAGAAAGAATGGACTCTGGCTTGGGTTGTCCTAGCTGCCTACTAACATTGTCAGAAGCGCTAGAAATCCTTTTTATTTATTGCAAGAAGTTAAATGGTTCCAGACGTTTTAACTCCATATAAAGAAGGGTTGCCAGGGCACTTCTGGACTAATATCCACCATAGTGTGCTGCAGTGGTAATGGTGCATGGCGTGTTTCTTTAAATAGCTCATTTGTATTGTAGTGTAAAATGTCAACTATACATATTGAAGTGACATCATTCTTTACCTAATAAAGCACTAGTTTAGGGGGAGTGTTGTGTTTCAATGGGATAGTGCCCCTGGCTGAGTTTCCAAATGTGACAGGGCCATTTCTATTACTCGTCAATCTTCACTTACAAGGTTAATTCAAAGTGAATATCAAATGTTTGTTTGGAATAGCCGTACTGAAAACAAAGCTGGGCTGATCACTAGTCATTGGAGAGGGACAATTAAATCAGGCTGAGCAGAAATTCACCTCTGGCGAGTATGCCATGGACTCGTCAAACTTGTAGTGAAAAGTAACCCAAGGCCTGGATAGTAGCCCTGGATACAGTCATGGCTCCTGATGACAAACTTTCACAAGGGGCGATATATTTATTTTTGCAATTACCACTGTGCACACGTCTCTACTCCAGCCATGACTTCCACTGTAAACTCTGCTTGAGTCAGTGCACTGACACCAGATTGCAATAAAGCAATGAGTCACTAGCATTACTTTATCTAGAAGCACCATGGCAGTAAATGAAATGTACCTTTAGCAGTGTCCCAAAGAGACAGGGCCTTGAAATCACCAAGTGTTATAATAGAATGGTGCCAGTGACCCCAACTGATCAAGGTCTGTGCGATCGCACCACCCAAACTGTTGGAGGAGACCAGTGAATCTGACACTGTGACAGCCCCCAATTGTTAAGTCTAATGTCTAAAGTGACGCAGCTCTCAATGACCCTGCCCAGACTGACAGCTCTCACTGACCCCTCCCTCCCCAGACTGACACAGCTCTCACTGCCCCCCCCCCTCCCCAGACTGACACAGCTCTCACTGACCCCCCCTCCCCAGACTGACACAGCTCTCACTGACCCCCCTCCCCAGCTCTCACTGACCCCCCCCTCCCCAGACTGACACAGCTCTCACTGACCCCCCTTTCCCCCAGACTGACACAGCTCTCACTGACCCCCCTTTCCCCCAGACTGACACAGCTCTCACTGACCCCCCCTCCTCCCCAGACTGACACAGCTCTCACTGACCCCCCCTCCTCCCCAGACTGACACAGCTCTCACTGACCCCCCCTCCTCCCCAGACTGACACAGCTCTCACTGACCCCCCCTCCTCCCCAGACTGACACAGCTCTCACTGCCTCCCCAGACTGACACAGCTCTCACTGCCTCCCCAGACTGACACAGCTCTCACTGCCTCCCCAGACTGACACAGCTCTCACTGCCTCCCCAGACTGACACAGCTCTCACTGCCTCCCCAGACTGACACAGCTCTCACTGCCTCCCCAGACTGACACAGCTCTCACTGCCTCCCCAGACTGACACAGCTCTCACTGCCTCCCCAGACTGACACAGCTCTCACTGCCTCCCCAGACTGACACAGCTCTCACTGCCTCCCCAGACTGACACAGCTCTCACTGCCTCCCCAGACTGACACAGCTCTCACTGCCTCCCCAGACTGACACAGCTCTCACTGCCTCCCCAGACTGACACAGCTCTCACTGCCTCCCCAGACTGACACAGCTCTCACTGCCCCCCCTCCTCCCCAGACTGACACAGCTCTCACTGCCTCCCCAGACTGACACAGCTCTCACTGCCTCCCCAGACTGACACAGCTCTCACTGCCTCCCCAGACTGACTCAGCTCTCACTGCCTCCCCAGACTGACACAGCTCTCACTGCCTCCCCAGACTGACACAGCTCTCACTGCCTCCCCAGACTGACACAGCTCTCACTGCCTCCCCAGACTGACACAGCTCTCACTGCCTCCCCAGACTGACACAGCTCTCACTGCCTCCCCAGACTGACACAGCTCTCACTGCCTCCCCAGACTGACACAGCTCTCACTGCCTCCCCAGACTGACACAGCTCTCACTGCCTCCCCAGACTGACACAGCTCTCACTGCCTCCCCAGACTGACACAGCTCTCACTGCCTCCCCAGACTGACACAGCTCTCACTGCCTCCCCAGACTGACACAGCTCTCACTGCCTCCCCAGACTGACACAGCTCTCACTGACCCCCCTCCTCCCCAGACTGACACAGCTCTCACTGACCCCCCTCCTCCCCAGACTGACACAGCTCTCACTGAACCCCCTCCTCCCCAGACTGACACAGCTCTCACTGAACCCCCTCCTCCCCAGACTGACACAGCTCTCACTGACCCAGCCCCCCTCCCCAGGCTGACACAGCTCTCACTGACCCCCCCCCCCCCCCCCCAGGCTGACACAGCTCTCACTGACCCCCCCCCCCCCCCTCCTCCCCAGACTGACACAGCTCTCACTGACCCCCCCCCCCTCCTCCTCCCCAGACTGACACAGCTCTCACTGACCCAGCCCCCCTCCCCAGGCTGACACAGCTCTCACTGACCCCCACCCCCCCTCCTCCCCAGACTGACACAGCTCTCACTGACCCCCCCCCCCCTCCTCCCAGACTGACACAGCTCTCACTGACCCCCCCCTCCTCCCCAGACTGACACAGCTCTCACTGACCCCCCCCTCCCCAGACTGACAGCTCTCACTGACCCCCATGTGACATGGCTCCCATTAATTGAACCCTTGATGTGACAGCTCTCCCTATACAGAGCTCGATGTCCGTAATGGCGGCTGGTTGCCTAGTATGTCCCAAGGTGACTTTATTAACGACCCCCCCATACTGAATGTAACCCGTTACCCTCCGGGCGTGTCCCCCTCTCACCCTGCCCGCCGGGCTCCATGTCTCTGCTGACCGGAAGTGGATCGCTGACTGTGGGCGGGGCCTCTTCCCCAGAACATAACAGCAGCTGAGCTGGGAGTTACTGTCGCGAGCCTATGACGGAACGTCGAATTCTAAACGAAAGAGCCCGAGCACTGCAGAGCTGCTTAATGCCGCCATTTTGGTGGAGATATTAGTTTAGGTGCCATGGATTCAATGACTCCAGAAAAATGTCGGTCTCTACTCTATATATTACTTATTACATGGGTTTATTCACTCAGCAGTGAATGGGGGAACTAGTCATTGCAGTATTAAATCTATAATAGTCAAATTAAAGCTGAATTGGAAATTTTGTTTTCCTTTAAAAAAATAAAATAAAAAGTTTTGCCACTGTAAATTTAAAGGGCCACTAAAGTCACCCAGGCCACATTATTATGTCAATAAGGTGGTCTTGATACCGGAGAAACTGACGGAAGCCAAGCACAGAGAGATGGACACAGGTTTCTTCAGGAAGGAAGAGATTCTTTATTGGATCACCGATCGGGACTCAGAGGGACTAATGTCACCAAAATACAGCAAGTTCTGAGCCCCGGACAATAGTGCAGGCTCCTTATATAGGCATATAACTCCTCCCATATTAAGCTCCACCCGCACATTCTCTTAACCAATCAACACAAATAAGAATTAACTTCCTGTTTGACCGCATGGCTTGTCCAGCACAATGGAGGAGGGGAATACTATATCCGGTATTCTTGCACATGCTCCGTACACTACTGATCGTATCTTGCCTCGTGCATCCAACTGATCGATACGTCAGCATATGCACGTACACATGCCACGTGGTAATCTCGGCCTACTAAATTTATTTTTACCGAGATTCCACCACATTCCCCCCTTTGATGCCTCTTGATATTTTACAATTACTTGAGGCATCACTTAACCTTAGTTTTGCTTACACCGCAAGTTACCTTGAACCAGACCAGACTTATCCTATGATGTGAATCTTTTAACACTCATCTTCCTGCATTGGTTCTCCTTGATCTAGAGCCTTATACTTATATATCGCCATTATCTGTGCGGCAGCCTTCCTCTCTGCTATACTTCCTATCAGGCTTTGCACAGACCTAACTACTAAGGGTATAAGACACGGTAGGAGTAGACACAACAGTAAAATCAGTAGGACTCCACCTACCACTGCCTTAAGCCCTCCAAACCACTCATACCAGCTACCAAACCAACTACTTGGATTGTACCCTTTCCATACCTGAGTAGGCACATGCGCTAGTTTAACCATATGGCTAGTAAGCTCAGCTATTGCTTGCCCTTCATCATCTATTTGAAGACAGCAATTGCTTAGGTTAAACTTCCCACATACACCTCCCTCTACTGCCAAAAGGTAATCCAAGGCTAATCTATTTTGGTAGACTGCTGTCCTCATCCTGGTGTTATGCTTCGCTAGAAGATTGAGCGCTTGTGATGTCTCATTTGTGATAATCTCAACCACCGCCTGTAATCTTATAATGCGGTTGAGCATATAAATAGGGGTTCTATAACCAAAAGTACCATCTTCTGCCCACGTGGCTGGCCCATAATAATCTATGATACGCTGGGGAGGCCATTCATTATCTTCCCAGGTACCTATCTCTATGGGTCCCCTTTTCTTCCTATGATTCACATCATACACTTTGACACCTAAAGTCTCACCTGTTTCAATAGGTAACAAGAAGAAGGATGGTTTGAGCATACCCAACACACATGCCCCTTCCCAGTCCTGTGGCAACTCCGAATAGGCTTTCTTACCACAGATCCAGTACAAATTTGCTGGGGCTCTCCAGGTAGATGTGATAGATAGATCAAACCACACGTCCTTTAAATTGGCGTATCTAGCAAACGGGTTAGATGGTTCTGAGACATTTGAAGCCGACCACCAAGTTGTATTTTTAGTATCATCATCATAAGCTTTTTGCCCTAGACAAGTTAATTCTCCTACAGAAGTATTATACATTATTCCTTTCCTTGCTATGCAAACATAACCTATGATGGAGGTCTTTAATCTCCACTCAGATTTACCTCTAACACTCAAATGATAATCGGCTTGTGTAGATATTAATTGGTCAACTGCCTCAGAACCGGACATTACCTCCTTTGCTTCCCAAGGCCATTGGTCTCCCATGTTAGTACCTCCACACACATAGCAGTTGGTAACATTAAGACTACCGGCAATACTCTCGGCTAAATCGATGAACAGGTTTTTAGCATTATGGGGGATCTTATTATCTATACTCATCTCTTCATAAAAGGAATGGTATACTTGATGAGTCTGGGAGGATACCGTATCAGTCTCTATTCCTATAAACAATAATGTCCCAGGATCTAAACCCGTCCCGTATATTTGAAACCCAAATAAATTTCCATACTTATCTAAGAACTTGTCGGGGTTATTAATAAGTATATGGACTGGGTTGCATTCCATAGACTTACAATATGGGCTAGTCGGCAACTTAGTCACTATCATGTCTTTGTCTACTGTCTGTCCCCAAGTCGCCCACCCCACACAAGACCAATATGGGCAAAAGTTATAGTCTTTATTTGGGCATCTAGAACTCACATATTTATTTTTACTACTGGGACAAATATATTTATCGTTAGATCCATACGTCCTCTCCCATCTAAGATCCCCACATACATTCCACGGCTTTCTACCACTTGATATCGCCTTACATGCATCAAATAGCAGAACACCCGAAGAATGTACGGATTCTAACACCGTCTTATTAATTAGGGTCCCCTGAGGATCTCCATTCCTGAGAGTCAACCAAATTGTACGAGGTTGATACTCTGGACTGAAGCACTTAGGTTCTCCTACTCCTAAATGGCACACACTATAGTCTATATTTAGGTATCTACATTTTGATACCTCTCCTTTACACTCGTACTGTGAATGCCAAATTAGGGTTTGGGAAATATGGTTACCTGTTCTCGTAGTCTTAATGCATACCTCACAGCTAGGAGTGTCGGTACCTCTACCTTCCTGAATATAAAAACACATGTAAATAAACACAATCAAAAGCACATCTTTCGCCGTCATCCTCAGTCTTCGTCCGTGCGATGGAACCTCAGCTTCCAGGATGTGAGGGCTGCAGGGAATGGAGTTCTGCTCGTCTTCACAGGTGTCCCTTCGAGACTTTCCTGGCTTATACACTATGTGATGGTAAGCGGACAGGCTTTATTATGGCCTTCTCACTCACACCTGTAACAATAAAATTTGTAATCCACAATAATTCCTCGTTACTCCGACTGAGTAGTGCGTTTCAACCGGATCCTGCAGGGATTCTCTGGATCTGCTGTAACTTGCCAAGAATCGACTGCTGCTGGTTTAACCCTGGAGTGATGTATCCACGGAGTCACTTCGGCTACTTTTATCGCTGTAGGGGTAGACAAAAGAACAACATAAGGACCTCTCCACTTGGGCCCTAACGGTACATTATTCCACTCTTTAATCCACACTTGATCTCCTGGATGATAACTATGAACAGGGGGATAAATATTCACAGGTAATCTATCTTGTACCCATTTCTGTACCTCCTCCATAGTCTTACCCAACTCTACAACCTGCTGCCGGGTAATTCCTTCTCCCAACTGACTCAAATCCCCCCTTAAGTTACCAAGTACGGGAGGTGGTCGTCCATACATAATTTCAAAAGGAGAGAGGCCCATCCTTCTGGTAGGGGTACTGCGGATTCGCAATAGAGCTATAGGTAAGAGAACGTTCCACTTAAGTTGGGTTTCCTGACACATTTTAGCCAACTGGTTCTTTATAGTTCTATTCATTCTCTCTACCTTACCAGAACTCTGGGGTCTATATGCAGTATGAAGCCTCCACTTTATACCAAGCATATGAGTCAGTTGTTGTAGGCACTGGTGAACAAAAGCTGGACCATTGTCCGATCCTATAGAACAGGGTAGTCCATATCGGGGTATTATCTCTCGTAGCAGGAATCTCACAACTTCTCCTGCTTTCTCTGTACGAGTAGGACATGCTTCTACCCAGCCTGAATAGGTGCACACAATTACCAGCAGGTAACGATGTCCACCCGATTTAGGCATCACTGTAAAGTCTATTTGTAGATCGGACATGGGGAGTCCCCCCATAAACTGGACTCCTGGTGGCTTTACTGGTCCTTGTCTTGCATTATTTTTAGCACACGTTACACATCTACGTACAATGGCCTGAGTCAAGTTGGACAATCTTGGTATGTAGAAATGTTTCCTGAGAGATTCTTCTGTACTGTCTCTCCCAGAATGTGTCCCGTTATGATAGTTCTGGACAATTTCTACTGCTAGTGATGCTGGTATAACTATTCTTCCATCTTCTAGCTGATACCACTTGTTCTCCAAATACTTTCCCGGTTCAGTCTTTAACCACTCCTCTTCTTGAGTTGTATAAACTGGAGTCCATTGAGACAGTGGAGTTGGTATAAGAGCAGCTATATGCCCCACATACTCCTGTCTTCCTGATTCAGCAGCACGCTTAGCTGCACTATCTGCCATCCGATTTCCCTTGGTTACATCACCATCTCCTCTCAGATGCGCTCGACAATGTATAATACCTTCTTTCGGCTCCCACACTGCTTCCAATAGTTGTAGGATTTCAGCTGCGTACTTGATTTCTTTGCCTTCTGAATTCAGTAGTCCTCTTTCTTTATACAAAGCTCCGTGGGCATGAGTGGTTAAAAACGCATACTTAGAGTCCGTATAGATATTTACTCTTAAACCTTCAGCCAATTGTAACGCTCGTGTTAGTGCTATCAATTCTGCCTTTTGTGCTGATGTTCCTTTTGCCAGTGGCCGAGCTTCTATCACCTTGTCTATTGTTGTCACTGCATATCCTGCATAGCGGATCCCTTCTTTCACATAACTACTGCCGTCGGTATAATATTGAACATCGGGGTTCTGGATGGGAAAATCACGAAGATCTGGTCTACTTGAGAATACTTCATCCATTACTTCCAAACAATCATGTTGACTTTCAGTAGGTTGTGGCAAAAGGGTAGCTGGATTTAAGGTGTTTACAGTCTCTAAATGCACTCTTGGGTTTTCACACAACATTGCTTGATACTTGGTCATACGGCTGTTACTAAACCAATGATTTCCTTTGTAATCCAACAACGTCTGTACTGCATGTGGGACTCGTACATAAAGTTCTTGACCCAGAGTGAGTTTATCGGCTTCAGCTACTAGCAAGGCGGCTGCAGCTACGATTCTTAGACAAGGTGGAAGTCCGCTGGCCACTGCATCCAGTTGCTTAGACATGTAGGCAACAGGTCTTTGCCATGATCCCAAGTACTGTGTCAATACTCCCACAGCCATTCTTCTTTGCTCGTGTACATATAAGTAGAATGGTCGTGTGTGATCAGGTAGACCTAATGCTGGGGCACTCATCAAAGCCTTCTTCACATCTTCAAATGCCGTTTGCTGTTCTTGGGTCCATAAGAAGGGGTCGTGCTCTGTACCTTTGATGGCTGCGTACAGAGGTTT
The DNA here is from genome assembly GCF_036172605.1 of Pelobates fuscus. NCBI lineage: Eukaryota > Metazoa > Chordata > Amphibia > Anura > Pelobatidae > Pelobates > Pelobates fuscus. The sequence goes on from NC_086322.1 coordinate 293,190,815, forward strand.
TGCCAGTATCGCATAGCTGGGAATCCATATCCTACAGAAGCCTGCTGCCCCCAAGAATTCTCGCACTTGTCTTCTATTCTTGGGTATTGGTATTTGGCAGACAGCTTCTTTTCTCTCTGGCCCCATAATCCTTTGACCTTCAGAGATATGGAATCCCAGATACTTGACAGTTGGCAAACACAACTGAGCCTTCTTTCTAGACACCTTGTATCCTGCCTTCCAGAGAATGTGTAGTAGATCGTGCGTTGCTTGCTGACATTTTTCTTTTGTAACTGCTGCTATCAACAAGTCATCTACATACTGTAACAATACACACTCTCCTGGGATAGACTCGAAATCCAGTAAATCTTGACTTAGAGCTGAACCAAATAGGGTAGGTGAATTTTTAAACCCTTGGGGCAGTCTTGTCCAAGTCATTTGGCGTTTTGAGCCCGTTACAGCGTTCTCCCATTGGAAAGCGAAAATACATTGACTTTCTGTGGCAATTCGAAGGCAAAAGAAGGCATCTTTGAGATCTAAGACTGTGAAGTAAGTAGCCCCGCCCGGAATTAAAGCAAGCAGGTTATATGGATTGGGTACAACTGGATGTATACTAACAACCGCATCATTGACTGCTCTTAAGTCCTGCACAGGTCGATACTCATCTGTACCGGGCTTTTGAACAGGCAACAATGGGGTGTTCCAGGGGGAAGTACAGAATTTTAGGATACCATACCGTATGAATTTATCCAGATAGGATTGGATGTTCTTCTTAGCCTTCTGTGGGATGTGGTATTGTCTTAGGCTTACTGGATAAACCCCAAGTTTCAGTTCAATTTTTATAGGTGGAATATTGCGGGCCAGTCCTGGTGGGTTGTTCTCTGCCCAAACTCCTGGTATGTTAAACAATGTCTCATCACTCCTAGGGTTTTGGCTAGTCAACACTGTATAAAGTCGCCACTCTTCTTCCTTTGGTACGGATAAAGTCATAATACCTGAAGGTCCATTAAACTTTAAAGATGTTGTTCCATTTGGTAGGAACGTAATCTGCGCTTGTAATTTTGATAGCATATCACGTCCCAGCAATTGGACTGGACATTCAGGCATATAAAGGAATTGATGTTTTACTACGTGGCCTCCCAATGTACAGAGTCGACTTTTAAGAACCGGTTTTTCAGCACTTCTTCCAGTTGCTCCTATCACCGTAATAGTCCTTCCAGATGGAGGAGCAACTAGATTAGTCACCACTGAATGTTCAGCACCAGTGTCGATCATGAACGCACTCCTTTTCCCCCCTATTGATACATCGACCATAGGCTCCGCTCGACCAAGGGGGATGGAGCCCGGTCGGTATCAATAGTCCTCCATGACCGTGTCAGCCAATCCTACGAAGTCCCTACCTTCTCTATCGCGGGACCTTTGCGCTGCTGGAATATACCTGTCTTCCCTAACACTTCCTCTGTTCTGTACTCCCTCTATAACCATTACTCCCTCCGGGGCCTCCTCTACCTCTCGCTCTGCCTCTAAAGTTTCCATAACCTGTCCTAGGTCTGTCTCTCTCAGACTGTTCCCTTCGCGGGCACTCATTTCTCCAATGCCCTTCTTCCCTACAGTAAGCGCACTGATTCCTACTTAGAGGTTCCTCATTCCACTTACTATCGCCTCTATCTGGGCCCCGTCTATCTACGCCTGCGATCGCTACCGCTAGCATATCAGCCTTTTTACGCATCTTGCGCTCTTCCTCTTTCTTACTTTCTGTATCCCTGTTCATATAAACCTTATTTGCTACCTCCATTAGTTGGGTGATGGACATACCTGCAAACCCTTCTAACTTTTGTAGCTTGCGCTTAATATCTCCGTATGCTTGGCTGACAAAGGCGGAGTTAACCATTCGGGAATTGTCTGCGTCTTCCGGATTAAAGGGGGTGTACAAGCGGTACGCCTCCAATAATCGGTCATAAAAGACACTGGGCGCTTCATCGCTTTTCTGGATCACCTCAACTGTCTTCGACATGTTAATGGCTTTCTTTCCTCCTGCTTTCATGCCAGCAATTATAGCGTCTCTATAGGCTCTGAGTTGAACCATATCAGCACCATTTACGTTCCAATCGGGATCAGTATTGGGATAATGTGTTGCGGCCCATGCTGCTGGATTAGCTTGGTTCAAAGCACGGGCTCTATCTTCTAATGCTTTAATGGCTGCTTGATTTATTCTTGTCCTTTCCTCATTGTTAAATAAAGTCATTAGTAACTGCTGGCAATCAGCCCATGTCGGATTATGCGTCTGTACTATTGAGGTGAACAGATCAGTCATAGCTTGTGGTTTCTCAGTATACGAGGAATTATGGGTCTTCCAGTTTAAAAGATCGGTTGTGGTAAATGGGACATATACGAAGACTGGGTCAGCGTGTGCCATTTGACCTGCAGCATCGATATAAGCTGACCCGGGATTCAGACGAAGAGGCATCTGATAGTGCTTTAATTGTTGGGCACCAGTCAACTGTCGGGTTTGGATAGGGCTACGTAGAGAGGCGTCAGTCATGAGTTCCGGTCGGGGAGAGATAGGGTATGGGGATGTGGGAGGTTGGTTTTGTGAAAAGGTCGTAAATAAAACACTTCGAGCCGAGCTAGATGAAGCTTGACCGGAAGTCTGAAGTGGCGCCAAATCAGGATATTCGTTTTTAATGGGGGTGGGTTCTGGTTCCGGAAGGGGAGATTTAGTACGAGGGGGGGTGGATCCTGTACTGGAGGAGGAAGCGGAAGTGGATGAGGGTAATGAGGGGAGGGGTGCAGGGCTTCCTGCGTTTGCGTCACTTCTTCTTAACGGAAAGTAAGGGGGCGGCAAAGGGATCTCGGACTCAGGGGGCGTGTCCAAAATGGGCCTAACACCGGTCCTAGTGGACGAACAAGTCCTAGCTACCATGAGGCGACACTGCTCCTCGTGGCATGTCTGGAGCCATTTTGGCGAGTCATTTACGGCCTGTCTCCAACAGTCAATATAAGGAAACTGGCCGTAAAGTTCAGGCCTACCTGATACAGCCACGTGTAAGCGCTGTACCAGAGTTGGATCCAAACTGCCACGTGGCGGCCATGCCGCAACCAAAGTAGGCCACTCCCTAGTACACAAAGTGACCAAACGTACAGGAGACATCTTTACCCCAAAATCACAAATTTTAAATCCCTTTTTAAAATTCTTCACCATACAACCTAAGGGATCCGGAATCGTTGACTGCGACGCACCCATACTTAACAATGGAACGTCGTCGACAACGAATACTATACACGCGTACTATTCAACAGTCACACCCGTTTCCTCTGGCAACAGCACCACGTGGTACGGTTACCAAGTGAAACGTACACAATAACAATAAACACTCAGGGAATTCCCGTACACACACAGCTGTTACACCAGTCACTATATAATCAATATTATGCCCTTTGGCGTAACTATACAGTCACCCACGCTATAATTCTCTATATACGAATTACCCGTCTATAACACACCCCAGTAACATCGTCTTTTACAAATAGCGGTTACAGTACGGTTAGCATAGGTCAAAGCACAAGTTAAGGTCACAATACAATTATTAGTGGTTATGGTGTTAAACATGCAATGGACGACAATGATTAGTACTTATTATACAATGTCAGTAAATATACAGGGTTATGGTACCGTGCACTATAATACAGCAACACACTATTAACACTCTTGCTAGACGGCTGAGCTCGCGCTATCTAACAAGATATACACTTTACTAAAACAATCGTTAACACATTTACAATTCCCAACTAAACTATTGGCCAGTACCTTGAATGGACTACCTAAAAACAATCTACATACGTTTTGGTTAGCCACACTGCCCAATCACCACATATATAGCGAGCTAGAGAACCGAATTTACACAGACGCCTCTTAGTCGCACTATACAACGAGCTAGAGGACCGAATTTACACAGACGCCTCTTAGTCGTACTATCAAAAGTCTAGTGGGTTCCAAATTTACACGCCTTCCCACTTAGCCCAGATAGGATGAGAACTAGCGAACCGGATTTACACAGACGCCGCTTAGTCTCCCGGTCCCTCCGACCTAGCGAACAAAATATACACCCTAGAACGCTAGTCTAGACAAGACACCGGTGTCCGGCTAGGGCTTATTTTACACCAGAGCGCCCCGCCTGACTAACCAAATCAAACGGTCTGACTAAAGAGCGTTCGATCGAGCGGTGCGCCTTCGCTCCTTCCCTCCGACAGAGGGGGCAGATACACAGATTCAAAACCCCTTTGGGCCTACCGCACAATCGGTATACCCCTAGTGGGTCCTGCCGTCTAAAACAGCAGTTGTCTTACCTCCTCGTTCCTGAACCTGAGTTCACACTCATCGACGGGGACACCCCAGCACTTCTCACGTAGAGGCCGATGATCTCCTGGACAACAGACCAGTGGCGCCGAGACGAAGGGAGGTCCACGCAGAAGTTCAGGGGTGCAGCCGTAGAGAACGTGGGCAAAGATAGACCGTCTCACGCCTCTGCCTCTCAGCTACCGTTGAACGATGAGCTTCCCGGCCAATGCACCAAATGATACCGGAGAAACTGACGGAAGCCAAGCACAGAGAGATGGACACAGGTTTCTTCAGGAAGGAAGAGATTCTTTATTGGATCACCGATCGGGACTCAGAGGGACTAATGTCACCAAAATACAGCAAGTTCTGAGCCCCGGACAATAGTGCAGGCTCCTTATATAGGCATATAACTCCTCCCATATTAAGCTCCACCCGCACATTCTCTTAACCAATCAACACAAATAAGAATTAACTTCCTGTTTGACCGCATGGCTTGTCCAGCACAATGGAGGAGGGGAATACTATATCCGGTATTCTTGCACATGCTCCGTACACTACTGATCGTATCTTGCCTCGTGCATCCAACTGATCGATACGTCAGCATATGCACGTACACATGCCACGTGGTAATCTCGGCCTACTAAATTTATTTTTACCGAGATTCCACCACAGTCTGGGTGCAGTGGGCCTGTCATTTTAACAGACTGTAAGCTCATTTGAGCAGGGTCCTCTTCAAGCTATCGTTCCTGTAAGTTTTCTTGTAATTGTCCTATTTATAGTTAAATCCCCCCTCTCATAATATTGTAAAGCGCTACGGAATCTGTTGGCGCTATATAAATGGCAATAATAATAATAATAATAATAAAACCATTCATGGTAAAACACTGCCATTTTGCAGAAATTTGATGGGTTAAAGGGATACTGTAGCGCCAGGAATACAAAGCTGTATTCCCGTCACTACCGATCCCTCTTTCTCCCACCTCCGTCCCGCGACAAGCAAGGTCTCTGGAACTGCAGTGTTTAACATTGCAGCACTAGGTGCAAAAGGGACACAGCACCCAGACTACTTCAATGAGCTAAAGTGGTCTGGGTGCCTAAAGTGTCCCTTTAAACACACCTGTAATGGCTGTCATATGGGCAAAAGGTGCTTCCATTGCAATGACCATGGAAAACCCAGTCATATGGCCTTGCAGCCCCCATAGGAAAATATTGAGTAAATACTTTCTCACAGGGAAACTTTGGTGTGGGCCACGCATGCGCCTCAGGACCCCAATGTTCTTCTGTACAAGGGTGTCCAGGCAGACCCCTAGATGTTGTAGAACTTCAACTCCCATGATGCCATGCATGCCTTTAAACTAAGGAAGCTGTAGTTTTAAAACATTTGGAGATCTACCTTTTGGGCACCCCTGCTCTATAGGAAGCATTGGATTGGACCACGCCAGCAGAGGCCATGCGTCAACCATGATGTCGGCCTCGGCACTGGAAAAAGGGGAGTATAACTAGGGACAGGGACACTAAAGCAGATTTGTATCCACAACGCTCAATTCACCACAATATGTAGTAGACTTTTGCACAAAGGAATTTCAGCTGCTACAAATTAATTAAAAGCCTTTTAATCTGCAAATTTACCTATGGAGTAGGTAACTAAATAAGAGAAATCTTTGATAAATCGATTTGTTCAGCTGAATCTCATAAGTGCATAAATCTAAAGTTTAATTTGGTGTGTTATTTTGCATAATTGAAAAAAAAATCTTGTTTTTAATTACCTTTTCATATACAAATGGCTCTTAGTAGGTAACAAAGTCACCTAAAACGATCTGAAATCATACCCTATGCAATGCCCTGGCATGAAGCACCATGCATTGTCCAGGGTTACTCAATAAAGTGAATTGTCAAGAATTCAAGGTTAATTCTACGCCAATTGCGAATTTTAGGTCACAATAATTAAACTGAAGAATTCAAGCTCCTTTGTTGTAGCAAAGGGGTGTTGAGGCTTTTCCCAACCAGCCCAGTAACCAGCCCAATAAGAAAGATTTGTATACAGGGCTGGATTTTTTACTACGCTGACAAAGCAATAGGTCTGTCTTAATCCACTCCCAGATCCAATAAATCATGAATCTGCGTGTCTTTAAAACCGGCCCAAAATGACATTCTTTATTTAACACAAGCAGAGCAAAGTCCTCCTAAGAAACACAATGTTGGATGATTAATTAACTGAAATGACTCTAAAACTCTAGACATGTAACCATGGCCTCCCACTCTCTCACACTCCTAATCGACACGGGATAGATGTCTGAAGACAATGAAAGTATTGACAATTCATTAAAACACTGGTTTTAAAAACTTTACAGGATTTGGCCCAAAACAATGCTGCATCCTGACAGTATCAGAATTAAAACAATGTAATAAACAATCTTTCATATTTTTTTAGATGATTATTATTAATTGGAACTCTGTCATTTGACACAGTTCCTACTGACCTCACCCCAACTTAAACTACACCCTTTGTTAAGTTTTGTCAAGCATAGGAAAAATACATCACGCAATAGTTTGCCATATGTGATTTAGGAAAAATGAAAGAGAAACGAAGACCGGAATGAGACACAGGAAGCAAAGAAGAATCTATTGAGGAAAGGTATGTATTCACTGACCATTACTTATTTAATAAATAAACTCCTCTTTGTTGTTGGAAGTGTTAGTTACTTTGGGGCTCTTTATTTGCATGTAGTTAATACTGAAGAAAAAAAAAAAAAAACACCATCTGATGTCATGCAAACACATTCCTCCAAACCATCACACTTTGGGTGTAACAATCCGGAAACTGATGTCCTGTCTCTGGTGTTCTGCTTTTGGGGATCAGAGACCAGCCCCCCAGAAAGCATAATGTGACTACATCCTTATATACCCTTGTGTTGTGCAAACTGCACTGTGCATTCAGCTCATATGAGACTGCTTCAAAAGATCTCAGCGCATGCGCAGCGTTGAGTGATGCTGGCCAGCCCTAGCATGCATTCAGAACAGCTTGACACCCCTTCCTCTCCCCTTATTTTATCACCAGTGACAAGAAAGAGGTTACTGACATCCCCCACTGGCCCATATATCTCTGTATAATTTTCATATATCTTGATGTTAAGCAATATTCAAAAACGGCCGCCCCTGTGACCTGGAGGTTTAGTGCAGCTGAGCGCACTGCATGAGCAGTACTGTGCACCACAGAGGAACCATCACAACTTACCCGGTTATTTACCAACGTGAGAATTCAAAGTGAATTTTAATTTTAACATCAAAATAGCCAAACCGGGAAAATTCTATTAAAATGCTACACTTTCAATTTGACTACTTTGACCTAAAATGTAAAATTCACTTTAGTATATCACCTTGTCAAAGTTGCAAACGGTATAAACTATCATGTTTTTGTATTCTCAAATGTGTGATATTGTTTGAGTTGGCCCTCGTTAGCGCACATCTGTTTTATGTATCCGCTATCCCGGCTGCATAACACAGTGGTGCTTTATAAATAAAATTATTATTTTGATTTAATCAAATTCCTAAAAAAGTAATCAAATTCCTAAAAAAGTAATCAAATTCTGTCCCCCATGGCTGCACAACAGCCCACACTTTTACATAACCCGACCTCAAAACTGGGGATTTCATCAGATTCAGTTATTCATCCAACCTTTATGATAAGTTATACTAATCCGTCATTACTTTTCTTTTATTGTCGAATGTTTCTACAAACTCGTGTGTTGGACCATCGCACAGCCACTGACCAGAAAATGCATAGATCTATATAGAATAACAGCCATCCCTTGTCAGTGGTAAGTGGAAAAAGTATCAAAATTTAATTTCCATTATTTTTACAAATCTACCTTTATTATTTTAAAGTTTTTTTTTGTTTTTTTTATAAAATCGAATAACTTGTGTTGGTTACTATCCCTTTAATTTGCCAATCATTCCTGCTAGCTAGAGGGGTAAATACGATCCCGGCAGCTTGTTCTTGTCTTAAGCTTTTTCCCAATTTCTAATGCTGTGGGAGGTAGAATGTTAAATAATTAACCCAGGTTCAAGAGACTGTAACAGACTGTAGGAGACAGGGATGATATATAATTGAGAGGGTGACCCATGGAATGAAAGTTCATCGCACCTAAACCCTATAGATTGTCAGAAAGATGTCAATATTGTACCTTCAGACATTTATGGGAACATTACTTGATTAAGGGGTCAAAGCACCATGAGATTTGTCGTTCTGCAAAAGTTGGGAGGGGTCTATCTACTCCTTGGCCATTCTTGATGTACCCTAATAATTTGTCATAAGAACTGACAATCATATGTGAGTGAAACTGTTCTGTAAACTGATAGCAGCTATCTACCACATCTACCATTACTTTATACATAAGTGCTAATTTTGGTGGCAAATTTCAATTTAGTTTCTTTCGTAGTCTTTTGACTAAAAAGCCATTTTAGTTTTAGTCGTATTTTAGTAATCTGAATTGTTTTATTCGACTAAATCTCCAGTAAATTTTAGTCGACATGACTAAAATTTAATGAGTTTAGTAAAAGCCAAAGTCTCATTTGCCCCTTCCACAGCCCCTCTGTGCAGTGTTAATTTTTGGCCAAATTTCGATTTAGTTTCAGTCATAGTCTTTTGACTAAAATGCCATTTCAGTTTTAGTCGTATTTTAGTCATCAGAATTGTTTTAGTCTCAGTCTAGTTGTACTCGACTACATCTCAAAAATGTTAGTCAACTAAAATTTGACTAAAATTTGTACTCTTTGTTCATCAGGGGTAATATCAGGTCCCAGACAATCTTGCCTCTGGTTCCCATATGTTCTGGGCAACCTGGAGGGTCAAGGTGGCTATCCTTTCCATCGTACACCCGGAAGGCCTGAATATACCCAGTCTCGCTATCACAGACCTTATACATCTTTACACCATACCTGGAGCGCTTGGAAGGAACATACTGCTTGAATCCCAGCCTTCCCTTATGCTTCATCCACACATATATTCCTTCCAGGTGTATAAGCCTCTGCAAACCTGGCAGCGAAGTGGGTAATCAGGCGGCGGTTTTATACAGCCTGTCAAACTGGGGATGCTCCCAAGGGGTGAACAGGCTGTTGTCGCTGAAGTGCATGAAATGTAGAATCATTTCATACCTCTTCCTCGACATACATTGGGAGTAAATGGGGGTAGAGTAGATGGGGCTACTGCTCCAGTAGGAGCGGATGGAGGGCTTCTTTATGATGCCCATCAGCAGAGTCAATGCCCAGAATCTTTTAAATTCTGGCACATCGATGGGGACCCATTGCTGCTTTGCCAAAAAAGAGTCAGGCTTTGCAGCACGGGACTGATCAGCATATAAATTAGTTTGGGCGACAATGATCCCCAATACATCATTGCCCAGAAACACCTCCATAAACTGCTTAGGGCTAAATCCTGCGCCATTCAAATTGATACCAAGATTTGCAGTGAAGGGTGTGATGATATCTGGCCTCTGGCGATGAGGCACTACCCACTTCTCAGCAGTTCTGCCAGCTGGAGCAGCACGTCTCCTTCTGGCAGGGGAACCAGCAGCCACAAATACATCATAACTAGATACATCACTAGCAGCAGATACTGTATCTAGTGATATATCTGAGACCTGGCAGGGTAAAAATCAGGGTCGGAGTAAGACATAGACGCGTCAGACTCTAACGCAAGGATGGCATACGCCTCCTCAGCACTGTACGACCTCTGTGACATGATCACAATGACTTTACTTAGTGATTTGTCACCAAAAAAAATCACTGTAAAGAAAGTTAGAAGAGCCGGTGATCTATTCACTGATCACTGGCAGGATAGGGGTTAAAAGCTTTTTTGTGAGCTTTTGGGTCTCACAAAAAAAAAAATCACTAAAAAAATTTACCCCTGAAAAAATGCACAGACAGCAAAAAGTGCTGCTGTGCAAGAGCCAATGATTATAGTGATCACTGGCACGATAGGGGTTAATGGCTCTGAAAAGAGCCTTTGGGTCTCACAAATAAATGTGGATTTTACCAAAAAGGCACCCTAATTGGGCTCTTAAAAAGCTGATACCGGGCAGCGGACACTGAGACCATCCTAGAGACACCTCAAAAGCGGAGATACTGGCCGGCGCCGACATGCGGCCTACACACACGGGCGGCGCGGGAGAGACGGCCGCTCTCCCACCGCTTGCCTATCCGGCACACACACTGCTGGGCCCACGTTCCCCCCCCTATGGACCGGCGGGGGTCATCCCGGTCCAATCTCCTCAGGGACACAGAACCCCGCGAGCACACGCAACCGCACTCACCCCTCATCCAGAAACCAAGAAGGCGGCTGCCGACCGGGCTCCTGGGCCTCCACTCACCCAACCGGCGCAACTGACAAGTGAGCTCCCCCACTAGGACCGCATAGCAGCGGCCTTCGACCTTTTTTGGACCCGGTGGTGGATCAGACTGACACAGGTCCAAGCAGCCACAAAGGTCCCTCGACTGTCTACCGCCATGCCTGCACACGCACCGGCTCTGACCCACACAGTCAGGCCACAGACCGGCAAAAAGCAGCAAGGGGCACAGGGGGCTCTGCCCAAACTTAGAGACCGCAGACCACGCATCAGACGCCGCCGGCCCAGGTCCCGACATGTCCGGAGAGCTATTCAACGCGGTCTGCCGCTGTACAAACCACAGAGGCGCATGCGAGAGGCCTATGCTCTGCCTGCAGCGGGAGAAGCCTCTTTAAAATATCGGCCCCTCTCCCACCAGCAGGGATACCTAACCGCAACCAGCATCTGGAAGGACCCTGGCGGAGCAATATGGCAAGGCACCACGTGGAGCCCAAGCGAGGTACAGTTTTGCACCCTACCGAAAGACAATAACTCACATGATACACGGCAATACGCTGAGAGCTCGGGCGGACGGGGAGACCACACAAGATGCTCCTGCCGCAGATATCGAGCCGACGTCCGTCTCCAGAACGAGACTCCAACAAACCACAGAGATCGGATGCCAAACCAAGGGATAGGGTGAAGCTCCAACAATGTACTACCTGTGGGGCGCATTTCGGGTGCTGCCTCGCATTTATTCCAGTGGCTTATGTGTATTAACCCTTGCCTGGACTGTTGATGCTGCTTTGCCGATTCAGTTAAATACCCATGTAGTCCTGTTGGTACCTAGTAGCTCTGAGCCAAGACACATTATCACTATTAATGTCTGGTGCAAATCTTTGATGTCATTAACCTGTCACAACACTGTAGGTGCGATCTATGCCACAACTGTCAAGCTGTTAACTCTGACTGATAGGCACTATGCTACCCTAGCCTACACTAATCCACTATGAGCACACACAGGGCATACCCCTATCATTACTAGGGCTAAGCTATGTGTGTACTGACCAACATGCATATAAATTGCATGTCCTATTAATGTGTTAGTGTGTTAGTTACTCAGTGTCCGACTATAACACATAGCTACATCAATCCTCATGCGTTTTCAGCTACTGACACATCGTGAATCAACCTGTATTTTACGTAAAAAATGTGCACAGTATTTCTTATGCCGCCTTGCAATCTATTGACGAATGGACATGGCAGTTCCCAAGCTTTTGTCCCTCTGCAACCACTACACTTCATAGGCAAGCCTCACTGGCGGGGAGCTAACCTAGGGTGGATAAATGAACACATGTCTGAAGCATTTACCTATCGATATACTAAACTAACCGGTGTGACCATTAGCTTTAGTTAAATTACCTTATTGTTGACAACACCAACTTTTCTAAAGTAATCGCAAGAGACCTAGCCTGCATGCATTAATAGCACTAGCCTGCCTAAGTAATTAGCGTTGAATCTTCTTATGTTATTTCTTCTAACTAAAAATGTGCATGACTATTGATGACCACAACCTGTAAAGCAAATGTTTATAACTATACTCTGATGTCGCTATTGTGGCGCACCAGCACTAACTGTTCTCCTTATGCACAACCAAAATAAAGAATTAAAAAAGAAAAACAAAGATCTCTCTCCCTCTCTCACTAAAACACAAGTGAAGAGAGGGAGGGAGATCCACACTGATCAGAGTCAATATTTACTAATACTGACCTGATCAAACAAATGGGGATCATAGTTATAATAAACATTGTCATAGGGGCAAGCTCTGATTGGATGTCCCTGAGGTAGGCTAGGGACACCCCCAGAAGCCCCATGATACACTGCCTTTAGTAAGGCAGCACCATCTTGGGAGCCACATGGCTGGGGGAGGGAGGGGGTTAAAAGGACTTATTTAATTTATTTTTTTTTTATTGTTTTTGTTATTATATATATAATTCTTCACAGAGTGCCTCGACCCCTCGAGGCACTCAGCACATCCAGTGCATCGGAAGCCTGCCGATGGCTTCCGATGCTCTGCTGTACTGCCGAGCGCCACATGGAGCAACCCGGAAGTGATCGCTCCAGGGGGAGCAATCACCCGGTGCTCTCGGGGGGCCCGAGGTCCTCAAGGACCGTTTTTTTGTCGGACGTACCTAATTTTATTATTAACAAAAGAGTAATAATCCTTATAAATTCAGTGCTACATATTTTAATCTTATGATGTCTTATGAATACCTTTTGTCCACACTATTTGTTGACTAACAATTGTATACAGACAATTTTAATACAAGTGTCCCTTTGTTCAAGCTACTGTATTGTTTTGATACAGTAGCTTGCAGTACAATAAAAAAGAACCGCGCAGGTTTCCCAGAACAATTTGCACGGACCCGGCTACGAAGGGGAGAGACCTCAGCTCTGTACCAAGAGGAGCTGTTGGCAATTAAGTACAGAGACAAGAAGGATGTGTACCTTCTTACCACCATCCACACTGAGAGGACTGTGGAGGTCTCTGTACGTGGCAGAGCTGAGAGCACAAGGAAGCCAGTGTGCATCAAGGCCTATAACTGGCATATGGGTGGGGTTGATCTGGCAGATCAGCTGCTGCAGCCCTACCTAATTATACGCAAGACAAGGGCCTGGTACAAAAAGGTTGCAATTTACTTAATGCAGATTGCAAGCCACAACGCTTTTTTGTTTTTCAAAAAAGCAAACCCCAGAATGCAACTGACTTTTTTACAGTTTCAACTCCAGATCATTTTGGGATTTTGTACCATAATGCACCTGCTCCCTGGGCGATGGTGGGAAAGAGCAGAGTTGGGGCTACACATTTTATTTTTAAAATCCCCCCTACTGCGGCAAAGCAGAATCCCCAAAAAAGATGCAGAGTCTGTTTTAGGAGGGGGAAGAGAAAAGATACTGTATATCACTGTCCTGATTGCCCTAGACAGCCTGGACTCTGCATTGGGGACTGCTTCAAACGATACCACACACTGGTCAATTTATTGTTTTTTTTAAACATTTGCCGTTCAGTTTTTTTTTTTTTTTGGTTACGTTTACCCTATGTATGGGGTACATAGGTGTACTCAGGAGGCCTTGCAGAAAACAACCTGGAGTGTTTTCTTGCAATAATCAGGCTCTCCTAAATTACACAAAAGTGTGTGTGTAAAAATGAAAGTTGAAAAATTACCACCACACATTTTCTCAATTTGTTTGACTAAAAACAACCCAACAAACCTATGCATAGGTGGTATCACTGTACTCAGGAGATGATGCTGAATGCGTTTTGGGGTGTTCTTTGTGTCAGGATTACAGTATGATCCAGCACGTAGAATTGTGTAACACAGAGGACTGATGGGTAACGTATACCGGACCTTAGAATGGCCGGACTAACGTACCAAAGAATAGTCAGGAATAGCCGAGGTCAAGGGATACTGAAAGAGACACAACGATAAGGAAAAGCCAGGAGTCAGGGATGCCAGAAAACAGGGTCAAAAACAATGCCAAAGTCAAATAACCAGAATACCAGAATAAATAACGCGCTCTCGGACAACCACAAGGGAAACCACTACAGGGCACTGAGCAGGATGAGAACTGGGCCTAAATACCCCTCCTCTAGATCTGATAGGCTGTAACCGGCCTTTGACCCCAAAGCCTTCTGTGGATTAGGTTGCTGCTCGGCACAACTTTTCCTGTGTGGACAGTAAATGTCATTAACCACATTTTTATAAGCGGATGAATACGTGACATTACCCCCCACCTGAAGAACGCCCACCCGGCGTGCAGGACCAGGCTTGAGAGGAAATTTGGCGTGAAAATAGCGAATCTTGTGGCCAGCATGTATATCAGATGCCGGAACCCAAGAACGATCAGCTGGTTCATAACCTTTCCAATCCACCAAGTACTGTAAAGTGCCCAGAGAAAACCTGGAAACAATTATGGAGGAGACCTCATACTCTTCCTGTCCAGAAACAACTAAGGGAGGAGGAGGGACACTTGAGACAGTATATTTATTGCACACAAGAGGTTTGAGTAAGGACACATGAAAGGTATTAGGAATTTTCAAGGAGGCTGGAAGGGCCAGAGAGTACGCAACAGGATTGATCCTACGAAGGACACGAAAAGGTCCAAGGAACCTAGGAGCAAATTTCATGCTAGGGACTTTGAGCCTGATGTTACGAGAAGATAACCAAACCCTCTCACCAGCATGATGCTCAGCAGCAGTACCCAGAGCATATTGAACTTTAACCCAGGTATCACGGATGGAAGCCAGACGGTCATCCAAAGCAGGAATAGCCATATCAGAAAAAACAGCCGGTAGGACAGTAGGATGCTGGCCATTATTAACAAAAAATGGACTATGCCCAGAGGAGTCATGGTCAGCATTGTTCCTAGCAAATTCGGCCCATGGTAGTAATTCGGACCAATTGTCTTGGGTGCTATTAACGAAACAACGCAAATATAATTCCAAGGACTGGTTAGCCCTCTCAGCTGTACCATTCGTCTGGGGGTGGTAAGAGGATGAAAAAGACAATTCAATCCCTAATTGTTTATTGAAGGCCTTCCAAAACCGAGACACAAACTGAGAACCTCTGTCAGATACTATATTGTGAGGAATGCCATGCAGACAGACAATTTCTCGTATAAAGATTAGTACCAGGTCTTGAGATGACGGCAATTTCTTTTTTTTTTTTTTATAAATTCTTTATTTTTATTGTGCATGGTGTTACATATATGCTTGTTCCACCCCAAAAGCAGATAAGCCAGCGAGTCTACACAGCATACAAACACTTTTAGGACATTGGTATAACTTGCAAATTTTTTAAAAGTTAGTAAACAGGCATTAACTATTGTAAGAGTAATTTGTGTTATCGTTGGTTCATAGCTTGGTAGTTAAATTATGTTATGTCAAAGCGCAGAAACATTCTAAAGGCGAACAAACTGTTAATTGTGAGCTATGCTGAGTATCATGCTTATAATGGGAAAACAACCTGACCTTTCCTGAATAGCTATACTACAATGCTGGGTTACATTCCTTAGTGAGCTCTGCCAGACAACTATCATTACTTTGCCATTTTGAGTATAGAAGATTAGAGCACAAAGAGTTAAAGGTGCGCGCTAAGCAATGCGTTATACATCTGTTACCTAGCTCTCTAGGTTTAAATGTGAGAGGTCTAATCAAAGCAAAATCAAATAATAGTCAAATAATAATCAAACCAGACAGTGTCCATTAGGTCTACACGGACGTGACGGCTTGGCAGCAGGCCGTCTCTCAGTGGGGCCGCGAAAATGCTCCGACACCCGTAGTCTGCAAGGGCAGGGCCCCTGTAGTGAAGTCTCAAGGAGAAGTCCACCTGTGCCTCTCAGGGGCAGTGTAGCATTTAGCCGTGAGAGTCCTGCTGTTGTGCCCTGCTGTCTTGTCAAAGGACAGCATTGTAGTACCAAAGGCAGCCACCCTGCATGAATCCGTGAGGCGGTGGAGTCACATCGCGCTGCTGGTGTGGTAGGCTGCGTAGTCTCGTTGAGTCTCATGCCCCCTTACTGTGAGCATGGTAGGTAAAAATCAGGTGTGATGAAGATAAGAGTGCTTGGAACATGAACGGGTTTATCGGCAGTTAGATATTTACGTTTGGCAGCAGTCGATCAGTCCTGGGCTAAGATTAGAGCCGTCACCCCACTCCAATGCACAGAAACTGGTGTTGTCCAAGGGGAGAGCCGGGTTAGGGTTCCGTGTAACAGCTCTCTCACCCCAGACCCCGCAAAGGGTCTGTGTTGTACATCCACTGTCTCGGGGGCTCGTGGCAGAGGTCAGGTTTTTCTCATTAGAGGGAACTCGGGAGTCAGTGAGTCCTGTGTGGTGGTCGGAGGTGTCCAATGCCGCTAGTTGGTTGGCAGATCGGATGCTTTGGGTGGTCCCACCCTGGCTCGGGTGATAGGGAGTGCTGGTGCCCGAGGGATATGTCGCTTTTTCGGTTGCTGGGACCACTGAATAAGGGGTAGGTTGGGCCTTGCTCTGTGGCTTGTGATCGTGGGTTTCGGCATTCGAGGGACCTGGCACTATTTCCCGCCATTTTGAGCTTCGGCTCCGGTGCAGTCTGGAGGCCGCTCCGGCGTTGCGAGGGGGTTCCATTGTAGGGTGCGCCGGGTGGTCGGGCGTATCCACGCTGCCACCTCTCTCATCGCCAGCCTGCAGGGTCGTCTCCGGGCCTTAAGTTGTGCCCAGAAGTAGATGCGTAGCCGGTCAATGAAAGCCCCTGTGTGCTTGGGTGGTTTGAGGCATGTGTGCTTGGTTCCAAGCCTCGTCCGCGCCGCCATCTTGGCTGGGCCTATCAGGTCCCGTTTGATGTTTTGTCGCTTGGTCAGGTATGCATGTGGGGGTAATCGTCCCCAACGAGGACCGGGATGTCCCCCACCGGTCCAGAGGGGGGGGGTAGCAGGGCTGTAATGGGCTTCTGCGTAGGAGCGTGTCCCATGCCGGGAGGGCGGCCGCCTCCCCTGGTCCTCAGGCTCCGCTCCGGTATAGGCCGCATGGTCAGTTTAAGTGTTTCTGCGGCGCACCGTTGCCGAACAAGTATCATTTTGTTCCTGTCGCCGTTCTGCATCATGTGCCGGCCCCCGTTTGCCGCTAGCGTTTGTATATCGGTCGGTATCCAGCAATTTCTTGAGAGGAATAAAATTAGCCATTTTAGAAAAACGGTCCACAACCATGAGAATGGTGGTATAACTGTTAGAACTACGAAGTTCAACAATGAAGTCCATGGACAAGTGGGACCATGGGACCTCAGGAATAGGAAGAGGTTGTAACAAGCCACAAGGGAGTTTATGAAGCACTTTGGAAACTGCACAAACAGAACAAGCAAGCACATATTCCTTAACATCCCTCCTGAGGGAATCCCACCAGAATGACCTCATGATAGCAGAAGTGGATTTATTAATACCTGGATGACCAGCAGACACATTGTCGTAAAACACCTTCATGATATTAACCCTCTCCCCCAATGGAACGAACAGTTTGTCCTGAGGTTTAACACAGGGCGCCTGAGACTGAGCCTCCATGATGGAGCCAAGCAGTGGAGAGGACAATGAAAGGACAGTGGACGCAATGATACATTCTGGGGGAATGATATGGGACGTTTCTTGCTCTAGTATAGCCTCAGTATCAAACTGCCTGGACAAGGCGTCGGCCTTGACATTTTTAGAACCAGGTCTGTAAGTGATAAGAAAATTAAAGCGAGAAAGAAATAGGGACCACCTAGCTTGTCTAGAAGATAATCGCTTAGCATCTCATATGTAAGCCAGGTTTTTGTGATCAGTAATGATCAAAAGGGGGTCCTTGGAACCCTCTAAAAGATGTTGCCACTCCTTGAGAGCTAGAATAATGGGCAACAATTCTCTATTGCCAATATCGTAATTGCGCTAAGCAGGAGACAACTTTCTAGAAAAGTAACCACAAGGATGTAACAGAGTTTCCTGGCTCTTCCTCTGGGAGAGAACTGCCCGTACCCCTGTCTCTGAAGCATCAACCTCCAGTATGAAAGGCTTACTGGTGTCAGGATGTATCAATATGTCGGCGGAGGCAAAACGCTGTTTGAGAGTTTCAAAGGCTTCAATTGCCTCCTTAGACCATATCGTACTACTAGCCCCCTTGTGTGTCATATTGGTGATGGGGGCTATTACTGAAGAAAATCCCTTTATAAATCTTCTGTAATAATTGGCGAAACCAATGAACCTTTGAATAGCTTTCAAACCAGTTGGTAAAGGCCTCTGTAGAACATACTGTAGTTTTTTAGGATCCATCTGAAACCCGAGGCAGAACTATTATATCCTAAAAACTGTACTTCAGACTGGTCAAAGATAAATTTTTCCAATTTACAATAAAGTTGTTTTTTTAACAAGGTTTGCAGGACTTGTTTAACGTGATCGTGGTGAGACTGGAGGTCAGGAGAATAAATAAGGATATCATCCAGATAGACCAAGACAAACGAGTAAATATAATCCCTGAGTACATCGTTAATGAAATCTTGGAAACCGCTGGAGCATTACACAACCTGAATGGCATCACTAGATATTCATAGTGTCCACTTCTGGTATTAAATGCAGTCTTCCACTCGTGGTTTTCCTTGATTCTCACTAAATTGTAAGCACTTCTACGATCAAGCTTAGTAAACACTTTAGCACCCTGGAGTCTGTCAAATAATTCAGCAGCAATAAGAGGGGTAGGCATTTTTAATGGTGATTTTGTTCAATGCCCTGTAATCGATACATGGGCGCAACTCACCATCCTTTTTAGATACAAAAAAGAATCCTGCACCAGCAGGCGAGGATGATTTTCGTATATGGCCTTTATTCATTGAATCCCTAATATATTCCTCCATTACACTACTCTCCTGAGGAGATAGAGCATAGACTGCTCCCTTAGGTGGCCTAGCGCCGGGTAGTAAGTTAATGGAACAGTCATATGGTCTATGAGGAGGTAGAGTATTAGACTGAGTCTTGCTGAATACTTCTTTAATGTCACGGTATTGTTTAGGAATCTCAGGATTTTGAGGTGTACTAGTGGGTAATTCGATAGTGCCCACTCTTTATGGTGACATGCAATATACACCTTTCATTACACTCCTTACCCCATTCTAATATTTCCCCATTAGCCCAGTCAATGTGTGGGTTATGAGGGTTATGCTTGCTAAGCCATGGAAATCCTAATATGATAGGACAAGAAGGAGATGCAATCACCTGAAATATAATCTCTTCCTTATGTTAGGCACCAATGGAAATATTTATGGGTAAGGTTTCATGCATTATTAATGGTTGTGAGAGTGGTCTCCCATCAATAGCTTCAACGGCTTGGGGTGATAGTCTCTCATTGATAGGTATAGTATTATCGTTGACAAATTGGACATCAATGAAATTTCCAGCAGCCCCTGAGTCCACCAGGGCTTTGCATTAAAAGTGCTTTTTGTCAAGAATAATTGAAATATCACTGAGAAGTCTATATTTATTCTTTTCAGAGGACGTCTCCATTAAACCTAAGACCTGTCTCCTTAAGGCACTTAGGTGCGGTAGTTTCTTCAGACAAATGGGACAATTGTCCATTACTACTGCAGTATAAACATAAGCCTTCATTTCTCCTATATTGTTTCTCAGCCTCTGACAGTCTAGTGACCCCTAACGGCATGGGTTCAGGTTCGGACTGTATAGGAAGGTCAGGAACACAGGTTTGAAGAGACGGGGTGTTAAAGGCATAGTCATACGTCTGGTCTTATTTCTAGTATTCTCTCTGGTTCTTAGTCTATTATCAATTTGGTGATTTTCTGTCTCGGAGAGGGATAGTGGATTTCTCAGCAAAGATTCTATCTATGAAATTCTCTGCAGCCCCAGAGTCTATAAGGGGATGAGAATTGATAACCTTACCCTCCCATTTTAAGGTGATAGATAGAAGAAGCCTCTTTTCATTATTATGTATGGAGGACTCATTAAGTACACCCAAGGCCAGTCCTCCATAGGGCCTTAGGCTCTGAAGTTTCCCGGCCTTTCTAGACATGATAAACGAAGATGTCCCCTCTTACCACAGTACATGCACAACCCTTCTCTCCTATGTTGACGCTTTTCCTCAGACAACCTTGTCATACCTAATTCTATAGGTTCTGGGATAGCGATCTTCATGGACTCAGAGGGGAGAGTGGGAGCTAGTCTGATAGCCGGTCTTAAGGGCCTTTCTCTGGTGTTTTGCCTATGTCTAAGCCTCTCATCTATGTGCCCAAGATAAGTAATGAGCTCTTCTAAAGCCTCAGGAAAAACCCTAGTGGCTACCTCATCTAATATAGTATTGGATAGACCATTAAGGAACACATCCATTAATGCCTGGTTGTTCCAGTGGACTTCTGACGCCAATGAGCGGAATACTAAAGCATAATCCACGAGGGAACGGTTTTCTTGTCTTAATCACAATAGAGTCCTAGCAGCATGGCTTTCCTGCCTGGAGGATCAAAAGCTCTCCTGAACACTGGTATGAATGGAGGGTAGTCAAAAACTAATGGACTATTGTTCTCCCAGAGCAGATTTGCCCAAATAAGGGCTGTGGCAAACCTAGCCACTTCTGGACTGTGATATATCGAGGTTGTCCGTAGGCTTTAAGGGGGGACTGTATATTCTATATTGTATGTGTATTCTCTAGGACCGTTCGCATGCTGGCAACCCTAAGCTACCAGCATGCAAACCCCTCGTTTAACGAATTGCGGCTATCCGGGCCGTTCGCCAACTGAATACGGGCTCCCCAGGTAGACCACACGCTTAGAGTCGTGTGGCGCTCATTAACCGATTGCAACAATGTTGCAATCGGTAATTAAAGGCTCTCCTAGGTGGCCGTTGTTCGGCTACCGACCATGCGGCGGTCGGCCATCTTGGATCCTTTGTCTCTCCAGCGGTGTTCGGTCGTCGAGCGCCTGGTACTAAAAACGGCTACTCGATGATACGAACACCGCCGGACTTCCAGAGCGTTTCGGGAGTTCCGCTCTCATCACATTGTGTTCCCCATCGGTGTTCGGTAGTTTTAAACCGAACTCGATGGCTAAGTGTATTTCATGCGGCGTTCGGTCAGTTCAGCTGGGAGCTGAGCGGTATTCTCCCAAAAGATGCGCTCAGATCCCAGCTATCTACCGAATGTTCGGTCACTTAAATCTGCCGAATAAAACGTAAAAAACTTATTTTAATACAGATTGTCAGTTCTGCTGCACGAGGGGATAATCCACTTAATCGTCCATTTTAGTGGGAGTATCCTTCTCGTGCAGCACAGCCTGTTGGGAAAATTACATTGCATGATGGGAGAAATCCCCTGTATTCACTGTATGGAAACCCCTTGCATGGGGAACTGTATAAATATGCCAGCTGTGAATAAAGCCAGTTAGTTGACTCCCAAACTGTGTTTTGTCCGGTTATTGGGAGGATTGGGAATATTGCCTTACTTTTCAGCGCTGACTGTGGATGTACCTGTTATACCAGCGGAGATCGTGGATTTTAATATTGCACTCCGCTACAAGGGCTCTATCGGTTAGCAGGTTAATGATAAAGCCTATTTTGGCCCTATTAGTAGGGTATGCTCTGGGACATAATTCAAACAAAATGCTAACCTGGTGAAGAAACCCCCTACATTTCGATTGATCCCCATTATAACGTATGGGTTGATTGGGATAAGAGTTATGGATGTGGGTAGAAGAGTCCTCACCAGCAGGTACATGGCTAAGTGACTGGTTAGGTGGTTCATTAGAACGATTAATCAGGGTTTGTATAGCCTGGGCGATTTGATCCATACAGTGGTCCATACCATCAAGCCTAGCGTCCTGAGCCATTATCTGGGGATTAACACCTGCAGGGTCCATTGGCCCTGTTGTAATGTAATGTTAACACCCAATACGCAGAGTGAAAACCACCAGTACAATAGAGACAGATAGAAAGTCCTAAAACCGGTCCTTAGAATGGTCGGATAAAAGCCAGAGACAAGCAAATCCAGAGACAAGCCAAGGTCAAGGGAAACCAGAAATACACAATAGCGAGAAACGTAGTCGAGTCAGGAAAACCAGAAATCAGAATAGTCAAGAGCAAGTCGGGTCAAAACACAAAGAAGGAACACGCTGAGGGAACACAAGGCACACTAGGAACCACAACAGGGCACTGGGCCTTTATATGATTGGGGGCGTGATTATCATAACCACTGCCCAAAAAGGTACGTGTACGTTGAGCTCTCTCGTATAGAGTTCATCCGACGTCAGGGCATTGGTACGCATGCGCCGCCTCTTTAAAAGGGGCGGGCGCATAGCGGCCGGCTTCCTTGATGCTTAAAGCATCCTTCCCCGGCGGTGCGACCGATCCCGATGTCGGCAGACCAACAAAGTGGCTGTCAGCTTACACCATCACTCTCACTCAAGCGCTAGTGGAAGATTACAATGTACATTATCCGCTCTGTAAGGATGGGTGCCGTTATAAATGGTATTGTAAACAGGCTGTGGCCTTATGAGCTATAGTCACACCTCTTAATAGTGAATCACAAAAATAGCCCCAAACATTCCAACAACTTCATACCAACTGTCAAGCACAGAGTCACATTAAGATTGTCAGGGTTACAAATTCAAAGTCAATTCCAAATTTTTTTTTTTAATTCTTTATTTTTCACGTGCATGAAGGTAACAAGCATTCTCGCTATGCCCCAACAGTAAAAGCGAGATAAGAATAAACAGTGAGGTTAACATTCGAGGCATATAGGCATTACTGTGCACATTTTTGTTTTTGTATGTAACAAGAGTGGTACACGTTTAAGTATCAAGTAAATTAACGATAGTATAGGTAAATATACTAAATATACTAAATACATGCTAGCTTTGCACGACCACTGTGTTAGGTCACGATGGGGTCGACAGGCTTAAGATAGTAAACATACCATGTTTTCATCGTGCATAGTGGTGACTATAGACAACTAAACATTGCCTGGCTAGCTAAGATTTACATATTAGACATATGAGCTTAACTGCACTCGTTTTTGTTAAGTGATCGAGAGTGGGACTTTTAAAGGAGATGGCCTCTCCATCATGCTTTGCACACATTAGTAACTGTGGATTTCACATCAATACTTGCACTATTGCTAGTTAGTAAATTAAGGCATATTCAACTTAGCTTGATAGCAGGTAGTATCTGTGAGTTATAAAGTATGTACTAATTAAATGAACATTAGTATGGTAAGAGCAGGAGAGATAACATATACATATCAGTCAGATGTGAGCACACCGTGTTGGCTCTTGCAGGTAGCAGACCTGGAAGGTTGCAGAAGGGACTGGATTGTGTCCATTGTGACTTAGTAGGGATAAAGGTAAATAGGGCATTATCGGGTTTTGGGCGCCGTAATTCTTGCCTGGGTGTTTAAAGTCCCAGTGGGCCGCTCATCCGATGCCTCTTTGTGGGAGGCTGCCATAGCTTGGTTGCCAAGGTCCAGCGAGCTTCTTGCGCACTACCCTGCGGTTCTGAGTGCCCGGTGCCTTGTCCGCTTCTCCTCTCCGCCGGGGATCAGGGATCCGCTGGTGCAATTGTGGCTTTGTCTGCCTTTCGTGTGCTGTGGTGCGGTGAGCCTTCCATGGCTGACCTGTTCAACCTGGTCGGTTGCTGGAGATATGCAGGGTTTGTGATGTTTTGTGTTTTCTCCGCCGCGTATGGTATGTGGCAGAGGAGGGTACGGAGGCGGCTGTTCAGCGGGGGCGAGGTAAGTCCTCCCTCCAGCCCCAGGCCGGGATTAAGGCCGACGTCTTTAAACCACTGACCCGGGCTCCTCCATGGGCCGGGTCTTTCCCATAGCGGGAGTAACGGGGGGATCTGGTGGTCTGTCGCCTTCTGTGGCGGTCCTCCTTCCGTCCGTGTGGACGAGGTCTTCGGGTCAAGCCCTTGGTGGCCCTCTGCCCAGGTGTGCTAGCGTTAGGAAGTGCAGGCTTATTCGAGTGCGTTAGGCCCGAGGGAGTCCTCTGCTCCCTCCATCTCCCGCCGGGGCTGGGGCAGTTTGGATAACAGGTGGTTCTCAAAAGTGGAAGTGCTTATTCAGCCGCCTCAACATGCGGTCTGCAGAGCAGACAGCTGGCGCGCGCTGCTTGGGTGCCGTCTCAGCAGGCAATGCGACAGTCGCCATTTTGCTTTGTCTTTCCTTGCTTGGTAATACCCTGTGCTGGGTCTGTATGTTGGTTCTGTGCCGCTTGATGTGTGCAGTCGAGTAGGGACCGGCATAACCCCCTCCGGTCCAGTTGGGGGGGGGTAGGAGATTGCTTGCTCTAGCTGGATACCAGGAAGCAGAGAGGTCGTCCGCCTCTCCCCAGTTTCGGTGTAGTAGGCCGCAGCAGTGTCTCTTCGGTCTCCCGTGCTTAATCCGTTTAGTAGAGTCTTAGGGTTAGTCGCTTAGTCCCCTCTGGGCTCTTAGCTGCCCGTCGGTGGGGTGTAATCACGGTTTAGCCGGGGTTAAGGTCGCTTTTTTCGTTTTTCTAGCAGGAGCTCCAGGCACACATGTCTGCTCCTCTTGCCTGTCAGGCTTCGCCCCAGTCAATTCCAAATTTTATGCTACAGTTGAACTGAAAACACAACTGTCTTGGGGAATTTTTCCAGTTCAATTATTAAGGAGAAAATGTGAAATTCACTTTGATTTTCTGACAATTCACACATTAGTAAATCACATGGTGAGGGTGTTTACACCTGGCATTAACAATAGCGCCCTCCAGAGGTATTTTAAATCTTGTGTCAGAAAAAGATCGTGACAATGCACATAATTTTGTTTGCGGATTAGGGTCCTTATCACCTTAAGTTAATTATGTCACAGTTATTATTTTCCTTTGTTTGCTTATTGTACTGCGCTGCAGATCACGTTGGTGCCTTGCATAGAAAAACAGTGGTATTGGGGGCAGTTTCTTGACTGCCTAGTGAGGGAGACACAGGGTGCCAGTGCAAATCACATTTTATGCCCACTTAAAGGGACACTATAGTAACCAAGACCACTTCATCTCATTAAAGTGGTCTGGGTGCAGTGTTCCTGTCCCACTTAGTACTGCAATAATTACTTTGCAGGACTAAGACTGCCTCTAGTAGCCTTCTATCAGACAGCCACTAGAGGCGCTTCCTAGATTCTAACAGAGTTTGACTCTGTTAAACAATGCTGGACGTCCTCACACTTTGCATGAGGACATCCATCAGTGAAAACCCCCATCAGAAAGCATTTAGTCAATGCTTTTCTTATGGGGAGGGCCTACTATGCTCGAAGAGCTCGCCATGCATGCACATTAGGTCCCCATTACGTCCCCCCGTCAGTTGACATTAGAGGAATCGGGTGAGCAAATGAAGGTTTTTTTTTTTTAAAACCCTTTATCTGCCAAAAGGGGTACCTCAATTTGGGAGAGGGGGGCAGAAGGCACTATAGTGTTAGGAACTATAGAATCCCTTCCAGCTTATCTACAAGAAATTTGACAGTTGACTTACTCTTTCCAATTTAGTTAACACCCGGATCCCTTTTTGGACTGCCACACCGGGAAATAACTGTGTGTATACCAAGGCTTTCAAGATTGCCTGAGGCTGGGGAAGCAGCCTATCCCCTGTTCTTAAGCTAATCCAGCTTTATAGACAGACCTCTGGACCGGTGGAGGTAAACACTCTCTTAGGTGCGAGAGACTGTCACTAAGCACTCTGCATGGAATCTAGATATTTCAAGATGGCTGTGACACATGGGAATAACCACTCGCGCTCTCTGCCTCCACACCTTCCATATGTCGCTGGCCTACTTAGAAACTCTCCTTTACACTTTGCAGCACTCCACAGATAACGATACATGGTGGTCGCAAGGTACATTCTTAAACTCTGGGACATTTGACACTCACTACCACTGAACTTCACGGAGAGCTTTGAAGAGAATCAACCTAGTCACACCATCAGAATGTTGGTAGACAACGCGGACAACAGCAGGTGGATGGACCCTCGAGTTAACGACTTGGGTGCCATTCGCAGCCAGAGCCATGAGCAAGCACTGCAGGCTAAAAGTTTGGCCTGGGTTTGGCAGAGTAGTCTAATATCTGTTCCTACATGTTCGACCTGGATGACTGTGTCCTTGTCAATGTTGGTAGTTGTGACGAACAGGACTGTAACAGAACAATGGTTCTGGTCTGTCATCATGTCAGGCCTATTTTGTCCCTTGTTGTTTCAGGGGCCGTAATGTTCCCCTTTTTGCTTTATGTACAAAGCATGATTCTAGAGATAAAGCAGACTCTGCAGGATTACATTGTGTCACAGTAAATGGTTGATGGTTTACCCCCTGCAGTGCAGGCAAGTCCTCTGTACACAGTTAGGGAGACAGAGTGGGGTCTGGTAATTGGATTCAATGTTTCCCCCTCTGTCTGGAATTACCTGATGTCTTCTGTTAATTAGAGTTTGATATTTTTAACAACATTACCTTTTGTCTGGTGTACCTGTAATTAAATTACTGGTTTTAAATTTACCCTGTTATAATTGATTAAAATTTCCCCTGGGCGTCTCATGTCCCTGATTGGTCACGATTGTTTGTGTTATTTGGAGAACTGCTATAAATTCTGTCTGTGAACCAGAATACAGTGTGTTTGTGATGTACAAAGTCTGAGTTTGTGTGTCTCTTGAAGCATACAGATTGCTGTTTGTCGTCCACTACTCATAGAGAATTTTCAGTGGACTCGATAGATAGAATATCCTATACGAACCGGAGCGATCAGTGCAGTAAATCCTGCATTGCCAGTGAATACACAACTCAAAATACCAGGTCTAAGTGCTTAGTAAAGCAGTTAGCTGTGCAGGTTAGCGAAAGTAACCCACATACAATAACATGCCTGAACTGCTACACCTTCCATAGCAGAAACGCCAGGGCCGTAGCGTCTCAGTAGTCAATATACTTGATCCCACTTACTGGCATTGGTTGAAGTTATTTTTTAGTAGTTCATGGCTACTATTTTAGATGTACTAGTCTCTTACTCTAGGCAGTGCAGATATTTTGTGCCCGATACTCTGTTAAGCGCTGTCTCTATATGGGATTGTGTCAGATACTCTGTTAAGCGCTTTCTCTATATGGGATTGTGCCCGATACTCTGTTAAGCGCTGTCTCTATATGGGATTGTGCCAGATACTCTGTTAAGTGCTCTCTATATGTGATTGTACCCGATACTCTGTTAAGCGCTGTCTCTATATGGGATTGTGCCCGAAACTCGATTAAGCACTGTCGCTATAGGTGATTGTACACGATACTCTGTTAAGCGCTGTCTCTATATGTGATTGTACCCGATACTCTGTTAAGCGCTGTCTCTATATGGGATTGTGCCGGATACTCGGTTTAGCTCTGTCTCTATATGGGATTGTGCCCGATACTCGGTTTAGCTATGTCTCTATATGTGATTGTACCCGATACTCTGTTTAGCTCTGTCTCTATAGGGGATTGTGCTGGATACTCGGTTTAGCTATGTCTCGATATGTGATTGTACCCAATACTCTGTTTAGTGCTGTCTCTATATGGGATTGTGCCCGATACTCGGTTTAGACATGTCTGTGCAATGTGGTTCTATATGTACAAGAGGCTGGCACCCACTAGGTGACACGATGGCCCTAATGTGAGCTCAGCAGTGGGTGGGGGAGGAAGAGCTGTTACGAGGTGTAGCCCTCAAACCAGCAGATAGGGGAAATTATGTGTCAGCGGATATCTTAGTTAGTGTCAGGGTCCAGGTAAGATTAAAACATAATTTAAACAGTGAAACAAACAGTTATAAGCAGAACATAGCATGAACTGTCATGAGTTAAAGCAGTATTGCGAGTTCTTCAGGATATAGTTGCCAAGTTTGGCAGCCAGCACAAATGAGAGAACCTTAGCTGGGTCCCAGGTGTGTGGTTGTGGCACTTGGGTTGTCGGTATCGTTCCTTCTGGTGTCATGCTTTTGATTTCCGTGGCCTCTTGGATTTTCAAGTTCCCTGAGTCCCGAGGTATCAGTAAACATTTTGGGGTGCTCCATTTAGAAGGTATGTTGTGTCGTACCAGTTCCGTTGTCAGCTGTTTTAAGGACCTGCGCCACTCCAGTGTTGCCCTGGATAGGTCTGGGTAAAACGTTAGCTTGTGACCTTCGAAGTCGTACGGTGATTTGTTCCGCAACGCCATTAGGAACGCTTGCCTGTCCGGCTCATTCTGGAAGTGGACGATGACATCCCTGTTCACCTCTGTGGAGCGTGATGTAGGCGCCGGTAGTGTGAAGCACCCATCCAGGGCCATCATTTTGTCTGGCTTGGCTGAGAAGAGGTGTGTGAGTAACCTCCTGACTAGGTGAGGGATTTCAGCTGTGCTGATCTGTTCTGACATGCCCCTTATCTTAACGTTTTTTTCATCTCCTGCGGTCTTCTATCATCGCCATGCAGTTCTGGGTCATGCGCGGCCGTGGTTATCTCTGCGTCTTGGAGGCGCCTCGACACTCCGCTAATCTCCTCTTTGAAGGAGTTAACATCAGCAGCTAGATTGCGGCGGAGGTCATCCAGTAGGGCCTTCAATGCTCTATCCATCAACGGTGAGCCCTCTGTCTTCTAGCGATGGTGGCCAGCTCCTCCATGTCAGGGAGGGATGTTTCGCTGGATGAGTAAGATAGCCCGTCGGATAGAGGCGCCATGACAGGCTTCATTGCTTCCTGTGGCCTCCTCAGGAGATCTCCGATGTCGGCGGTTGTCGGGATTTTAGCCGCTTTTTATTTCTTTGTTTTCTGCATTCAGGTATTGTGCCGAAAAGGCAGATATTAGGGCTTTTTTTTTTTTTTTTGCTGAATTGTCAGGAGCTCTCTTGTTTTGCGTCCAGTCAGTATGGCAGCTGGCTCCGCCCCCCCTTACTAAAGATTTTACATGATAACAAAAATGAGGCATTACACATTTAGGTCTGGAAATATTTGCACATTGACACAAGTTTTGTTTACCAAAATAAATTCAAGTTACAGTTAAATAATAAATATATGGGCTTAAGGTGCGTTCACTCAGCTTTAAAGGGAAACTCCAGTGCCAGGAAAACGATCTGTTTTCCTGGCACTGGAGGGTCCCTTTCCCTCCCACCCCCCAACCCCCAGTTGCTGAAGGGGTGAAAACCCCTTCAGTGACTTACCAGAGGCAGCGACAGGTCCCACGTCGCTGCTTCCTCCTCCCCCGCCGCTCCTCCTTCTGCTTACGTCGGCCGGTGGGCGAGACTGATCTCGCCCGCCGGCCGAGGAGACCTAATGCGCATGCGCGACAATGCCGCGCATGCGCATTAGCGCACCCCATAGGAAAGCATTGAAAATGAATTTCAATGCTTCCCTATGGGGAATAGAGCGACGCTTGAGGTCCTCACACAGCGTGAGGACATCCAGCGACGCTCTAGCACAGAAAACCTGTGCTATAGAGCAGGAAGTTCCCTCTAGTGGCTGTCTAATAGACAGCCACTAGGGGAGGACTTAACCCTGCAAGGTAATTATTGCAGTTTAAAAAAAAAACTGCAATAATTACACTTGCAGGGTTAAGGGTAGTGGGAGTTGGCACCCAGACCACTCCAATGAGCAGAAGTGGTCTGGGTGCCTGGAGTGTCCCTTTAATTTGAGGGTATTCACATTCAAATTGGAGGAAGCGTTTAGGAATTACAGCTCTTTAATATGCAGCCCCAGCTTTTTCAAGGGACCAAAAGTAATTGGACAATTGATGCAAAAGCGGTTTCATAGACAGGTGTGAGCTAATCCTTTTATTTCTTCATCAACTAAGCAGGTAAAAGGTCTGGAGTTGATTGCAGGTGTGGCGTTTGCATTTGGAAGCAGGTGCTGTGAACCCACAACATGCGGTCAAAGTAGCTCTCAATGCAACTGAAACAGGCCAACCTTTCGGCCTCAAAAAACAAACAAACCCCAAAACATCAGAAAGATAGCAGGAACATTAGGAGTGACCAAATTAACAGTGGTGGATGATCGTAGGATCCTTTCCATTAAAAGAAAAACCTCTTCACAATATCCAGCCAAGTGAGGAACACTCTCCAGGAGGAAGGAAGGTTTATCATTATCCAAGTCTACCATAAAGAGAAGACTTCATGAGAGCCAATACAACAGGTTCACCACAAGGTGCAAATCATTCATAAGCCTCAAGAATAGGAAGGCCAGATTATACTTCAACCAAAAAACATCTATAAAAAAGTGCCAGCCCAGTTCTGGAACAGAATTTTTTGGACAGATGAAACTAAACTTAACCTGTATTAGAATGATGGGAAGAAAAAAGTATGGCGAAGGTTTGGCTCATAATCCAAGCAAAGAACATCAACTGCAAAACACAGTGGAGGCAGTGTGATGGCACGGGCATGCATGGCTTCCAATGGCACCGGGTCATTAGTGTTTATTGATGATGTGATAGACGCAACCGGATGAATTCTTAAGTGTATAGGGATATACTATCGGCTCAGATTCAACCAAATTTAGTGATGTTGATAGGACGACACTTCACTTTACAGATGGACAATGACCTAAAACATACAGAGAAAGCAATCCATTTGTTTATTAAGGCAAAGAAGTGGAATGTTCTGCAATGGCAGAGTTAATCACTTGATTTCAACCCGATCGAGCATGCATTTCACTTGCTGAAGACCAAACTTAAGGCAGAAAGACCCACAAGGAAACAACAACTGAAGACAGTTGCAGTAAAGGCCTGGCAAAGCATCATATAGGGGGAAACACATCGTTTGGTGATGTCCATGTGTTCCAGGCTTTAAGCAGTCATTGCCCGCAAAGGGTTCTCGACAAAGTATTAAAAATGGACATTCTATTTATTATTGTGTTACTTTGTTCAATTACATTCAAGCCCCTGAAATAAGGGGAAAATGATTGCAATTCCTACACATTTAAATACGACATGTTTGTTCAACCGCTTGAATTAAAGCTGAACATCTGCACTTCAGTTGCATCTCGGTTGTTTTAATTTAAAATGCATTGTGTCGGCGTACAGAGCCAAAACTATGAAAATCGCGTCAGTGTCCAAATATTTCCAGACCTCACTGTACACACACACACACATATATATATATATATATATATATATATATATATATATATATATACATACACACACAGTATGCTTTGCTGTACCTTGTCTGTGAAATAATGGTCTGATGTATAGCTGCTGTTAATGGAATGGATTTTGTTTTAGGCCTCTACAAAAACAAACTTGCAGAAATGTCATAACTTGTGTCAGAAACGGTAGCGACAAAGCACAGAATGCTGTTTTTCACATGATCGGTGCCTTTATATTATGCCAAACATTTTTTTTGTCACAATTAATTGTAGATCTTTGCTTATTGTACTACGCTGAAGATCACGTTGGTGCCTTGCGTAGAAAACCAATGTTACTGGGATAAAATTGGGAACTTGGGTTTTTATTAAATAAAGCACCTTTACTACACTTAGGTAGGGGGCAGGGGAATAAAGGCGTTCCTCTTTTCATGTTTGCGTGCCCCACCTTTATATACCCATATAGAGAATAACAGAATGACTACCTTCCCCTTTCTGGATCCCTAAAATAGTCCCTCACAGTAGGTGGTTGGGTCATTGCTTCCTCTTCTTACTGCCTCCTCTCTCCTGCATTTAGGGAAGTTTATTTCAACCTGCAGAAACCCTTTAATCGCCAGGAGATTATGTAGCTGATACCACACACAGAGAGGGGTGGATTTGGATATGAACATGCATATTCAAATGGGATTAGTAGTTCACTCTGACATAAATTGTCTGTCTTGGAAAGGAGGTAATTTTACGCTAGAAATAAACTCTGCTCTGTGTCTGAGCCTGTCCTGATAACGTGCAGTATGATCCCTACATAAGATATAAACCCAGCACTGTCTGAGCCTGCCCTGATTACGTGCGATGAGATCCCCTACATAAGATATAAACCCAGCACTGTGTAAACTTGTCCTGATAACATGCAGTTAGATCCCCTACATTAGATAAACCCAGCGCTATCTGAGACTATCCTTATTACGTGCAGTCTGATCCCCTACATAAGATATAAACCTTGCGCTGTCTGAGCCTGTCCTGATTACGTGCGGTCAGATCCCCTACACTACATATAAAACCCAGCACTGTCTGAGCCTGTCCTAATAATGTGCAATCAAATCCACTACATTAGATATAAACCCAGCGTTGCCTGAGCCTGTCCTGATAACGTGCAGTCAGATCCCTTACAATAGATATAAACCCAGCGCTGTCTGAGCCTGTCCTGATAACATACAATCAGTTCCCCTATTAGTCATAAACCCAGCACTGTCTGAGCTTGTCCTGATAACATGCAGTTAGATCTCCTACATTAGATATAACCCCAGCGCCATCTGAGGCTGTCGGTCAGATCCCCTAAATTAGATATAAACCCATCGCTGTATGATCCTGTCCTGATAACATGCAGTCAAATCCATTACATTAGGTATAAACCCAGCGCTATCTGAGCCTGTCCTGATAACGTGCAATCAGATCCCCTTAATTAGATACTAACCCAGCGTGGTCTGAGCCTGTCCTCATAATGTGCGGTCAGAGCCCCTAAATTAGATAAAAACCCATCGCTGTATGATCCTGTCCTGATTACGTGCAGTCAAATCCATTACATTACATATAAAGCCAGCATTGTCTGAGCCTGTCCTGATAATGTGCGGTGAGAGCCCCTAAATTAGATATAAACCCATCGCTGTATGATCCTGTCCTGATTACGTGAAGTCAAATCCATTACATTACATATAAAGCCAGCATTGTCTGAGCCTGTCCTGATAATGTGCGGTCAGATCCCCTTAATTAGATACATACCCAGCGCTGTCTAAACCTGTCCTGATAACGTGCGGCCAGACTCCTCCTAATTTTATATTCCATTTATTTCATGGTTCGAATGACACAGAACAGTCAGTTACTTTATAAATAAATGATAATCTGTATCAGACATCACCATACGTAAGGTACACATTTGGGTGTGCTATACATGGAACCACTGGTTCTCATTTGCTCCTACATTTGACTAAATAGGATATTTATTTCTCAGTCAAATTCCAATTCTCCCTCCCCCATCACCTCCAGGAGGTATACACCCTCTGTGACCCTGAGAATTCCTGCCCCATCGCTCCAGGTGTCCCCCTCTCCCACGTCTCTCCATCAGAACAAAGAGCAAGGCCCACACTCCCCCCTCCCTCCTGTTACCTATGTCCGGATTGTCCCCTACCTCCGCCCCCACACTGCGCACATTTATTACTCTTGTCTCTCGATCGCACCTTTGTCAGAGAATAGGTTAAATCTATTTATCCCACAGCTGATAAATTATATATGGTATCCGTGCAGCTGGGTGCTCAAAACGAAAACAACTAATTCTAGGCTGGATCAAGTGCCCGCTCCTTAGAATTCGCTGATTTGGGGCACACATTAGGGAACAGGCACCTGCCCAGAGTACAAGATTTACTTTTAATCCACCTATGGAGCATAATAACCCTTTGTTTGTCAATAGAAAAAAAAAAAGTGAGTGACGGGTCCCACAAATGCTGAACGAAAACAAGACCTGCACAGTGTGACACTAAGAGGGTTAAAGATAAGGGGTGCAGATAATTATGGCATCCAAATGGCAATGCCACCTCTGCAATCATTGATTCATGGGGTCGTTACGCCATCATTGGTCAAGAATGGGTTAAAAGGCAAAGGAGAATTACATATAGTACTGAACAAAACTAAAAAGTCTATTGGAAATTAACGGCCAAAATATCCGATCTGTAAAGTTGGCGAATTTTACAAATTCTCCTATATTACCAGCTATGTTTAGTCCATTTGCAACCGCCTGAAACGCTAATTTAAGACCCTATATTAGTAGCTCTTAGGCGGGTTACAAAACATATCCAGTTCCAATCCAATACGATTCTAATACTATATATTCTAATATTTTATGTTTAATGACTATGGTGACATAAAGCTATTTTATTTCCTTTTCCCATGATGCTTTGCTGGTCCTCAAATCCGGCGTCAAAAGGGCCATTTTCACAGCTGTTAATACGGCTCTGTCAAAGACTCCGGCAGCATTTGCGGTTTCACAGGTCCAAAGTCCAGCCTTTAGGTTCAGGTGAATTTGGTGCTAAAACGAGAAATCACATTGTGCAGATAAGCTTCAGTTTTGTATAAATCAGCAATGCATTAAAGTTATTTTTGTGACTGTAAAAAAAAAAAAAAAAGCCCAATTTTTTTAAAAAAAATTCTCCAAATCTGCTATTTTTTTTTTACTTGGGTAATTTGGCCTGAAATTTGTAAGAATTTTTTTTAACTCTTGCTCATAAAATGCTGCCCTGCCGGCAGATGGTGACACCGTGGTTAGGTATTTTTGGAAAACAGTTATTTTGGGTTACAGTGTTTAAAGGACATGAATGTTTTCACTTTTAAACAAACTTACATTTATCTAGTTATATGAAATCTGACCACCAACTTAAAACAGGCATAGAATATCAACCAAGTTCTAATCCCTTGATATAAAAGAGATCTGATTTTCATATGGGCTCTATGCCACAAGATGTATGTTTTATGTGTCTAAGCCTGTGAATATGTCCGATATGTGATATTTCTATTGATTTTGTTTGTATTGATGGTGTTCAACCTTGTTATAAATAAAGAATTTAAAAAAAAAAAAAAAAAAAGAGATCTGATTTCATAAAGGGACACTATAGTCACCTAGACCACTTCATCTCAATGAAGTGGTCTGGGTGCAGTGGTTACAGGGTTAAATCCACCTCTAGTGGCTGTAATACTGACAGCCATCAGAGGCACTTTCACGGCACTGACTAAGTAAAACTTTGTAACGCGAGGTCTATATGAAAGCATATGTAAGTACTGAATAAAATGCTTTGCAATGGGAAAACTTAGTTGCACGTGCGGCACTTGCTGGACATGTGCTTTAGGTCCCCACTGCTCTTCTATTAGGAGCAATGGATTGGACCATCTGGGCAAAGGCCGCGCCTCCTCAATGATGTCACAGAAGGCGGAGAGGTGAAGAGCATGGAGGAAGCTTTAGAGGCAAGTAAAACTTTTATTCTGTTCATTTTTTTATTACAAAGGAGGGGGGGGGGGGGGGGGAAACACACCTACATACAGCTATAGACATGGGCACTATAACTTTACGAATCCAGGTTTTTATTCCTAACACGCTGTAGTGTTCCCTAACAACTGTTCTAGTTTATGCCATGCTGATATGTTTCTTATAGACATAACTAAAGCGGGGAACGTCATGCGAATTAAAAGTCACTCTAAGCAGTCTACGTGCGAGTTAAAAGCCACTCTACGTAGTCCAAGTGGCTGCAGGGTTCTTTTGCGCCTTAATCTTTGCAAAGATGCAGAATTGTAATGGTGCTTAGACTGCCAATTTAAACAAAATATTATTGAGGACAGCAAAGAACTTGGTTGGTATTTAGGAGGTTAAAAACAAATTTTTCAGTGTACCTAATTCACAGACACCATGATGAGCCGTGGGACCACCAAAACTCCCCCACAGCAGGTGATAGTTTGTGACATTCTCTGTGTATGTACAATAAGACGTAGATATGCTAACTGTGCTTTCCCTTACAGACTATACGCTAGGGACGTATGTACCAGGATACTATTAAACAGACTGAAAATATTTCAGCTGCTAACCACACCGGATGGACTAATTCTAGTTTCCATTTGCAATCGTCTTAGGCAAATTACACTATGGGGGCAATTATTTAAAGGGACAAAGCGTGATATAAAAGTGGAGCAATTACCATAGCAACAGATGTAATGTTTCTTCTGAATGACACAGATGTATGCCTTTGCCCCATTAATGCATTTTACACAGGACCCTACCTGAGCACATATGAGTACCAGCCATTAAAGTACAAGCTCTGCAGGCTAGGAACAACATATAGTCTGTACAATAGTGTATAAATAGTGCTTATGGTATAGATCATGGCTCGATATAATAAAGCAATCATTCTTGCTATTAGGGGTGGACTTCCTGAAATCCAGGTAATACTACTGGTGGGGGCTACTGCGTGCGGTTTATTATGGCGTTATGTATATGTGTTATTAAATAATAACCTACCCTCCGTAAGGGGGTACGGAGAGTGATTTGCTTTTGTGGGTATAATGCCAGCTGTTTGCAGCTGCTTCTCATATGCCAGTACCCCCCCTCCTCCTGCCCCTCTACACACACACACACCTGGTACGCAGTGCACCCTCATGATGGAAACTGTGGGTTTGGCAGAGCAGAGAAGGGGGTCAGTCATAAATACAGACCAGGAATAGAAACCAGGGCGTGGGGGTGGGAGGGAGCAGGGAGGAAGGGGGAAACAGCCCCAGGGGGAGATAAGAAGGGGGTGGGGAGGAGAGAGGAAAGATATTAGTGGAAAGGTCAGAGAGGGGAAGGGACTGGGGGAAGGTGGAAGAGAGATATACTATTAACCCCTAAGCTGCTTGCCAAAAAACACAGCTTGCCGGCGTCTGTACACGATGGGGTTTATACAATTAGCTGGTGCACGGTGGTGGTAGTGGTGGGGGTAGCAAAGAAGGGTAGGAGAAGGGGGGGGGGGGGGGGGGGGGGATTTGCTGAAGATAAAGGACAAAGGAAGGGGAGCTATATCTCCAGAAATAGAAGGGTGAAGGGTAGATAGACAAAGAGAATTACATATGTCTCTCTATCCAGGAGTCCACCGTCTGATTCTCATTATATCCAGAGAGAGCTCTATATAGCAATTTATTCTTGGCCAATGATGCTATTCGCTGTTCCCTCACCTGCCTCTCTTCCGATAATATCCCTAGAATTTTACCAAGCCATCACCTATAGACCACTGTGGGTGACACTAGCCCGCTCTGCATGTATCTGCAGCAACAAGATATCCAATCTGTCTATTTCTATATAAATATATCTATATATACCCAGGCTGGAAGTGATGTGGGGAGGGGGGGATGCGGGACTGAGTCACTAAACCCTGCATTTTTGTTCCCCCTCCTTCAGACACTGTCTCTTTTTTCATTCTCCCCCTAAAGGGACCTTCCCAAAGTCACACGTCTGTGACAATAAGGTGTGGGGGTGGAAGGAAGGTCATTTCTGTACCAAAATCCCCCTCCTATAATTCACCACACTGAACCCACCTAATCGAGAGCTCCCAGTTACAGGCAACTGGAGGGGGGCCAAGTACAAATCTGATTAACCCTTTCTTTTCATAACAGGATATGGTGACATTTTAATTACAGAATTCAGCGGCACGGTTTATCACTGCCCTTCTGGAGTGGTGAAGGAGTTAAAAGGGAACCGATGCCCCCTCCATCTGTTGAGAGCGATGACTTCCCCCCCTCCTATTCTCCTTCCTTAGAGAAGGGGGTTTAGTCTCCACTCCTCTCCCCCCCATCTCTCTAGAGCCATCTGCTATATGGAGCTTCCTCCTAATCTACCCTCATCCTGTCACCCTCTTGTCCTTTACTGATTAACCATTTCCAGGCAGGAAGGGTAGATATTAACACTTTGCATATGCCAACAGCCATATCTATGGACGTAAAGAGGTGATCTGTTTCACACAATGTAATAAAGCAGCCTGTCTATGCGAAGATCAGGCACAGATGGGGAGTGCAGTGGGAGAGGCAGGCTGGGGCAGGTATTCAGATACATTGTGCCATATCTACAAAGAATGAATTGTGGGGCAAAGTTCTACCAGTGGAGCAATCACCATAGAAACCAATGGAATGTTCCAGTTACACGTTTAGAACTTTGCCCCAGAATGGCTCTTTATGCATAACCCCCACGTTCTTTTAAAGTGGATTTATGAGAAATAATTGAAAACGGATCTCTGTAAAAGCTGGTGATGTGTCAGACAGATAAAAGGGAGAACAGTTGGCAGTGTGAGGACAGAACAGGTAAATGTACAAGGGGGAAGGGAATCTGGCGAATTATAAGGTGATAAACTAGAAGGGGTTTATTACTCTGGAAACAGACAGTGGGGGCAAAGAAGACCTCAAATATAGTGGGGGGGAAGGGGGAGAGAGGTTTAGGGGTCAACAGCAATGAGCAGAGAGCCCATGGGGCAGTATTAAGAGGCAGGATGAGGAATACAGACATGGGCAGCACAGGGGGCAGTATTAAGGGGCAGGAACGAGGGAGAAAGACATGGCAGCACAGGGGGAAGTATTAAGGAGCAGGGATACAGACATGGGGGGCACAAGGGGCAGTATTAAGGACCAGGAACGAGGGATACAGACATGGGGGGCACAAGGGGCAGTATTAAGGACCAGGAACGAGGGATACAGACATGGGGGGCACAAGGGGCAGTATTAAGGACCAGGAACGAGGGATACAGACATGGCGAGCACAGGGGGCTGTATTAAGGGGCAGGAACGAGGGATACAGACATGGCGAGCACAGGGGGCTGTATTAAGGGACAGGAACGTGGGATAAAGACATTGGCAGCACAGGGGGCAGTATTAAGGGGCAGGAACAAGGGATACAGACATGGTGAGCACAGGGGGCAGTATTAAGGGGCAGGAACAAGGGATACAGACATGGTGAGCACAGGGGGCTGTATTAAGGGGCAGGAACGAGGGATACAGACATGGCGAGCACAGGGGGCAGTATTAAGTAGCAGGGATACAGACATGGGGGGGGGCATAGGGGGCAGTATTAATTAAAGGGGAACAAACATTGGGAGCTCTGGAGAAGTAGGGGGTGCAGACAAGATGGTTGTGACAAGGGATAGAACAGAGGAATGAAGACTGGAGTACAGGAGACATGAACATAAGGAAAAATACATAACGGCTGAGGGTGAGGAGCAGATGAGAGATGCACAAGAGACGCCAACAGGGGTAGGATGGGGGAGAATGGGAGACACCAAGCCTTAGACGGGGGAGAGCAGATTGAGGAATCTTAGCAGAGACCTGTGTGGGTCAAGAGAAGACGGGTTTTGAGTTGCCAAATCAACAAGTTAAAAAATAATAAAACAATTAATTAATAAAGAAATATTAATTAATACGACCATTTCAAAGCTACATAAAAGCCAGTACCAAAACATGTATGAATTCATCAGGACTCCTCTATGGAACACACACTGGGAACGTCCACATATACAAAGAAAAATTCTATTTAAACCTATCTGGTTTCCTGTGCATAGAGTCCATTGAAGTTACTGGGGATATCTCTCGGGCATCTACCTATAGGATCACCTGCCAGTATAGTTAACTCCTTCAGTAGAGCGGACAGCGGTGAACGCAAACACTTCCTTGATCATTAAAGGGGTGTTCAATTAACGATTTGTTCATTGGCAGCCCGAAGCCCTATAACGTACCATCAGCTACCAATATGGCGCCAGCTGAAATTGATAAAATACTAGAAATCACGGTTTAGTTAGGCCCAATAACTAAGGACTCTGAATCGCACGCAGATGTTTACAGACCTATTCGATAACAGACCCATATTCTTTATATTAAATTGTATGTGTTTTACAAGAAGGTCTGGAAAATGCGAATTAATCTCGTTAGCATCTATATTAAACAGAATTTCCCTCTCTATAGCCTCTAGATTGTAAGCTCTTTTGAGCAGCATCCTCATCACCCTATTGCTGGAAATGGTCTCATTCGCTGTTAAATTTCCCCCTTTTATTATATTGTAAAGCGTTGTGGAATAACTTGGAGATATATAAATGCCAATAATAATAATAGCTGTGTGTGTGTGTCATTTGCACTCCCATCCCTTTTGCTGTCCATATTCTTGTCTCTTGGATCTGGAAATTCGGGGAATAGGGAGGGTCCCAGTCATCCGGCTCTGTAACTCAGAAACCACCTTTTTAACTTTAGCAGGGGAGGAAATACCCCTCCTTTTCCCTTATACCTCCCGGAGACATAAGAGGAAACTGGCAGAATTTTGTATGGAGGGGCAGGGAATACAGCAGGAGGGGGGGGGGGGACTGTGTAAGGAAGGAGCCGCCAGCTGTTTTGTTGGGGGTGGGAGCAGATGGACTGGGGGGTTCAAGTAGGAGATAATGTGGAGAAGAGAGCAGGAAGGGGTGCTGGGTCAAATGGACTGGGGTGGAGGATAGGAAACATACAGGCGAATATCTCTATAGACTGTAATTTTCTACCACTTATAGAACGGCCATGGAAACCGGTAGCGGATCTAAAATAAAATAAAAATAAAGCAGAGGAAGAGGTTAACCTGTTGCCAAACTGAATTAAAAAAACATTAAAAAAAAAATCCAACTAACCGTTTTTCATTAACCCTTTCCAGCTGCGATGAGAAGGTTTATATGACTTGCACACTGCACGGACATTAAAATGGTTTAAAGGTACTGTCTTTATTTCAATGCACAGACGCTAATATTGGGTCCATCTCTGCCCGTGCACAGAACACGGCAAGGTTTTCAGCATTTTTCAACCCCCCCCCCAAATTTAAAAAAAATAAAAAAAAATCAAATTGATTGCCAGTGCGGCCTTGGAACAAGGAAAGGGGGGATGAGCAGGTCTTGGCTTGCTGTGTGAAGAAGGAGTATACCCAGAATGGAAAGCATGCACACACTGAGTGCTTCCTCTTCGCTGGGCTGCCAGTAAGTGCGCTCCTCGCATTAACCCTTACAGCAGTGGACTGTCCTCCTCCCAACACTGCACCAATAATTTAATTTCTGATCCCGCTTCTCCTAATACTGGCTCGTCCAGCAACATGGCAGTGTGCGCGCATGCAGGGAGGGGCGGGGGGGGGGGATAATTGCTGCCCAAACTGCCACCAGGTTAAGCCGAGGGATAGGGATAGAGATCAACGAGGAATTATACACCCCTCACCATCTAATTACCCTCCCCCACACAGGCTTCTACAGTTACAGCAGCGGATTAGGTGTACGGCCTACACATCAGGTAATGTGTGAGCAGGTGGGATCAAAGACGCTGTAAGCACTGCACTTGTAAGCAGGTGTGTGTATAAACATACAGTGTCATTTATATTCTGTATAAATCCATACACACATAATTAATTCGCAAGGTTTCCTATTTTTTTTTTACATTTCTGCTTATAAGCTAGCACTCATTACATACAGTGTTAGTCTGAAGCCCAACCAAAGACAAAATAACGGCCTAGCTGGAGGTGGATGTAAAAGGCCAGGCCCCAATAGCCAGTCACACATGCGCAGTGCACTGCAAGTGGGAAAACTGATGCAAATTTAAAGTGAATTGAACATTTTCCATAAAATTAGGTTTCTGTTTTCATTTCGACCATTTTAAACCGAAATTGGAAATTCAATCTGAATTCACTTTAAAATACAAAACAATTCACACTTAAGTGACTGACATCTGGCGTCCTAAGCAGGATTGCAGATCTGGAGAAAGAAAGTTTTACCAGTGAACATAAATACAAAAAAAACAAGTCCTGCGCTCAGACTCCCATCACTCCTGGGCAGCAGCAATGACCATAGTACACATCAGCCCCAATACATACAGTAAAAACCAAAGAAAAAAAAAAGTTACCGGCACTCTTCCCAAATCCCTATGTATATTTAAACAAATGGAGGTTATTTCGTTTCTCCAAGGGCCATTAAGAGTGGGCTAAAGTCTCTCATGGAGTAATGAGAATTTGAGGGCAGGACTTGTTTTTTTGTATTTGTATTCACTTTTGTATCACACAGCTATGTTACAATGCTGCCGCCCATCCCATGTGTTCCTTATTAGGGGTTAAAGGGACACTCTAGGCACCCAGACCACTTCTGCTCATTGGAGTGGTCTGGGTGCCAACTCCCACTACTCTTAACCCTGCAACTGTAATTATTGCAGTTTTCTATAAACTGCAATAATTCCATTGCAGGGTTAACTCCACCTCTAGTGGCTGTCTACTAGACAGCCACTAGAGGTCACTTCCTGGGTTCTAGCACAGGAAACCTGTGCTAGAGCGTCGCTGGACGTCCTCACGCTGTGTGAGGACCTCCAGCGTCGCTCAAAACCCCATAGGAAAGCATTGAAATGATTTTTCAATGCTTTCCTATGGGGAGACGTAATGCGCATGCGCGGCATTTCCACGCATGCGCATTAGGTCTCCTCGGCCGGCGGGCGAGATCAGTCTCGCCCACCGGCCGACGCAATCACTGGGAGGAGCGTCGCGGAGGCAGCGGCGAGGGACGCTGTCCCAGGTAAGTGACTGAAGGGGATTGGGGGGTGGGAGGGAGAGGGACCCTCCAGTGCCAGAAAA
Source organism: Pelobates fuscus (assembly GCF_036172605.1). NCBI lineage: Eukaryota > Metazoa > Chordata > Amphibia > Anura > Pelobatidae > Pelobates > Pelobates fuscus. The sequence goes on from NC_086322.1 coordinate 293,233,214, forward strand.
ACGGATCGTTTTTCTGGCACTGGAGTTTCCCTTTAATAAGCATGTAGGGGTGTATATAAAAAAATAAATAAAATAAAATTCCCCTTTCTGTCTCATTACCGATATCTTTGCTAGAAGCTCAGGGAAGCAAGGTGAAAGGTTAGTGTAGGACCCACCTGAGAGATTTGCCTTGACGTTGCAGGTGGGCTAAAGTCTCTCATTTCCATTGTAGAAACTTAACTTCCATTTGCTTAAATATGCATAGAGATTTGGGAAGAGCGCAGGTAAACTTTTCCTTTGGTTTTTACCAGTGAACACCTGTAGCAATTTTTATTGTATTTATATACGTTAACGCATTTACGTATAGTGTGTACGTTTATACTTTGTAACAGTAGACACTACTTTGTTTTATGGTAAAATGTAACTTGACAAAAGACAGAGCTAGTGTTTTGTCAGCTCGCGAGCAACGGCCATGGAGGGTCCCGCAAGGACTACTTTGTCTCAGTATCTTTCTTACGCTTGACACCGGGCGAAGCTACTTTTTGTCAAGCTTGTCATTCCCCACCCCCCAGCCATAACTGGTGGAAAGAAAGCTTGGTCTATGGAGGATCCAATGGTGTCGCAGGATCCTCCATAGACCTTATTGCTGTACTAGCTCGCATGTGTGAGAGTACAGCACTGGCGTTGGCTCCCGGTAGCTTAAGTGCCAGGTGCTGAAGACAATGTGGTGGATCAAGATGGCGGAGCCCACGAGGGACAAGTTTTGATGAAGTTAGTACTGGTAAAAACAAGTTTTAAATATCATACATTATATTTTCTGATTTATTTTGCAGGGGCTGATGGAGTGAGTGAAAACTGTGATACTAAATTTGTGTAATGTGATGGCCTTTTTGTCCCAAAAAAAATTCCCCTATGCTCACAACACCCATAGTATTCTTTGTCTGCATCTGGAGTCTGTTAAGGGTTTGGATATTTCGTGATATTAACCGGATTGTAATCATGTGATCAAACAGACACAGGCTGACTAGATTCGTCAATGGTATGGGAGTATGGCCTACAGAGGTCATACGGCACATCAAAACACGCAAAGAAAAAAAAATGGAGACATTACATATCAGTGGTACATATTACTACATAGAAGCCACGACGCAAAGTAATATAAAGCACAAAGATGTCTGTTCCAATGGTCACACACCAATGGATCAAAAAATGGGGTGTGGGTATGATCCAAAATTAGGGCTCCAAAGAACATGGATTTAAGACAACCCCCCCCCCCTCCTCCCTCCCACCCCTGTGTAGCTTTTAGTGCCATATGTTTCACTGTTTAGGAAAGATAAGAAAAACAAAACATACATAAAAAAAAATAATCCCATTTCCCATTTTACTAATAGGCTCCCTAGTGATAATATATATCGTTTCGTCTGAAGAAAAACTATGAAGCTGGGATTATTATGAAAGCCGGCCCCCTCCCCATTTTCTTTGGTTCCTACCCCGAAGCCACAGGGTAAGAAAAATGTTAAATTCGTAGTTCAGAGCAGTCACTATATTAAGATGTGGACTCAGGGTAGGTTTGTGAATCTTACGGATCATACTGCTTATGGTATCGTTACAGACTGTGAACATCTGTCTTTTAAAAAAAAATGTTAAGGATTGTTATACCGCTTGAGTAGCAGTGTGCTTCTTTTTGTATTCGTTAAGAATGTAACATATGCTATCGCACACACGCACACGTTACCTGCCCTGTATACAACAGGGTAAAGGTATAGACTAAATCCAGATGATAATTATCTCTGGCTTTCTTTACTCTCAGCTTTCTGGAAAATTACAGACCTGGCGTGTTCCCTCCCACAGCCCCAGGAATCCACAGAGATCTCTTTAGTCCCTTAGATTCTCTCCCCAGCCTACCTCCCCCTCCAGCTTCCCCACAGCTCCCCACCCAGCAACCTTTATCCCCCAGTCACCCAATGCGCAGGGCAACGATCCTCATAAACCTTCTGTGTGCAAAGCACCTGCCATGAGACGATTCACTGGAAATTAAGACACAACAAGGATAGTGGCCCTAACTCATTAAAACAGAGCTAAATTCAGATACCTTAAAGTCTCAACATTTAGCAAGTCCACGCCAAGACTCTCCTTCATAAACACGAAGGGTAAGCTGAAACTGTAGCACAAACACATGCAAAATAAGAGTATTCGCATTGTGTAACATATTATTTATTGAAATTAAAGAATTTTGGAATAACAAAGTTTTGAGAGAGACCTCCCCAACATGTAAAACGAGTGATATAGACTTGAAAATGGGTCGATGTACCAAAAGCTTATTGTTACTAAATTCTGTTATAACGATAAAAAAAAAATAAAAAAAAGTAATTACAAAATAAAATCGCGTGATACCCTTAGACATAATCTGCATCACTGGACAATCCGTAAAACAGACAGACCCAGCATTATAAAAAAAAGACGCTATACACCAGCTTACAGAAAAATAAAATAACTTCACGGTGGGACCTTACGAGAAATTATAATTTATTATATTCGGAGACTACAATGCTATATGAAGGGGAAAGTAAGGGATTTAATTAAAAGTGGGCTAAATGATCCAAAAGAATTTAATATTAAGTGAAGAAGGTTTTGTTTTAACCTAGAAAGGGAGACGAAGCGGTAGGTATCAGATTGCTGCAATCAAATGGTTAACATAATCAAAAAGAGGATATCACTATATCCAATAGAGATTATGTTCACACACAGCATAGTATCATTTATCCCATCCCCCAGCCATGGCTAGATTGGCATGGCACCACATTACATTTTCCTAAGGCTGGCTAAGCACCATGGGAAATGGAGTCCACTTATAACTTCACAGGCAAGATTAGTCATCGCTTACCTCAATAGCGCTCCTTACCCACCCCAACTGCCTTATTTTTCCTACTCCCCGTTTTATTACCTTCCCATCTACCCTTCATATTATTCCTATCCCCCACCCCAGATAATTAACCTGTACGTGTTATCTTTTCAAGTTCCCCCTTCTCATTCCATTATTTTTTCTCATACTCCCCCCAGCCCAGTGACAGATTTAATTAAAGCTGTCAATTTCTATGTGGAACGGTGCTTAATATGGAAGAACCCTAGTGTCTCTACCGCAGAGCAGCGCTTTAGAATATAACATTAGATTGCAAGTTCTTTTGAGCAGGTCCATCATCATGTACACAAAAAAATATTTTCTCCTCGGAATGTGTATAAAATACCAACAGACAACTGGAAATCCCATTGTTGCTTTAATAAGAATTTGTGAATCATTTGGTATTTTATGTTATGAAAATACATCAAATACATTTTACTAAAACAAAATAATCAATGGATTTGCACATTTTCTTAAATCAACAAAGGGAACACTGGTTGTCTGTGGGTATTCTGTATTATATGTGGGTAAGTCCGGGTATACACTGAATTAAGAGATTTCTATAGTGTTTTTAACTCTTTACATACCACCTGGGTCTATTCACAAATAAACAAATTTGTTAAAGAAGTCCATTTCGTACAGCTCACTAAATCTCAAAAAATTAATCCCCGTTTCACTGTTGATCATATTTAAAATGCGTCGAGCTAAACGGGACACAGCTATATTCACGTGGATTTCAATGGGAGTGGAAAGATTTGTTTAAAAAAAAACAAAAAAACTATTTAAAATAAAAACAGGGGAGGTTACTTATAGACCCCCTTAAGTTTAAAACCGAGACGAGTCCTTACACCTGTTTAAACTACAACTCCCATGATGCTTTCTCACTAAACAAATATTTGTACTGCTCTGCTCAATCTGCAAACGATAGGCCAGGAGTGCTCCAAAAGGTAGATCCCCAGATGTTGTAGAATTGCAACTCCCATGATGCTTTGCATGCGTTTAGAATGCCTTTAAAATGACAAAGCATCATGGAAGCTGTAGTTTTTAAAACATCCGTGGATCTACCTTTTTGGGCACCCCTGCGCTAGGCCATAACTGCGGACCTGAAATAATATTTATTTGACGTTTGTGAAATCAGATTTCAGACCTTTATAGTTTAGTTAATAAACCCTTTGGTTTCCCTAGCTGTAAATGTCGGCCAGGAACGCGGATGTCGAAATGTAGCTGCCTTTTACTGTGTTAAAAGGGCAGGCCCACACCCATATGAGTTTTTGCTACCTCCCTTTGGGAATTTTACAAATCCTGATAATACAGAGATGATATGCCAGGCTTGAATGGAAAATCTCATTTATGGAGCCCAGGCCAATGATGTGGTCACTAAACATGATCTCTGCATTCCTTGTGGACTATATTTTTATAGTTAACGTCTAGGCCAACACTAAACCTTGCACACACACCAGATACAATGACAGAGCCAAGAGAAAATCTTTCCCGAGGATGTATTCATGCCTACCAAACACAGTCTCCTCCCTTGGGGTGATAAAGAAGCCCTAGTCTACTCCAAGCCTTGAAGGAACTTCACAACTGGCCTTGGCTGTCAAACGACCTACAGGACAGCATGGACTATTACCGTGAAAGTGTGTACAGCTCACCCATTCTACTATGCCCAGTGTGTGGTCACCTACGCATCCATGGGAGAAAAATAAGCAGATAAACTCCATGTCCATTCTTCATAAAAAAAAGAAAAGGGATGAACTTTTGGGATTAGTACATAATTAACAAAGGCGAAGGCTTTTAAACAGGACTTCAGGGGGAGTATCGTAAAGCTGTCGTAGATGATGTAGCTAGTCTGTGGCACGGGACTTTGCCCACACAAAGGTCTTCAAGAGACTTTTCTCAGTTGGAGCAGTACTGGAAACCTGTCTGTCTCTTCCTCTGAATTTGTTGTGGTGGTGAAGAGTTCACAGAGTCTATTCTGAGCTATCTTTATGTGGAGTTAGAGGGGAACTGACACTTCCCAGTATTTTAATACTATGTAGACGTATCTGCTAGATTTAAAAAAAAGTGTTTGGGAGGTGTGAAAAACCAAAATTAAATGTAGATAACACAACTTTGTCCTGCAACTGGTCATCTCTACCTTAAAGGGACACTTTAGTCACCAGAACAACTACAGCTTAATGTAGTTGTTCTGGTGAGTATAGTCAGTCCCTGCAGGCATTTTCATGTAAACACTTTATTATTTACATTACTGCCTAGGTACACCTCCAGTGGCAGTCACTCAGACGCCCACTAGAGGTGCTTCCTGGGTCACATTCAGCATCTCCAAGCTCTGCATCGAGGCACTGAACTTTCCCCACTGAGATGTATTAATTCAATGCATCTCTCTGAGGAGATGCTGATTGGTGCAGAGTGGCGGTTTGCCGCGCATGTGCATTACCCTCCCAATGTTTTCTTATGGGACAGCATTGGACTGGCTGAGATTGTCAATTCTGATGATCTCAGCCAGGGGAGGCGAAATGGGGGTGGGGCCAGTGCCGGCGCTGGAATAAAGGCGAGTTTATAGCCAATTTAAAGGGGGCAATGGGGGCTGGTAACAAAAATGATGTTTTTAACACTATAGGGTCAGCAATATGTTTGTATTCCTGACCCTATAGTGTTCCTTTAACTCTCTGTTGATCACTTTTAAAAGCCGTGTCATTTGCAATTGGCAGTCAGGGTAAAGAGAAAAGGAGAAATTAAACAATGTTTCTATTAATTCTCCTCATGTGCAATGTGTGTTCTGGCTGGGGCTGGAGTGAACTGGATTGTACTGTAACTTGGTAATTTTTTTTAATGCAATCTTTTAAAGAACACGGAGCAACTCAAGCAGAGATTTATTCATTACAGGTGATTTTTAATGTTTTATTAAATAGTGCAATAATATCCAGAGAAGGGACTATTCCCCTTTAACTCTGAGGAGCTATATGTCCCAGGACATACTTGAAAATGAGAGAAATCTCAATGTATCTTTCCTGGTAAAATATTTTATAAATAAATATATCCACCAATGTTAGTTGTACTGGTGAAAGTATACGTGTCCTAACAGTGGCCTACTGAAATTAGCAGGTAAAGGGTTACTCCAAGAACCATGACCACTTCATTAGCCACCTCGGAACGAGACTTTGGGGTTGGTTAATGTCAATTCTGTGCATATTCGAAACATAGAGGTATTCACTTTGGTGTCCGGAAATTAGCACCGCCTACTTCTCATGGAAAGAAGAATCATTGGATGCCAGGCTGTGCCTTGTGTTGAATGAAACAAACGTAAAAATGTCCAATTAAGAACAATTTAGTAGTGAAATGGAATACATAGGCAAAGAGGGCACTGGCATCACTAGCAATCAGAAGAAAAATAAATAAAAAAAGAAGTTGGAACAATTAACAACTAGCTTTTAGTTTTAAGACTAAACTGTGCTCTCACTTTTAAAGCAGGGGAAGGCAACCTTCGACACTTCAGATGTTGTGGACTACATCCCCCATAATGCTCTTACACGCATAATGCTGGCAAAGCATCATGGGAGGTGGTAGTCCAAAACATCTGAAGAGCCGAAGGTTGCCTATGCCTGTTCTAAAGTTTTAGTACCTTTATAAAAAGAAAAAATCCTAAGAGACGATTTCTAATGGTTCCCTAAAGTTGCTGCGATTTCTTTTTCGCTCTAAGATATCCATGGTATTTATACATCATTACGGATGCTGCTCTAGCATATCCTCCTATAGAGGACCACCACTAGCCTACATTAGTTAGAAGACCCTAACTTTAATGAAGTCACTTCTCTGGAAATTGCACCTCTGTATAAAACTTTGAAGAACTCCTATAACTTGTGTTAGCGGGTTTTTTTTCCCCATATGATAAATATCGTGAATAAGTGAAGAGAATATTATAAATCCTGGGATGTTAGTTTCTCTTTAACGCAGGTAGTCTATGGAATATAATACATATATTCATGTTATTTTTTTAAACCAATGTGGAATGTAAGTAACATTATGACAAGGCTGTGCAATGCAAGATTAGGTCTCTCAACTTCTTACCCACTTGAGATCCTGACACACATAGTATGGCCTTGATTAAATATATTTGGGTACGCTTTTCAATGGATTTAATATTTTTGGAAAAACTTTTAATGTTATTTCATATTTTGAAAAATATGATATCTAAATATTTAGATTATTTTTCAATATATTTTTATATATGTTTTATTTGAAAAAAATTTTTTTTGTTTTTTTTAACCCCTTAAGGACACATGACATGTGTGACATGTCAGGATTCCCTTTTATTCCAGAAGTTTGGTCCTTAAGGGGTTAAAGGATCACTATAGGGTCAGGAACACAAACATGTATTCCTGACCCTATAGTGTTAAAACCACCATCTAGCCCCCCTGGGCCCCTCATGCCTTCATAAATATATCAAAATCTTGCTGTATTCAAGCCTGAAGCTGTGAGTCTGCATGCTGTTTGCCTCAGAAAAACAAGCACTCTGGTGACATCATCAGAAGTGGTAGTCGGATCCAATCACAATGCTTCCCCATAGGATTGGCTGAGACTGACAAAGAGGCAGATCAGGGCAGACCCAGCATGATTCAAACACAGCCCTGGCCAATCAGCATCCCCTCATAGAGATGAATTGAATCAATGAATCTCTATGAGGAAAGTTCAGTGTCTGCATGCAGAGGGAGGAGATACTGAATGTTTGGATGCATTTTAGGCAGCTGTGACCCAGGAAGGATCTCTAACAGCCATCTGAGGAGTGGCCAGTGAAGTTATCACTAGGCTGTAACGTAAACACTGCATTTTCTCAGAAAATACAGTGTTTACGGCAAAAAGCCTGAAGGTAATGATTCAATAAGCTGTAGTTGTTCTGGTGACTATAGTGTCCCTTTAAAGTTTATGCAAAAATATGAATTCATCAAGAATATTAAATTGAGACCATTTTTTCGCACAGATCAAGGGTGAAACTCTTATGGTCAGATCAAATAGCCTATATCTGGGGCAGATAATGGGGTACGCACACTGTGAAAGGGAACAGATAAGGGGGGCATTAGCTTTAAGGGAGGAGATTAAGAGACACTTGTAAAAGTAACAGTGAATAAAAGAGTGTTAACAGCGAGGAAGGAGATAAAGAGATACGCTGTTAGGGTAATATTTAAGGGTGCATTATATAAAGGGGTACATCTGGAGGGTAAAATTAGTGTACAATCTGACTGTAAGGGAAAAGATACACTGACTAACAGGGAGGAGATAAAGGGGTACACACTGACTGAAAGGGAAAATATAAAGGGGTACACCAGGAGAGTAAAATTAAGAGGTACAATGATTAAAAGGGGGGAGATAAAGGGGTATGCAGATTGAAAGGGAAGAGATATAGGGGTACAGTGACTCAAAGGGACGAGTTTAAGTGTCTCTGACTAGGAGGAGGGAGATCAAATGGTTCACTGGGAGGTTAATATTAAAGGGTTCACTGACTGAAATGGAGGAGGTAAAGGGGCACTGATTATAAGGGGGAGATAAAGGGGTACACTGGCTGGGTAAAATTAGTAACATTGAATAAAAGGGAGGAGATACAGGGGTACACTGGGAGGGTAAAATTAAGGGGTACATTGTAATAAGTGTGGAAGATACGGGGCACTGGTAATGAGGGAGGAGATAAAGAAGTATACTGACTGAAAGGAAGGAGATGTAGGGGTACACTGGGAGAGTAAAATTAAGGGGTACATTGAGGTAGGAGATACTGGGGTGCCCTGTGAAAGAATGGATATTGGGGTTCACTGGCTGTTAAGGGGGATTCTGTGCTGGACAGACTGTAGAATGGTTATGGGAGCCCTGGCAGTGATGAAGGCCAGCTGGGGGTAAAGGGATATTGGGGTTCACTGACTATGATGGACAATGGTTATGGGAGCTCTGGCAGTGATGTGTGCCAGCTGGGGGTGAAGGAATGGTGGGGTTCACTGGCTGTGAAGGGGGATCCTTTGATGGACAGACTGTACAATGGTTATGGCAGTCCTGGCAGGGATGGAGCCCAACTGGCTGTGAAAGGGGAACCTGTGCTGGACAGACCGAGATGCACAGACTGTAGAATGGTTATGGGAGCCCTGGCAGGAATAGAGGCCAGCTGGGGGTGAAGAGATATTGGGGTTCACTGACTGTGAAAGGGGACCTGTGCTGGAAAGACTGTAGAATGGTTACTGTAGCCCTGGCAGTGATGGAGGCCAGCTGGGGGTGAAGAGATATTGGGGTTTACTGGCTGTGATGGACAATGGTTATGGGAACCCTGGTAGTGATGGAGGCCAGCTGGGGGTAAAGGGATGTTGGGGTTCACTGGCTGTGAAGGGGGATCCTTTGATGGACAGACTGTACAATGGTTATGGGAGTCCTGGCAGGGATGGAGCCCAACTGGCTGTGAAAGGGGAACCTGTGCTGGACAGACCGAGATGCACAGACTGTAGAATGGTTATGGGAGCCCTGGCAGGAATGGAGGCCAGCTGGGGGTGAAGAGATATTGGAGTTCACTGACTGTGAAAGGGGACCTGTGCTGGAAAGACTGTAGAATGGTTACTGTAACCCTGGCAGTGATGGAGGCCAGCTGGGGGTGAAGAGATATTGGGGTTTACTGGCTGTGATGGACAATGGTTATGGGAGCCCTGGCAGTGATGAAGGCCAGCTGGGGGTGAAGGGATGTTGGGGTTCACTGACTATGATGGGGGATCCTCTGACTTACAGACTGTAGAATGGTTATGGGAGCCCTGGCAGTGATGAAGGCCAGCTGGGGGTGAAGGGATGTTGGGGTTCACTGACTATGATGGACAATGGTTATGGGAGCCCTGGCAGTGATGGAGGCCAGCTGGGGGGTGAAGGGATGTTGGGGTTCACTGGCTGTGAAGGGGGATCCTTTGATGGACAGACTGTAGAATGGTTATGGGAGCCCTGGCAGGGATGGAGGCCAGCTGGGGGTGAAGGGATATTGCGGTTCACTGGCTGTTAAGGGGGATCCTGTAATGGACAGACTGTAGCATGGTTATGGGAGCCCTAGCAGTGATGGGGGCCAGCTGTGGGTGAAGTGATATTGGGGTTCACTGACTGTGATGGACAATGGTTATGGGAGCCCTGGCAGGGATGGAGGCCAGCTGGGGGTGAAGGGATATTGCGGTTCACTGGCTGTTAAGGGGGATCCTGTAATGGACAGACTGTAGCATGGTTATGGGAGCCCTAGCAGTGATGGGGGCCAGCTGTGGGTGAAGAGATATTGGGGTTCACTGACTGATGGACCATGGTTATGGGAGCCCTAGCAGTGATGGGGGCCAGCTGTGGGTGAAGAGATATTGGGGTTCACTGACTGATGGACCATGGTTATGGGAGCCCTAGCAGTGATGCACAATGGTTATGGGAGCCCTAGCAGTGATGCACAATGGTTATGGGAGCCCTAGCAGTGATGAAGCCCAGCTGGGGGTGAAGTGATATTGGGGTTCACTTGATCTGAAAGGGGATCATGTGATGTACAGACGGTAGAATCGTTATGGGAGACCTAGCAGTGATGCACAACGGTAATGGGAGCCACGGCAGGGATGGAGCCCAGCTGGGGGTGAAGAGATATTGGGGTTCACTGATGTACAGACTGTAGAATGGTTATGGGAGCCCTGGGAGGGATGGAGGCCAGCTGGGGGTGAAGAGATATTGGGGTTCACTGACTGATGGACCATGGTTATGGGAGCCCTAGCAGTTATGGACAATGGTTATGGGAGCTCTGGCAGGGATGGAGGCCAGCTGGGGGTGAAGAGATATTGGGGTTCACTGACTGATGGACCATAGTTATGGGAGCCCTAGCAGGGATGGACAATGGTTATGGGAGCTCTGGCAGTGATGGAGGCCAGCTGGGGGTGAAGAGATATTGGGGTTCACTGACTGATGGACCATGGTTATGGGAGCCCTAGCAGGCATGGACAATGGTTATGGGAGCCCTGGCAGGGATGGACCATGGTTATGGGAGCTCTGGCAGGGATGGCCATGGTTATGGAAGCTCTGGCAGGGATGGCCATGGTTATGGAAGCTCTGGCAGGGATGGCCATGGTTATGGGAGTTCTGGCAGGGATGGCCATGGTTATGGGAGCTCTGGCAGGGATGGGTTATGGAAGCTCTGGCAGGGATGGACCATGGTTATGGGAGCTCTGGCAGGGATGGACCATGGTTATGGGAGCTCTGGGAGTGATGGACCATGGTTATGGGAGCTCTGGGAGTGATGGACCATGGTTATGGGAGCTCTGGGAGTGATGGACCATGTTTATGGGAGCTCTGGCAGGGATGGACCATGGTTATGGGAGCTCTGGGAGTGATGGACCATGGTTATGGGAGCTCTGGGAGTGATGGACCATGTTTATGGGAGCTCTGGCAGGGATGGACCATGGTTATGGGAGCTCTGGCAGGGATGGACCATGGTTATGGGAGCTCTGGCAAGGATGGACCATGGTTATGGGAGCTCTGGCAGGGATGGACCATGGTTATGGGAGCTCTGGGAGGGATGGACCATGGTTATGGGAGCTCTGGGAGGGATGGACCATGGTTATGGGAGCTCTGGGAGTGATGGACCATGGTTATGGGAGCTCTGGCAGGGATGGACCATGGTTATGGGAGCCCTGGCAGGGATGGACCATGGTTGTGGGAGCTCTGACATGGATGGGGGTGGAGTGATGGACACAGCAGTAGTTGCCTCCCTGGGGGTAAAATATTAGATGATACTGACCCTGAATGGCATCCCAGTCACGTGTCCCTGAGCCTCCCACGTGGTTCTGCTCCCATTACAGCCATTGCCCCGCCTTCTCAGTGTCAAGCACGTGGGCGGGACTATCAGGATACTTGGAACCTATAGATCCCGAGAATATGGGCGGGGCTGTGGGGCACCCCGCCTTCTTTGCGCGTGCCCGCCTACTAACACCTGATCCATCCCCAGGAAGGTTGGAACGTGGGGCTGCGGCATTTCTCTCCACCAATAGGAGTGCTCGGTGGGCGGGCCTTCGCTCTGTCTGAGACTCCAGACGCCCCGCCCCGTGCCTGGCTCCGCCCCCCGCGCCGTCTGACAGGATCGGGAGCGCGCATCCCAGACAGACACGGACTGACCGGAGTCCGGACACAGGTACTGACCGCACCGGGCGCCGAACTAGGCGAGTCCGGAGCCACCGGGGCCACCGCCACCACCGAGGGCCGACTCATACATGGCATGCGGGGACGGTGGCCTCGGCTGAGCTGTGAGGGAGAGTCTGCCTGGAGTGAGGGTTTGTGGGCTCTATGGGGATATTATACTGAGTGTATAGGCTGTGTGTTATACTGTGTGTGTGTTATACTGTGTGTGTGTTATACTGTGTGTGTGTTATACTGTGTGTGTGTTATACTGTGTGTGTGTGTTATACTGTGTGTGTGTTATACTGTGTGTGTGTTATACTGTGTGTGTGTGTGTGTTATACTCTGTGTATAGGGTGTGTGTGTGTTGCTGTGTGTGTATGTTATACTGTGTGTATAGGCTGTGTGTGTATGTTATACTGTGTGTATAGGCTGTGTGTGTGTATGTTATACTGTGTGTATAGGCTGTGTGTGTGTATGTTATACTGTGTGTGTATAGGCTGTGTGTGTGTATGTTATACTGTGTGTGTATAGGCTGTGTGTGTGTATGTTATACTGTGTGTGTATAGGCTGTGTGTGTGTATGTTATACTGTGTGTGTATAGGCTGTGTGTGTGTATGTTATACTGTGTGTATAGGCTGTGTGTGTATGTTATACTGTGTGTATAGGCTGTGTGTGTATGTTATACTGTGTGTATAGGCTGTGTGTGTATGTTATACTGTGTGTATAGGCTGTGTGTGTATGTTATACTGTGTGTATAGGCTGTGTGTGTATGTTATACTGTGTGTATAGGCTGTGTGTATGTTATACTGTGTGTATAGGCTGTGTGTGTATGTTATACTGTGTGTATAGGCTGTGTGTGTATGTTATACTGTGTGTATAGGCTGTGTGTGTGTATGTTATACTGTGTGTATAGGCTGTGTGTGTGTATGTTATACTGTGTGTATAGGCTGTGTGTGTGTATGTTATACTGTGTGTATAGGCTGTGTGTGTGTGTGTGTTATACTGTGTGTATGTTATACTGTGTGTGTGTGTGTGTATGTTATACTGTGTGTATAGGCTGTGTGTGTGTGTGTATGTTATACTGTGTGTGTGTGTGTATGTTATACTGTGTGTATAGGCTGTGTGTGTGTGTATAGGCTGTGTGTGTGTATGTTATACTGTGTTTGTATAGGCTGTGTATTATATTGTGTTATACTGTGTGTGTATTATAGTGTGTGTGTTATACTGTGTGTATAGGCTGTGTGTTATACTGTGTGTATAGGGTGTGTGTGTTATGCTGTGTGTATAGGCTGTGTGTATAGGCTGGCTGTGTGTTATACTGTGTGTATAGGCTGTGTATTATACTGTGTGTGTGTGTGTGTGATACTGTGTGTATTATGCTGTGTGTGTGATACTGTGTATAATAAACTGTGGGTATATATTATGTGGGTATATACTGTGTGTGTGTGTGTATAGGCTGTGTATTATACTGTGTGTGTGTGTGTGTGTTTTACTTTGTGTATAGGCTGTGTATTATACTGTGTGTGTATTATACTGTGGGTATATACTGTGTGTGTGTATTATGTGGGTATATAGTGTGTAGGCTGTGTATTATACTGTGTGTATTATCTGGTTATAGACTGTGTGTGTGTGTGTGATATCTGAGGGCTCTGTGTGTATTATACTGTGTGTGTGATACTGTGGATAATAAACTGTGTATATATTGTGTGTGTGTATTATGTGGGTATATACTGTGTGTATTATGTGGGTATATACTGTGTGTGTGTGTGTGTGTATTATGTGGTTATAGACACTGTTATACTGTGTGTATTATACTGTGTGTTTGGATATCTGAGGACTGTGTGTATTATATTGTGTGTTTGTGATATCTGAGGGCTGTGTGTGTACTGTTTATAGACTGTGTACTGTGTGTGTATTGTGTGTATTTTGTATAGACTGTGTGTGTGAGATATTTGAGAGTTGTGTGTACTGTTTATAGACCATGTATTGTGTGTGTGTGACATCCGAAGGCTGCGTATTGTGTGTATATATTGTATGTATAGACACTGTGTATGCATAATGTGTATGAGATAGCTGAGGGCAGTGTGTATGTTGTGTATACACTGTGTATTGTGTAACATCTGAGGGCTGTGTATTGAGTGTGTGTGTGTAGATACTGAGTGTATTGTATTGTGTGTGTAGATACTGAGTGTATTTTGTGTGTGTGTGTGTGTCTAGATACTTAGTTTGTTTTGTGTTTGTATACATTTGTATATGTAGTGCGTGTGTAAAACCTGAGGGATGTGTATATGTAGTGTGTGTGTGATATCTGTGGGTTGTGTAAAAGATATCTGAGGGCTGTATATATGTATGTAGTTAATGAATAATGCTTATTGCAGTATTTACACTTATTTTTTTATGTATTCGCACGCTTCGTAAATATTTTACTGTGAGATCAGAGAGTTGTGTAAGTGAGTTTTGAGGGCTGTGTATGTGTGAGTGAGATCTGGGGGTTGTGTATATTAAATATGACCTTTGATATTTTTTTATGTTTAATATAAAATGTATAATAAAAACGTTTTATAATTTGCGCTGTTCATAAATAATGCCGTATTGGTTAAATGGTTCATTTAGTTTATAGTGTTTAGTGTTGGTAAAGAATATAATCTAAATGAAGGTATCTTGGTAGTGTGGTTTGTAATCAGATGTGAGCGCGAGTTCATTCTAATTATACGTAATAACATTTGTATAGTTTATATGGACTTAATTTCTAAAGGTTTGCTTTTACACCATACATAGTAATTTGGGTTGATTTAACGTTTATTTTAGTGCAATAAGTATTTGTGATCTGTGTTTTTATATTTCTGATGTTTCTCTATAAACTCTGCTTTTAGGTCTGTATGTGCAAGAGAGTGAGACATCTGGCTAAATGAGGCCTGTGTGTTTGAGATCTAATGGCTGTGGATTTAATATCTGAGCATTGTATGTGTGATCCAGGCCTGTGTGTGAGACCCCTGGGGTTGTGTGTCAGAGCCCTGTATGTTGAAGGTGAATTGGATCTCAGTTTGGGGTGAAGGTTGAGGTGGTGGTTTTCAGTATATTTGTTTTTGGGGGTGAGGTAAATGTGGTTTCCATCCTGTGTGTGTGTGTGTGTGTGTGTGTGTATATAAATTGATTTAAGTTTGTTTTTGGGATTGTACATTTTGAAAGAACAATAAGAGGGGAAAAAAGTGTTATGTGAACATGTTTGTCAGTCTCTGTTGTGTGTTTCTTTTTGTCGTTTTTAGTTTTAAGCGTGATTGTAGTTCTATAGCAGCTGGGGATTTATCTTTCTTTTATCTACTTTACAATGTGGTTGTGAAAATTAATGGATATCTCCCCCACCCCAATACGTATTAAATGAGAGTATGGGGGGGGGAGAAAACTAACAATGTTCGCAACCACATTGTAAAGATAGATCCCCACCTGCAATAGAACTACAAGTACAGTCATGCCTTTTCTGCCTTCAAGCTGGCAAAGAATGATGAGATTTGTAGATATCGGAAAGCCAGGGGTATCCTATTGGTTACTTCTTGTTCTAAATATAAGCAATAAAGGTATAATATGTGTTAGTTTACAAGAGTATATAAAGGCACTCTCTCTGAGCACCATACCCACTACAGGAGTACCCAGGCACTGCCAGTAATCTGTTTATTGAACAGATTGACTCTTGCCGGTAATCTTTTCCAGGCTGAGTTCATGCTTGTGCATTAATATACCAACTCATACCAGGTTTAAGCACTATTTATTCACTGCTAACCGTCAGCCAATAAATACTGTTTAAAACTGGTTTGAGAGAGTATATTAACGCGGAAGTGTGAGCCTTCGCTTTATCAGTCTGGTTGGGCCGCAGGCGTCCAATATTCAAGGTAAGATTCATACCGTTTCAAAACCGTTTGACCGGTGCACTGTAGTGGTTATGGTGCCTATCATGTCTTTTTAAATGACTATATCCATCACCTGTGGGGTTGTCATATTTTCAGTTTGTTGTACCCATTTCTTGAGCTCACTTTTTGGCAACCTCACTTGGTAATGCATGCTTCACTGCCAAAGTCTTGTGGAATATCACATCATGCGAAAGGGATCTCACTTCATGCACCTTCCGGTGTAAGATCTTTCATTCAGCATTTTCAAAAAAACTTCGATAGTCATAGTACAGTTTTTTATTTTTTTATTTTTATTGGATATGTAGTTCCATTTTCATGTGATTTTATTGATAAGATAAAAAAAAAAAAAGAAAGAAATTTTGCACGTTAATAGCCTCTTTGGGTTGCTTCCAAGCTTTCGTTTACTTAATCAGTAGCTTCATTTGTTTGTTTTTTTTCCTTTCATGAATGAAGTTACCTTCTGCTGTTGAGAGAAAGGCAAAAAACAACAAATATTTATTTATTTTTTTCTCAAATAAATATAATTTGTAATAATTCCTCAAGTGAGTTATATTATACATATATGATATGTTAGGGCTTCAAAACAAATATAACGAATGTGCTATTATTTGTAGGAACAAGCTTTTTTTTTTTTTTTTTTTTTGAGGTGTTAATGTCAAAATCACACTTCTTTTGAGGAATGTATTAATATATGTACCATAGTGCTATATTTGTAGAAATGTTTGTACCAATGTTGGGTTCTGTTCCTTTAAATGTTGTATGGGTGATTTTCTTTCCCGAAAGAGTTATTGCAAATCGATTGTCTTCAATTAACTATTTTAGGATGTGGGGTATGTAGGTTTGGAGGAGATGTGTATATGTCTCACACTAGCTGGAATGGTATTCTGCAAGATCATTTAACCCTTCCAGTGCTATGGGTGTGCCCAAAGCATGCCATACATTGGGCACACAGAGGGTTACAGTCACTGCTACCACTCCGAATGCATTTTGTATTACTGTCCTTTAATTAAAGGGGCAGCATGGTAATCTGAGCGAGACAGGAACTGGCTGTGGGTATTTAAGTTTGGGGGATGGGGTGACTGACTGTTCAGGGAGGAGATAGGTAGGAGCTTATTTTTCTATCTAGGTTTTGTTCTGCTAAAGGTAGTGTGTGGAGCAGGTTGGATGGCGTCGATTGGGTAAGGGAGGGGCGAAGCTGGGTTAGCCTGTGTTTTTTATTTTGAAGTTTTTGAGGGAGGGGCTGCAAGGGATTAATCTTTGTCAGGTGGATTGGGTAAAGGATATTTGAAGCAATGTCTGTCTGTTTAGGTATCATGGAGAATGTTTGAGGTGAGGCAATAAGTGTGTTTATTATCAGGTGAGTTTGTAGGAGGGGACAAGGAATTTGATTAGGTTGTTGAGATATTGTGGGTAAGCTTCATTGATCACCTGGAGGAGATTGCAAGATATGGCAAGGAGATTTCTGTCTGTTAGGCCAGGTGTGGCAAAATGGCAGATTCACCCATCTCAGAACTACAACACCCATGATGCTTTGCCAGGGGTGTATGTATAGAGCAGCATAGGGTCTTCCATTTAAATCAGGAGGGTACATTTTTTTAAAGGGGAACGGGTTGATCTGCGTCTATGATGTCACAAGGAGACTGAGTTAGGAACTCTGAGGAATCACCCCTGTTACCCTTGTATTTTAGATTAACTCTACAATTGGAGAGCTGTATATTGCAATTAATTAACTGAACTGAGACTTTAGAACGGAAATTGTAGACTTTAGGCCAAACTATAAAAAAAAATATTCTACATGGGTATTTTCTAAATTTGTAGTTACTTTATCAGTTCTCTATGAACTCCTGCTTTGGTGATTAAACACATTGTGTACATGCAATTATAGTGTGTGGTGAAAACCTAGTACAAGAATCAGGGCAGGGCCTTTCAACTCTTCTGATCTCTCACCATCATTATCTGCCCAGTACCCCATTCACATGCCCTTTTTATTTCCAAATCTCCCCACCCCCTTCCTGTCCTCCTTCTCTACCCATTAATTAGTTTTTCCATCTGCCTCACCCAACTTGTTTCCCCCATACCTATCTTCCTTTCCTCCCCCCACTCCTCAGTAACCTCCTGAAGGGAGTTATTTGGCAGGGAGTTTATGCTGAGTCAATAGACCTTTAATTGGGTGGGTGTGAGGTATATTGGTTAATTCCAGAAGCCCAGCTACACCAGGCGGGGAGTCGTACTCTGGTCCTCTCTGTGGTTCTATATTTCATGAGGTACTACATGGAAAAACCTTGGCACGATGTACTAATGATAATAATGGCATTCGACTTAGAATAGGGAAAGCCATTTGTTGTGTGCAACACTATACTGATGATGATCAGCAGGTAGCCGTATAATAATATTTATATTAATTTATAATATTGGGCTCAGTAGTTGCATGGCAGAATCGACCAAGGATGGGCTATAACTGTGTAGGTTAGCGAGGGAGGTGTGGAATATCTAGACATCTTTCATTCCTTGATTCAAGTGGACTTCCTGTGGAGTGATCACTGCATTTTAGCAAATTGTACATCTGAGGCCTGGATGTGACAACCAGAGGCAGTTGGTATCAGTGTGTCTTTCAAGCAGGCTCAGCTACCATTTAATGAGCAGCTGTTACTATCTATAGAGCTTTTATATATATTTATACACATAAATGGACAAACAAACTGTACATTATGTGATCCGTGCCATCTATGTATTGTGTAAACCAGGGGCCTGACATTGTGTTTTGTGTCTTTCTTGTAGTCTTTGTGACTGATGCCATAAAAGGTCACCAAGGGTAGCGGCCTGCGTTGCTGTTGACTTGCCGAATCAGCCAGCACAGGGGAAGCCTGAAGCCCAGCTCGTTTGATGATTGGCAGCCTGTCTGTGTATCTTTACTGATCTTGTAATCAGAGGTCAGTGGTAAAGCTCTGAGAACGGCGGCCAGAAGGAAAGCATAATATAATGGAGTTTGTGTGGTCAATGCACTGTCTGGTGCTTGTTGGGGATTTTGTATTATCATTGTTTAGACCAGTGCCTTAAAAGTTGGCCTGTGTGTTCTTTAATCTTTCTGGTGATTTGGTGTACTGTTCGCATTGTCGCTGTTTCCACTACCCCATTCCATAACAACCTTAGCCCTTTTATAGCTACACCCTTTTCAAGGTTCGTTAATCCACTTGTTACCACTTCCTCAAATTGCGTGGTATTGTTCCAACATTCTCCCGCATTCCGTGTCTTTGTTGGGACTTAAAGGATTCTCCTGTAATGGGACTGTATAACCTCTGCTATGGAATTGGTTTTGTCCTGGAATTTCTTTGTGCTTGGCTCTGTACAGATCTATATTTGCATTATGGTTGACTTCATAAATTAGCTGGATTGTACAGTCTCTGCTTTTATTACAGCGGAATCTGGGCCACTTGCTCGGTAGGGACTATATCTAGGGCACCTTACCTTCTAATGCTTTGTGTCTCTCTGATACCGGTGACATTTTATATATTTTTTAAAGGGGGGGTGGGGGGTGGAGTGTCTGGATTCCCTTATGGGAAAGCCAAAGAAACCACTCAAATCTCTATGTTGGGTGTTATTGTGGAAAAAAAAATATTTTTATTGAGATGTACAGTCTGCTGGGGTCAACTGTATTGGAGGCGATCAGATCAGGACTTTCCAATATTAAGAGATTTTTTTTATTTTTTTTATTATGTACTGATTATTTGGGAAACTGTTACAGTCTCTATTTTTCACTCTCTTTCTAATTTGCTTTCAAAAGTAATTCTGCAGTGCTATACTTTTAGATTGATAGTTGTTTTAGTATTGTATAAAGCAGGGCTCCCAAGTTCCTCTCGCCATTGGCGAGTGAAAATTCCGCCATAGCAAGTATACATTCAGCACTGGTAAGTCTGTGGCAAGTAAATCCTAAGCCCTCTGCCCCCCATCCTCCAAAAAAAAAAAGTTATGAAAATCTTCCAAATGAAAGTAAAGTGTTGACTTCTGACAAAGTTTGGCTTCTGGGAAGTATAGTACTAGTATAGTATAAATACGATTATAGTAGTATAAAACGATATAACTACTTCTTTAACCCCTTAAGGACCAAACTTCTGGAATAAAAGGGAATCATGACATGTTATACATGTCATGTGTCCTTAAGGGGTTAAATAATCACAATTTTTAACACTCGTAGACAATGTTTCATTTTTCCAATCCCATTTTGGTACACACACTGTTTTTGTTGTAGTCTATAAAAAAAGAAGGAAGACTGCGCTGACCAAACTATTAGTTATTAAATGTTAGAAGTTACTTTGGCAGTTTTTACTGTTTTGAAGGGGGGAAATGACAGTCATTGTGTATCACACACTGATCGGGAAATCCTATTTGCAACATACATTTCAGCCAATACTGAAGCTAGTTACTACAGTGACTATAGCAAAATATATTTAGGGCCTCATTTATTGAGGTAACCCAAATTCTTGGTCAAAGCTGCACATTTAGAAGTGTTGCTATAGTGATTGTTTCCTATTGCCTAAAAATTTATCCAGATTTAACTTGATACAGAATTAGCAAAAATAAATTGGAGCCTCTGGGCCTGGTGGCATAGCAAATAAGCAGGTATCAGCTTTTCAAATTGAAGAAAAAGTTTATGCACATGCACAAAATTGTTTAGTGGCACATCAAAATATCTAGGAGTAGGTTTTCAAAGCATTTTTGTCCTTTTATTGTTCCCTTTGAGGCTAACTTGACCTGGCACTGAATTCCTCTGTCTATAAATATGTATAAAAAGTTCAATTTCTGCTTTATTTTATGACCCACATCCGAAAAGATACCATTATCATTTGTTAGCTTTATCTCATCTGGTAGAAAATCCATCATCTCCTTAAGTTTCTTCTCTTTTCTTTGATTTTATACTTGCATAAGTGCTATACTTGTTTATCGCTCTCTCCTTTTGGTACGTTGTTTTATTTTATTTCACATCTATAATCAATATTATTTTCAATGTCTACTGCAGCAAGGTAGGACACAAATATTGCACCCATGTGTGTACTCGTTGTAAAACAAATTTGTTACTTTCAGTATAAAAAATACCGTACTTTAATATTGACCGACTCGTGGATTATACTTCCAATTAGTCCGAATACTTTTCACAGTGCTGTAGAATGTTATATGAATAGAATGTTGGGCAGGCACATCAAAGCTGCTCTCACTTAGTTCTAAAATGCTTTTATGGGGTTTCACAGGTAGTTGTGTGTTTTTTTTGTTTTTTTTTTTAATTATATTTGAAGATGTTGGCGTACATTAATCAGTATTCACATATACCAGGGCTGGAAATTTTGACATGGGATGTGGTTTATTATTTTACGAACTTTAATATTAATCAGGCCTTAACCCCACTCCTGTGTGCGTCTCACCGCCTTGCAGGAAATCCATGTTT
The DNA here is from genome assembly GCF_036172605.1 of Pelobates fuscus. Lineage (NCBI taxonomy): Eukaryota > Metazoa > Chordata > Amphibia > Anura > Pelobatidae > Pelobates > Pelobates fuscus. Next base: position 293,254,578 of record NC_086322.1, read on the forward strand.
GCGGTTTATGTAGCATAGGACCCTGCGCCTCCGCTGCAGAGGTACTTTTACAAATGCTTAACCCCCCACGCCTCCTAAAATAAGATCATACAGAGGAAGCGGGCATTTTTTTTTTTTTTTTTGCCAACTTCCAGATCCAACATCCTCTTTACAGTTTGCATCGAGGTATTACGGTGCTAGCAGCAAAGAGTAAATTCACTGTGTTCCCCAATTTTGCCATTTGCTTGTTGCTGTTGAAATGCAAAAGTGGAACCTAACTATTAAATACACCATGATGGCTGGATAATCCTATCAGAATTATGAAAGCTGATGGAAATATTAAGAATCCAATCGTTTTGTTGTAGCCGGCACAGTTTTGCCTATTGCTAGTAGTTAATCACTTTTTACAGACGCACTTAAAGCACCAGAACTACTATAGTTTATTGTGTATATCGGTGTTATGAGTCTGGTTTTATATGTAGTATTTTCGTATGTCAAAAAAATTACCCCCAAAAAAACAGTGCTCTCATTGGCACGCGTAGCCCACCTCGTATTTAGCCGCATTGATAATATAATAATTACACTCATTATCAAATTTGAATTTGCTATATCTGACAATGATAGATTGATGAGTACTGGGTTAGCCAAGAGCTTTTGTCTCAATTGCACCCTTTTTACATAGATACGGTCTTCTATATAACCTTCATTGTCTTTACGGTAACGCTCTAAGCCACATAACCATATTTTGGGTGTTTCTTTAAACCAGGACAATTCACAGTAGCCATTTAGGTGAAATATTACTATTGGTGACCAATATTTCTTTATTATTTTGGTTTAGTGCTATCAGACAATTCAATCATTTTTTTATATTTTTTAAGCCCTACTGTAGTAAATGGAATGCTTTTATTTTTAGACTTTATCATGTTTTGACCAAAATGCAGTACCGGCCTTAACGCCATGCCCTAAACTATGTCTGAAGTGAGTGCTTTATCTTTGCAGATCTTTTGTGACCAAGCCAACTTTATTGCCCCATGATGGTCTGAGCATGCTTTTGCGCACTTTATACAGCCTTTCTCTGAAAAGGCCAAACAAACGCACCCTCATGCCTTCCTTCCAAAGTGCAGTACAATATGCAAGCACGGCACTTCAAAGTTAAATTAATTTGCATGGTATGCTCTGGCAGTGCCAGGACAGCTATGCATGTCTCCAAGTGGAATAAACTTGGCGTTTTCCACCCACTGCCTTGCTTAGATTTTAGAACCAACTCTGATAATCTCAACATTAAGAAGTGAACTATTTTTGTGCACTAAGTGATCCACTAATCAAGTAAATGTACCAACAAACACTTGAAATCACTTCTGTAGCCTGCAGCTAGTTGGGGTAATTCCTAAAAAGGATCGGGTTAAAAGAGATTGGGGGAGGAATCCTAACCTGTCTCCCAGCCAGTTTCTAAGCATTGTAGGAGAGCTGTTATAGGAAGGGGTGTGAAGCAGTATTTAGAGTGGGAGACAGACTTTCAGTTAGGGTCATTAATGTTGCTATGGAAGTGATTGGGTGTCTATTTTTGGACGAGGCTTATCTGGTTTGAGAAATTCTGCACTTTAGCTCCATTCTCTCATCTTATGAGGGTGTAACTTTGTCTAAAATTAGTGAAAATCTGTCTTTAAATCAGGGACGAGACAACCTCCTCAGCTCTATGTACAGCTTGACAGGAATCACAGCAAGAAACCACAGGGCCTTATTTACTAAACTGGCGTTCTTCATTACTGGCTTCAGTTATTGGGAGTTGACCAAGAAAATGCTAATGGTAAGCCAAGACCACTAAACTGGGGGGAAAAAAAGCTGGGTAGGAGAATTTCACAAGCCTCGTTGCAATTTTAGGACATTCTTGCAACTATATTTTGTCCTAAAATGTTCAAGTAGAATCTTCTCAATTCCCTGTTTTGTAATTAAACCACAGTACCAGAATTTGCCCAAAAATGAGAAATCCACGATGTGCCAGGAAAGCATACTCGTTTTCCTGGCACTAGAGTGCCCTGAGGGTGCCCCCACCCTCAGGGACCCCCTCCCGCCCGGCTCTGGAAAGGGGAAAAGGGGTAAAACGTACCTTTTTCCAGCGCTGGGCGGGGAGCTCTCCTCCTCCTCTCCGCCTCCTCTCTGCCCTGTCGGCTGAATGCGCACGCGCGGCAAGAGCTGCGCGCGCATTCAGCCGGTCGCATAGGAAAGCATTTACAATGCTTTCCTATGGACGCTTGCGTGCTCTCACTGTGATTTTCACAGTGAGAATCACGCAAGCGCCTCTAGCGGCTGTCAGTGAGACAGCCACTAGAGGATTAGGGGGAAGGCTTAACCAATTTATAAACATAGCAGTTTCTCTGAAACTGCTATGTTTATAAAAAAATGGGTTAACCTTAGCTGGACCTGGCACCCAGACCACTTCATTAAGCTGAAGTGGTCTGGGTGCCTAGAGTGGTCCTTTAAGAAGCATTCCCTTCTTTCACAGGGCCAGTTTGCACAAATATAATTTGAGAGAGGCTAGTTTTATCTCTCCATTGTCACGTTCTATTACAACACCGTGTCCTGCTGTGAAATTGGTGAATTAACTGCTGGTGGGGATGTTCTGTTACGGTCTATCTGATAATGATCCAAAGGTCTGTGGTTTTAGACCCCAGAGCACAATATCCTCTTTTACCTCCAATGTTGACACTTGTAACAAAAATGTCCACACATACAGTTATTTATTTATTTATTTATTTATTTTTTACTAAAGTGGAGAATTCACAAGGGGGATGCAAACATTAGGGCAAAAATAGTCAAAATGTAGCAATTCTCAAACATCAGTAACTTTTCAGCTAGTCTATTCTTGCCTAAATTTGTATTTCACTTGTCCGTTATTCACATTTCCCAGTTTAATCAATAAACCATGTGGGTTACAATTCTGTGTAATAGGATGGCGCTAAATATAACTGAATTTCAAATAATTTTCTGTGCTGTTATTTAGGGCTCTATTTTGCAAATAGATTACACATGCGGGGGGGGGGGGGGTACCATCACCACTACCGCTTGCTGCTAGGAATTCCCTGACACCTCCCCATCAAGAAATCTATTTTTTTAAATCAGGGGAGTGGTTTCAGGGCTGATGCCATTCAGCACCCCAGTCTCTAGTTACAGCTCGGCTTTGTTAGCTTACATTTTGCCTTTTGTGTTTAAGTTTGCTACAATTTGAAGTTTAGTGAATACATCTCTTTGAATTGATATATCTGGTTTATGAGTATATCAGATTTATGTTAAGGTCACTCTTGTACACGGCCTATTGTGAGTGCATTGCTGTTTAAACATGGTTAGATCAAGACCCATGTCTCTCCCATTTCCTTTCATTGCAGGTCATAAATGGAATTTGTACATTTTCTTCATCTCTTGAATTCTTTAAAACATACATTTTTCATCATTTTTTAGGGGCTTTTGAGACCTTCCTCCAGGTGATTGACATCATGTCAGTGTTCTGCCTGAATCCCAATTATTGCCTCAACTTCTAAAGAACAACCTAAACCTTTCACTTGGTAAGTGATCATTATGTTTTGTTAGATTAAACATATCCCTGCTGTGTTTTTTATTTTTTGATGTAAATCTATTTTATCTTTACGTTTCACCGGTATGCAGAAAACCAGTTGAAAAACACAATAAATATCAGAATTTATGAATAAATGTAAGACAGGAAGATGGGGAGAACAATGGGCTCTAAAGTATTTTAGATTAGTCAGTTATACCTTAATTGAATTGGCAACTGATTCATTTTTGCCACTATTACCCCTTTTGTGGTACTCATTTGACTGCCCTTAGAAGTATACAGCTGGGGGCCCTGGCCAGATCAGACTTGTGACTTGAGACATATTCTGTAATATTGATATTATCTTGTATAAATACATTCCCAGGATTTCAAAACGTCTCCTGCCAAAATGTTCCCCTTTCTTTGCAGTGTTGACGAGAATAAAACTGAGCGGCATGTTGTCTCGCTACCCTCCAGCTGTAGACTTGCTAACCCCGCTGCATTGTGGAGCTTTGTGAGGCCTTTGCTCTGACTGAACAGCAGAAGAGCACAGGCCTATAATATGCCTTCTGTTGACATGCTAGTACATAGTGCATGTGGGGTCATAGGGGTGGGTACAGGGCTAGGGGGCAGGTTTAGAAGAATGGGTGGAATACATCTGAAGAACTCTCAAGTAAAACCGTACTCTTACCACAAAAATAACAGGGTTTATTTACTAACCAGGCAGTTTTTATTTATCATAAAATTTGGAGTTACCTTCTTAGTCCTCTACAAGTAAGCCTCAGAGTATTTGCCTGACTCTAGATTGAGGAAAATGATTGACTCAATGAATTTCTATACACCCAGCCCGTCTCCCGCATCCTGTCACTTATCTGCAACAGAGGCCTAGCGTTCCAGCACAGATAACAGGGAATGCTGGGTCCGGACTGGCGTATGTAGGATGTCTAGTATATTTTGTATATCAGCACATCTAAACATTTGCTAGCCATCCAGCTTCCATAATGTCTAGATTCAATTATCTGAATATTAAAACAGAGCTGTTCTGGCCATTATACAGCGAGGCGAGGCTGTGTATTGGGCCATCCTTATCTCGGGAGAAATATGGCTTCTCTTGCTCAAGAAGACCAAAGAATGAAGTGCAGATGTTATGGGATCTGGGTATGTTGTCAAACTGTTCTTGAGCAGCTTGGAAAGTTACTCTGGGAGGGTGCCAGGGCACTCCTCTGCGTTCTGTAATGGTTGTGGTACTTGGAGTGTTCCTTTAATTGTTGTGAGTTTTAAAGGATCACTATAGGGTCAGGAACACAAACATGTATTCCTGACCTTATAGTGTTAAAGCCACCATCTAGCCCCCCTGGGCCCCTCATGCCTCCATAAATATAGCAACATCTTACTGTATTCAAGCCTGAGGCTTAAGCTCTGCATGCTGTTTGTCTCAGAAAAACAAGCTGTCTGCTGACATCATCAGAAGATGTGGCCTGATCCAATCACAATGCTTCCCCATAGGATTGGCTGAGACTGACAAGGAGTCAGATCAGGGGCAGTGCCAGCAAGATTCAAACACAGCCCTGACCAATCAGCATCTCCTCATAGAGATACATTGAATCAATGAATCTCTGAGGAAAGTTCAGTATCTGCATGCAGAGGGAGGAAACACTGAATGTTTGGATGCATTTTAGGCAGCCATGGATCTCTAACAGCCATCTGAGGCATGGCCAGTGAAGTTATCACTAGGCTGTAATGTAAACACTGCATTTTCTCAGAAAAGATAGTGTTTACAGCACAGAGCCTGAAGGTAATGATTCTACTCACCAGAACAAATTCAATAAGCTGTAGTTGTTCTGGTGACTATAGTGTCCAAATTGTCAAATCTATGCTAAAATACTAAGCTGTGACAAAATATAGCATTTTCTCTCTCTTTTTTTTTTAATTCAAAAGTTCCATGTACAATGCAGTGTCACAGTTTGTAAATATTGTGATTGATCACTTGGGAAAACACCTTATTTATGGGAATGTTGGCCATCCAGCAAACTCCCAATCCTTTTTACTATTTTGTTTACTTTATGATGTAATTTGGGTGCTTTTTACAAACCCGATTTCTGCCTCCTGCGTGGTTTGTATGTGGTCTTTTCTGTGTACGATATGCCACGTCTACATTAATTATATCTTTGTCTCATGTTCACACTGTCTGTAAAACATTTTTCCACGACTGTCTCACATGCCTGCTTGTGGCTTCCTACACTGATAACGTCACATATTTGTAGGCAGCTCCCATAAGGTGTGAAAGCCACACAACATCTGTGTGTCCTGTGTGTCTCTCCGCTTTGGACAAGGTGATCTCTGAGTGGGCTGTCCCCTCCTTCTCTTCTACTTATCTTTATTTTCTATGTTATGTAAAACCTATATTAGCAAATTAAGGCATGGCTTTTAAAAGAAGCACATACACATAAATGAAAGAACAGAACATCCATTGCAGGGAATTCTATAGCTTCTAATACCAGGTTTGTCCTTTTCCCTAGATGGTGTCCTAAACCCACAGAATTCTCTAGTTCAGTCATGGTCTAGAAACAAACGAGAATGGTTAATGCCCTGCTTCATACTGTATACAGATTTTAGCACTGGTGCCTCCTCTGGTGACAGAGATAGATACATGTTATTTAGTAAACCAGGGGCTGCCAAGATTTTAAAGGGACAGGATAGCAGAGCTGGACATATGTTCTATCTCGACTATTTTCTTGCTCAGGTCGTTTTTGCCTAAAATTTGCAGTTCCTTTGTTGATATTTCACTTTTCTCGGTTTAGTTGATAAGTGTGCCGTGTGCGTGGACCAAAGATGGGACAGAGGTTTTGCTGGATATCTCTATCAGTCCTGCATAAAGCGTAGCAGAGCATGTGTCCAGGATGGCTTTGTATATTGGCCATTACAGGAGGAAGTTCTTCTAGTAAAACCTTGCTGTAAGCACAACCTGTTCACTAAATGCTGACTTCGATTGAGTTGATGACCGATTTGCCACATATAGTCTAAAAGATCTATATTGTAAAAGAATGTAAAATCAAATAGGATGGATCATTTATTATTTTTTCTTTTTTTCAAAATGGTCTTTGTTTTAAAAGTCCATTATCTCCACAATACAGTTTCTTTTTTTGGTTTATTGATTAAGCCAGAGACACTCTTTTTTTTTTTTTTTTTTTTTTTTTTTTTAATTTTTTAATTTTTTCTTTGTTTTAGCCCCGTCTCTACCCCTGTAGTTTTTAACCTTATTTAAAATGAATCCAACTTATCTAGATGGCATTAGCATTGGTGACCTATCCATCAGTAGGAACACAAGCACAGTGACTCATTCTTCAGTTTTTATAGAACAAAATAAATTCAGCAAATCCTTCGTTAGACTTCCCAGTGTTGCACAGATCACACTGGCACTTGAAGCTATAGGATCATATTCATTGTGGGCCTGTTCCTGACAAATCTAATAGTATGCCTGTTGTAGCCCAATGGCCCCTAGAATAATGCTACAGTGATCACTACGTAGCCTGTGATCACTTCGTTCGTGTTTTCAGTGGTTTTTCTCTTGTCTTTTTTCGCACCTTTAATTGTGGTCAACAGACAGATTAACTTTTTCCTGATGCTTCCCAGCAGGAGTCCTGTTACGTTTGCCCATTCAGGGTCTAACAGGTCATACAGTTATGGTGGGAGTGCTGGAATACCTGCTTGGGGGAGTTGTTGGTCTGCTTTGTAGTTTGGGTTTATTGGTGTCTAGCAATTCAGCACTTTCTGACGGCTTCAATTAAAGAGGAACGGTCACATAGGAAATAAATCCCATGATGCCGTGCCCTTGAAATCTAAATGTGCGTGCAAAGCATTATGGAGAGTTGATGTATGCAGTCAAAACTGTTAATCTTGCGCTCAGAGATAAGGGAATTTTATAATCTTTTTTTTTTTTTTTTTTTTTTTTTCATACCTATGACTGGTAAATGTAACGAGCCGTCACCAAGATAACAGTTCCTCTTTCGGGGTGTTTGGTTGTGGCTTACTTAGCAGAATTGGAGGTACATAATGTCTGAGGGTATTTTGTCGTCATTGAACAGATTCCGTTAGGACCCCAGGGGATTCCGCTAGGACCCCAGGGGATGCAAAATGTATGACCAATGTTTACCATTCTCTAATATGGAGATCATCTTCTGTTCCAACTGAGATTAAAAGTTGTTTTGGGTAGTTTTTGTTTGTTTTTTTCTGTAAAAAAAAACAACTACTTTTTAATTTAAGGATCTGTATAAAATATGGTGCCATTTAAATAGCTAAATATTTACCATACAACAGGGTTGTCCAATCTTCATGTTCAGCCACCTTAAAGACTACAATCCTAATAAGACTCTGCAAGTTGTTTGCTCTTTTTAATGTGCTGGGATACTGCTAATCTCTCTTACCCCCCCTCCTGTCTCTCCCCCCCCTCCTGTCTTCCCCCCCCCCCTGTCTTTCCCCCCCCCCCTCCTGTCTTTCCCCCCCCCTCCTGTCTCTCCCCCCCCCCTCCTGTCTCTCCCCCCCCTCCTGTCTCTCCCCCCCCCCTCCTGTCTCTCCCCCCCCCTCCTGTCTCTCCCCCCCCCCCTCCTGTCTCTCCCCCCCCCTCCTGTCTCTCCCCCCCCCTCCTGTCTCTCCCCCCCCTCCTGTCTCTCCCCCTCCCCTCCTGTCTCTCCCCCCCCCCTCCGGTCTCTTTCCCCCCCTCCGGTCTCTTTCCCCCCCTCCGGTCTCTTTCCCCCCCTCCGGTCTCTTTCCCCCCCCCCCTCCGGTCTCTTTCCCCCCCCCCCTCCGGTCTCTTTCCCCACCCTCCGGTCTCTTTCCCCACCCTCCGGTCTCTTTCCCCACCCTCCGGTCTCTTTCCCCACCCTCCGGTCTCTTTCCCCACCCTCCGGTCTCTTTCCCCACCCTCCGGTCTCTTTTCCCCACCCTCCGGTCTCTTTTCCCCACCCTCCGGTCTCTTTTCCCCACCCTCCGGTCTCTTTTCCCCACCCTCCGGTCTCTTTTCCCCACCCTCCGGTCTCTTTTCCCCACCCTCCGGTCTCTTTTCCCCCCCTCCGGTCTCTTTTCCCCCCCTCCGGTCTCTTCCCCCCCCCTCCGGTCTCTTCCCCCCCCCCTCCGGTCTCTTTCCTCCCCCTCTTTCTTTCCCTCTTTCTTTCCCTCTTTCTTTCCCTCTTTCTTTCCCTCTTTCTTTCCCTCTTTCTTTCTTTCCCTCTTTCTTTCTTTCCCTCTTTCTTTCTTTCCCTCTTTCTTTCTTTCCCTCTTTCTTTCTTTCCCTCTTTCTTTCTTTCCCCTCTCTTTCTTTCCCCTCTCTTTCTTTCCCCTCTCTTTCTTTCCCCTCTCTTTCTTTCCCCTCTCTTTCTTTCCCCTCTCTTTCTTTCCCCTCTCTTTCTTTCCCCTCTCTTTCTTTCCCCTCTCTTTCTTTCCCCTCTCTTTCTTTCCCCTCTCTTTCTTTCCCCTCTCTTTCTTTCCCCTCTCTTTCTTTCCCCTCTCTTTCTTTCCCCTCTCTTTCTTTCCCCTCTTTCTTTCTCCCCTCTTTCTTTCCCCTCTCTTTCTTTCCCCTCTCTTTCTTTCCCCTCTCTTTCTTTCCCCTCTCTTTCTTTCCCCTCTCTTTCTTTCCCCTCTCTTTCTTTCCCCTCTCTTTCTTTCCCCTCTCTTTCTTTCCCCTCTCTTTCTTTCCCCTCTCTTTCTTTCCCCTCTCTTTCTTTCCCCTCTCTTTCTTTCCCCTCTCTTTCTTTCCCCTCTCTTTCTTTCCCCTCTCTTTCTTTCCCCTCTCTTTCTTTCCCCTCTCTTTCTTTCCCCTCTCTTTCTTTCCCCTCTCTTTCTTTCCCCTCTCTTTCTTTCCCCTCTCTTTCTTTCCCCTCTCTTTCTTTCCCCTCTCTTTCTTTCCCCTCTCTTTCTTTCCCCTCTCTTTCTTTCCCCTCTCTTTCTTTCCCCTCTCTTTCTTTCCCCTCTCTTTCTTTCCCCTCTCTTTCTTTCCCCTCTCTTTCTTTCCCCTCTCTTTCTTTCCCCTCTCTTTCTTTCCCCTCTCTTTCTTTCCCCTCTCTTTCTTTCCCCTCTCTTTCTTTCCCCTCTCTTTCTTTCCCCTCTCTTTCTTTCCCCTCTCTTTCTTTCCCCTCTCTTTCTTTCCCCTCTCTTTCTTTCCCCTCTCTTTCTTTCCCCTCTCTTTCTTTCCCCTCTCTTTCTTTCCCCTCTCTTTCTTTCCCCTCTCTTTCTTTCCCCTCTCTTTCTTTCCCCTCTCTTTCTTTCCCCTCTCTTTCTTTCCCCTCTCTTTCTTTCCCCTCTCTTTCTTTCCCCTCTCTTTCTTTCCCCTCTCTTTTCTTTCCCCTCTCTTTCCCTCTTTCTTTCCCCTCTCTTTCTTTCCCCTCTCTTTCTTTCCCCTCTCTTTCTTTCCCCTCTCTTTCTTTCCCCTCTCTTTCTTTCCCCTCTCTTTCTTTCCCCTCTCTTTCTTTCCCCTCTCTTTCTTTCCCCTCTCTTTCTTTCCCCTCTCTTTCTTTCCCCTCTCTTTCTTTCCCCTCTCTTTCTTTCCCCTCTCTTTCTTTCCCCTCTCTTTCTTTCCCCTCTCTTTCTTTCCCCTCTCTTTCTTTCCCCTCTCTTTCTTTCCCCTCTCTTTCTTTCCCCTCTCTTTCCCTCTTTCTTTCCCCTCTCTTTCTTTCCCTCTTTCTTTCCCCCCTCTTTCTTTCCCCCCTCTTTCTTTCCCCCCTCTTTCTTTCCCCTCTCTTTCTTTCCCCTCTCTTTCTTTCCCCTCTCTTTCTTTCCCCTCTCTTTCTTTCCCCTCTCTTTCTTTCCCCTCTCTTTCTTTCCCCTCTCTTTCTTTCCCCTCTCTTTCTTTCCCCTCTCTTTCTTTCCCCTCTCTTTCTTTCCCCTCTCTTTCTTTCCCCTCTCTTTCTTTCCCCTCTCTTTCTTTCCCCTCTCTTTCTTTCCCCTCTCTTTCTTTCCCCTCTCTTTCTTTCCCCTCTCTTTCTTTCCCCTCTCTTTTCTTTCCCTCTTTCTTTCCCCTCTCTTTTCTTTCCCTCTTTCTTTCCCCTCTCTTTTCTTTCCCTCTTTCTTTCCCCTCTCTTTTCTTTCCCTCTTTCTTTCCCCTCTCTTTTCTTTCCCCTCTCTTTCCCTCTTTCTTTCCCCTCTCTTTCCCTCTTTCTTTCCCCTCTCTTTCCCTCTTTCTTTCCCCTCTCTTTCCCTCTTTCTTTCCCCTCTCTTTCCCTCTTTCTTTCCCCTCTCTTTCCCTCTTTCTTTCCCCTCTCTTTCCCTCTTTCTTCCCCCTCTCTTTCCCTCTTTCTTCCCCCTCTCTTTCCCTCTTTCTTCCCCCTCTCTTTCCCTCTTTCTTCCCCCTCTCTTTCCCTCTTTCTTCCCCCTCTCTTTCCCTCTTTCTTCCCCCTCTCTTTCCCCCTCTCTTTCCCCCTCTCTTTCCCTCTTTCTTCCCCCTCTCTTTCTTTCCCTCTTTCTTCCCCCTCTCTTTCTTTCCCTCTTTCTTCCCCCTCTTTCCCTCTCGCTTTCTTCCCCCTCTTTCCCTCTCGCTTTCTTCCCCCTCTTTCCCTCTCGCTTTCTCTCTCGCTTTCTTCCCTCTCGCTTTCTCTCTCGCTTTCTTCCCCCTCGCTTTCTCTCTCGCTTTCTTCCCCCTCGCTTTCTCTCTTTCCCCTCTTTTTTTTTCTTCCTTTCTTCTTTGCATGCTGTCTTTCTCCCCTACCACTTCACTCTCCAATTCCCCCTCCTTTTTCTTCTGTTGCACTGTTTTTCTCCCTCCTTTTTTTTTCTCTTCGTTTCTTCTCCTCTATCCTCTTACTCTAATTTTCTTCTCTTGCCCCTTTCTCCTTCTATTCCCTCTCCTTCCTTCATCTTATCCCTCTGTTTTTTTCCTCCTTTTTCTTGCACTCTCTACTCTCTCTCTCTATTCTCCACTTCCCCCTCTCCTTCTATTGCTCTCTCAGGAATTGCCATTAATCTCCTGGGATTTTTTTTTAAACCACCCATACTAAGCACCATTAGGGTGTGGGAAGGAGGGGCATAGGTGGGGGTAGTTTCCCCCTTTGATGCTGTGCTTTGAGGAATGCAGTTCAGAAGTGGGTTCCTGACTCTAAAATATTGTTTGATGTTCAAAAGAAAGGATATCTGAGTAAGAAGGGTCAGTATTCCTCCTTCAACCAAAACCAAAACAAAGCAGGGGTCCTCAAATATATAAAAATAAAAGCAAGGAGGTTAAGGGTTCTAACACACAAATCCCTTGCAGTGAGTTCCTTGGTTTCAGAGTAGTTTTATTTAGAACTAAGAACATAGTTGGGGGATAGATTTGTGCTCTCTGTAACTTAGACATTTGCAGTGCAGGTGTGCAGACAGAATGTATTTTTAGGGGCACTATTTTTTTTTGTTGAAATTATGGAATAACGTAAAATGAGACGTTGGTTTCCCCACACCGGGATTTCCTTTTATTAACATTTGTTTCTTTATTTTTTGGGCCATTATTAAAAAAACCAAAAAAAAAAAAAAAACTTGGAGGTATGATGTTAGACTTTGCCAAAAGGAACCTAGAACCTGCTGCTAAATTCTACCCCAAACACTTTACTGTCTGCTTGTTTTGTATGGTTATTGTTGAAATTAATTCCATTGCTTTTGGTCTACCTCTCTCCTTGCAGCATTTTGTGAGGACGACAAACCAAAGACATCCACAAATGAATAACCGCAAAGAAGACATGGAAATCCCGTCCCACTACCGACACCTCCTGCAGGAATTAAACGAGCAGAGGCAGCACGGGATCCTATGTGACGTGTGCATCGTGGTGGAGGGTAAAATATTCAAGGCGCACAAAAATGTCCTCCTTGGCAGCAGCCGGTACTTCAAGACCCTCTACTGCCAGGTACAGAAATCGTCCGACCAAACCACCGTCACGCAGCTGGACATAGTCACGGCCCAAGGCTTCAAGGCAATCATCGACTTTATGTATTCTGCCCATCTTGCACTGACCAGTAAGAATGTCATTGAGGTAATGTCTGCGGCCAGCTACCTTCAAATGACCGACATCGTCCAGGCCTGCCACAGCTTTATCAAGGCTGCTCTGGAAATCAGCATTAAGTCTGAGACTTCAGACGAACTTGCAGACTATGAAATGGGAGCCCCGTCCAGCAGTGCTGAGGCTCTCCTCTCTGCTGTGGTGGCTGGGCGCAGCATCTCTCCTTGGCTTGCCAGGAGGACGAGTCCTGCCAATTCTTCAGGTGACTCTGCCATTGCCAGTTGTCATGAGGGGGGTAGTAGTTATGGCAAAGAGGACACAGAGCAGAAGGGGGACAGCCAAGATGAAGTGTCCTCAATTTGGGCGGGCGATGTGTGCTATGGATCAATGCGCATCAAAGAGGAGCAGGACTCCCCATCTCATTACATGGGAGGCGCCAAGGGTGACCCCGGCTCTTCGTATGCAGAGCAGGGTGAGGCCTGGTCGCACTCAGGGAGAAGGAAGAACAGAAAGAACAAAGAGACTGTTAGGCATATCACTCAACAGATGGTGGAAAGCTGCAGGACAGGCTCACCGGAACCAGCCTATATATCAAGTACGCAGTGGCAGTACAGCACCCAGGACAACTCCGGTAAGTCATTTTACAGTCTATTATCTCCTCCTCTATATCTTCTAGAATGCTTATAGTTGCTTCTGCAGGGTGTGAGCACATAAAGGGTATATTGATGTGTTTTATTGCTGCTCCCATCCATATACAGCTAGGTGTGGTGTCTGTGTGTGCTGTACCAGTCTTTATAAACCATGTGCCTGTGCCAGTGTCTGTTCCATATCAAACCGGATATGCTGGTGTAGGATATTCTGATCCAGATTGCTTGAAGCTCGGTGTGGTGCCTGTCTTGGTGCTGCCCTGGTCTGTATAAAGCTAGGTGTGGTGCCTGTCATGGTGCTGCCTGGTTTGTATAATGCTAGGTGTGGTGCCTGTCTTGGTGATGCCTGGTTTGTATAACGCTAGGTGTGGTGCCTGTCTTGGTGATGCCTGGTTTGTATAATGCTAGGTGTGGTGCCTGTCTTGGTGATGCCTGGTTTGTATAACGCTAGGTGTGGTGCCTGTCTTGGTGATGCCTGGTTTGTATAATGCTAGGTGTGGTGCCTGTCTTGGTATTGCCTTGGTCTGTATAAAGCGGAGTCTGTCACCTGTTCTTACCGTCTCTCCATTTCCCCATAGTGTGCGTTGGGTCATAATGACCTTGCTGATCACTGGCCTGACTGTTTCCATGGAGATTCAGAAGCTTCTCCTGGATTGTTCAGCCATTAAGAGTAATATGGGCAGAGCTAGTTAGGAAACATCTTCCCCAGGATCTCGTTAAGATAAAGCATTAAAATCCTTGGATTATGCCGTTATCCAGGGCTGCGCAGGGTTTAGTGGGTGTGCAGGATGCCTGGAGTTGGTCGTCTGAGGTCACTACACAGATCCATCTAAATACTCCCCCCTTCTGCTAATTATCTTCCAACTTACTGGAGAGTAAACCAGCCCTGTGTCCTGAGCCTGATCTGTCCCCAATTACCGTTCCTGTCTCCCCAGCTTGCTAATCTCCCACCTGCCAGCAATTCTCGCTGCTGTGCAGTGGGTGCTAGAAACACTAATATTTTATAGTGGGTGTAAACAGATGAACCTTTAAATCCTCAAACTGGTTATTTTACAGCAAAGAAATACATTCTCAAACTGTTGATATAATCTCTCCCATGATGCTTTGCCAGCCCAAGGCACAGGTTTACATTAAATTCATTCTGTCCTCCTGCCTCACTCCATGGTAGATTATCATGTGATATTTAGATTTGATAAGTGTCATTTCCTGACTTCAAACATCACTTCCCAAGTGCTTATTTCACAGCTGAACTTGTTAAAGAGGAACTAACTTGCTTTATATGAAAATGTGTGTGTGTGTGTGTGTGTGTGTACGTACAATAGGATACGTAATGGTGAACTGTGTATAATGGGGAAAATGTCGCTGAAGAAGTTATAAATATTTAATGTTTCCATAACACCGCAATGGTATTATTTAGTGTTGGTTTAGGGTTAGTAGGAAGGCTTATACCAGCACTTGGCTATACATGTCCAAGTGTTGCAGTAATTAAAATGACAGCGGTACAGCTCAGGAGTGCAACTTCCACTAAAACCCGAGATTGCATTATTACCCTTTCACTGCAAGGTATAACTGACCTCACTATCCACGCAGTCCAGTATTCTAAAACATGATCTGCCTATTGACCCCTATTCTAAAGGGAATACATAAAGGGTCTGTAAACATTGCTTGCAGAGGGGCCACATGTATAGAGATTTACGCAACACCCCACATTCGAAAACCTGCTCGGAGTAAACTGACACGGTACAGGCCAAGAGCCCACCTAGTGGCACTGAACCGTGCAAGGAAACTGTGCAAAGTGGGTGAGGATACATGTCACAGCACACACAGCTACAATAAAACAAATTCTGAAACATAATCTGCAAATGTGGTATACGTACCACAAAGGATGCTACATTGGTGAAACCCACTAAAGTGACATTTTAGGATTACTAAACGACCTTCTGATAATGTGCTATCAGAATAAAGCTCATACAGAGTCTTTAATGCAAATCAGCTTTTCCTGTGATCCTCTTGTACAACCGTTGTCATTGCACTTTCTTTGCAAACTTTATATAATCGATTTCACCAATGGAGACCCTGGTGGGGTTAAAGAGGCATTGAACAGTTGTGCTGAACAGTCTATGGTATGCACAAATGCATTGGTTTGTAGGTTTGCAGGAGTTAACCTTTCGAGTGCCAGAGGCAATTCAAGGATTTAAATCCAATTATTATTTTAATGGGAGGATGATATCCTTGGAGATAACACCAGCACTGCCTGTGGGCCACTGAGATTTTTTTTTTTTTATAGAGAAGAGGAAGGAAACAGAAATATAGATCATGTTTGATATTGTCTACTCTGTAGAAAGACTAGATGTTACTGGCATTGGATGGGCCCACGAAAAGGCAGCAGATGAATAGGGTGCACTACTTCTATGATTAGAGTCGTCTATCTGTGTTTCTTAATGTCTATACCTATAATGAGAAAATAAACTTGCCTTAAAGGAACAATATAGTGTTGGGAAAACAAACCTATATTTTTAACGCTGTCCTGTTGCCTATCTAGATGTCACACCCCCAAGTGTGAGACTACGAAAGGTATTATTTACCTCTAAGCCCTCGCCACGCTGCTCTCCTCCACCTCTTTGGTGGAGCTTATTAGTGCTGAGGATCTTAGCCAATCCAATGCTGCCACAAGCATTGGGAGGATGGTGCGTGGCAAAACGCTGCGCCAATCAAATGCTGCTCTAGGAAACGGCATTAGAACTGGAACAGAAGTTTTTTAAATTAATATAACATAGTTTTAGTTATGGAAGAGGAAGAATTTCTTGTGTATGTCAAGAAGTCTAGCACCCGAGGCATGATAAACCTGAAATGTAAACATTGCCGTTCTGAAAGAGGTTTGGCACTACACCCGGACCACGTCATATTGTCCCATATTTATTGAATACATTATATCTTACAAAGGCACATGATGTATTCAATATAGAGATTTTAAGATGTACTCCCCTCCTGCGTTGCCATCTTCAGAGCTTTGTGCGTGTTTCTCTCTGTCCGTCGTCCGCTCTTCCTCCTTTTTGCTCTGATTTACCAAGCTTGGGGACGTCTGACATGCTGACATCTCATACTGATACTGACATGCTGACATCTCAATGCAGAAGGACCGCCTGTGGGAAGGTCTTTTCTGCTCTCCCTTGTCAATCAAATCGTCGGCATAGAATCTGTGCCAAAGATTTGTGACTGAGAAAGACCTTCTTCTGTATAGTTGAAATTTCATTATTATTATTATTGCCATTTATATAGCGCCAACAGATTCCGTAGCGCTTATTTCATGCTCTTTCGAAAGATCATAGGTAGTTTGTGGCACGACCGTACCTTTTTAAGGCCATGTTAGAAGAATTCTTCAACGCCGCTATAGGAAAGCTTGAATATTCCATTTTACAGTTTGCAGTTATGGGGTTTATTCACATAACCCCACACCACAGAGTGACCTTGCTTTACAGTTTGAAGGTTGGCCAACACTAGATGCAACTAACATCCTTAAGATTCGTGTCTGCGTGAGAGATGTCACCGGCCAGAGGTCACATGGATGGTTCGATGGGGAGCCTGCATGGGATGTGCACATGAATTGGCTAGTGACACAGCATGGGATGTGCCCTTGAATTGGCTATTGACACGGCTTGTTTAAAAGAGGTAGAGAAAGTGCTTACACAAAGAATAGTATTAAAACATCTACCAGAGCAGTTACATTTTGTACTGGGACCCTCCTATTCCTAGCTAGAACACACAGTATACAGCAGTAGCAGCAACAGAGGTGATCTGTCAATACCTCTCAGGATTATGGTGGTAGGGGCTGTACCTACTTTATAACTCTCAGGATTATGGTGTCAGGATCTGTACCTACTATATAACTCACAGGATCAGGCTGCTAGGGCTCGCCTGTAAATCCCTACAGTAGAAGACTACCCACCTGTATATAACTCCCAGGAATGTTGGGGTCTTTGCCCATCTCAGTATAATATTTCTCCATGCTATGTATACAGACAGCATGATGTGCTATAGACTCTCTATGTATATTTAAGCTAGTTTGAGCAGGGTCCTCCTCAACCTATTGTTACTATAACATGTTGTAATTGTTTAATTTATTGTTAAATTTCCCCCTTTTTATATTGCAAAATGCTGCGGAATAAATTGGCGCTTTATAAATACCAATAATAATAATATTGGATACAGACAGGGTGTAATGTGCAGATACTGCGTGATATGCTGCAGCTGTTGCCATGCAATATGTACAGACATGACTCGATGTTCTGCAGGCTGTCTCCATGCCATGTGTGCAGACAGTACGGGATGTCACAGACTGTATCCATGCTATGTATACAGATAGTGTGCCATGCTGCAGGCTGTCCTCATGCTGTGTGTACGGACCATGCAATCTGCTGCAGACTGTGTGTATAGGACAGTGTGATGTGCTGCAGACTTTCTCCATTCTGTGTAAATAGGCATGGTGCGATGTGCTGCAGACTTTCCATACCTTATGCACAGAAAGCATGCTGCAAACATTGTCTGTTATGTATACAGACAGCGTGATGTGCTGCAGGTATCTATGCTCTGTACACTGATGGTGCTAAGTGCTGTGTGTCTCCAAGCTATAAGTACATAGAATGCGATGTGCTGCAGACATCTCCCCATAGAAGGTTTGGGTTTAATGCTCAGTGTTGTGTTTTCCCCACCCTGCATTCCTATTTCCCCAGGCAGCTTGCTGCCCTCCTCCCTTTCTCCTCCACCCCCTCTTCTCTTTCCCTATGGTAACAGCAGTGTCTGAGCTTTTTTTTTTTAACCCTTCAATCCTCTGGGATCCGTTACACACCTGAAAGACCTCAAATCCCACTGTTTCATTCCCTTCCTGCAAAACACAGGATTAGATTGCCAGCTCTGGAGCCAAATTATAACCTTTACATCTGTCTGCACCATTCAGGTTTATTCTAGTTAAAGTGACCGTTGGTCTTTTTGGTTCCTGAGAGGGTATTTTCTAAACCCCTAATATAAACAACCTCCACAACCAATAAACTATTCACCTTGCCCCTCTTAAGCATGGCTTTGAGGAGCAGTTTCTGTAATCTGGGTCTGTTAAAACTTTGAACTCTGATCCATTTTTAGTCTTGCATAAAGGAGCACCCTGTGCAGCTGGTGGTTATCCTAAATCTGTCCAGTGCAGAGTCCTCAATAATCTTACCATGGACAGCTGTCGGGCTGTTCCAAATATTGATTCTCACAGGGAACTGATCAGTCAAATCCATGCAGTAAGCAGACGGCTTGGGCTTGATGTATTGATAAACCTGGCAGCGTGACGTGGGCAAGAGTATACACACTAAACACCATGCCCACTGTATTATGGAATTCTAACATATTCTTAGTTATGTGTCTAACTCCTCTGGGTGAGTAACCCTTTCTAAACTCACTTAGCATGGAAACGGTTAAAGAGGCAACACTTGGTTACTGACAATGTGTCAGAACCAGACACACAAGTGAACGTCAGGGACATTTTTGTCTTTTTTTTTTCCTAGGTAAAAGTCTAGTCTGTGGGCCATTCTATGGGGTAACGCACGGGTATAAGTGCGGGTTTATCTATATCTTATCAGGACTGTCTTAAATTACAAAGATCACCGTATTATATATTATCCATTAAAGATTTACATCCCCGATGTGATTTAATAAATCTCTCTTTGCATTGTTGTTTCAAAGTGCCTTAAACCTTTTGAGAGGTTGTGTTCGAACTAGTTAAATGGTCCCGGGCCTCCCCTGCATTTATCCTGTGGCCACCTTTATGTTAATCAGAAGTTTGTACAGGAGATCAATCACAATTTTTATATAGAGAGAAAATAGTACCCAAAGATACAAGTAAGTGTATAGAGCGGTTTACTCACTAAATGATGACTTGGATTACATAAAAATACTAAATTGCAAAGTTTAGACCAAATTAGCTGATTTTCTAAATATTCTGCAACTCTACTGTAGTCACAGCCTGGCTGTTTTATTTCAGTAGTTAGTTCTCCTGAATAAGCGTTAAACGAACAGATCCTGAAGTTCCTTACTGCTATAGTAAAAAATTTACTTAGAAATCACTTTTGTCCTTTTACCTGTTATAAGTTTGTTTTGTAAGTGGGCTTGTCTGAAAGGCTTACAGTCTAATGACTATTAGCTGCAGGTTTTTGAACAGTGACACATAACCATCTTTATCACTATGTCTCGTTTGAATAGAATCTATTCAGGGCAGGTTAGCGATGTATCGTATATCATAACACTAAATTATACGATGTGTTTCTTGGTGAATTCAGCACAGGTTCTATTACGGTTTCCTGGTTTAATTAGCAGTGACACAAGGTTGTGGTTGGTAAAGTTTGAATATGTGGTCTTTTTTTTAATGGCTTTCCCTGTGCTGACAAGAAAGCCCCAATCTGCCCACTTATTTGCAGTATTACCCTGTCTGTGAATATCGACCCCCCCACCCAACCTTCCCCCTTCAGCTTGGTAATTGGCTACAGATAATATCCTTCCTCCCGGCAGTCTCCCAGGTCACAGAATGAGGAGGATTGTGGGTATAAGAGGAAGTCATGGGATCTGCGGCTTGTAATTAGGAGTTAGAACAATCCTATTTGTGAATAATTACCCTAGCTTTCACGCTCAATGCTATGCTTAAAATGAAGCCCTGATACCCCCAGCAGGGAGCACATGTGACTCCATTCCTGCCTGGTCAATATAGCCCATATCTACTATATTTTACAGCCCTTAATATAGCCTCCTTCCTCCTTCACCATCAAAGTAATAATTAATTAAGGTGTGTGTGTGTGTGTGTGTGTATATAAAATATTATATTATACTAATATAGTATATTGCAGGATCTGTCACCAGGATGTACATTGTACTGGGTAGCCTGACATTAATGGGTGTTGCACTCCCAGGCAGTGGCACCTGTCTTTAATATTTTCTCCTCTTGTTGCTCATAGGTCATCTCTTTCCCCTGCTTTTAAATATGTCAGTAAAGAAACCTGGAGAGAATTAATGGGACTCCCATCAATCTAGGGAAGTCAAGCATGCCCCCAATTCTGCGCGACGAAAGAAGTCTGTGTGGTGCTGCATTAAAAGGACACTACAGAGCCCTAAACCACTTTAGCTTGTTTATTGAAGTGCTTTATTTGTGAAGTTTTTTTAATAACAAAAAGTACAGATTTCAATGGCAATTGCCACTTTTCTAAATTAACCTTGTTACACCCCCCTGGCTGTCAATCAGACAACTAGTCCTGTTATTTCCTTGTTTGGTCAGTTCAGTGGAGCTAAACCCAAGAGGCAGCAATTGCCCAGAGCACCTGCCTTGCAAAGACTTCTCATCGAGCTGCATCGGAAGGTTGGGATTGGACAGTCACAGAAAGTCTGGGCGGGGCTAGATGGGGAGGTATTATAAAGGCTGCAGACAAGATTTTAGATGTACCCCCAATTAAAAAATGCATGATGTTTTTTGGGGGGGTATAGCTACTAAGCAATTTTGCAGGGGACTGTTCCTTTAATGGCAGGGGACCACCTCTGGTATTCCACCTATTGTGGGACATCATTCAGTACTATTATTACATGAATTTAATTAGTATTAAATGTAATGCTAATAGACCTTCTGACCTGCAGTCCTTGGGTTTATTAATGCCTTCATAACCCCTTAATGCGTATATAACTCAGATTACTAGCCCATTGCCAGTTAATGTAGGCCCACCCGCCTGTGTCCCAGTGTTTATGCTGCCTTCATACAAAGATGTCACACTGAACAGCATGGGGCTTACTCTATGACACACAGTGGGTTAAATCCTAAGTATCTGCCACTGTCTCCTGTGGCCCTGGGCTTCTGGAAGGGCCGTTGCTTAGCTACAGCCTGTGATGTCACCCTATCTGGAGGGATAGGGGATGTGGAACTAGTCCCCTCTGACCTGGCCTGCCCCTCCCTGGGATAATACCGTCTGTGTGGGTGTGTTAGCTCAGGTGTCTGTCCCAATTACAGCTGGGAAGCAGGGAGAGGATTTAGGGAGGAGGGTTCGGATTTCTATTCCTGTTTTCTTGTTCTGTGGTTTTCCCTTTTTTTTTTTTTTTCTGTACACAGCACCCTGTTATGCAAACCGTCTCGTCCTTCGCAGATTTATACGAGGTTGTAGGGTTTCTTTGCTAAACGGTGGATTATGGTGAATTAAAAGCAAAATTACAAATATGTAGGCCAAATGGTGGATTTGGAAAATAATTCTCTAATTTGGCAATAGTCACAGTTTGGCTAATCTAACCAGAATTTGCAAACCCACTTTCAGCTCACCACATTTCACTGTTTAGTGAATAAACCCTTTATGTTTACCCTCTAGATAGATGTATCAAGACATGTCTAATAGTAACAGATGGGTATTGCTGGAAGAGCCTAAATTGTTTTTTTTCGCTGCCCCTTTCCCTGGAGCGCAGTGGGTTTAATATGACTCATTACTGTCCCTCACTATCAGGGGGGTGGGTGGCAGGTCATAATCTGGTGACTGTCGGATCCTCCTCCCTGGGTCTTATTATTCCTCATGGTAAGGGTTATTTGGTGACCCAAGAACGATAAATAGCCACCACTAGCACAAATGTCCTCCGACTCGTCCATCTCCCACAATAAACAGCATTTGTACTGTTTATTCACACACTCTCATTCTATATCATTGATCAAAATAAGCAGTAATCACCCGCCAAATACTATTTTAAAAATAAAGTCAGATTACCCAGATCTCTCTGCAGAAAAAAAAACTTACAAACTAGATGATTGCCCAGAATGCTTTGTAAGGAACAGTCCTATTGCAGAGGAGAATCATGCTAGCAGATTATGTGAAATGCTTTGCAACAATCAGTTCTGTCGCAAAGGTCATACCCAATAGCAGATTACCCTGAAATCCATCGGCCATTTAGGCCATCACCCATTTGTAGCTAACTTTTTAATTTTTTTTTTGGTGTGTCAAGCCAAAACATTTTAGTGCAGCCCACAAGAACAAGAAGTGTAATGAGGTTTAATATATTATTAAACATTTCTATAGGTTAAGAGTACATCAAGAAAACTACAGTAACATGGTGTTTATTAACATTTATACAGAGGCATCATTTTAGTTCAGGTAGAATCCTCAAATCAAGTGTTTCTTGTAAACCATTATCAACATAGTAACCTCTACATAGCAACTTTTATGATTTTCCTTTTTTTGTTTTATTCTCCCCTATACAAATGTGCTCCACCTGAGTAGGTTGGCAGTGCATCATGGGAGTTTGTTGAACAGCAGCATGTTGGGTACATTAGGTATACTACACGTACAATTCCCAGGTTCTGCTTTCAAGCCATGTTAGTAAAGTCGCTTAATCCACTAATTGGCTTTATTTATTTATTTATTTTTTTATTCTTGGTTAGTGTTACGCCCTGAGTCGTCCTTCCCTCCCCCTTTCCCCCTTCCTATTATTGCTTCACCTCCTTTTGTTCCTGCTCTCGATTGTTCTTCCAGAAAATAGCTTTGAGGCACTCCAGAGGTTATGTTACCTAAATATATACACATATAAACTTAACAAGATCTGGGGCCTCAGAGGGAACCTTCCTCTTTGTGATTATAGTTGTCCTAATTATATTGTCTGACTGGTTAGAATCCTAGAATTCCCATTACAGATCTGAGCCCCATACGACTTGTTAACCCCCTCATCATTTAGAACAAACCATTCTATTGTAATGCCCTGAGGGAAGATCAACTCATTACAGGACTCCTGTAGCTAAGGAAAAAAGTCAATTGCAATTATCTATATAGTGCCAACGTATTCTGCAACGTTGTACTGTAAGTAAACAAGACAAACCTGTTTGAAATACTGGAAGAAAGTCAAAGGAATTATCTACAAGACAGTTTTTTTTTTTTGTTTTTTTTTTAATTGACAATAGGAAGTTGCTTTAAATAAACCTACCTTCTGCCCTTCATATTATTTTTTTTTCATGTATTCTTATCTGCTTCAAAGTAATTGGTTGTGAACTGTTTTGTTTATGGGTGCCTGAAAATGACATACTCACTCCAGTAAAGTGATAGTAGTGTCTGGGATCAGTCACTTTTTTTTTTTTTTTTTGGCAGCAGTCTCCAAACGCTCCTGTGGTAGTATGGCCAACTCACACATAACGTCAGGAGGTCACCATTTCACCTCTCTCAGATTCATCTATACTCCACTTTGTGCGGCCTGTCTGTAAAACCAAAGGTTCCCTGAGTCTTGTTCTTCATGTGATCACTATGAGCTGGATTTAATTTGTGTCTCTGAAACCAACAATGCACTTTTTAATTATTTTTTTTACATTTTGTTTGCTGAGGGCCCTTTAGTGTATACATAAAGAGGCAGAAGTAGGGATTCAGCACATCACACGGAGCACCCTATTGCACATTCTCACTATTATAATATGTTGGGGCTGTGACATCATGTGTGGGCCACAGGGATGGGGCCCAAAATGTTATATATTGCCGCTCATTATATGGCACAAACAATGGGATGAGGAGTGAAGGCCATGTGTCTTTCCTGGTGATAGGCATTCTATGGCCCCTCTGGTTACATGGGGGGGCCTGGGTAACTCCAACAGTCATTTTAATATTAAGTACGGTATGTCTCTCACTGCTGTGCGTTGTCTCACTCTCTGCTGGAGCTCTGAAATGGTTAGTTTAGTCAGTGCTTGACAGGTTACACATGTATCCAAGGGGGTTTGGCCTCATTAAATATGGCTTTAGTGGCTCTCAAAGCATAGAGCATAATCATGCACATCATTTTTTAGTTTTGCGTTCTGGAACTGCTCTCTTTTGCTTGCACTGGGATTTCAAAGTACTGACTACTTTGTCTCACATACACGTCAGATGATAACCGAACATATCGGAACTTTTCTCACAAAGTACGTTATACGCATGCACAAGAACATCTGTGGAGGATCCTGTGGTGCTGCTTGATTTTCCATGCAAGAGGACGATATATAATAAAACTGTAATTGGCTTGAGGCCATACCCTATATATGTTTATTATTGTCAGGATGTTAAGTATATATGTGAGGACAGTGTTTGCTCTTATAGCATTTACTAAAATAAATAAATTTCCCAGTTATTTCATCATCATCGTCTTTCCTCCTTATGATCACATTTTTTCCAGTCTAGCTACATTTATTTAATACATAATGGCTGAGATCCATTTCTAGACTCGGCCCAAGATCCAAATAAATTGCCTCCATGCATGGTGTTTCTTGATTCTTTAAATGGGTCTGTTCTATAATTCATCATGATGTGTTTCTCTCTCTGGACCTAGTGTTATCTACTGGCTCATACCAACATGTACATATTTTCCGTAGCACACGCTATCTTTAGAACTATTCCATGCGTAACACCATTTGTACATGTTTTAGTATACTAACTCTACCTGGGTTGTTTCATGAGACTTTTTGAGCCTCTGAATTCCTCTGAGTGTATCTCTGTTTACATACCCGTATTGTGGCATTCCATAAAGAAGTTTGGGAATCTGCCTCCCCAGCTCTACAAATCTCTGTTCCACTTAACACTTTCTTTCCTTGTCCTCAGGTGATGATGTAACGGTGATCGAGCCAGGCAGTTCTGACAGTCGGGAGGAGCGGGTAGACCTGTATTCACAAGGCGAGGAGTCTTTACAGGGTGGTGAGGCCACTTACATGACTCATACTCTTGGGCTGGAGAAAGATGATACCCACCAGCAAATCACCAGTGTAACCAACCTGCGGAGTGCCCTGCTGAGTAAGAACAGCTTACTCTCCTTAAAAGCCGATGTCCTTGGAGAGGAAAGTTCTCTTCTGTTTGAATACCTGCCCAAAGGTACCCACTCACTCTCTCGTAAGTTCTTCTCTTCTTCCTCTGTCTTTTCCATAACCCACTATGATGAAAACTGCATATCCCTCATGTTTATTATGAAAATTTCTTCCATGCTCCACAACCTTTTTAAAAGACAAACTGTCCACTGACAGAATCCAGATCCTGTAATGGCCTAACCGCACACTTCCAGGATCTGGAACCTGAGTCAGTCTAACCCTGCACTGCCAGGATCTGGAACCCGAGTCAGTCTAACCCTGCACTGCCAGGATCTGGAACCCGAGTCAGTCTAGCCCTGCACTGCCAGGATCTGGAACTTGAGTCAGTCTAACCCTGCACTGCCAGGATCTGGAACCCGAGTCAGTCTAGCCCTGCACTGCCAGGATCTGGAACTTGAGTCAGTCTAGCCCTGCACTGCCAGGATCTGGAACTTGAGTCAGTCTAACCCTGCACTGCCAGGATCTGGAACCAGAGTCAGTCTAACCCTGCACTGCCAGGATCTGGAACCAGAGTCAGTCTAACCCTGCACTGCCAGGATCTGGAACCAGAGTCAGTCTAACCCTGCACTGCCAGTCCAGTAAGGTGACTTAGAAAAGGATTCCTATGCTTGTCCAGCATTTATAAATTAAATGTGTAAATCTAGCTGTGTATTTCAATTCTAGCCGTGTGTCGAGGGAATGGCTAAAGTGTGGAGTCACCATGGATATAATCAGGTTTACTGCTTTTATGTAAATATTAACGGACAATCATTTTTTGTGAAATGCAAGTGTAATAATTATTAGATCTACATTCACTCCGTAACACAGAGCAAATTAAATGTATTATTATTATGTACAACTTGTTTTACTCATAACAATGTAGTATTATTATTATTATTGCCATTTATATAGCGCCAACAGATTCTGTAGTGCTTGTATCATGTACTTTCTATTCATTTATCATTATTATTATTTGAACATACACACTGTATAGCTACTTCAAGCAAATAAATATTTACTAATATAATGTGTTTAAAAAATAGTTGAAGGCATCTCCATGCACTGTCTGGGGCATTTATTCTGCCCTGCTTTTTGTCTGTCTACATTCTTGGAAGAAGAGAAAAAATATTTTTTTTTTCACCCATTTCTTTTGCCTCCTGATCGGGGGTGTGGGACTTTAAGTGTAACTAGGGGGGGGGACTCCTCAGGCATTCCCCACCCATTTCTTCAAACTACATGTGGTGGGATAAAGAGAAATACAAATGTCAAAATCGGGTTATATTTTCAAGTTACTGTAGATATTTTGTTTTCTTTTCTTCAAGGTTAGGGGTTATATTGGTGCTAGCCTGACAAGGCATGTAAGCAAATGAGAGAATTTAGGCTGTAAACTCTTTTGTGACACTCTTAGAACGCTTTAGTGAGTTTAGAGTATGTTCAGCTACTTAGTCCTTATATAACATAGCCCCGTCTCCCCACTATAATACATGGCCCCCTCTCTCCCTTCTCCCCACTATAATACATGGCCCTCTCTCCCTCTCTCTCCCTTCTCCCCACTATAATACATGGCCCACTCTTTCCCTCTCTCTCTCCCTTCTCCCCACTATAATACATGGCCCACTCTCCCTTCTCCCCACTATAATACTTGGCCCACTCTCTCCCTTCTCCCCGCTATAATACATGGCCCTCTCTCCCTCTCTCTCCCTTCTCGCCACTATAATACATGGCCCACTCTCCCTTCTCCCCACTATAATACATGGCCCACTCTCTCTCCCCCTTTTCCCCACTATAATACTTGGCCCACTCTCTCCCTTCTCCCCGCTATAATACATGGCCCTCTCTCACTCTCTCTCCCTTCTCCCCACTATAATACATGGCCCACTCTTTCCCTCTCTCTCTCTCCCTTCTCCCCACTATAATACATGGCCCACTCTCCCTTCTCCCCACTATAATACATGGCCCACTCTCTCTCTCCCTTTTCCCCGCTATAATACTTGGCCCACTCTCTCCCTTCTCCCTGCTATAATACATGGCCCACTCTCTCTCCTGTATAATGTGTGCCTCTTTCACCTATATTACACAGTCTGCTCTCACTCCCCCCATACATGTGTGGTCTGCTCTCACTCTCCTGTATAAATGTGTGGCCTGTCTCTCCCAGTGAGGGTGTTTCTCTGGCTACTAGAGTACAGGCTGTGTAGCAGATGTCTTATTACCTTCTAATGCCTAATAACGCCTGTCTTGGCAGTGGGGCGAAGGGAGGGTGCGGGGCAGGCCGAGTAATTTGTGCAAATGAGAGGTGACTTGGCAAATCACTGAAGGGTTCCTAGGGAGTGGGTATAAAGGAGTCTGCATTCTGCTGTACTCAGCAGGACTACTGTATTACACAGAACAGCAGGCCACACCTTAATCCTGTACCCCCCCTCCTCTGCACCGAACACATTAGCAACTCACTGTCATTTAAGATATACTGACAGGTTTGGACTGTGTCCCCTAAACAGTGCTCTTGTGGAATTTATTTTTAATATTTCATCTTTGAAATATAACAAATCTTGACAGACATGGGTCCAAGTCACTGAATATGGGTCTAAGACCCAAGTTTCTCCCCATTTCTGCCACTCGTAAAGTCTTACTACATTTAGGAATTGGGTTGTGTCTGCCTATTATTGTTTTTCTTAATTGCTGCCGCATGCATTGATTGTGTTTCTCTCTTCCTTCCAGTGAACGAGTTCACCGTAATCCGGAAGAAATTTAAGTGCCCGTATTGCAGTTTCTCTGCCATGCACCAATGCATCTTAAAGCGACACATGAGATCCCACACTGGAGAGAGGCCATACCCCTGCGAGATCTGTGGCAAGAAGTTCACACGTAGAGAGCACATGAAAAGGCACACACTGGTAAGGAGTGCGACTTAACCCTTCGCTTCCACTCCCCACAATTATGCAAACACAGTGTGTGACGGACAGGACTGAAGCACAACAATGATTCTGTTACTGGTCTGTCATCACATCAGGCCTGTGTTGTACCTTGTTTGGCACGAGGTGCAAGGGACCATAACTATTTCCCCCTATTGCTTTATGTACAAAGCATAATTCTAGAGGTAGAGCAGACTCTGCAGGATTACATTGTGTCACAGTAAATGGTTGATGGTTTACCCCCTGCAGTGCAGGCACATCCTCTGTACACAGTTAGGGAGACAGAGTGGGGTCTGGTAATTGGATTCAATGTTTCCCCCCCTCTGTCTGGAATTACCTGATGTCGTCTGTTAATTAGCGTTTGATATTTTTAATAACATTACCTGTTGTCTGGTGTACCTGTAATTGAATTACTGGTTTTTAATGTACCCTGTTATAACTGATTTAATTTCCCCCTGTGCGTCTCATGTCCCTGATTGGTCACTGTTGTTTGTGTTATTTGGAGAACTGCTATATATTCTGTCTGTGAACCATAAGGAATTTTGTGTCTCTTAAAGCATTCAGATGTATTTCTGTTTGTCGTCCACTATAGAGCAGTTACTCATAGAGAATTTTCAGTGGACTCGATAGATATAATATCCTATACGAACCGGAGCTATCAGTGCAGTATATCCTGCATTGGCAGTGGATACACAACTCAAAGCACCCAGTCTTAGTGCTTAGTATAGCGGTTAGCTGTACAGGTTAGCGAAAGTAACCCACATACAATAACATGCCTGAACTGCTACACCTTCTACAGCAGAGACGCCAGGGCTGTATCGTCATACATTGTGTCTGGGCAGCCTGGCAGTCCTTTTAAAGGGACACTGTCTGTCACACTTGCTGGGCAGTTTAATGCATTATTACAAGTAGTCTTACAGCCCCTGCAGACCTGGAGTTCAGGATGACCCTAGATAAGACCAAATAATTTTTTTAGCAAAACAAATCTGGCTCAACCTTTGTCTATGTAAGAGGGCTCTCAAACCCTGCAGCATTACTGAGAGCAGTTTCTATGGCAGGGCATTTATTCTTGGTTGTAGATTGACTTACAGTAGGCTACTGTTCAAATAAAGAGCAATTTTGGAGGAAAATTCTAAAATCGGCAGTCAGCAGAACATTCAAATGGTTTCCATGGTGACTGCTCCAAAATAGCTCTTTTTGTCTCTATTCATTACAGGAATCACGTAGGCTTGGAATGTCAGTGCCCACTAAGCATTGTGTATTTACATAGGTAGGGACTCTACAAAACCTACCCCACATACACATTAAAACACATGGAACACTCACCTCTTATTGTGGGCCCTGATCCTAGTTTTGTTACTCTGGGCTGGAGGTATTAATTGGTAAGCACTGTGCGTATACTGTGGCATGAGTATTTCTGGTTTCACTCATTGATTCTATTAGAAGACACTTATGTTACCACATATACAGTACACTCTCAACTTTATTCCTTTGAAATGAATGGAAACTATATTGGGGTAAATTTAACGGGACACTGTAGGTACTATAACCTTGTGATCTCGCTGTTCTGGTTACAGTACCTGAAGTCCACTGGCACGGTCTCTCCATGCAACTCTTTTTTTAGGCGTTTAACACTGGATTAGAGTCCCCAATGGAGGAGATCACACACTTCCTGCTGGCCATACCAATCCATACCAGCAATCAGCGCTGTGAGAAGCAGTTTACAGTGCCTATAGTGTTCCTTTAAGATGGCCACATGTTGTACACAAAGCATGTGTATGGTACGTGAGTGGAGTGTTGCTTGAAATGTGCGGGAAAAGATGGGATTTATTTATTTTCCCCTGCACAATAGTCCAGGATTGTCTTTATTTTGCTTTTACTTCTTGGGCTAGGGTGTACGTCTGAAGAAGGGGTGTTGATTGCTTTATGGCAGAGCAGTACAAGTGCAGTCCTCCATGAGATCTTGTCAGTGAGGTAAAGGCCCGGCGGGTTTATTTAGAAGAATGGGATGAGGGCTATAAATGGATTAGTTTACAACTCAAATGTAAGCTATGGTTTACATAAAAATGATCTCGCTGCGCTTGCGGTGGAGGGTAGCCCACCTTTGTAAATGTACATGGATGTTGTGTATCACAAGGTTTTAGTTTGGCATGCAAAGGGTTAGTCTCCCAGTGGATCAGATAATTTCCGCCAGCTGACCCAGAATCTGACAATTCAAGCGCATCCCAGAACATGAAATAGGTCAGAAATGGGAGACATGATCGCATGCGGTGATCGAGACCAGCACTCCACGCTCGATATATACCCTGTCCTACTAAGGGGGATCATTCTCTGGACATCGTTCAACCTACAGCGGATGTTATTTAGCCGGCCATAGCAAGCGGTGGAGATGGATATAGTATTAACCCTTATGTTTTAATGTTTGGTTAGAATACATTGATCAGATCTCTGGTACATGGACAAATGAAAACACTGTGGTTCATCCAGTGTGTGGGGCAGCATGCTGCCTGCTGACCGGGTATGTTTTGCTGGTTGTCACAATGCAGTGTATATCAGGGGCTGGGTGTTACTTGCTGGCAGGGTTTGGGATAGAATGTTACCTGTTGACAGTGTGCAAAAGTGCTCCGTGCAGTCAGTGGGAAGGATAAGCATGCCCCCTGCTGGGAGCCTGTGGGCATGAACATAAAGGAATGGTTTAACCCACTGCATAAGGTTTAAAAAAAAAAAAAAAAAACTGTACACTTCGGAAGACTAATGCTTGCCTCTGCAGCATTGAAGGGGTTAAGGAGTGACTGACAGCAAAAGCCCCTTCTAAAGTGCTACCTGGAAGTGTAAACCAGATTTCATTGTTTGCTTTGCTATGCCTGAATTGCTATGGTCAGAGACCCCATCATGTCTCTAGTTACTGTGCAAAGAAAGGCGGGGTGGGCAGGATATCTATTCAGAGCAGGTGTTGGCAAACAAAGAATAGATAAATTGCCCCACTAAGCTTTTGAGTGGCAGATGTGGACAAATTGCTCTGAACACACTGTCACTCAGAGGGTTAATTCTGGTTCGTACCTCCTTGTAGGTGTACATTGGGACATTGGACACTCTGTGGGACAAGTGTGGGGCACTTTCATAGTGTGGAAATTGGGGCAGGGTATGATTGCTGGAGAGCCGGGTGTCACAATGCAGGGTATATTGAGGGCACGGTATGAATGCAGGAGAGCTGGGTGTCTCAGTGCAGGGTATATTGAGGGCACAGTATGAATACTGGAGAGCTGGTGTCACAGTGCAGGGTATATTGAGGGCAGGATATGAATGGCTGGTGTCACCATGCAGGGTATATTGAGGGTAGCATATGAGTGCTGAAGAGCTGATGTCACAGTGCAGGGTATATTGAGGGCACGGTACAAATTCTGGAGAGCTGGGTGTCACAGTGCAGGGTATATTGAGGGCAGGGTATGAGTGCTGGAGAGCTGGGTGTCACAGTGCAGAGTATATCAGGGGCAGGGTATGAGTGCTGGAGAGCTGGGTGTCACAGTGCAGGATATATTGAGGGCACGGTATGAGTGCTGGAGAGCTGGGTGTCACAGTGCAGAGTATATCAGGGGCAGGGTATGAGTGCTGGAGAGCTGGGTGTCACAGTGCAGGGTATATTGAGGGCATGGTATGAGTGCTGGAGAGCTGGGTGTCACAGTGCAGGGTATATTGAGGGCATGGTATGAGTGCTGGAGAGCTGGGTGTCACAGTGCAGGGTATATTGAGGGCATGGTATGAGTGCTGGAGAGCTGGGTGTCACAGTGCAGAGTATATCAGGGGCAGGGTATGAGTGCTGGAGAGCTGGGTGTCACAGTTCAGGATATATTGAGGGCATGGTATGAGTGCTGGAGAGCTGGGTGTAACAGTGCAGGGTATATTGAGGGCATGGTATGAGTGCTGGAGAGCTTGGTGTCACAGTGCAGGGTATATTAAGGGCATGGTATGAGTGCTCGAGAGCTGGGTGTCACAGTGCAGGGTATATTGAGGGCAGGATATGAGTGCTGGAGAGCTGTGTGTCCCAGTGCAGGGTATATTGAGGGCATGGTATGAGTGCTGGAGAGCTGGGTGTCACAGTGCAGAGTATATCAGGGGCAGTGTATGAGTGCTGGAGAGCTGGGTGTCACAGTGCAGGATATATTGAGGGCACGGTATGAGTGCTGGAGAGCTGGGTGTCACAGTGCAGAGTATATCAGGGGCAGGGTATGAGTGCTGGAGAGCTGGGTGTCACAGTGCAGGGTATATTGAGGGCATGGTATGAGTGCTGGAGAGCTGGGTGTCACAGTGCAGGGTATATTAAAGGCATGGTATGAGTGCTGGAGAGCTGGGTGTCACAGTGCAGGGTATATTGAGGGCATGGTATGAGTGCTGGAGAGCTGGGTGTCACAGTGCAGAGTATATCAGGGGCAGGGTATGAGTGCTGGAGAGCTGGGTGTCACAGTTCAGGATATATTGAGGGCATGGTATGAGTGCTGGAGAGCTGGGTGTCACAGTGCAGGGTATATTGAGGGCATGGTATGAGTGCTGGAGAGCTTGGTGTCACAGTGCAGGGTATATTAAGGGCATGGTATGAGTGCTCGAGAGCTGGGTGTCACAGTGCAGGGTATATTAAGGGCATGGTATGAGTGCTTGAGAGCTGGGTGTCACAGTGCAGGGTATATTAAGGGCATGGTATGAGTGCTGGAGAGCTGGGTGTCACAGTGAAGAGTATATCAGGGGCAGGGTATGAGTGCTGGATAGCTGGGTGTCACAGTGCAGAGTATATCAGGGGCAGGGTATGAGTGCTGGAGAGCTGGGTGTCACAGTTCAGGATATATTGAGGGCACGGTATGAGTGCTGGAGAGCTGTGTGTCACAGTGCAGGGTATATTGAGGGCATGGTATGAGTGCTGGAGAGCTGTGTGTCACAGTGCAGGGTATATTGAGGGCATGGTATGAGTGCTGGAGAGCTGGGTGTCACAGTGCAGAGTATATCAGGGGCAGGGTATGAGTGCTGGAGAGCTGGGTGTCACAGTGCAGAGTATATCAGGGGCAGGGTATGAGTGCTGGAGAGCTTGGTGTCACAGTGCAGAGTATATCAGGGGCAGGGTATGAGTGCTGGAGAGCTGGGTGTCACAGTGCAGAGTATATCAGGGGCAGGGTATGAGTGCGGGAGAGCTGGGTGTCACAGTGCAGAGTATATCAGGGGCAGGGTATGAGTGCGGGAGAGCTGGGTGTCACAGTGCAGAGTATATCAGGGGCACGGTATGAGTGCTGGAGAGCTGGGTGTCACAGTGCAGGGTATATTGAGGGCCCGGTATGAGTGCTGGAGAGCTGGGTGTCACAGTGCAGGGTATATTAAGGGCATGGTATGCGTGCTGGAGAGCTGGGTGTCACAGTGCAGAGTATATCAGGGGCAGGGTATGAGTGCTGGAGAGCTTGGTGTCACAGTGCAGAGTATATCAGGGGCAGGGTATGAGTGCTGGAGAGCTGGGTGTCACAGTGCAGAGTATATCAGGGGCAGGGTATGAGTGCTGGAGAGCTGGGTGTCACAGTGCAGGGTATATTGAGGGCACGGTATGAGTGCTGGAGAGCTGGGTGTCACAGTGCAGGGTATATTGAGGGCACGGTATGAGTGCTGGAGAGCTGGGTGTCACAGTGCAGGGTATATTGAGGGCACGGTATGAGTGCTGGAGAGCTGGGTGTCACAGTGCAGGGTATATTGAGGGCACGGTATGAGTGCTGGAGAGTTGGGTGTCACAGTGCAGGGTATATTGAGGGCATGGTATGAGTGCTTGAGAGCTGGGTGTCACAGTGCAGGGTATATTAAGGGCATGGTATGAGTGCTGGAGAGCTGGGTGTCACAGTGCAGAGTATATCAGGGGCAGGGTATGAGTGCTGGGTGTCACAGTGCAGCGTATATCAGGGGCAGGGTATGAGTGCTGGAGAGCTGGGTGTCACAGTGCAGGGTATATTGAGGGCACGGTATGAGTGCTGGAGAGCTGGCTGGTGTCACAGTGCAGGGTATATTGAGGGCACGGTATGAGTGCTGGAGAGCTGGGTGTCACAGTGCAGAGTATATCAGGGGCAGGGTATGAGTGCTGGAGAGCTGGGTGTCACAGTGCAGGGTATATTGAGGGCATGGTATGAGTGCTGGAGAGCTGGGTGTCACAGTGCAGAGTATATCAGGGGCAGGGTATGAGTGCTGGAGAGCTGGGTGTCACAGTGCAGGGTATATTGAGGGCACGGTATGAGTGCTGGAGAGCTGGGTGTCACAGTGCAGGGTATATTGAGGGCACGGTATGAGTGCTGGAGAGCTGGGTGTCACAGTGCAGGGTATATTGAGGGCACGGTATGAGTGCTGGAGAGCTGGGTGTCACAGTGCAGGGTATATTGAGGGCACGGTATGAGTGCTGGAGAGCTGGGTGTCACAGTGCAGGGTATATTGAGGGCACGGTATGAGTGCTGGAGAGCTGGGTGTCACAGTGCAGGGTATATTGAGGGCATGGTATGAGTGCTTGAGAGCTGGGTGTCACAGTGCAGGGTATATTAAGGGCATGGTATGAGTGCTGGAGAGCTGGGTGTCACAGTGCAGAGTATATCAGGGGCAGGGTATGAGTGCTGGGTGTCACAGTGCAGCGTATATCAGGGGCAGGGTATGAGTGCTGGAGAGCTGGGTGTCACAGTGCAGGGTATATTGAGGGCACGGTATGAGTGCTGGAGAGCTGGCTGGTGTCACAGTGCAGGGTATATTGAGGGCACGGTATGAGTGCTGGAGAGCTGGGTGTCACAGTGCAGAGTATATCAGGGGCAGGGTATGAGTGCTGGAGAGCTGGGTGTCACAGTGCAGGGTATATTGAGGGCATGGTATGAGTGCTGGAGAGCTGGGTGTCACAGTGCAGAGTATATCAGGGGCAGGGTATGAGTGCTGGAGAGCTGGGTGTCACAGTGCAGGGTATATTGAGGGCACGGTATGAGTGCTGGAGAGCTGGGTGTCACAGTGCAGGGTATATTGAGGGCACGGTATGAGTGCTGGAGAGCTGGGTGTCACAGTGCAGGGTATATTGAGGGCACGGTATGAGTGCTGGAGAGCTGGATGTCACAGTGCAGGGTATATTGAGGGCACGGTATGAGTGCTGGAGAGCTGGATGTCACAGTGCAGGGTATATTGAGGGCCCGGTATGAGTGCTGGATGTCACAGTGCAGAGTATTTTAGGGGCAGGGTATGAGTGGGTTTGCTTACTTGCTTACTGGGGCCAGTGAGCACACTGTATTATAGTTTGTGGAATGGATATCTGGAAGAACGAGCAAGCTTTCATTTAGCCTCTAAAGTTCTGGCTAAATGAAGGGGTATTGCAACCCCATTTTATAAATGATGTAGCAGACTTGTGCTTCCATTCTGCCAGGAGAGGCCACCAAAATATCTTCAACCTCTTGCCTAACTCAGGGACGGGAAGGGTCCATATCTCCAGCTACCAACTAGCCCCCACGTATTACTGCTAACACTGACCTGCTGCCAGCGTCTCTCTGACAGATCTTCTGCTTCGAGGGGACATGCCTGTCACAAGCTAAGGGACAGTGAGCTTTTGCCACTAAGCAAGCTGATTAAAAAGCTCTTGTATTATAGTTTCCACGGCAACCAAGCCAATTCCTTCCTAGAATGTCCTCTGCCGTCAGATAATTGCCCAGCCATCTGTCCCAGTGTCTAACTGTGCGACATCTTTCTTCTGGAATCAGAGCAGGCCTGGGAGAGCACACCCTCCCACCTCAGAGTAGGCACACCTGTTTAATTAACCAAATGGCACTTGGAAGTATATGTGTGCACATGTATCACACAAAAAAAAATGAAAAAAGGTGTATGCATTAATATGCAATAGATTTTATTTCCTGGGGGTCGTGGCCAATTTTTGATAAATTATAGAAGCTGTGTCAGTGTGACTGTGAGAAACAAGTGGACGATTAGAATGCTGTCCGCGCCATCTTCCTGTACTCTCTAAGGTAACATTTCAGGAATACGCGTCCACAGAAGAATTTGCTTTTAATTTTATATAAACCCTGTACTTTTCAAAGAGAGGCTGGTCTGGAATTGGAGCCTTAAGGATCTCCTCTTGACCTTTTATTTCTCCTCCAAAAATTGAAAACTTTACTATCCCCTTAAACTCACGTTTTAGAGAGCAACAGCGTTTCATCAAACCTGTTAGTAGAGTATATCTGTGTATTGTGTAGCATAATGCAGAAAAAGTAAATTATAAATAATTAAAAATATGTTCCAGTAAAACAAGTGTTCCATTTGTCTGTTGTGACTAGAAAAGGTTGTAATTAATATTTAGTATATAATTTTAATTGCTTCTTACCTCTTTAACAGTGAGTTTCCTGAACATTGACATTTCCCCTTGTCGTCCCTCTCCAGGTGCACAGTAAAGACAAGAAGTACGTATGTAAGGTCTGTAACCGCGTGTTCATGTCGGCCGCAAGTGTGGGCATCAAACATGGCTCTCGTAGGCACGGGGTGTGCAT
This sequence comes from Pelobates fuscus, assembly GCF_036172605.1. NCBI lineage: Eukaryota > Metazoa > Chordata > Amphibia > Anura > Pelobatidae > Pelobates > Pelobates fuscus. Next base: position 293,290,963 of record NC_086322.1, read on the forward strand.
GGACTGTGCAGGCAGAGGAGTTGGTCATGTCGGTGTGGGGCACTCACCAGATGCAATGTACTCAGGAGAGGGTCACTACCTGGAGGATGTAGATGAGCTGAAAGTGGACGAAGAAATGGGTGGGGAAGAGGAAGATGATCTTAAATGGAAGGACGAAGCAGAAACGTCACAGGATGATGTCATACTAGAGGATGATGAAATTGTGGACTGCACTCCTGATGTCAGTGGGGGTCGAATTAAGGAGTTTACTTGGATATCTTAGGAAGGTTGGGCTTACCTTGAAATTGACTGTGCTTGGGGTGGGGGGATGGGAGAATTTTACCTGTCAGTAAATACAATCTCTGGTGGAACCTGACTATCTGCTGTGGTTGTTTCCTGGAACCCGGAACCCCAATTTTTGTAAGGCTGTGTGTGCATCACTCTTGCAGAAGCAGCTTATTTGACTTTTTTTCCCATCTCTGTGGCAGTGAAGAGGATCGTACTTTAGTTGAACCGATAATAACCACACCTGCTGTGGTAGAAAGATAGGGTATTGGTTTGCCCTTCTGCAATTGTGTGTAGTAACAAGTGTTGAGTTAAAGGTACAGGCCACCAAATTCTCTCATAACTGCGTAAGGGTCCCCTACTTGTTGTCTTTAGATTATGTGAGCCCTGCAAGGCTCCTCATCACACTGACCCTAATCTAGCCATTTGATTACTTTACCATCCAAATGCCATCTTTATGTTATTTTAAGCAAAACTATTTTACAACGCAGAGTTTTCTAGTATTTTTAATCCATCTTGAGGAACCTGTAATAACTCCAGTCCTTTTGTGTTCCCCCACAATGCCTTTCTCCTGTGTATTTTGGGCATCCATGTGTGATAAGCTAAGCTTGGCAGAAAACATTCCATGGGGGGGGGGGGGGGGGGGGGTGGATTCTGTGTACAGCGCAAAACCTCTCTTACCTACAGAGATTCTGTCCTGCTGAACCTTTCTTTCACTCACTGTAGGACCAACCTTGACAGAATTCATACCCTCCATTTTACGCAGCAACAATTTAAAATGTATCCTAATACACACTGTGTGCATTATGGCCATAAAGCTAATCTTGTGTGAACGGACTACCTAATTGGTACTGATTGGCAGAAAGGATGGGAATCGACAGCACGGGTTCCGTGCTGGTAATATAGGTTGGTGAAGTCTGAACAGAACTAATTAATTTTAGTTCTCAGTCTACTCTTAGTTATTTGTGTATTAAGATCAGCTTCCCCAGTCAGCTGGGCACGTGTGGCTCTGAGAATGGAATCCCGTCCCCTTTAATTGGATAATTATTACATTTCTAAGTCCCAGGTCCATGCAGCTGGCAGACCCAGCACAGCAGATTATATGCTATTTATACAAAAGAAAAGGGGGGCAGGAAGATCTGATAGATTAAACATTTAACCCTCTGTTGGCCAGAGGGACTAAAAGGATTATGACTGGAGAAAGCACACTGCTATGGCAGGGCGGTGTCATCTTTTCGGTTTCCTATCCCCTTTTGCACAGTTTTCGGTCGGCAAGCACTCCTCCCCACACCTTTCAAATCCAGGCCTGAGGGATGATCAGTGGTTAAAGGGAGACTAGATTTAAGAGGGAGGGGGAATAAGCTATGCATTGCTGACCTGGCAGCTTAACCCTTTTCATGCCGTAGAACATAACCACAAAATGGGTTCAAATGGCTTCGATCTGGAACCAAAACTTCATATTACTTTGGTGTTTTGTATTAATCACAAATTCCAATTCCTGGTATGCTATCCCTCCCCTTATTATTATTGTTATTATTATTATTAGAAAATTAAAAAGTACATATATAATTTATATATATATAATATAAATATATCATTTCATTATAAAATGCAAAAACTGGAATTTTTTGCAATTTTCCGACAGACTCAGATCGTACTCTAAACCATGACACTGATTTCACACGTGTCTTGGAATTTTTAGGCTATTATTTTAAAGGAAGTTTATTTACTACCCGAGTGCTGAGTGTTCGCTTTCATATAGAAATACATCTATTATTTATTCATTTTTTTTTTTTTTTTTCTCAACACATTTCCAGATAATGTCAAGAAAAAAAATATTGCAAGATGGTGCAACATTGATAAAAAAAAAAAAAATTTTTTTTTTGGAATATATTATTATATATTGACTTTAAGAATTACTATAAACTTGTGTTTGTGAGGAAAATGTTTTAATATTTGGGTAGGTGGGAGGGAGATCGGAGAACACCACACTATGTTAATGCATTTTTTTTCTTTTTTTCTGTGACTGTAAAATGCTGCGTGAGTTCTCTGGTCATCTATCAGAGGATTAACTCTGATGGGGGGTAGATTAGAAAAAAAAATCAATCAGTTTCAATAAATCACAAACTGCTGCTAATTGTTCTTGCATTTGTCTTTTTAGAATTTTAGACAGTGGATGTGACAAAGTAATTTTACTTTACAGCAAGTGGTGGGATGTGGAGAGATGAACAGAAAGCTGTAATACAGCATAGATCCCAACTTGACTGCGCACAAATTTGGGGAAGGTAAAAGCAGGAAAGCGTGGCAGAATCAACGAAAACCATGTTTAGGATATTATGCGTGTTTTTCACAGCAGACGAGAGCTGCCACAACTCTTTGCTCAGACTCCAGAATATATATATATACACACACACACTATGGATCCAGGATTTAAACTAATTCTGGCTGTGAGATTTTCATATCCGGTTTAAAAAAAAAAAAAAAAAATTAAAAAAAATCACTTAATTTTGCAAGTGAATTTATACAATTTAGCAATATTTGCAAATAGTAAAAAAACAAAACAAAAGCAGTGTCAGGGTTAACTTGCTATCCAGCCAACGCTGTGAAAAGGAAAACTAAAATGCATACGGGGTCATTATGACCCCAAATAAAATCTTCCCTAATGCCCCCACCCAACATATACTGCACATGAGGATATAACTAAGAAACTCTTAAAGGAACTCTGACATTATCAACACATTTATAACAGACATTCTTGTATCTTTTAGATTTAAGGTCCCCCTTGAATCTGGCTGCCCACCATTTAATGGTTATGTCCCCACCTGCAGGATTGTGGGTTTCTTAATGACCTCGTATGCATTTTGTTTTTCACTTTTAAAAGTCATGGCTTGCTAGCAAGCTGCAAGAAAGCTAACCCTTTCATTGTCAAGGAATTTTCAATGATTTGAAATAGTCCAGAAGCTGGTGACTTCATTGGCAAAAAGCATATTCCAGGGATTAAATCCTCACTATAATTACATGGGGTCATACTGTCCCTCAGAGGCTTTTATTGTTGTCTTTTAACTTTGTGGTGGCTGGCTAGCTGCCATATTACTTAACCCATACACTGCCAAAGATTTTTTTTTATTTGCCTGCTGGCAACTAATTCTGGCAAATATTTCTGATATAATCCACATTTATCTTCTGGTGGCATTCAGCCTGTTTGAAAGCTGAATCAGAGTTCAAAATCTATATTCTTAAATAGTTTGAACTGGGTCTGAAATTTGCAGTCCCAATGACCTGGGCAGAATCTGCATGATTTTTGCAAATCCCGACTATTGGCATTTGTACTTTAGTGGTGACTGAAGTATATCGGTCATTCACTAATGTAGATCTGAGCTTTACAGGCGGTCCGTTTTATTTGTTGAGGACAATGAATCTGCTTACCGTGGCACCCCAGATTAGTTATTAGTTCTGGCTTAAGGAGACTCTGAAAGGTATATATACAAAGTGTCATGTTCACTTTCTGACACTTTTCCCATTTTATTTCCCCGGTTATATTCCTTACTGCACTTTTGCGTTATTTTATTGTCCTGTTCTTTATTGGTTCTCAAAACTGCCACTTTAATGCATTTAAAAAAAAGTACACTCGCCTCCTCCCGCCGTAAATTGAATCTGCCATTTGAACGGGCAGCCACCTGATCTATCTAAATCTCTCTGCAGCAAACTAATATTCTGCTCATTGTTTTACACCATGCCTACTTGTGGATCATTTGCAAGGTCAATTCTAAACACTTACCACTTTTGTCCAACTTGAAAATGTACCATTAATGACAACTCTCTGTACTCTATCTACGCTGTTCTTACTCAGCCGGGCACTCCGCAGAAATATAGTGTTGGCAATACAAACATGTATTCCTAATACTATAGTGCTGGAATAAAAGTTTAGGTTCCTGGCCTTGTTCTCTGTAGAGTTAAAAGGTGTTTACTTGCCCTTTTCTCCCTCTACCTGGCTTAGATCATCAATCTTGATGATCACAGCCAATCCAATGCTTTCCCATAGAAAAAAAGCATAGAGAGCCTATTGCGCATGCAATCCCAGAAATGCAGCTCTATGGGGAGCATGCAAAGCGTGAAGGTGCTGCACGACTACAAATCTCCTCTAGAGGCCAGCTGAGTGACTGCCGTTAGAAGTGTTACTAGGCAGCAATGCAAACACTGCCTTTTCTCTGAAGAAGCAGTATTTGCAGATCTAACCCTGCGGGGACCGCCTATAGTCACTGGAATCACTACATTTAAGCTGTAGTGGTTCTGATGACTATAGTGTCCCTTGACGTGGGCAGCATGATTGGCTAAGGCACTTTCCTGGTTTGGTGAAAAACAAGTGTGTGTGTAAGTTCATGAATTGGAGAAACCTCAAAAAGCAGGAAATAGTATTTGCTCCTCATTGCATGTTCATATTTCATGTTGGTCTGAATTTGGCTCGGTTTTCTTTGTAAATAAGGAGTATGGCATCTAAGCTTGAGAGTTTTAGAGTATTTAAGTGTTAAATTTGCAAAGGCAACTTCCTATAATTAAACAATAAGCTGCAGTGGTTATAATGTGTGGAGTGTAACTATTGTGGTAATGTTTATAGAGAATTTTTGCTAAATGCTGCAACACCTAACAGCCACTAGAGGGAGCTGAAGGAGCAGAAATACTAAACAAAACTGGTCCAAACCTATATGCTTACAAGAATGACAACAGTAAGGGAGTAGGTAAGGTTTATATATCCCCCCCCCCTCTTTTTTAAAGCCTTATTATTGCTTATATGACGTCAGCCTTGAGCTCTCACCAACCCAAGTTGCAACATCCTAAAGTCCTGATGAGCTTATTCCACAAGTCGTGCCTTTATAGGCATAGCAAGATATCGTGCCAGAGTTACTCACTACAGTGAAAATTGTCAGGAATTCCAAAACTAAAAACAGAATTAATTTTGCTATTTGAACCTAAACATTTAAATTCACTTTGAATTTCCAGCAATTCTCACTTTAACCAAATAATCACGTATGCATTCAGTTATCTTAATAAAATTGGTGCGCTAACAGGTCTATTCCCATCACCTGAAGGAATATGGGTGAAACTAATATTACTATTGTTGAAGTTTGGATTTCTGTTGGCAATATGGCAAGCAAGCAGTCTGGGAGTGTTGCTGGATCCCCTGGTTGTTAAACGGTTCAATCAGAACCAGTGAACTGCAACCTCCTACCACCATAATCACTCCATCAGGCTGTATTGGTTGATTATTGTTTAACAGTATTAAGTTTGCTGTTTCTTTTAATATGTGGGAGAAAAAAAACAGGATATACAAAAAGAAACTTTATTTCATCAAGATAATTGACAAAAAAAAATTAGGTCTGTGCTTGGCACAATAGTCTCCATGAGGTGGCGCTCCATACATTGTCCATCACACCTGAACAAATGGAAGAAAGACATAGCGACCCAATATCTTCCAAGGCAAATCAGTCTAACTGCTCCCTCTACTTCCAGTCTCCAGCCATGCCTCCCCCCTAATATACATACCCACCACTCGGCCATTGCAGACTAGCTGGTATCCCCAAAACACTGCCACTCATCCACACAGTTGAAAATATCACCCCTCTCCCTCTTAAGTGCCTGGCCCCAAATAGTGCAAGATTTTACGTTCGCAATTATTAAAATAAAGCTTATATCAATCCCCCACCCAGCAACCTCCCTAGGAAGCCACCACCCTTGGCTGCATTTACAATCATATCTTCTATTGCTGTAAAAGGCAGACACACAATGCATCAACCTGTCTTTAGTCAAGTTTCACCCTTTCCAATATTTCTTGTATGACAGCACTTACAAACACAATGAAATGTATCAAAACGGTCACAAGGTTCAGTAAAATCATAGAGCCACGTTAGCCTGTAACTTCCACCCTCTGACTTGATGACATCATTCTTAGTATGTGAGGGGGAGTGTCCCCTCAGCAGTGCATATAAGGCTGCTGGACATTGATCCAAACAATTGGACAGACCAACTGCTGTGTGTAGAACGCTCGGGGAACACTGTATCACACTGCAGGTAGGGAAATTCATCAGCTACACCAATGTCTGATGTGGATCAGGTTATTTAACGATAATCTTGAGAATTATCTAGTTATTGAAATGTACTAATTTTGATGGGATTGATAAAGTCCTTCCTGTTGACAGCATTTCTATTTATTTATTTTTTGTCCCCTTGTGGTTGGAGACAGCTTGCAGCAACTGCATTTCCTCTTTTAGACCTTGTAGTAATGGTTTAGGATGGGAATAAAGGACTTGCTCACTGCATCATGGACGGAGTCTGATCACACTGCCATTATATCTAGGAAGTCGTTACTCACATTTGGAGTGATAAAGGGGATTAGCTAACATTGAAATGCTAAAATATCTTCTAACTATATATATATGGCCATTCTACATTGTATTAAAAAAATACATATATTTATCATTGGACATTTCCGAATTGAATTACTAAGTGCAAAAATGCATTAACTGCAGCAATGCTAGCCTCTTAAGGTGCAGTGTTCACTGTAGGGCAAGGAAAAACGTATGCACATGCTTTGAAGAAAATAACACATTGGGGAGACAGGAAGAGCAGTGGCAAATGTTACAGGACAGAGAGATGAAACAGCGTGAGATACAGGATTGGTGACTTACTGCTAACTTAGCAGACGGGTGTTCATAGCAGGTTGGGACGTCACACCCCAGAGGCTCACAGTTGCCTGACCAGCAGACACTTGGAGTCTCCTATCAGACGACAACTGAACACCCCCCACTTCTAACATTTTCCATGCCGCTAGCACATTTCACTCAGTCCCATGCAGACAAGATACCCCCAGCCTATGTATTAAAATTCACAGCACAGAGTACAAAATGAGCTTGCACACATTTAAAAAAAAAAAAAAATCCTGTTTGTGCAAAGGCAGCAATAAAACCACACCACACCCTCCAATCAAATACCTGCTGCTGGTCACATGATCAGATGCAAATTAAAGTGTGCGCAGCCACCCCCAGGATGCCTGGCTATAAAAGAAATACTCTTTGGGTATATTTTCCAAACTGGGCAGGCAAAACTGTACAGGTTCTGCATTACCTTGGCAAGACCACTGTACAGTCCAAGAAAGCTGGGATCAGCGTGTGCCTAGGCAAGTGCTTCAAACTCCTAAGCATTTCAACCCTGGATCCCTATGTGCCTTTATTAATGCATACAACAGCTCTAAACCTCTGAATGTCCGGAGCTATGAGTGCAAGAAGAGAAGAATCCTTTAAGTGCTTTAGTCAATGAAAAGGTGCAAGGCTCTCCGGACACTGGTATTAAAGAACCTAGCTGCCTGTGTGTGGAAGATCCTGGTGGCTGAAAGGATCCCCTTGGTCACTGTTTTAGGACATGTCCTCCTGCAATACTTATCCACATGACAAGTGTTGCTCCCCAAGAGAGTGCAAGACTAGTGGGGCAATGAAATGGGTGATACCATTATAGCTTATCTGGAACTGGTTTTGACACTGTAATCTAGGAAGAGTCATGGATCAATGAATCTGCTAGAGTAGGGAAGAAATGCTACTCCAAACAACAATGTCCCTCAGTCACCCATGCAAGAGTAAAGAAAAGTTAATTTCTGCATGTATAAATATATAAATGGGTAGACCATTATCCCTGACCTATTGTTCACAGTTTTACCATCTTCCAAAATACAGATTAAATGCAACACACCTGAGCTAATTAGCAATCCACTCCCCTGAATAGCGCTCAGTGGTGGGTACAATCCTCAAATAAAGGCTAATTTGGATGGTAATTCCTATTGCTAATCCAATAAAACCAATGGGAAATATTTCACTCCAGACAACTGCTAGGACAACAGTGGAAAGGCAGAGGAATATTCTGCTGTGTGGGAGATAGTGATGCTGTGAATAAGGACCGATTCCATACTTACCATGGACAGGATTTTAAGCAGACAGCCTCCACCTACAGAACTAACCACTTTGCCTACAGAATCCACCAAGTGCCAAACTGGTGAATTACACAACAATCTGGCCTTTTAATAAAAGTATGCAAAAATAAGGTGATCTCTAGGGAACTGAAAGGTAAATTGTTTACCTGCGGCACGGTGGTCACTGTTCACTTTATATACCACAGCAGCAATCTAATTTTCTGTCCAGCTCCATTTTACCTTCCAGATATGTACAGTGCTGCTCATCTGATCAGTAATGAGCCACTCTACACAGAAACAAGGTAAAAATGGACAGCGGGTAATGGGCTGAGGATGATATGCAGTTACATAAAAAAAACTATTAAATAGACCACCTTGTAGTGAAGTGCAGAAAAAGTAATACGTTCGCGCATTTCTGAGGACAAATATGCCCCACTTATATGTTAAAAAGCTCTCTTTTGCAGGCCTGGCCCTCAAGGGCAGAACTATAGGATAAAGCTTTGTATTCAGAGGGGAGATGCAGGACAGAACACAAAACCTAATAGAGCATTTCTCTCCTGACACAGGGACACATTTTGGTGCAACACAATCTTCCCTTGTGACATGGGAGTTGTTTGCTCCAAATGTCTTTCAAATCCAAAGGCTTCTTATAAAAGTGCAGAATAATGTGCAAGGGGAATTTTCCCCACCTTTCTTCACCCCCTGACCTTCTCACACAAACTAAATTAATATCTTCATCACTCCCCTCCTATCAATGAGGCACCCCAGGAATCTCACGGAGCACTCCCTGAGATTAGCCCCCTTATGGTCAACCAGACAGGCCCAACCCACAAAAGGCCAGTCTTACAAAAACAAATCCTCGTAGAAAAGGATCATCCCAAGAGCTAGATTGTCCAAGATGCAGCTCTTAAAATAAAAAAAAATCTAAAACTTGACGGTTGTGAGAGCGCAGTTGTACCCCCTAAGGGAGGGGTCGATTAAATTCTCCAAATCAAATTTCAGTCTATAAACCTCTGACATGCTTTCTTCCAGCGACACGCTGTACACCACAAATCTTTTCTCTCCATCCCATACACTTTGCGGCATTTCTTGGCTTCTCCACGGCCTTTCCTGAAGAAAACACAGGACAGGCAAAAATCAGTGGTATATTGTCACTGTCTACCCACACAGTGCACGCATCATAAATCACACATAACACACAGATGATGTAGTGGATCTCAGAACTGCATTTGATAAAGGAAACCGACACTTTGCTCACCGAGTGCCTGCGCCTTGTTTCTGGTTGGGTGCAGCTGCAAAGAGCATCTGTCTACTGTCACCAGCACCTGACGTCGGACAGACCTGCAAACACAACCAGTAACATGAGTTACACATTACTGGCTAATGCTAGGACATATGCCATGTACGTACACAGGTTATGCTCACCGGAGAGGCTTCAACAAGAAAAGAGGGAGGCTGCCAGGACGAGCTAACTTTAGAGGTTAGGGATATAGTGCTGGGAGACTGGGCCTGTGGGAAGAAGTAGATCACAGATGTAATTAAAGGGAACATACAAGGAAAGGGGAAAAGTGTCCATTTCTGACCATTCGTAAAAAAAAAAAAAAAAAAAAAAAAAAATTGATTTCATGAACATTAAAGCCATTAACGGTAAACTGGATCCGTGAACTATTAATTTATCCAGCATTCTATCTAGTAACATTCTGGGTTTACTTACGGTTAGATCTGATTAGCTTTACTTTTTATTGATATTCTCTAGCCATGAGGAAGTGGATATATTTCCAATTAATAAAATACGAGATATCCTGACAGGTATATTCACTAACGTGTAAATTGCTGGGAATTCAAAGCATTTCTAACTGAAGGTCAAAATAACTACATTGGAAAAATTCTCCAAGTTAGCCATGTGTTCAGAGCAGCATCTTCCGCCTAGAACATAAAATTCACGTTGAATTCTCGCCGTAGCGAATAACCTTGAAACATGATGGATGGGACAATCTGCAAGCATCAATATAAAGGGGGCAGGCACAGCAAGCATCAATATAAAGGGGGCAGGCTCAGCAAGCATCAATATAAAGGGGGCAGGCTCAGCAAGCATTAATATAAAGGGGGCAGGTTCAGCAAGCATCGATATAAAGGGAGCAGGCACAGCAAGCATCAATATAAAGGGGGCAGACTCGGCAAGCATCAATATAAAAGGGGCAGGTACAGCAAGCATCAATATAAAGAATAAGCACTCACTTGATAAGGGTGGTCTGTGTATACATGACACAGTGTGCTAGGAGCAGAAACGCTCAGCGGGGATATAATAGGTAGTTCTGGACCTTGCATTGCTCCAAGAGACCCCATTTCAGGGAAAGATGGTGGGCCGGCACTGGTCGGGGAAGTAGGAGTCAGGCTGGACAGTCCGTCACTCAGAGTATCCACATTGACATCCATTTCCGTATAGTAAAAATCCTCTTCCCCATCACTGTGCTCTTTTTCCTTGCAGCGTCTACATTAGGAAAGGTGTAGGATTTGCCAAAATGTCACCTGTAAGACAAGGCAAGCCATCCCCATACGCCCCCCATGCATTCTCCAATCTTTACTTACCCCAGGTGCGCTGATCGGATGTGCTTTTGAATAGCAGATGAAGTGCTGAGGACTTTCCCACAATTCTTCCACAGGCAACGAAACATGAGGCGGGCTGAGTTCTGTAGAGAAATGAGCCTGAGCACCAAGAGTGGAAATCAGGGGGGGAGTTAGCCACGGGAAGTAATCCTCACCTTCCTCTTCCGGGGCACAGGATCACCAAACAGGAAGTGGGTGGTGTCTGAATCCTCAATGCCAACATCCAGTGACGCAGACGAGAGTGTAGGTGGCAAGGGCGGGGACCGCGTTGAACAGACAGATGTGCTGATGTACAGATTGCAGCTGTTGATCCTGCTCGGTGAGACAGCAGCAAAGTTACGGCATGACTCAGTGTTGCACTCTGCTGGAGACAAAAAAAAAACAAACAAAAAAAACAATAAGATATCTTTAACATACCCTGCATAGATCATATTATGAGGGTTCTCAAAAACATAACTAATCTCAAGGGATAATGCTGCTAATGAGTGTAAGACATTAAAGCTCAATGCTAAATATGTGTGAGCAAAAAAGTTATTCAAAGGGACACTATAGTACCCTGAGGGTCCCCCTCCCGCGGCGCTGAAGGGGTTAAAAACCCTTCAGCTACTCACCCTTTTCCCCCGCTGGGCTCCCTTACCTCTCCTCCCCTGTCAATGTCAGCATCCTTGTCTGACGTCACTGCCGCGCGCTCATTCAAAGTGTCCGTAGGAAATATAAACTCACTGTAACCTAACATGTGTGGGAGCCTGGAGTGTCCCTTTAATAATATAAACCCACCCAGTATAATTAACCGTAACCTAACCTACACAGTGCACCTAACGTGTATGGGATCCTGGAGTGGCCCTTTAATAATATAAACCCACCCAGTATAACTAACTGTAACCTAACCTACACAGTGCATCTAACGTGTGTGGGATCCTGGAGTGTCCCTTTAATAATATAAACCCACCCACAGTATCCCTAACTGTAACCTAACCTACACAGTACACCTAACGTGTATGGGATCCTGGAGTGGCCCTTTAATAATATAAACCCACCCAGTATCCCCTACTGTAACCTAACCTACACAGTGCACCTAACGTGTATGGGATCCTGGAGTGGCCCTTTAATAATATAAACCCACCCAGTATCCCTAACTGTAACCTAACCTACACAGTGCACCTAACGTGTATGGGATCCTGGAGTGGCCCTTTAATAATATAAACCCACCCAGTATCCCCTACTGTAACCTAACCTACACAGTGCACCTAACGTGTATGGGATCCTGGAGTGGCCCTTTAATAATATAAACCCACCCAGTATCCCTAACTGTAACCTAACCTACACAGTGCATCTAAAATGTGTGTGGGAGCCTGGAGTGTCCCTTTAATAATATTTATTTATTATTGCTATTTATGAAGCGCCAACAGATTCCGCAGCGCTGTACAATTAGTGGAGAAACGTACAATATACACAGACAAATACAAGAGGTAAGAGAGCCCTGCCCGTAAGCTGATATCTAGCCATTGGAGCTCTTTTATACAAAGCGCTTGGCTAGATGGCCCGTGAGCTTACAATCTAAAGATATAAACCCACCCAGTATATCTAACTGTAACCTAAAGTGTGTCTGAGCCTGGAGTGTCCCTTTAATAATATAAAACCACCCAGTATAACTGTAACCTAACCTACACAGCGCACATGTCTGTATCTTTTTAGTATCCGTAAATGTTTTCAAAACTTGATTAGCAAGTCCATCAGATTTCGTCCTCTTTTAAAGGAAATCAGTAAAAGACAGAAATTCCTCAATTCCGAAAGCCGATTAGCTCAAAGAAATATAATTTTTTAAGGATTAACTACTCCACAACTAGATGCACTACATTCTAGAAGCAGCATTTCTATTTTGACTTTTATATTTATTGTTTGGTTTCAAATGCTCACATTGTGTATTCATAACCTCCTTTTATATGTGGGTACATCCTCCCTTCAAACTTCTCACACTTTGCTGCTAAATGGGACACAGTTCTGCTTTCATGTGATGGTTTGGCACAAGCATGTCAAACTCGCGGCCCACAAGGACCATCTTTGCGGCCTTGCGAGTGCATGCTCAGTGTTATAGCAGAGTAGGCACCTGCTTTCCCCATATTGCAGGTGCCTACTCTGCTAACATTTACCCGGCCAAGGAGGAGGGCCGCGAGGGAGATCAGTGTTCCTGCTCCTCACTGCCCCCTCGCGTGCGCCAACTGAAGTGAAGCCGGGCGCAGGAATATTATGTCATATTCCGGCACCCGGCATCACTAAAGCGCATGCGGGAGCAGTGAGGAGCAGGAAGGACCCCAGGGAGATGCCCCCCATCTGCTCCATAAGGTAGGGAGCAATAAAGAAAAGTATGTGTGTGTAAATGTGTCTGTGTGTGTGTGTCAATGAGTGTATGTGTGTGTGTCAATGAGTGTATGTGTGTGTGTCAATGAGTGTATGTGTGTGTGTCAATGAGTGTATGTGTGTGTGTCAATGAGTGTATGTGTGTGTGTCAATGAGTGTATGTGTGTGTGTCAATGAGTGTATGTGTGTGTGTCAATGAGTGTATGTGTGTGTGTCAATGAGTGTATGTGTGTGTGTCAATGAGTGTATGTGTGTGTGTCAATGAGTGTATGTGTGTGTGTCAATGAGTGTATGTGTGTGTGTCTGTCTGTCAGTGAGTAGGTGTGTGTGCGGCTCACATAAACGTAAACCTTGTTTATGTGGCCCGTGCCACACTGAGTTTGACATGCTTGGTGTAGCACTAATAAAACTGCAATGCATGTCACTGAGCTTTCTGGGTACTATGGCGTGGAATATGTAAAGGCATACCAGTTGTCCATATCGGTATACATTTATCATTTCAATGGTTCTGAGAGCCTCTTGCGAAAGATATTACAGATATTGTAATAGTTTATTGCAATCTTGTCTTGCTGTTTATGCGAACATGAAACTGTTCAAAGCAAATATGAAAGGGAGACGTGAATGCCACTTACTATTTTCCCCACTAGGTGGGGCTGTGTGACAGGACTTCTTTGCATTGTGAATTCAAAGTGTCACAAATGATCTGATGGATCTAGCTTGCAGCGTAATAAAGATAGTCTTGCTTTGCTTTCATTTTGACATACATGCATGTTTAAGGTTTTCAAAAAGTAAAAGAATCCATTCCAAGATGTGCTTCTACCAATCATTGTTCAATATCTGAAGGAGGGGCAACATTCTAATTAAAAACAGCAGGATTGTGGATTAGTCATTTACAGTTCACAATCTTTACTTGTGAGTTTGACATTTGTGCTAATCTGCACAAGGATACCTCTGCAGTAATATAAAATAAACTTCCTTAAAGGAACTCTATAATGTCAGTAATACAAACATGTATTCCTGACACTATAGGTCTAAATACACCGTTTAGGTCTCCTGCCCCCCTTTTCCCCGAGCAACAGGTGATTAACTCTCCTTTTTTTCCAGCACTGCATGGTTCCCCTCGTGGCTGGCCCCACCTCGCCTCCTTGGCTGAGATAATCAAATTTGTGATCTTAGGTTCCCATAGGAAAGCATTGGATTGGCTATGGCGCATGCACAGTAAAAAACGGTGGCAATCAGCATCTCCTCAAAGAGCTGTATCGAATGAATCTCTCTCCATGAGGAACGTTCAGCGCCTTCATGCATAGCACATTGCGCAGAACTGACCCAGGAAGCACCTCTAGTGGCCATCTGAGTGAAAAGGCTGTGTTTACATTAACAAGTCTACAGGGACAGGCAGCAGACACCAGAACAGCTACGTTAAAGGAAATCTCCAGTGCCAGGAAAACAAATCCGATCTCCTGGCACTACAGGAACCTGCAGTGCCCCACTCCCACGTTGATGAAGGGGTTAAAACCCGTTTAGTGACTTACCTGAAATCCAGCGCCGATGTCCCTCAGCGCTGGGTCAGATCAGCCAACGCTCCTGTCTGATAGACAGCCACTAGAGGAGGACCTAACCTTGCAAGGTAATTATTGCAGTTTACAAAAAAACTGCAATAATTACACTTGCATGATTAATGGTGATGGGAGTTGGCACCCAGACCATTTCAATGGGCAGAAGTGGTCTGGGTGCCTGGAGTGTCCCTTTAAGCAGTAGTGTGACTATAGTGTCCGTTCAACTGGGCAAACATAACGTGTCATCTGATATACCTGTTAGAGTGTTCTGAAATGTCTGACACAAAATCAATGTCTAATTTAATAACTCCAAATTGTAGCAATACTAAAATCTGAGTGGCCCTATTAAGGCTAAAATAGCCGATTCGGACAAGCTCATCAAGGTACGCTTAGCTGTGCCAGCTTACATGTTGCCATTCAGATTTCAATTTGATACAATTCAGAGTTAAAGCAAATAAATGTGTGTGACTATACTTCCCAACAATATGGTAATAAAGCTCTTTGGAGTGGCAGTTCAATATACACAATATACAGTCACCTTCCAGGGTTGTTCCAGCTCCCAGCACCAATGGGCCTGAGGACAAGCTGGTGAGAGCAGCAGCAGCAATCGCTTCATCCAACCTGGAGGAAAGAAATAGACACTGTGGTCACAAAGGAAACCTACAATGCTGATCCATCCTAAAGCTTTATCCTGTGTTATATACTTCTAAACATTAGCACTTTCTAATTGAATAGGCAAGATTTTTAATCTGAGAGATCTACTGTACAGCATTCACTGCATTCTTTAGTTTTTGTAATCATTTTTTATTTTCTTTACAGGAAAGCACAGTTTCAATCTTTCATTGTGTGAAGCTTTAAAGGGGCACTACAAGCCATTTTGACCTCGCCAGACTGACTCCCTGTCCTGGTCTTACTGAGGATAAAAAAAACAAACAGGGTTCTTTCCTTGGCTTTACCGAGAAGACCAATGAGTTATAATGCATGCTCACTACCAAGCAATGTATTAAACACAAATACAAACTACAAATCAATTTTAGAATTATCTAGATACTTCCAGTTATTCCTGGGAACATGTTGCAATCACACACAATGTTCTCTGACCTGTGTTTGGGGACGGGGATGACTGATGATGACAGCAGTGAAAGATTGCGGCTTCGGACAGACTGTACTGGTGTGGACTCATTCTGCTGCTTTTGGGAGCGCAAGGTGGTGTGAAGGTGCCCCTGGCATTGCCCAGCCTGTGAGGATTGTACAAGACTTTGTTCTTTCGTAGATCCAGAGTTAGCAGATAATAGGGAAATCTGAATAGCAAAAACAAAGACCAGTTAACTGAACCTTCCCAATGAAAATAATTCCATATACAAAAATACATAAGCAGACACATAGGGCCATACCCTAAAGCAGCTGCGCCCTTAAAGGTTTTAAAACTACAGATTCCATAATGCTTTAATCATTCTAAAAAGCACGCACAGCATCATGGGAGTTGTAGTTATACAACATCTGGTTATCTAACATTTGGACACCCCTGCCCTAAAGTGTGAATTGTTGGGAATTTCACATTTTAGAACAAAATAGCCAAATTGGGAAAATTCTAAATTAAACCATAAAAAATATTAGGCCATTTTAAATTACTGAATGAACTATTTTTGGTGTGGCTGGCAAAGTGTTTAGTTTATTAAATGACTCCTAACTTTGTGACCTGTTAGAATAAAAAAAAAAAAAAAAATCCCATAGTTACTGTAAAATTTTAACTGGGTATTTGAGGTGGTCATTTTTACTGAGATGCACCCGAATATTCTCCAAGTTATCCTTAAAGAAATACTCAAAGCTGTGAGTGATCACCATTTATTTAATAAAGAAACATTTACTTATTTTAAAAACTGCACCGTTGCGAGTTTCCTCATTTGTCTCAAATCTCCAGGTAGTGGCTCAGACTACAAGCAAGCTTCCATTATTTTATATGGAGCTGAGCATATCCAATAAATCCCTGTCACAAGGTGTCTATGGTAGTTAAGTATTTGGCAATTTCATTTATCACACAGAGAAATAAAGGCATTGCTGTCCAAAGCATACGAGGATGCCATCAACTTGCAGTTTTGTGCATAGAGTCATCTGACACTATCACACAAGCACAGCTCGGACGAGGTGGGTATTTGTATAGGGAGTGCACACCATACAAATATTTGGACAAGCAAAGTAGTAGGTATAGGTGTGACTACAGGGCGTTCTAAGTACCATAAACAACCCCTTGTAGTGCTTATGGTGCCAGTGTGCTCCTCCCGCCATACCCCGGTTCTGTGCAAAGCCATTTGACAATAACTGAGGGTGTGTACAAAAAAAAGTGAACGATGCACATGCTGGAAGGTATTACTTCCACCAAGGTGCTCCAGACAGGCACAAACAATGGTTTCTTCAAGAGTCGGTCTTCATTTTGGAACAAAATATAATAACGTCGTTTTGGCTCCTACACGAGCTGCCTATTGAAGAAACCATTGCGTGTGTTTGGACGTCTGTATATATTTCTAAAAACGAAGGGTGGGCTGGCACCTCGCTTGGCATACTGTTACTGCAGAACACGCAGGGCTTAGTGTGTCAGCCGACTCTCCAAAGTGTTTTACAGATGGCTGCAGAAATATTTGAATATACCTCTATCCAGGCTATTTGCCATCACATGCCATCAATGTAAATTTGTCTCAATGCAATAGAAGACTTTATGGCGGAATGTCACTCCATGATTGGTGTTTTGCCTGCTGTGATCTGAGTTGCCTTCCCAGAAAATATTTGCAATATCCCTTGTAAAGCATTTCTCTGAAGAGGACTTGTCGCTGTCACAGCATGTACTTCGGTGCCACACGACTAGGTTCTAAGCATCTACTTCACTGTCTGTAGAACATCAGCAAAATTGCATTGAATGAGAACATAAACCCGGACAGTGTCCTTTGAAGAGACCTAGAGAGAGAAGACCCAGGGCAGGCCAAAGAACTGTGGTTCCTGCACTGCTAGTTTTAATATATGTCAGGTGTGTGTATCTTGATCTGATATAGGAGGACTATGTACTGGTAGTTGTACACCTGCTGCAGATACACAGTGCAGTCTGCAGCCATTAGGCGCAGACAAAGGTATTGTTTTTCAGCAGCAGAAAATGGACTCGAAATAAAACAGTGACTAAGAGGATAGAGCACAAGCTGTCTACTTTAATTTAAGGTTATATACATCCATGAGCGGTGTCGGAATTACAGTCCATTCTACCAGAGTCCGTCTGCTTTAACAGAGCAAGCAAATGGAGAATTGGCTGCTGAGCCATATCATGCCCAAGTGTACACCGCAACATCATCAATTGTTCATGCAATAGAGCACAAATCATCCAAAAGCAATTCTAGGTATGGTATTTACATCTGGAATCAGTTATCATTCAACATTAAATTCATTGCTAAATCAGGCCATCAGGAGGTTGGAAAATGGTAATGAACTGTTCAGCGACTGCATTAAAGGACCACTCTAGTGCAACATACTCGTTTTCCTGGCACTAGAGTGCCCTGAGGGTGCCCCCACCCTCAGGGTCCCCCTCCCGCCCGGCTCTAGAAAGGGGTAAAACTTATCTTTTTCCAGCGCTGGGCGGGGAGATCTCTGCCTCCGATCCTCCTCCGTTCCGCCCCGTCGGCTGAATGCGCGCGCGCGGCAAGAGCTGCGCTCGCATTCAGCCGGTCGCATAGGAAAGCATTTACAATGCTTTCCTATGGACGCTTGCGTGCTCTCACTGTGATTTTCACAGTGAGAATCACGCAAGCGCCTCTAGCGGTTGTCAATGAGACAGCCACTAGAGGATTTGGGGGAAGGCTTAACCCATTAATAAACATAGCAGTTTATCTGAAACTGCTATGTTTATAAAAAAAAATGGGTTAATCCTAGCTGGACCTGGCACCCAGACCACTTCATTAAGCTGAAGTGGTCTGGGTGCCTAGAGTGGTCCTTTAATATTTGGTGTCCAAAAACAAACATGCCAAAAGACTGAACGCTTGAATTCAGCAAAGGTGAATTTAGACCATGAATGACCACCACTGTGGCTGACAGGGCTCTTAATAATAAAGTCTATAGAACTAAACAAGTGTCACTTTCTCTGCAATTATGGACTGATCTGTGGATCTCTAAATTGAAGGTTATCTGTACATGACACAGCTGCCTTTAAATATTAAAACAGCTGTCTGTATGTTCAGGCGGCTGCCTGTAAATCAGTGTGACCATATAGTGAGGATGTATAGTTTGTTTATATTAGTGATTCATATAAAAGGAGTGTCATTACATTGGGCTATATAAGGAGCCTTTCCATTGGTCACAGAGGCATAGTTAGCCTGTAATGAGGAATCATGGTGGAAGGGAGGGAAGCTGAAGTCACTGTATGTTGTATTATATCTACACTCACCGTTTGAGGGCATAATTGTGGTTGCACCCTTTATTGGTGGGGTTCAAATATAACTGGGGAATGTATAAACATTGTGGTGTGTACATATTATTAGGGCTGCTATGTATACATTGGGGAGGTGCACATATAATTGGGGTGATATGAGTACTTGGGGTGTGTAGATATAATTTGGGTGGCTATGTATACATTGGAGAGCGTATGTTTACATTGGGGGGTGTATATGTAATAAGGGTACAGTCTATACATTGGGAGGGTGTATATATAATTAGGGTACAGTTTATACATTAGGGGGTGTATATATAATTAGGTTACAGTCTATACATTGGGAGGTGTATATATAATTAGGTTACAGTCTATACATTGGGGGGTGTATATATAATTAGGTTACAGTCTATACATTGGGGGGTGTATATATAATTAGGTTACAGTCTATACATTGGGGGGTGTATATATAATTAGGTTACAGTCTATACATTGGGAGGTGTATATATAATTAGGGTACAGTCTATACATTAGCGGGGTGTATATATAATTGGGGTGCTATGTTTACATTGAGGGGTGTATATATATAATTGGGGTGTATGTATAATTGGAGTGCTATGTTTACATTAGGGGTGTATATATAATTGGGGTGTATATATAATTAGGGTACAGTCTATACATTAGGGGGTGTATATATAATTAGGGTACAGTCTATACATTAGGGGGTGTATATATAATTAGGGTACAGTTTATACATTAGGGGGTGTATATATAATTAGGGTACAGTCTATACATTAGCGGGGTGTATATATAATTGGGGTGCTATGTTTACATTAGGGGGTGTATATATATATATATGGGGTGCTATGTTTACATTAGGGGGTGTATATATAATCGGGGTGCTATGTTTACATTAGGGGGTGTATATATAATCGGGGTGCTATGTTTACATTAGGGGGTGTATACATAATCGGGGTGCTATGTTTACATTAGGGGGTGTATATATAATCGGGGTGCTATGTTTACATTAGGGGGTGTATATATAATCGGGGTGCTATGTTTACATTAGGGGGTGTATATATAATCGGGGTGCTATGTTTACATTAGGGGGTGTATATATAATCGGGGTGCTATGTTTACATTAGGGGGTGTATATATAATCGGGGTGCTATGTTTACATTAGGGGGTGTATATATAATCGGGGTGCTATGTTTACATTAGGGGGTGTGTATATAATCGGGGTGCTATGTTTACATTAGGGGGTGTATATATAATCAGGGTGCTATGTTTACATTAGGGGGTGTATATATAATCGGGGTGCTATGTTTACATTAGGGGGTGTATATATAATCGGGGTGCTATGTTTACATTAGGGGGTGTATATATAATCGGGGTGCTATGTTTACATTAGGGGGTGTGTATATAATCGGGGTGCTATGTTTACATTAGGGGGTGTATATATAATCAGGGTGCTATGTTTACATTAGGGGGTGTATATATAATCGGGGTGCTATGTTTACATTAGGGGGTGTATATATAATCGGGGTGCTATGTTTACATTAGGGGTGTATATATAATATGGGTGCTATGTTTACATTAGGGGGTGCATATTTATATTAGAGGGGGGTGTATATATATTAGGGGGAGTGTATATTTACATTAGAGGGGGTGTGTGTATATATATATTAGAGGGGGTGTGTGTTTATATATATTAGAGGGGGGTGTGTATATATATATTAGAGGGGGGGGTGTGTATATATATATTAGAGGGGGGGTGTATATATATATATATATATTAGAGGGGGGTGTGTATATATATATATATATTAGAGGGGGGTGTGTATATATATATATATTAGAGGGGGGGGTGTATATATATATATATTAGAGGGGGGTGTGTGTATATATATATATATTAGAGGGGGTGTGTGTATATATATTAGAGGGGGTGTGTGTATATATTAGAGGGGGTGTGTGCATATATATTAGAGGGGGTGTGTGTATATATATTAGAGGGGGTGTGTGTATATATTAGAGGGGGTGTGTGTATATATATTAGAGGGGGTGTGTGTATATATATTAGAGGGGGTGTGTGTATATATATTAGAGGGCGTGTGTGTATATATATTAGAGGGGGTGTGTGTATATATATTAGAGGGGGTGTGTGTATATATATTAGAGGGGGTGTGTGTATATATATTAGAGGGTGTGTGTGTATATATATTAGAGGGGGTGTGTGTATATATATTAGAGGGGGTGTGTGTATATATATTAGAGGGGGTGTGTGTATATATATTAGAGGGGGTGTGTGTGTATATATATTAGAGGGGGTGTGTGTGTATATATATTAGAGGGGGTGTGTGTATATATATATTAGAGGGTGTGTGTATATATATATTAGAGGGGATGTTTGTGTATATATTAGAGGGGGTGTGTGTGTATATATTAGAGGGGGTGTGTGTGTATATATTAGAGGGGGTGTGTGTGTATATATTAGAGGGGGTGTGTGTGTATATATTAGAGGGGGTGTGTGTGTATATATTAGAGGGGGTGTGTGTGTATATATTAGAGGGGGTGTGTGTGTATATATTAGAGGGGGTGTGTGTGTATATATTAGAGGGGGTGTGTGTGTATATATTAGAGGGGGTGTGTGTGTATATATTAGAGGGGGTGTGTATATATATTAGAGGGGGTGTGTATATATATTAGAGGGGGTGTGTATATATATTAGAGGGGGTGTGTATATATATTAGAGGGGGTGTGTATATATATTAGAGGGGGTGTGTATATATATTAGAGGGGGTGTGTATATATATATTAGAGGGGGTGTGTATATATATTAGAGGGGGTGTGTATATATATTAGAGGGGGTGTGTATATATATTAGAGGGGGTGTGTATATATATTAGAGGGGGTGTGTATATATTAGAGGGGGTGTGTATATATTAGAGGGGGTGTGTATATATTAGAGGGGGTGTGTATATATTAGAGGGGGTGTGTATATATATTAGAGGGGGTGTGTATATATATTAGAGGGGGTGTGTATATATATTAGAGGGGGTGTGTATATATATTAGAGGGGGTGTGTATATATATTAGAGGGGGTGTGTATATATATTAGAGGGGGTGTGTGTATATATTAGAGGGGGTGTGTGTATATATTAGAGGGGGTGTGTGTATATATTAGAGGGGGTGTGTGTATATATTAGAGGGGGTGTGTGTATATATTAGAGGGGGTGTGTATATATTAGAGGGGGTGTGTATATATTAGAGGGGGTGTGTATATATTAGAGGGGGTGTGTATATATTAGAGGGGGTGTGTATATATTAGAGGGGGTGTGTATATATTAGAGGGGGTGTGTATATATTAGAGGGGGTGTGTATATATTAGAGGGGGTGTGTATATATTAGAGGGGGTGTGTATATATTAGAGGGGGGGTGTATATATTAGAGGGGGTGTGTGTATATATTAGAGGGGGTGTGTATATATATTAGAGGGGGGTGTATATATATTAGAGGGGGGTGTATATATATTAGAGGGGGGTGTATATATATTGGGGGGGTGTATATATATTAGGGGGGGTGTATATATATTAGAGGGGGGTGTATATATATTAGAGGGGGGTGTATATATATTAGAGGGGGTGTATATATATATTAGAGGGGGTGTGTATATATTAGAGGGGGGGTGTATATATATTAGAGGGGGTGTGTATATATATTAGAGGGTGTGTGTGTATATATATTAGAGGGGGTGTGTATATATATTAGAGGGTGTGTGTATATATATTAGAGGGTGTGTGTGTATATATATTAGAGGGGGTGTGTGTATATATATTAGAGGGGGGGTGTGTATATATATTAGAGGGGGGGTGTATATATTAGAGGGGGTGTGTATATATATTAGAGGGGGGTGTATATATATTAGAGGGGGGTGTATATATATTAGAGGGGGGTGTATATATATTAGAGGGGGGTGTATATATATATATATATATCAGAGGGGGTGTATATATATATCAGAGGGGGTGTATATATATATCAGAGGGGGTGTATATATATATATATATATTAGGGGGTGTATATATATATATATATATTAGGGGGTGTATATATATATATATATATATATTAGGGGGTGTATATATATATATATATATTAGGGGGTGTATATATATATATATATTAGGGGGTGTATATATATATATTAGGGGGTGTATATATATATATATTAGGGGGTGTATATATATTAATATTAGGGGGTGTATATATATTAGAGGGGGGTGTATATATATTAGAGGGGGGTGTATATATATTAGAGGGGGATGTATATATATATTAGAGGGGGTGTATATATATTAGAGGGGGTGTATATATATTAGAGGGGGTGTATATATATTAGAGGGGGGTGTATATATATTAGAGGGGGTGTATATATATTAGAGGGGGGTGTATATATATTAGGGGGGGGTGTATATATATTAGGGGGGTGTATATATATTAGAGGGGGTGTATATATATTAGAGGGGGGTGTATATATATTAGAGGGGGGTGTATATATATTAGAGGGGGGTGTATATATATTAGAGGGGGGTGTATATATATTAGAGGGGGGTGTATATATATTAGAGGGGGGTGTATATATATTAGAGGGGGGTGTATATATATATATATTAGAGGTGTATATATATTAGGGGGGTGTATATATATTAGAGGGGGTGTATATATATTAGAGGGGGGTGTATATATATTGGGGGGGTGTATATATATTAGAGGGGGTGTACATATTAGTATCCGGTTCCCCTCTATATATATATGTGTGTGTGTATGTATATCTCTCTCTCTCTTTGTATCTCGGGGCCCCCGGGATATTCCCGGTTCCGGTACCTCAGGCTGCCCTCCGTTCTGTGGCCCTCGAGCAGTTTCCGGTTTCCTGGGGGTGAATGGCCGTTGGAGGGCCCCCCCGGTGTTCCCCTCCGCCCTGTCACGGTCTCCGGTTGCCGCTGCCGCCATGTTCGGGTTGGGGGGGGCGGGCGGGAGAACCGAGCAGCGGACCGCGCGCGCGCACCGGGGCCCCGCCCACACTGTTGCCTCGCGCTAGCCTCACGCCCACCTCTGCCTCGCGCCCCGGGCACGCCCACCGCACGCTTCCTCCATTTCGTATTGGCCGCCCGAAAACATCAACAAACACCACGCCCACTCCCCGCGCGCTGGCACGTGGCCAGAACCTCCGATCCCATTGGCTGCCGCGGGTTGTTGTGCACCGGCTTGGTCACGTGGTCGGGGGGGGGGCGTCATTAACTCCTTCCAGTCTGAGGGGAAGCAGGCAGACTGTCAGTGTCTCTCGTCCCAGAATCTCCCGCGGCAGTCACGTGGGCGTTATTCACTAAAAACGGGCGAGGAAATGGCGAATTACAGCCAAATCACCCAAATTCAAACAGTTCTCCTACCCAAGCCCTGCCTCAGTGAATAACCCAGGGTCGCTGTGCCCTTACTGCCCCTCCGGGGTAATACAGTACAGCGCTGGCGCTTTATATTGCCAGAAATAAATAAATAAAGTCATTTCTCTGGAAATTAATAAATTGAATAAAACATTGAAAATCACCTATAACCGGACGTTCCGGGAGTCTCCTGCATTTTAATTTTTGACACCCGCCAGTTCTATATAATATCCCGGTAACGGACTGATCCGGGGAGAGCGAGCGTTAAATGGTCGTTTCTAATCAGAAACTACCTCTCAACGCTCTCTTACTAAAATGATTACCGGTGATATTACAGTGTGGCGGCTCCATAAGGGAACAAACACACTATCCCATGAGGGAGCTTCCCCTCGCGTTCTGCGTGGGAGCGCCAGGTGTCATGTGACGACCCGGTGCTTAGTCATGCAGCACGCCGCCAGACAAAGGATTCCCAACCGGTACCAGACTTCAAGGAGCCGGTGAAACCACCTCCCTGAAATTAGTTTTTACATGTTGGGATGTCTGTATAACCCGTGTTAACCGTTTCTCCACGTGAAGCTCCATATTATTTAAAAATGATATAAAAGATTTAACCCCTTAAGGACAGAGCTTCAGAAGCTTGTCTTTCACTTAATGACAACGTCATTTTTTGCATTTTTTGCTATTTGCGTTCAACTGCAATTTGCATTTTACTAATTTATTGCACCGACACATATTATATACCGTTTTTTAAAGGACAGAAAGGGCTTTAATTTGATGTAACACATGTGTATATATAAATGCTTATTTATTATAAAAAAAAATAC
This sequence comes from Pelobates fuscus, assembly GCF_036172605.1. Classification (NCBI taxonomy): domain Eukaryota; kingdom Metazoa; phylum Chordata; class Amphibia; order Anura; family Pelobatidae; genus Pelobates; species Pelobates fuscus. The sequence goes on from NC_086322.1 coordinate 293,316,369, forward strand.
AGAAATATGCAAAAAAATGAATTTTTGTGTTTTTTTTTTACAGTTTTTGCAATAATAATGTGTACATAATTAGTGCAGGTTAAGGAAAGTAATTAAAAATAAATTCATTTAGTTGTTCTGAATTACAGAATATATAATGTGTCTGGGATTTTCAGTTTTTTTTGGTAGTTACAGGTCACAAAGCACAAGGAGTAAAATAAACTTTTTATGTGGAGCGATTTTAGAATTTGGTATGTTTGTCTTGTAAGCCTAATAGCCATAAAAGAAAACAAAATTGCCACACAAAAGTATATATTTATATAAAGTAGACACCACAGGCTATTTACCTAAGGTTGTTTTGACACTTTCTACGTAGCCATTTTACCGCCAACCTCTGCTAAATATTGGAGTAAAATTGTGTTTTTTGGGGGTTTTCGCACACAAACTTATAACAAAGAACTTCTCATGTGTATTTTGTAAATTTGGTGTGTGCTATTCCTGTACAAAGTTTTATTATGTGTTCAGTTACTTCTGCTGAGTACAACGGTACCCCCATTGTATGTCTTTGGCCCTATTTCGTGAAGCTACAGTGCCATATAGGAGACCTGTCCTTTTCAGTATTCACAGTAGAATTTTGAGAGACGGATTTAATGAGCCTATGCTTCCATTTGGGGTATTATAGTAGTTTGACTGTTCAAAAAAAACCCACAAAGGCCTACCATTTGTAAAAGTAGACACTCCAGGGTATCTCGTAAGGTGCATATTGTGCCTTAACATGCCCCCATTTTTTTACCATTACATGCCAAAGTATGTGGTAAAAAATAATTTTGTGCATATTTTACATACGGATTGCATTTTTGCTGGGCATTTTGTATATTTCATGTGTGCCACTAAGTTCAAACCCCCCAAATTATGCTCAGCTAAGTCTTCTGAGTAAAAGGACACCCCCATTGTATGTCTATGGCACTATTTCGTGAAGCTACAGTGCCATTCAGGAGACCTGTCCTTTTCAGTATTCACAGTAGAATTTTGAGAGACGGATTTAATGAGCCTATGCTTCCATTTGGGGTATTATAATGATACCGGAGAAACTGACGGAAGCCAAGCACAGAGAGATGGACACAGGTTTCTTCAGGAAGGAAGAGATTCTTTATTGGATCACCGATCGGGACTCAGAGGGACTAGCGTCACCAAAATACAGCAAAGTCTGAGCCCCGGACAATAGTGCAGGCTCCTTATATAGGCATATAACTCCTCCCATATTGAGCTCCACCCGCACATTCTCTTAACCAATCAACACAAATAAGAATTAACTTCCTGTTTGACCGCATGGCTTGTCCAGCACAATGGAGGAGGGGGAATACTATATCCTGTATTCTTGCACATGCTCCGTACACTACTGATCGTATCTTGCCTCGTGCAACTAACTGATCGATACGTCAGCATATGCACGTACACATGCCACGTGGTAATCTCGGCCTACTAAATTTATTTTTACTGAGATTCCACCACATTCCCCCCTTTGATGCCTCTTGATATTTTACAATTACTTGAGGCATCACATAACCTTAGTTTTGCTTACACCGCAAGTTACCTTGAACCAGACCAGACTTATCTTATGATGTGAATCTTTTAACACTCATCTTCCTGCATTGGTTCTCCCTGATCTAAAGCCTTATACTTATAAATCGCCATTATCTGTGCAGCAGCCTTCCTCTCTGCTATACTTCCTATCAGGCTTTGCACAGACCTAACTACTAAGGGTATAAGACACGGTAGGAGTAGACACAACAGTAAAATCAGTAGGACTCCACCTACCACTGCCTTAAGCCCTCCAAACCACTCATACCAGCTACCAAACCAACTACTTGGATTGTACCCTTTCCATACCTGAGTAGGCACATGCGCTAGTTTAACCATATGGCTAGTAAGCTCAGCTATTGCTTGCCCTTCATCGTCTATTTGAAGACAGCAATTGCTTAGGTTAAACTTCCCACATACACCTCCCTCTACTGCCAAAAGGTAATCCAAGGCTAATCTATTTTGGTAGACTGCTGTTCTCATCCTGGTGTTATGCTTCGCTAGAAGATTGAGCGCTTGTGATGTCTCATTTGTGATAATCTCAACCACCGCCTGTAATCTTATAATACGGTTGAGCATATAAATAGGGGTTCTATAACCAAAAGTACCATCCTCAGCCCACGTGGCTGGCCCATAATAGTCTATGATACGCTGGGGAGGCCATTCATTATCTTCCCAGGTGCCTATCTCTATGGGTCCCCTTTTCTTCCTATGATTCACATCATACACTTTAACACCTAAAGTCTCGCCTGTTTCAATCGGTAACAAGAAGAAGGATGGTTTGAGCATACCCAACACACATGCCCCTTCCCAGTCCTGTGGCAACTCCGAATAGGCTTTCTTACCACAGATCCAGTACAAATTTGCTGGGGCTCTCCAGGTAGATGTGATGGATAGATCAAACCACACGTCCTTTAAATTGGCGTATCTAGCAAACGGGTTTGATGGTTCCGAGACATTTGAAGCCGACCACCAAGTTGTATTCTTTGTATCATCATCATAAGCTTTTTGCCCTAGACAAGTTAATTCTCCTACAGAAGTATTATACATTATTCCTTTCCTTGCTATGCAAACATAACCTATGATGGAGGTCTTTAATCTCCACTCAGATTTACCTCTAACACTCATATGATAATCGGCTTGTGTAGATATTAATTGGTCAACTGCCTCAGAACCGGACATTACCTCCTTTGCTTCCCAAGGCCATTGGTCTCCCATGTTAGTACCTCCACACACATAGCAGTTGGTAACATTAAGACTACCGGCAATACTTTCAGCTAGATCGATGAACAGGTTTTTAGCATTATGGGGGATCTTATTATCTATACTCATCTCTTCGTAAAAGGAATGGTATACTTGATGAGTCTGGGAGGATACCGTATCAGTCTCTATTCCTATAAACAATAATGTCCCAGGATCTAAACCCGTCCCGTATATCTGAAACCCAAATAAATTTCCATACTTATCTAAGAACTTGTCGGGGTTATTAATGAGTATATGGACTGGGTTGCATTCCATAGACTTACAATAAGGGCTAGTCGGCAACTTAGTCACTATCATGTCTTTGTCTACTGTCTGTCCCCAAGTCGCCCACCCCACACAAGACCAATATGGACAAAAGTTATAGTCTTTATTTGGGCATCTAGGACTCACATATTTGTTTTTGCTACTGGGACAAATGTATTTATCGTTAGACCCATACGTCCTCTCCCATCTAAGATCCCCACATACATTCCACGGCTTTCTACCACTCGATATCGCTTTACACGCATCAAATAGCAGAACACCCGAAGAATGTACGGATTCTAACACCGTCTTATTAATTAGGGTCCCCTGAGGATCTCCATTCCTGAGAGTCAACCAAATTGTACGAGGTTGATACTCTGGACTAAAGCACTTAGGTTCTCCTACTCCTAAATGGCACACACTATAGTCTATATTTAGGTATCTACATCTTGATACCTCTCCTTTACACTCGTATTGTGAATGCCAAATTAGGGTTTGGGAAATATGGTTACCTGTTCTCGTAGTCTTAATGCATACCTCACAGCTAGGAGTGTCGGTACCTCTACCTTCCTGAATATAAAAACACATATAAATAAACACAATCAAAAGCACATCTTTCGCCGTCATCCTCAGTCTTCGTCCGTGCGATGGAACCTCAGCTTCCAGGATGTGAGGGCTGCAGGGAATGGAGTTCTGCTCGTCTTCACAGGTGTCCCTTCGAGACTTTCCTGGCTTATACACTATGTGATGGTAAGCGGACAGGCTTTATTATGGCCTTCTCACTCACACCTGTAACAATAAAATTTGTAATCCACAATAATTCCTCGTTACTCCGACTGAGTAGTGCGATTCAACCGGATCTTGCAGGGATTCTCTGGATCTGCTGTAACTTGCCAAGAATCGACTGCTGCTGGTTTAACCCTGGAGTGATGTATCCACGGAGTCACTTCGGCTACTTTTATCGCTGTAGGGGTAGACAAAAGAACAACATAAGGACCTCTCCACTTGGGCCCTAACGGTACATTATTCCACTCTTTAATCCATACTTGGTCTCCTGGATGATAACTATGAACAGGGGGATAAATATTCACAGGTAATCTATCTTGTACCCATTTCTGTATCTCCTCCACAGTCTTACCCAACTCTACAACCTGCTGCCGGGTAATTCCTTCTCCCAACTGACTCAAATCCCCCCTTAAGTTACCAAGTACGGGAGGTGGTCGCCCATACATAATTTCAAAAGGAGAGAGGCCCATCCTTCTGGTAGGGGTACTGCGGATTCGCAATAGAGCTATAGGTAAGAGAACGTTCCACTTAAGTTGGGTTTCCTGACACATTTTAGCCAACTGGTTCTTTATAGTTCTATTCATTCTCTCTACCTTACCAGAACTCTGGGGTCTATATGCAGTATGAAGCCTCCACTTTATACCAAGCATATGAGTCAGTTGTTGTAGGCACTGGTGAACAAAAGCTGGACCATTGTCCGATCTTATAGAACAGGGTAGTCCATATCGGGGTATTATTTCTCGTAGCAGGAATCTTACAACTTCTCCTGCTTTCTCTGTACGAGTAGGACATGCTTCTACCCAGCCTGAATAGGTGCACACAATTACCAGCAGGTAACGATGTCCACCCGATTTAGGCATCACTATAAAGTCTATTTGTAGATCGGACATGGGGAGTCCCCCCATAAACTGGACTCCTGGTGGTTTTACTGGTCCTTGTCTTGCATTATTTTTAGCACACGTTACACATCTGCGTACAATGGCCTGAGTCAAGTTGGACAATCTTGGTATGTAGAAATGTTTCCTGAGAGATTCTTCAGTACTCACTCTCCCAGAATGTGTCCCGTTATGATAATTTTGGACAATTTCTACCGCTAGCGATGCTGGTATAACTATTCTTCCATCTTCTAGCTGATACCACTTGTTCTCCAAATACTTTCCCGGTTCAGTCTTTAACCACTCCTCTTCTTGAGCTGTATAAACTGGAGTCCATTGGGACAGTGGAGTTGGTATAAGAGCAGCTATATGCCCCACATACTCCTGTCTTCCTGATTCAGCAGCACGCTTAGCTGCACTATCTGCCATCCGATTTCCCTTGGTTACATCACCATCTCCTCTCAGATGCGCTCGACAATGTATAATACCGACTTCTTTCGGCTCCCACACTGCTTCCAATAGTTGTAGGATTTCAGCTGCGTACTTGATTTCTTTGCCTTCTGAATTCAGTAGTCCTCTTTCTTTATACAAAGCTCCGTGGGCATGAGTGGTTAAGAACGCATACTTAGAGTCCGTATAGATATTCACTCTTAAACTTCAGCCAATTGTAACGCTCGTGTTAGTGCTATTAATTCTGCCTTTTGTGCTGATGTTCCTTTTGCCAGTGGCCGAGCTTCTATCACCTTGTCTATTGTTGTCACTGCATATCCTGCATAGCGGATCCCTTCTTTTACATAACTACTGCCGTCGGTATAATATTGAACATCGGGGTTCTGGATGGGAAAATCACGAAGATCTGGTCTACTTGAAAATACTTCATCCATTACTTCCAAACAATCATGTTGACTTTCAGTAGGTTGTGGCAAAAGGGTAGCTGGATTTAAGGTATTTACAGTCTCTAAATGCACTCTTGGATTTTCACACAACATTGCTTGATACTTGGTCATACGGCTGTTACTAAACCAATGATTTCCTTTGTAATCCAACAACGTCTGTACTGCATGTGGGACTCGTACATAAAGTTCTTGACCCAGAGTGAGTTTATCGGCTTCAGCTACTAGCAGGGCGGCTGCAGCTACGGCTCTTAGACAAGGTGGAAGTCCGCTGGCCACTGCATCCAGTTGCTTAGACATGTAGGCAACAGGTCTTTGCCATGATCCCAAGTACTGTGTCAATACTCCCACAGCCATTCTTCTTTGCTCGTGTACATATAAGTAGAATGGTCGTGTGTGATCAGGTAGACCTAATGCTGGGGCACTCATCAAAGCCTTCTTCACATCTTCAAATGCCGTTTGCTGTTCTTGGGTCCATAAGAAGGGGTCGTGCTCTGTACCTTTGATGGCTGCGTACAGAGGTTTTGCCAGTATCGCATAGCTGGGAATCCATATCCTACAGAAGCCTGCTGCCCCCAAGAATTCTCGCACTTGTCTTCTATTCTTGGGTATTGGTATTTGGCAGACAGCTTCTTTTCTCTCTGGCCCCATAATCCTTTGACCTTCAGAGATATGGAATCCTAGATACTTGACAGTTGGCAAACACAACTGAGCCTTCTTTCTAGACACCTTGTATCCTGCCTTCCAGAGAATGTGTAGTAGATCGTGCGTGGCTTGCTGACAGATTTCTTTTGTAACTGCTGCTATCAACAAGTCATCTACATATTGTAACAAGACACACTCTCCTGGGATGGACTCGAAATCCAATAGATCTTGACTTAGGGCTGAACCAAATAGGGTAGGTGAATTTTTAAACCCTTGGGGCAGTCTTGTCCAAGTCATTTGGCGTTTTGAGCCCGTTACAGCGTTCTCCCATTGGAAAGCGAAAATACATTGACTTTCTGCGGCAATTCGGAGACAAAAGAAGGCATCTTTGAGATCTAAGACTGTGAAGTAAGTAGCCCCGCCCGGAATTAAAGCAAGCAGGTTATATGGATTGGGTACAACTGGATGTATACTAACAACCGCATCATTGACTGCTCTTAAGTCCTGCACAGGTCGATACTCATCTGTACCGGGCTTTTGAACAGGCAGCAATGGGGTGTTCCAGGGGGAAGTACAGAATTTTAGGATACCATACCGTATGAATTTATCCAGATAGGATTGGATGTTCTTCTTAGCCTTCTGTGGGATGTGGTATTGTCTTAGGCTCACTGGATAAACCCCAAGTTTCAGTTAAATTTTTATAGGTGGAATATTGCGGGCCAGTCCTGGTGGGTTGTTCTCTGCCCAAACTCCTGGTATGTTAAACAATGTCTCATCACTCCTAGGGTTTTGGCTAGTCAACACTGTATAAAGTCGCCACTCTTCTTCCTTTGGTACGGATAAAGTCATAATACCTGAAGGTCCATTAAACTTTAAAGATGTTGTTCCATTTGGTAGGAACGTAATCTGCGCTTGTAATTTTGATAGCATATCACGTCCCAGCAATTGGACTGGACATTCAGGCATATAAAGGAATTGGTGTTTTACTACGTGGCCTCCCAATGTACAGAGTCGACTTTTAAGAACCGGTCTTTCAGCACTTCTTCCAGTTGCTCCTATCACAGTAATAGTCCTTCCAGATGGAGGAGCAACTAGATTAGTCACCACTGAATGTTCAGCACCAGTGTCGATCATGAACGCACTCCTTTTCCCCCCTATTGATACATCGACCATAGGCTCCGCTCGACCAAGGGGGATGGAGCCCGGTCGGTATCAATAGTCCTCCATGACCGTGTCAGCCAATCCTACGAAGTCCCTACCTTCTCTATCGCGGGACCTTTGCGCTGCTGGAATATACCTGTCTTCCCTAACACTTCCTCTGTTCCCATTACTCCCTCTATAACCATTACTCCCTCCGGGGCCTCCTCTACCTCTCGCTCTGCCTCTAAAGTTTCCGTAACCTGTCCTAGGTCTGTCTCTCTCAGACTGTTCCCTTCGCGGGCACTCATTTCTCCAATGCCCTTCTTCCCTACAGTAAGCGCACTGATTTTTACTTAGAGGTTCCTCATTCCATCTACTATCGCCTCTATCTGGGCCCCGTCTATCTACGCCTGCGATCGCTACCGCTAGCATATCAGCCTTTTTACGCATCTTGCGCTCTTCCTCTTTCTTATTTTCTGTATCCCTGTTCATATAAACCTTATTAGCTACCTCCATTAGTTGGGTGATGGACATACCTGCAAACCCTTCTAACTTTTGTAGCTTGCGCTTAATATCTCCGTATGCTTGGCTGACAAAGGCGGAGTTAACCATTCGGGAATTGTCTGCGTCTTCCGGATTAAAGGGGGTATACAAGCGGTATGCCTCCAATAATCGGTCATAAAAGACACTGGGCGCTTCATCGCTTTTCTGAATCACCTCAACTGTCTTCGACATGTTAATGGCTTTCTTTCCTCCGGCTTTCATGCCAGCAATTATAGCGTCTCTATAGGCTCTGAGTTGAACCATATCAGCACCATTTACGTTCCAATCGGGATCAGTGTTGGGATAATGTGTTGCGGCCCATGCTGCTGGATTAGCTTGGTTCAAAGCACGGGCTCTATCTTCTAATGCTTTAATGGCTGCTTGATTTATTCTTGTCCTTTCCTCATTGTTAAATAAAGTCATTAGTAACTGCTGGCAATCAGCCCATGTCGGATTATGCGTCTGTACTATTGAGGTGAACAGATCAGTCATGGCTTGTGGTTTCTCAGTATACGAGGAATTATGGGTCTTCCAGTTTAAAAGGTCGGTAGTGGTAAATGGGACATATACGAAGACTGGGTCAGCGTGTGCCATTTGACCTGCGGCATCGATATAAGCTGACCCGGGATTTAGGCGAAGAGGCATCTGATAGTGCTTTAATTGTTGGGCACCAGTCAACTGTCGGGTTTGGATAGGGCTACGTAGAGAGGCGTCAGTCATGGGTTCCGGTCGGGGAGAGATAGGGTATGGGGATGTGGGAGGTTGGTTTTGGGAAAAGGTCGTAAATAAAACACTTCGAGCCGAGCTAGATGAAGCTTGACCGGAAGTCTGAAGTGGCGCCAAATCAGGATATTCGTTTTTAATGGGGGTGGGTTCTGGTTCCGGAAGGGGAGATTTAGTACGAGGGGGGGTGGATCCTGTACTGGAGGAGGAAGCGGAAGTGGATGAGGGTAATGAGGGGAGGGGTGCAGGACTTCCTGCGTTTGCGTCACTTCTTCTTAACGGAAAGTAAGGGGGCGGCAAAGGGATCTCGGACTCAGGGGGCGTGTCCAAAATGGGCCTAACACCAGTCCTAGTGGACGAACAAGTCCTAGCTACCATGAGGCGACACTGCTCCTCGTGGCATGTCTGGAGCCATTTTGGCGAGTCATTTACGGCCTGTCTCCAACAGTCAATATAAGGAAACTGGCCGTAAAGTTCAGGCCTACCTGATACAGCCACGTGTAAGCGCTGTACCAGAGTTGGATCCAAACTGCCACGTGGCGGCCATGCCGCAACCAAAGTAGGCCACTCCCTAGTACACAAAGTGACCAAACGTACAGGAGACATCTTTACCCCAAAATCACAAATTTTAAATCCCTTTTTAAAATTCTTCACCATACAACCTAAGGGATCCGGAATCGTTGACTGCGACGCACCCATACTTAACAATGGAACGTCGTCGACAACGAATACTATACACGCGTACTATTCAACAGTCACACCCGTTTCCTCTGGCAACAGCACCACGTGGTACGGTTACCAAGTGAAACGTACACAATAACAATAAACACTCAGGGAATTCCCGTACACACACAGCTGTTACACCAGTCACTATATAATCAATATTATGCCCTTTGGCGTAACTATACAGTCACCCACGCTATAATTCTCTATATATGAATTACCCGTCTATAACACACCCCAGTAACATCGTCTTTTACAAATAGCGGTTACAGTACGGTTAGCATAGGTCAAAGCACAAGTTAAGGTCACAATACAATTATTAGTGGTTATGGTGTTAAACATGCAATGGACGACAATGATTAGTACTTATTATACAATGTCAGTAAATATACAGGGTTATGGTACCGTGCACTATAATACAGCAACACACTATTAACACTCTCGCTAGACGGCTGAGCTCGCGCTATCTAACAAGATATACACTTTACTAAACAATCGCTAACACATTTACAATTCCCAACTAAACTATTGGCCAGTACCTTGAATGGACTACCTAAAAACAATCTACATACGTTTTGGTTAGCCACACTGCCCAATCACCACATATATAGCGAGCTAGAGAACCGAATTTACACAGACGCCTCTTAGTCGCACTATACAACGAGCTAGAGGACCGAATTTACACAGACGCCTCTTAGTCGTACTATCAAAAGTCTAGTGGGTTCCAAATTTACACGCCTTCCCACTTAGCCCAGATAGGATGAGAACTAGCGAACCGGATTTACACAGACGCCGCTTAGTCTCCCGGTCCCTCCGACCTAGCGAACAAAATATACACCCTAGAACGCTAGTCTAGACAAGACACCGGTGTCCGGCTAGGGCTTATTTTACACCAGAGCGCCCCGCCTGACTAACCAAATCAAACGGTCTGACTAAAGAGCGTTCGATCGAGCGGTGCGCCTTCGCTCCTTCCCTCCGACAGAGGGGGCAGATACACAGATTCAAAACCCCTTTGGGCCTACCGCACAATCGGTATACCCCTAGTGGGTCCTGCCGTCTAAAACAGCAGTTGTCTTACCTCCTCGTTCCTGAACCTGAGTTCACACTCATCGACGGGGACACCCCAGCACTTCTCACGTAGAGGCCGATGATCTCCTGGACAACAGACCAGTGGCGCCGAGACGAAGGGAGGTCCACGCAGAAGTTCAGGGGTGCAGCCGTAGAGAACGTGGGCAAAGATAGACCGTCTCACGCCTCTGCCTCTCAGCTACCGTTGAACGATGAGCTTCCCGGCCAATGCACCAAATGATACCGGAGAAACTGACGGAAGCCAAGCACAGAGAGATGGACACAGGTTTCTTCAGGAAGGAAGAGATTCTTTATTGGATCACCGATCGGGACTCAGAGGGACTAGCGTCACCAAAATACAGCAAAGTCTGAGCCCCGGACAATAGTGCAGGCTCCTTATATAGGCATATAACTCCTCCCATATTGAGCTCCACCCGCACATTCTCTTAACCAATCAACACAAATAAGAATTAACTTCCTGTTTGACCGCATGGCTTGTCCAGCACAATGGAGGAGGGGGAATACTATATCCTGTATTCTTGCACATGCTCCGTACACTACTGATCGTATCTTGCCTCGTGCAACTAACTGATCGATACGTCAGCATATGCACGTACACATGCCACGTGGTAATCTCGGCCTACTAAATTTATTTTTACCGAGATTCCACCACAATAACAGTTTTACTGTTCAAAACACCCCACAAAGGCCTACCATTTGTAAAAGAAGACACTCCAGGGTATTTCATAAGGTGCATATTGTGCCTTAACATGCCCCCATTTTTTTACCATTACATGCCAAAGTATGTGGTAAAAAATAATTTTGTGCATTTTTTACATACGGATTGCATTTTTGCTGGGCATTTTGTATATTTCATGTGTGCCACTAAGTTCAAACCCCCCAAATTATGCTCAGCTAAGTCTTCTGAGTAAAAGGACACCCCCATTGTATGTCTATGGCACTATTTTGTGAAGCTACAGTGCCATATAGGAGACCAAGCCATATCAGTTTTGACCGAACTTTGAATTTTGACGCCGGGCCTATGTGCAATTTCCAAGCATCTTTGCAGGTTTTAAATTCAAACTACCCCACAAAGGCCTACCATTTCTTAAAGTAGACACCCCAGGGTATTTCAAAAGGCATATTTTGAACCTTAGCGTGGGATCATTTTTCCGCTAGCTTGTACCAGGTGTAGTGGTAATAAGCGTTTTTTCTGCCTTTTTGACACACAAAGTGAGTTTGCACAGTATATTTTGCAAACCTTATGTGTACTACCACTGTATAATACTTCATATGTTGCTCAGCTATGTCTGCTGAGTACAAAAATACCCCCGTATGTACCTTTGCCAGGTATATGTGGACATCGGAGGGGCACATTTGGGACAGAGCCATTCCATTTTTTTTCAAATTTTGAATTTTTACGCTGTGCCCATGTCCCATTTTAGAGTATTTTACCAGGCTATATAATCCAAATACCCCATAAAGCCATACCATTTCTTAAAGAAGACATCCCAGGGTATTTCAAAAGGCATATTTTGAACCTTAGCGTGGGATAATTTTTCCGCTAGCTTGTACCAGGTGTAGTGGTAATAAGCGTTTTTTCTGCCTTTTTGACACACAAAGTGAGTTTGCACAGTATATTTTGCAAACCTTATGTATACTACCACTGTATAATACTTCATATGTTGCTCAGCTATGTCTGCTGAGTACAAAAATACCCCCGTATGTACCTTTGCCAGGTATATGTGGACATCGGAGGGGCACATTTGGGACACAGCCATTCCATTTTTTTTCAAACTTTAAATTTTTACGCTGTGCCCATGTCCCATTTTAGAGTATTTTACCAGGCTATATAAACCAAATACCCCATAAAGCCATACCATTTCTTAAAGAAGACATCCCAGGGTATTTCAAAAGGCATATTTTGAACCTTAGCGTGGGATCATTTTTCCGCTAGCTTGTACCAGGTGTAGTGGTAATGAGCGTTATTAAATTTATTTTTTTACTTTTTAAAACTTTTTTTACTTTTTAAAACTATTTTTTAAACTTTTGTTTTGATTATTCATTTTTTTAAAGTTTCCTAAACTTTCGTAAAACTTTTTTTTACAGATTTAACATTTTTCTAAGCTTTTTTTTTTACGTTAACCCCTAACTAGCAGTAAGCAGCACTAACAGTAAATTCCCCATTTTCCCATAACTCCCACCCACCCCAGCTAGCAAAATATTTAATTATACAATATTTAAATTAGTTAATTAAATAAATTTAACTCCTGAGGGTTAAAAAATAAATAAAAGTTAATCGTCAGGGGTTAAAAAAAAAAATTAGAACAGTATAATACTGTGATCTGTATTTTGATCACTGTAGGCAGTGATCGACTGGCAGGGAAGGGGTTAATTTTTATTTGGACTGGGTAAAGGGTTTATTTTTTTACATTTTTTACTTAAATGTTATTAAAACTTTTTTTTTAACTTAATTTTTTAACTTTTTAAAGCGTATTTTTAAACTTTTTTTAACGTTAACCCCTAGTTAGCGTAATACTAAATCCCCCAATTCCCCACTAACTTCCACCCTCCCCAGCTAGCTAAATTTATAATTTTAAAATATTTAAATTAATTAATAAAATAAATTGAACCCCTGAGGGTTAAAAAAAAAAAAGAATTAACCCTCAGGGGTTAAAAAAAAATCAGATCTTGGTAAAATGTAATCCCTGCCAATTGATCACTGTAGTCAGTGATCAATTGGCAGGGAATGGGTTAATTTTTTATTAAAATGGGTAAAGGGGGGGGGGATTTTAATTTTACTATATTTTCTTTCCACCAGGGGGCAGGATCACTGAAGATCCGTCTCCCTGCACTTCACACAGAACCAGGAAGTGCAGGGAGGCGGAGGTGAGTATACACAGCACATGTGCCCGCTCTGGCATGCTGTCAGAGCGGGCACATGTACTCTGACAGCCCGATCCGGTGCTCCCGGTCTGCCTCTAATGCAGAGGCAGACCGGAGCACCATTAACCCCGCGATCGCCGCGATTGCGGCGATCTGGGGTTAATTTTAACGGGTGACGGACGAGGTCCGTCACTCGTCGTTAACGCATTCCCCTGAGTGACGGACCTCGTCCGTCACTCGTCGTTAAGGGGTTAAGCATTGACGTCACAGTCCGTTTTTTTTTTTTTGTACATTTATTTTTATTTTTTTTCTCAAAATAACTTGTAACCGACATGCATTGGTGAGACTCACAGGTCCCCAAACAATCTGCGTCACTTTGGGACACGCAGGTCCCTTACATTGTAAACACTTGGTCACAGTCCCGCTTTTACCCTGGCACAGTGAGGGCACACTCACTATGCTGACTGACAGGTGGGAAGGGCAGAGTTTATAACCGTGATTGACAGGTAGCTAAAATGTAGGCTTGAGAGTTCCCAAGATAAGGATGAATACATTTTATTTGAGCAGAAGTTAACATAACATTTTAAAACTCTCACGATGTGTATTTAATATTTTTCTCAGGAAAAAAATAATCTGTAGTGCCGTGAATGGTGGCCTATAGCAATGATCACTTGCCAACCATCAAGTATACTAGCCAACTGTATCTAATTTGGCAGGATAGTACTAATATTTGCACAGCTGTCAAGTTTGTTTTTTTCCTGATTCATTAAAAAACATGAATGAAGCTATGTGTCCGTCTAATAGAAGTTTTAACTCAGTTGCCAAATTACCTTGTGTAGAAATATATGCTTATTGGGCGATGTAGGGCTTTTATCGCTTTTTTTTTTTGTACATTTTTTTTAATTACTACAGCACACATCACCCCTCCATGTATTCACACAGTATCAGAAATCTCGTTACAGCTCATAGTAAAATTCTTTATTTTACCTATATCTCAGACATTTCGTCAGACCCATTCTCGTTTTGGGAGATCCCATATATATTGAGCTCCTCACCCCCTCGCTCTCCAAGTTCAGCAATTATCAACAGTGCAAATATTAGTGTGAAGGCGAGATGGTGCTTAGAACTCTGTAATATCCTGTTCTAGCCCATTAGCATGGCTGCTCATCTCACAGATACTTTCGTATAAGTTTTCCTCGGCTTGCATTGCTAGGACCTTCGGAGGTGAAATATGCTCAGAGCTCCTGGTGTTTTTCCCGGGAACATTCCCTGTACTTCTGCAAACATTTATGTTATCTTCAGATTTCTTTTTCTTGTGTACCTTCGAGTACATATCTTCAATCTGCAAGACCAAGGTCAAAGCGAATTATCGTGGTCGGTGAGCAACTGGCACAATTTAGGTCAAAGTAGCCCAGTTAGGCAACCTAGTTTAATCACCACCTCAAATAAATTCACACTTGTGTTTACTAAAGAGTTATTCCCCAATCCCTTAAAATCAGCCTTTAAATCAGTTTAAAAGAATAATGCAAAAAAGATGAATATTGCCGTCTGAGCACGCTTCAGTATATTTGACTGGAATTACCAATCAAATTACTGTCAATGTTTCAATGTGGAGGCAGCCATCTTGGAATTGTATCAGAAATGTGGTACATTAAAAGTCTTAGTGACACTGAAAAAAAACATTTTTCTTTGTTGTTTATGAAACAAAGTGCTCAACTGAATTAAAAAGTTAAACACAAGGTATAGAGAATTTTTTAAATGTCATATAATGGTTACATAGACAGTTTCTAATGACTGAGACACTTAATCTCAACCAGCACATTTTTAGCATATTGCAGCAAATACCTCCTTATCAAATGGGCTACGTATATGGCCACATTGCCTTTTGGTCGCTATAATTTTGTGGTGACAGTATACGCTGGTATATAAGCTTTGAATTCCCAATTTCCACCCATTGGACACAACATTAAAGTTCCCCTCAAAGTCAAATAGGAACAAACACTAGAGAACTCTAGAAAAATTAGCATTGATACAATCTTATTCTACCCGAGGTTTGCAGGAAGAGTATGTTAATTTACATTAAATGCCCTGCCTGTGCCTTTTTAGAAAGTAGTTGTGATGTAAAAGTGCATGGTGTCCAAGAGCCTAAAATCTGGATGGAAAACTCACCTTTAGCCCATCTGGTCTGTTTATAGGACAGGGGTGAGTAACATGAGGGGGTGCTGAGGTGTCCCCCCCCTTTTTCAGCTTCCTTACACATGCATACTCATCAGTCACTGCATTCTCTGACGGGGGACACCTTGAGCCCTCCAGTTCTGACGGTGTGTTCACTCTTTCATAAAGACCGGTGTGTTGCGGTTTTGTGTTGTACAACAGGTTAGAGTAAGTGGCGTCAGATGGCGTGGCACACGGAGGGCGCTGCCACATCCAGACAGGATCCATACTCACTGGTCTGAGCTCTGGGGGAGAACAAAGGGTTAATATTTATTGGGCGGTCCGTAGACATTATTTCAATACAAAAGGGCACGAACTTCAATACTGTATGATTTCATCATGTTAGTTTTGGTTTATTTCTGGGATTTATATAATTGATTTTATTGTTTTAGACTGTTTGCTTCACACATTTCTATTTAGAGGCTGCCATGGGTGGAACCACGTATTACGTTAACACAGTAAAGTAAACAGAGAATTTGAGAACTCTCAGAACGAACAAAAGTTTAGAGAAACTCAGTAGTTTACCTTTCAGTAAATCCCCGCTCAGTAACATAGTAAAGGAATTGAAGAATGCTCAGGATGTGTATAAGGCTAACACAGTAAATTAATTGAAGAATGCTCAGGATGTGTATAAGGATAACACAGTAAAGGAATTGAAGAATGCTCGGGATGTGTATAAGGCTAACACAGTAAATTAATTGAAGAATGCTCAGGATGTGTATAAGGATAACATAGTAAAGGAATTGAAGAATGCTCGGGATGTGTATAAGGCTAACGCAGTAAAGGAATTTAAGAATTCTCGGGATGTGTATAAGGCTAATTCAGTAAAGGAATTGAAGAATACTCGGGATGTGTATAAGGCTAACACAGTAAAGGAATTGAAGAATGCTTGGGATGTGTATAAGGCTACCGCAGTAAAGGAATTGAAGAATGCTCGGGATGTGTATAAGGCTAACACAGTAAAGGAATTGAAGAATGCTCGGGATGTGTATAAGGCTAACACAGTAAAGGAATTGAAGAATGCTCGGGATAAGGATAAAGGATGATGATAAAGGCTTTAGCAAATAAATAATTCTTGCTAACCTAATAATGCTATCCTGAATAATTAACAAGTAAATCAGCCTGAGATTTGCCGAACTGTCGTTTACAGCAGACGGCAGTTACTTAGTGTCCACTTACGGGGGTTTCCTGGTTGGGTTCTCTGGATCTCATGCAGTTTGGTGTCAGATTTACTGAGTGATCGAAGCTGCGTCTGGCGGAGCAGGGACTGCAAGAGACGGTGGCAGTGATATCACTCAAGGCCAGTTTATACGTGATACAAATGCTACACCATAAATTCTGTCCACTACTGAAACCCCAAAATTGAAAAGAAAAAAAATAAATCTCTCTTTCACCTTAACTGCTATTATACAGACATTTCCCTTCAGTGAGCAAACATTCTGCTTCCCAAAATATAAAACATGGCCAAAACGCAGTCACTAGCTAATGTCGAAGTCCAACTCCCACAATGCTATGCCAGAATGAAGGATAAGAAACACTGTGCGAGTTTGTAACGCTATATCTAGGGGGCTGCTCTATGGCACCCCTACTGTAGCAGAGCTTTGTGCGTCTTCTCTGGGCCAGAATTGGGTATTACTGAAATACTGGCACCTGGATTTGTAAACCCAGCTCTATAGTATAGGAAGCAGAAAATGTATTTACTGAAGTCAACACTCATTCGTCAACCACTTGAGTTTGCATGAATCTGTCCTGCCACGTGGGACAGTTGCAATGTCGTCTGAGCAATAAAATTCATCATCACCTGTGTTAAACGTATTTTAGGTTTGTTTTTTAATGTATTTATTTAATTTTTTTTTTTTATATTTAAAGATGGCATTATAAAGAGAAACTTATTTTTATTTCAAAGAGGTTTGGGGATGTTGGGAAATGCATTAAGGTTTACGGTATTTTAATAAAAGTATATTAAAGCTAGGTTCGGAGAGTTTGTAGAGGCAAGATGTGCTAATTTGTATAATGTGGCAATTCATTTTGATTGGCGCAGCATGCGCATGCCAATGACATCATAATCACCCCTACAAAGGACTCTGGGAATGCTCTACATGCACAGAAAGTATATGTGCATTGAGCGACAGTGTTACTGTTTATCCCCCCCCTGCCCTCCCCATGTGATTGCTTCATGTACCACGTCCACAATGGGTGCTCGGGTGGTGAAAATATTCTGCATCCTCCTCTTCTTCCTGAGGAAGAAAAATAGTTTTTTGAGCAAAATGGATACAGAATTCGAATGAATTTTTAAACATACTGCATTCATTAATATAAATAACAGTTATATTACTCTATCCCCAGCTGTGCCACACACATTAACATAACATTTACACCGCTCCATGCCACTCATTCCCCAGCTACGTCACACACATTAAACTAAGCTTAAAACACATGCCACTTTATCCCTCTTAGTGCTAGCTGATCGACCTACCGCTCCATGAGCTGCCTCACACCTTAATTCAGTCTCTATGTCACTCACATAAATCTGAGCTAAGTAGCACATACCACTCAGTCCCTAACCATGTCACTCACATTAACATGAGCTCAGTTACACATACCACTCAGTCCCTAACCATGTCACTCACATTAACATGAGCTCAGTAACACATACCACTCAGTCCTAACTATATCTCTCTCATTAACGTGAACTCAGTAACACATACCACTCAACCCCTAACTACTTAGCTCATAGTATGCAGTGCTCAGCAACAGAAGGCACTCGTTCTCTAACTACTTCACTCACATTAACCTGAGCTCAGTAAAACATACCATTCACTCTGTAACTAAGCCACTTTTATGAACCTGATCTCGGTAACACATACCAACCAGTTTGTAACAATGTCACTGATAATAACCTTAGCTAAGCAACACAGTCTATTCATATCCATTCTATCCATAGCTACATCACTCACAGTAAACTGAGCTCAGCAACACATAGCACTCAGTCTCTATGTCATTCACATTGTCCTGAGCTTAGTAAAATATACCATTCAGTCCATAATTACATCACTCACATTAACCTAATCTTACTAACACTTATCAATCAGTCACATTAACATAATACCAGTAACACATATTGATGATTTGTTACCATTGAGTGTTCCGGAGACAAATTTAGGCTTTCTTGCAGTAACATACAAGCCTCATAACTCTGACGTAAGTCTTTTCTTACTAGAACTCTTACATAATATTTTAATATTTAAACCTATATTTAGGCGTAATCTTTGCTATAAATATGAAATCTAATACTTGCTAATGCCAATATTCTGTCTTTTTCTTTAAGGATGTGGTTGTATTCCGTGGTTTCAAAGAGAAATTATCTCCAATACATTGCTTAATTACATGAAAATATGCATAGCATATGGCTTTCCGGTTATTGTTGTTTTTTTTGCAAAATAAGGATCTGCTTTTTAATTACAGGGTCAATTTACATCTCAAATTAATACAGACAAGAAATAATTTTGCAGGCCTTATCTATTTATGGAGTTATATAGTAATGTGACACATCCAGGGCCGCCATTGCTCCCGTTGATGTGCACAGTTACAATCTTATCAGAAACAGGAATAAATACAGCCATTTTGAGGGTTTAATAAATGACAACTAAAGCTGTTTGAGGAAAATACCCAAGCTACAAATTAAACAACATTCTAAATAATTAGATATGATTGCTTGTAAAATGTTGTGCTATGAGGAATCACAGTGATATAAATAAAACATCACAACAAATGTAATCAAAAGTCCTTCCTGTTGGGAAATTAGTTGTCCAAACAAGATGGCTGCTCCCGTTAGCCTTTCTTACTTACTCCTGTGATGTTAATTAGCTAACCAAGATGGCAGCTCCCTGTAGGCCTAGCTAGCTCCTTTGGAAATACAGCTCATAAGTAGAGCTCACGACATGGTAAAAAAGACACATAAATGTTAAATAAAAACCCTTGTGGCCAGTCAGGATCCAGTAAATTTCTCCCACGATAACCACTCCTCATCCATCATTGACGGTTTCCAATTTGTAAACACATTGAGGATGGTCTATGAAGATCCATTCCCTGGCAAAAAGTGGAGCAAACCCCAATAGAAGCCATTGGAACGCTTCTGCTAATAGCAACCAATTTAGAACTTTGACACAAAATTCTTACACAAGGCCTAGATTGGCAAGCTACCACCCACAGCTCTGTTGTCTCGCTTCCACATAATCATCATATTGGGTTAGCCACCTACCTCTGTAAGACTTAACCAGACTTACCGTTTCTTGCAGACGGTGCAGAGTGCCCAGAGCAGGAAGAAAAGCCCGATTGCAGCACAGAATCCAGGGAAGGAGAACCCTGAAGAGGCCTTCTGCACACGACCTAAAGCCATGTGCGCAACGTCGAATGAAGATCTGTGCGAGAAGCAGACAAGAAACAGCTCAACAGAATTTGGGTGGAAACCATGTAAAGACGGAATCCTGTGCACACAGCATCAAGGCCTGCTACATTGTATGAGCAACATAGAAAACCTTTTTCTAAGTCTTGGTGCCAGGATGTCTGTTTTAGGGTGCATCTTGCAGTAATACCCTTTGGGACCTGCTGCGTGTGCAGTTATACCGCTTCCTGTCTCTTTGCAGGTGTCTCTATGCAGTACCGAGTGTTGTGTGAGTGTGTGGTTTGACACAGAGAGACAGCACCAAGACAAAATTCTTGCAATCATGGTTTAGGCGGGCTTTAAGGAACATTCCTCCTTTAATTATAGAATCAGTGACTCTTTCCCTCACTACAGAATTTGATCTAAAAATGTTTATATTGCTGTAAAAATAATCAAATTATATCTCAGTGTAAGAGGGAGAACATATCAAAAAACAAAAACAGCCAGAGATAAGAGAGAGGCTTGGTAATAGCAAGGCAAATGAAAGTATGGTTGAATAAATATTACCCTGTGTGAAAGCAGGTGTTGGGAGGAATGATGTATGAACAGCTGTCTGGGGAAGGGACAAAAACTGGGTTGAGATCTTTGCAGAGATAATCTGATAACCCCAAGCGTTGGGGACAGGAGAACCATGACAATCAAAAACTCATCAACAATATACATTACAGCAGAAAGTGTTGAGTGCACATTGCAGCTTAATTTCACGGAAGTGAAGATTTTCAGAAATACTGGATAATAGATACTTAACATCATATCAACATACAAAAAGCCTGTGTTTCAGAATCTACGCATGAATTGCTATTTGTGGCTTTTTATTAACCGATAGAGAATTTGGAGACTTTTACTACATCTTCAAACTCTAAGACACTTTTCCTTGCAGCCTCCCACCAATTTCTCACCTTCAGAGAGGACATCCAGCCATCGCCTTGCTGTGATCCTTCCTAAATCCCCTCTTTAAGAAGGTACCTTCTCTGGGGTAGCTGCCAGTGCAGATGACAGTGACAGGCTGAAAATGTGATTGCGAGATTTCCTACGGAGTACAAGGTGTACCTAGAAGATGAAAGTATGTGAGCGGCAAGGGCCTGTTAGTGTATGGTGAGAATTGGTGGTGTCTGCGTGGAAGACGAGTTTATAAAAAATCCACCATCTCGAAATTGGCTTGGAAATACAAACGGTATCGTAGAAGATGACAGCGATTGCAAATGGAGTGTGATAGCAAGATGAAGGCACGCAGATCTACTCAGTGAGCGCAGTCACAGAGCCCTCACAGGAAGCTGGGTGTGACTCCATCTCAATGCTTTACAAGGGAGGAAGGAGGGGGAGATATACACAGGTGGGCAGCAGAAAAGGCTGAGTAAAAGACAAAAGAGAAATTTATTTTAAAAAAATCCAACATTTATTTACTCAAAACCGATATATTACATAATCCGGGGGACATCAGGTAAATGTACAGTTTTACACAGCAGCATATAGCAAACTGAAGTCTCAATACAGAGAGCGAGTGCGGATATTACACTGTGCACACTCAGAATTCCGTCATCTTCTTATGAGTGTCTGCTTTTTTTTGCTGTCTCTGCAGAGTGCGCTCCTCCTGCTGTAGCCCCGTCAGCTCCGAGCGAGCATTCGATAAGCGTAACTCCAGCTGCGAGCTTACAACGCTCTCCCTGCAAAAGAACAGAAAACACAAAATCTTTTATCAAAGTCTTTTGAATTCGCCTTCGCCACAGAAATGGAGCCTGCAGAATTAGTTTACAGCCTTCACATACCCTAAAATAGCCATTAATTACTAATCCGTGTGCATTAAGATATTTTTTATTTTTCTTGAAAGGCCACTGGTCTCATAATTCTTCAAATCTGTCAGTATGTGGTGTTATTAGACTGAAATAAGGTAAATAGAACAATTTCCAAAGTCAGAGGAAAAAAAAAATGTTACATAAAAAAAAAAAAAAAGACAACCTTCCAGCCTGGAATGTTTCTCTATACTAAGGTATAGGATGTTATGCCTCAATCGAAAGCGCACAGCTAAACTACACTTCCCAGAAACACTGGTGCTGATCCAATCAGCTGTTCTACGGGAAGGTCAGTGAGCATTGTGACTGGGATGAGTTAGTTCTTGATTTTGTGAGAGCTCACACCAGCATTTGAAAAACATAGGGACTGTTGTTTATACAATGCATTAAAAATAATTGAACAAAATAAAAAAACAAAACAAACAAAGGCCAAACATTTACCAGTATCAGTACGGTATGTATATCAATATATAAGTCTATAAAAAAAGAACAGTATTTGAAGATACTATTGCACAGGTTGAATTTAAACAGACACTATAGTCACCAGAACAACTACAGCTTATTGAATTTGTTCTGGTGAGTAGAATCATTACCTTCAGGCTTTTTGATGTAAACACAGTCTTTTCAGAGAAAATGCAGTGTTTACATTACAGCCTAGTGATAACTTCACTGACCACTCCTCAGATGGCTGCTAGAGGTGCTTCCTGGGGCAGAGCAGCACAGTGTGACTGACATTCAGTGTCTCCACTTTCTGCATGGAGACACTGAACTTTCCTCATAGAGATACATGGATTCAATGCATCTCTATGAGGAGATGCTGATTGGCCAGGGCTGTGTTTGCCTTGTGCTGGCTCTGCCCCTGATCTACCTCCTTGACAGTCTCAGCCAATTCTATGGAAAAAGCATTGTGATAGGCTCAGAGAATCACTTCTGATGATGTCAGCCAAGCAGGCAGATCAGGGGCAGAGCCAGCAGCTGCAGACTTCAACAAGATTTTACTTTATTTAGGGGCTCAAGGGGGGCTTGATGGTGGTTTTAACATGATAGGGTCAGGAATACATGACCTTCTAGTGTGGTGTCTATAGCCTACAGGCTTTTCAATGTAAATGTTGCCTTTTCAGAGAAAAGGAAGTGTTTACATTACTGACTAGTAAGGGCTTCCTAGTCTAGTGCAGCACTGGAGTTCTGCTTCCCCACACTGTGAATGGAGATGCTGAACGTTCCACATAGAGAAGCTTGAAATCAATTCATCTCTATAAAGAGATGCCGATTGGTGTAGCATGTTGTTTTGCCGCGCATGTGTAATAGCCTCTCAATGAGAACGGCAGAGCCAGCCGAGGCGAGTGAGAGAAAGTGAGTAAAATTAGCTTTTTACTGCACAGAAAGGGGACCGGCCACATGAACAGCCACTTCAGCACTATAGTGTCAGCAATACATTTTTGTATTCCTTATAACATAGTGTTCCTTTAAGAGAGTTTTCAGAGTTCTGCTTTTTAAAAATAAAATGTAATTTCTACATCATTTTGCAGCAATTTCTAGCACATTTAAGAGATAGAATGGCTTCATTTTCCACTATTCCCTCATTACATGCTAATTTAAAATGAAAACGTTTGCAGAGATGGGTCTTTCAATGTTTTTAACCCACTGGTTTTAATAAGAAGTGCGTTTTTTTTCTTCCATTAACACATCGACATATCTCTCTATCCAACCTCACTCACCGTCCAACGTTTCGCGCCAATGCTTCCGTTAATCGGCCAATCTCCCGCTGTTTTTGCTGAATCCTTTCTGCGGTCTTGGCAACTTGCACATTCAGTGCCCTTTTGCTGTCCTGGCTGGCATTATATAGCTCCTTCCCCTTTCTCTCTGTGATGCTTGTGGTCTTCCCAGCCTGACTGTTAGAGACTCTTCCAACCAGCTTCTCATTGAGAAAGTCAAAAACATTGCGGCGATTATTGTCCGTCTGCCGTTTCTTCCTTTTGACTTTTGGTGGGTTCTGCCCTTTCCCACGTTTCTTCTGCTTAATCCGTTGCTGAATCTGTGCACACTGGTCCAGGGATTTACCTTTCGGCAATACCACAGCCAGGACGGGCTCAACTCGCCCTTCCAAATTCTTTCCGAGACCTAAAACATTATTAAAAGATCCTACATTAGAATATCAACAGCATTGGTCTGCAGATTATTAGCTGTTATGGTTCTTACTTGACCTAACATGCCTGCTGCTGCGTTTTCACACAGAGCAATCACATCCAGAAAAAAAGGTGACATTCTCTTAAAAAAAAACAAAAAAAAATTTACATAATAAAAAAATAAAAAAGTTTAATCGAACGCCATAAACTTAAAATAAATAAATAAAATAGAATTTGATGACAGTTTAAGCTCTACATCATTTTACAGAGTTTTATCAAGCACAGCGGCTTCCCGATTGCCTCGTTGGTGCATTCATCTAATCTGAATCCTAATCAAGGTCAATATGAATATGTTGACGTAAAGTTTACGATTCCATTCTCCCATAACAACAATTACCTGTTTAATAAATGAACCCATAAATGTTCACTATTACAAAAACGTGGGTTTCGCAGTCAAAGAATCACTGTCCATATGATGCTGTGTAATGTAAAAATATTTAACCATCGCTAGATTTTAGGAAGGAATATAGTAGTGCTTTATTGATGATTTTAAAAAAGACTAAATTAAGTTACTGACAATGAGTCCCGTCAGACCCACTCACCTTTTCCAAACTCGTATCCCATTTGAGCTAGAAGCTTGGATCCAATCCCTCGTGTGTGAGCCTCCCATCCCGCAAATGCAGAACTGCATGGTATAGTTTCTCCACTCTCCTCGGTCCCTCCAAGAACTGCAAACAGAGAAAGAGGGTCATACAATGAGCCAATGTTTTAGGTTAAATGGCTACTGCGTTGAAGTATGACAGTAGGAGCATGTAACGCCATTGACTAGCTCAATACAGTGCGTGCGTTTTTGCCTACCTTTGGCAAACCCAGAATCTTCGAGTCCTTCATATTCTTCATCTTCATCGGAGGTTGAACTGTCACTCTCTCGAAGTGGAGGAATGATGGCATCAGCCTCTAAAACGGATTCTTTGAGAAGCAGAGAGTCGAACTTCACAGTGTACAAACCGTCGTTAACATCTAAAGGATACGGAGTGAGAACAAGGCAAATGAGTAAGCATACAAAGAAAAACAAGGGATGTGAACAGGGGATAATGTGGGGTGTGAATGGAAAGAAAATAGTGGAACATATGTAGAAGGAGATCAAGCATAAAATAAAATAAATTTAAAAAAAGGCGAATGTGGGTAAAAAAAAAAAAGCAGACACCGCTCACACCCCAACGCGTCTCAGTGTAAAAAGTCATAAGGCAGCAACTGACAGGAGACCATGTGAGAATCCCTATCAATTGTAAAAACCATGATGCATCTTACCTATAATTCGTCCTGGGTACCAGATGCCATCATCGTGCTTGGCAAGACAAGCAGTATCGATACCAAGACTGCCGAGATCTGGGTCTTCAAATGTTCGGAGTTCGTCAACAGGAACCACTTGGCCATGGGAAAAGCTTAAAAAAGGAAGAGCAAAGACCTGCTTAACTGTCATGTCCAACCCTGGCCCTATATCTATATGATGGACAAAAAGAAGAAGGGAATTGTGGGAAATGTAGTCCAACAGTAGCTGTACACCCAATTTTAGACCACCATGTTCTGCAAAACACTAAGACAAGTCACAACTGCAATTATTTATAAATATCATGCTGGCCTGCACTAGAATGAGGCATATGAGGGTAGAAAGATCATCAACGTGTCTCTACTATATGGGTACACAATGATAATTTAAACACAATAAAAATCTTTGATCGGTTTCCTTTTTGGGAGCATTAAAAGGATGCCGCCTGACCCCCCAAAAAGGGTCTAAGAAGCAAAAAAAAGAAAAAAAAGGTTGAATATTGTCAAAAAATAACAATAATAAAAATAGTGTGTTTATTTTATGAGACCATAGTTGCTAATTTAAGTGTCTCGGGAAAGGAATGCAAATTATCTGGTATCAAACTGAGAAACAAAACCCACAAAATGATTTAGAGAATGCCACAAACCGCATTCTACAAACTACCTACAATATAACTTAAACTAAAATATTAACAAGATACCCCTGGACTAATATGAATCACAATCAGGGCTATGAGCAAAAAGCAGAATTTGCAGAGAATTGAAAAGAAAGCCCTGATAGTAAAACTGGAAAAATCAACCAACTATTTTAGACTAAAATTTGCAATCCCCCTTTTGTGATTGAAGGGTTACTCAAAGTACCATGACCACTTCAGTGATTTGAACAGGTCATGGTGGTAGGAGTATGTATGTGAATGGTTTCGCTAACACATACAGAATTTAATAACTCTGCTAGAGGAGGTGTAACCCCCAACTCCGGGCATCATTAGCCAATACAGGACAAGGGTTCCAAGTGGCTAATGTGGATCCTGCGCAAAATTTGGCATCTAACGCTAACACACACATGCTGGCACGAGACTGCCAATAGATACATGGCACACCATCTGTGGCACCCATTTCCTCCCCTCTGGCTGCTCTCCCTCCGCAGGCCTCAGCACTGGACTTAAATATATATACACACACCGGTATATATTTTTACAGTAAGTGCAAATTTCATTTGTATATATTTCTTTTAGGATAAATTATATAGATTTCAGTGCAGTTCCCTTCTTAATCCTTTTTAAAATTCTTCTCCCAGATCCTTCCCTGGCTAACTGCGTGACCTGATGGCTAGGTGTCATGGTGATTAAGTTCCTTACAGGGAAATTGGGAGTTAGCCATAGTTTCTCTATTCCAAGTGTTGTTTCACAACCTGAATAGACTTGTCTTTACGTTAGATGATGGTATTCTGTTTTTTTTGCTACTCTTTTTCAGTGTGAAAAACTAAAAAACTTTCATTGAAGAGAAAGAGAAATTGCATTTTTTACAATGCACACCTATAGTTGCTGTCATCCAACTCCAAGGTAAGTTTAAAAAAAAAATAAAAATCTCTTTGAATTTATGCAATATAACTATCCGGCAATAGTTACTCACCGGCAACTCTCATTGAAACGACACTTTCCATCCAAGAAGTACGGACATGGCTTCAAGGCTTTATGAGTGGGATAGAGGTATAGAACGCGTACCCCGGGACTTCCATCCTCCATCTGCTCGGAGCCGACAATCATTGCGTTGTGATACTCCAGGGTGCCCCATGTGCTGTAATATGGAGCCTTCACCTTCATCCCACACGTGTCTTCCTCTTCCTCCCCCTCTTCTTCCGAAACATCTGGACTACTAGATGCTGCATTATTGGTCACTGAAGACTGGACGTCCTGGCTCAACTCACCGATGGCTTCTCTGAAAGCTTCATACTCATCATCGGGCGCTGCTGTGGACTGAGGCCCTTCTAGCGCTGACAGAAGGTTACATTTCTGCACAGATAACAAGCTGGATTCGGTTAGTTCTATCAGTTGCTGTAAATCCCCCTGGAGTTGAACGAGATCTGCCTGCTGTGACGGGTCAGCACCAGCACCCAGGGTCAACTCCACCTGCTCAAGCTGAGCCCTGTATGTTTGCAAAGCAGCGGCCAGGCTTTCCTCATCCATTCTGTATAATGCGTTTTTACTCTGTAATGCCCTCCGTGAAGGCACACATCACTGCAGAATGACAAGAACATGGCAAATAGGGATCCATTACAGCAAGACAATATTACAAAGCTAAACCTTTCCCATCACTGCTCAAAAGCACTAGCATTGGAAGGATTTACATTCTCAAATGTGGAAATTGATTTACTGTTAACACAGAAAGAGCAAATGCTCAGTCTCCACTGAGATCACTGACAAAATACACAGAATTCACAGTAACCAAAGACCCCTCCAAGAAATACCCCCTTCCTGGGAGTGCCCTCTAAGAAGACTGCTCTGACAGTGACTGCCTTTTCTGAGGCCCATGCTGCACTCACAATATTAGATGGCCCAGAACAGAGCATTCGGATGACCTGATAGACAGTGTGGTGGGGTCCCTTATAGATGTCTGATTTTCACATGTTGATGCAGTTTAAGCATGAGAGTTAGTGCAGGTAGTCTCTGTACCATCTAATACTTAAACACAATCCAGTCCACTAAAGTATTTCAGTTTGCTGTAGTGCTTTATGTGTGAAGAATGTGTATTTTCTCATTTTACAAAAAGTGCAGATTTCAGGGGCAATTGGCACTTTTATAAATTAGCCTTGTTACACACCGTGTATGTCATCAGACAACAGGTCCTGTTACTTCCTGGTTTGGTTAGCTCAGCAGAGATAAACCCAAGAGGCAGCAATTGCCTAGAGCACCGGCCTTGCAAAGACTTATCATTGAGCTGCATTGGGAAGTCTGTGATTGGACAGCCACAGAAAGTCTGGGCAGGGTTAGAAAGGGAGGGCTTGCAAGGGCTGCAAACAAGATATCGGCAGCTTCTGTAAGTGTTTGTTTTTCTTTTTTTAATATCCTAATGAAAAAAAAAGTATAATTCAATGCAATTTTCTATTTGGAAATATATCTACTAAACTATGATTTTTGGGGTGAATGTCTTGTTAAAGACACTTCCTCAGTGTTCCCCATTGTACATGAAGCCACCCTACCTTGCTGCTCCACCTCTTAGAGACTGCCTTCTGAACTTGCTGATCCCAAAGGAGGGCTGGCAAGGCAGCAATTTCCACCGGCCGTTACAAAAAAATGGGTCTAAGCCTCGAAGCTGCATTCTACTTCTATCAGCAGAGTAAAACAAGAGTGGGGCTGCAGGCAGGACATGTGCAGGCTAAGCTACGATGAATATTTATAAAGTTTAAGGAGATATTCACAGGTGGCTGTGAGGCTAGATGAGGCAATGCTTATCACAGAGAGTTCCATCACAAGTACAGCTCGCCATTGGTTACATGGTGACGTAGATGTTGTGGGAAATAGAGTCTGTGTCTCTGAATGTGCCGCCATGCCTCGCAAGTCATACTGATGGCGGATGCATGGATATTTGACAACACTCGGGACTAGAGAAGCCTCCATGTATCAAATCTATATATTGCATCCTCTGCATAAACCAGACAACGCGCACAGAGATCTGATTTTTGTGCACAAAAAAGAAAGTGCTATGTGTTTCATACTTTCCCTGAGAGGCCAAATTCTGCCAACCATTCCCTGGCAGCAACTCTTGTAGCCACCTGAGCTCAGCATGCCCCCCTACTAGTGAAGGGTCTCTTACTCTAGAACAGTGGTTCCCAACCCAGTCCTCAAGCACCCCCTAACAGTTCAGGATTTAGGGGTTACACTGTTGTGTCTAAGGTGTATTTAGAAAAGAAATAAAAACACCTTGGACACAACAGGGTAATCCCTAAATCCTGGACTGTTGGGGGGTACTTGAGGACGTGGTTGGGAACCCCTGCTCTAGAGCGTAATCTCATTTGAGCAGTGCCCACGACACTCTCTGTTCCTGTGCATCCAGCTTGTCTTGTTGCAAATACGTGTCTGTTAGTCCACCTGTTGTACAGCGCTACGGAATTTGTTGGCGCTCTATAAATAATAATGGAAGTGGACGAGCCTCCCGCCACTATCATAGGTATAAACCTCAGCCACCCACAATAAGGGGCTTATTCAGTAAACTGTAATGAATGCAAAATAGAATTTCACAACTTAGTCAAACAAAGATGATTTGGGGAAGTAAAATCTCCAACTTTAGCCTACATTTTTCCATTCAGATTTTATTTCAATACAATTAGTGAACAAAGCAGTGAATTAGAGGATCTAATTTCTAGTCCATCATGTGAGTGAGTGTCCTCCCATGAGAGGTCTCCTACCCTCCAGTGAGTGCTGCTATAATCTCTCCCTCTCCCCTTCCACCCCCTTATATATATATATACACATATATATTGTTTATATGTGATTATCTTACCCAGCTCACTCCCATCCAGCCGCCATGACACCGGTTTATTGCTGTCACTGATCATAGAGTACCAACAGTGAGACAGACAAGACCGGTGGCCATCTTGGTAGAGGTAACGACATTGGAAGACGGCCATCTTGGAAGAGGCAGGTATTATTTCTAGTATTCAAATAACTGTTGTTTAGTCAAATAGCCCACAATTTGTGGTTATCTTCGTACAAAAAAAAACCAAAAAACAAATACACAGAGAGGCACTGACTTCTCTTTCTCTGCTATCCCAGTCACCTCTTTGGATAGTTAGAAATGCCACAACCAAGATGGCCGCCCAAACCGGACACTGATGGTCAGCCTGACTTCCTAGAATGGCGTTAAGCTGACGTCAGAGGTTTAGGGTTGGCGAAGGTCTGGAGAGAACTGATGGGGTGTTATTAAAAAAAGGAGGTGAGTTTGTTTCCTATAGCCCCGAGGGCATTGTGGGTTAAAATGTGCAACCTCCTGTTTATTGAATAAACCCTGACATCTTCTAAACATGTAAACGACATATAATGTCATGTCTTCTTTAATGGCAGCTTGTGGGACCCATGTTAGGATATTGTACCTGTACCCATAATAGTCTGGAGTTAGATTGTTTTGCTAGTATTCATACAGGAAGTCCTAACATCTGTAAGGATGGCTAAGCATCATGGGAGTGGTGGTTCTGAAAAGGCAGGGGTATTATTTTTGGTCACCCCTAAAATAGATAAGTGTGTGGCTCTATGCTGGGTGAAGTTGCTATGGTAACATGATTTTCTCTGTCTGTTTTTTCTGGACCAGGGCCTCATCATGTACACGCTGCTCTCCGGGCTGTATAAATACATGTTCCAGAAGGATGAGTATTGCATCCTTATCCTGGGTCTGGACAATGCCGGCAAAACGGTAAGATTGAACGGCGGGTGGGAACGGAAGATATATATCAGTGTCCGAGACATGAGAGATCACAGCTAGATATACCGGTGTTAGATACATGAGAGATCACAGCTAGATATACCGGTGTTAGATACATGAGAGATCACAGCTAGATATACCAGTATCAGATACATGAGAGATCACAGCTAGATATACCAGTACCAGATACATGAGAGATCACAGCTGGATATACCGGTGTCAAATACATGAGATCACAGCTAGATATACCTGTGTCAGACACATGAGAGATCACAGCTGGGTATACCGGTGTCAGATACATGAGAGATCACAGCTGGGTATACCGGTATCCGATACATGAGAGATCACAGCTGGATATACCGGTATCAGATACATGAGAGATCACAGCTGGATATACCGGTATCAGATACATGAGAGATCACAGCTGGGTATACCGGTGTCCGAGACATGAGAGATCACAGCTAGATATACCAGTATCAGATACATGAGAGATCACAGCTGGGTATACCGGTGTCAGATATACCGGTATAAGATACGTGAGAGATCATAGCTAGATATACCAGCATAAGATATAGGAAAGGATAGATATAATATATCAGATAAGGAAGAGGGCACAGCTGGATATACCAACCTGAGATATATGAGAGTGCAGAGCTAGGCATTGCAGTAAGACCTACAGTATACCTGAAATTAATCCGGAGACACTGTGCCAGGCTGTGTATTAGTGATTCCTCTGGAGTCAATGTGCCAGGCTGTGTATTAGTGATTTAATCTCTGGAGTCAATGTGCCAGGCTGTGTATTAGTGATTCCTCTGGAGTCAATGTGCCTGGCTGTGTGTTAGTGATTGCTCTTGAGACACTGTGCCAGGCTGTGTATTACTGATTGGTCTCTGGAGTCAATGTGCCAGGCTGTGTATTAGTGATTGCTCTGGAGACACTGTGCCAGGCTGTATATTAGTGATTAATCTCTGGAGTCAATGTGCCAGACTGTGTATTAGTGATTGATCTCTGGAGACACTGTGCCAGACTGTGTGTTAGTGATTGATCTCTGGAGTCAATGTGCCAGGGTGTGTTAGTGATTGCTCTGGAGTCATTGTGCCAGGCTGTGTATTAGTGATTGCTTTGGAGACACTGTGCCAGGCTGTGTGTTAGTGATTGCTCTGGAGACACTGTGCCAGGCTGTGTGTTAGTGATTGCTTTGGAGACACTGTGCCAGGCTGTGTGTTAGTGATTGCTCTGGAGACACTGTGCCAGGCTGTGTGTTAGTTATTGCTCTGGAGTCAATGTGCCAGGCTGTGTGTTAGTGATTGCTCTGGAGTCAATGTGCCAGGCTGTGTATTAGTGATTGATCTCTGGAGTCAATGTGCCAGGCTGTGTCTAAGTGATTGCTCTGGAGTCAATGTGCCAGGCTGTGTATTAGTGATTGATCTCTGGAGTCAATGTGCCAGACTGTGTATTAGTGATTGATCTCTGGAGTCAATGTGCCAGGCTGTATATTCGTGATTGGTCTCTGGAGTCAATGTGCCAGGCTGTGTGTTAGTGATTGATCTCTGGAGTCAATGTGCCAGGCTGTATATTCGTGATTGGTCTCTGGAGTCAATGTGCCAGGCTGTGTATTAGTGATTGCTCTGGAGACACTGTGCCAGGCTGTATATTAGTGATTCATCTCTGGAGTCAATGTGCCAGACTGTGTATTAGTGATTGATCTCTGGAGACACTGTGCCAGACTGTGTGTTAGTGGTTGATCTCTGGAGTCAATGTGCCAGGGTGTGTGTTAGTGATTGCTCTGGAGTCAATGTGCCAGGCTGTGTGTTAGTGATTGCTCTGGAGACAATGTGCCAGGCTGTGTGTTAGTGATTGCTCTGGAGTAATTAATTAAATTTTATTTCTTTCATACAGACATTTTTGGAGCAAACTAAAATCAGATTCAGTCGGAATTACAAGGGGATGAACCTTTCTAAGATCACAACCACTGTGGGACTAAACAGTAAGTGTATCTGGGGTGACTATTGTAAAGGGCAGTAGGAATAAGGAAAATGTATTCATACTTAACCGATCCATGGCAGCATCACTAATAGGTACCTCCTTCCCCCTCTTTTACAGTACAGGAATTAGAAATAAAAACAGACCTCCCCACTCCTAACCCTCAGTCTAGTTACGAGTCTGTGAGGTAGAGAAAAGTGGGGGCAACTGATGCTGCCATGGATCTACCCGGGAAAAACAAAAAATACGGTAAGTAATCCATGGCAGCATCACTAATAGGTAATACTCAAGCCAACCCTTTTCATAAAGGGTGGGACCCAAGATATACCCAAAAACACATTTACAAATGCAGAAATAAATTTACAAACAGAATTGAGGACCTCACAACCAAACTGAGAGTCCTTGGCAGCCCTGACATCAAGACAAATATATTACCGGAACCCAAAGTCGCTGTCTTGCAAATACTCTTGACAGGAATCTTTGCTGCAGCTGCCCACAAAGACGAGCCTTAAATCCAGTCGAATGAGCCTTAAATCCATCCGGGATTTGAACATTTTGAGTCTCATAAGCTTTAATAATTGCAGCCACTATCCACCTGGAATAAGAGAAGTTTAGTCGACTTCCTTCATGGTCCCATGGTCTAATTCTTTCTAAGGAAATGGAAAGACATCTCAGCACATTCAAAGTGTGTCAATGTGCTTCATCTTCTGTGATGGTTTAACCCCAAAAGTTGCCTCCAGCGCCAATCTCCAGGTCCCCCAGAATGTAGGCTATTAAAGTCAGCAGAACCTTGGAGAAAGTGTGAGGTGCCATGCTTAGGCCAAAGGGTAGACTGCATAACTGGAAATGTTCCTGCAGGATGGCGAATCTGAGAAACTTCTGATGTTTTTCCGCAATGGGTAAGTGGAAGTAAGCATCTTGTAGGTGTGTCTGGACAAGCCAATCCGTTTGATAATTTGCTTGTGCAATAGATTGTCCAGTTTTATATATTGTCATTCAACACTTTGCCCATCTCTACGTGGACAATTTTCCAAAATAGTTGGAGTGTCCTGCACTCCAACAGCTATCTGAGTGGTCAGGAGATATTTTGTGTAAGCAGTCAGGTACCATCTGGTCAGTATTTTAAAGCTAGTTTTCCTGAAACGGGTGCTCGGGGAGCCCAGGTGGGTTATGGTGTTTATCTTTGTCTACTGTAAAAGATCTCCCTAATTCTTCTTACCATTTTGCCATGTAGGGTAAGGGCGCTATCTGTGGTCCAGATAGTAATAGTTGGTATAGTTGACAGATGCCCCTATATAGGGACTTCCTTGAACTGGGTGATTGTTCTAGTGAGGTTTTGTTTAGGTGTGATTAAATGATTAAAGTGTGAGAACTGTATAAATCTAAAAATATTTTGAGGGGGGAGAGTTGTTTGTCTGCTAATAAATCCTCCAATGCGCAGCTGCGTTTCTACTTCTGAGCTGCATGTTGGCACGGATAGAGTATGCGACCCAAACGGGCGCAACAAAGTACACGCACATGCGCAAAAAACACTTCCAAACTCTGGGAATATATATATCTGGATGAAGAAAAACACCTATAGCACCAGGCCAGCAGCCATGAGGACTGGAAAAAGACAGATTGATTGGTAGGATAGGTCTCTTTTATAATCTTTATTTCCATTTCCTGTCCTGGTAGCCAAGTAGGGAAGGAGCAGCCCGTTAGTGATGCTGCCATAGATTGTCCAAGAAAGGCTTTTTCCCAGTTCTGTTTAATGTTACCAGATCCTCGCTCTCCTTTCTTGAAAAGTCCTGGCCTGTGGTATGTAGCATTTATATGCGGCACTAAATACATCTGTTAAAGGAATATGTGGACTCCGTTATAGATCATCTACAACAAGAGCTAAATCGCCCCTGGCCTCTCTACCCATTGTCTAGCCTTCACAACATCGGGTGCTCTAAGACCGCACCGTAAAACTGTTCCTGGAGGCCGGGACAGCTGCAAAACCAGACCACACGCTAATTTTGTGTAACTCTGAATCTACCTGGTCCCTAGCGGCTGTCCGGTGAAATGTACAGCCAGACTAACTCAGTGAAATTAAGAGCTACAGGAGAGCTTTTTGGAGAGGAGGTAGAGGGGAGAGAGACGCCCAAAGGCTACCTAAGACCCAGGGGGAGCCCCCTTCTCCATGCCACAATCACCTAATTCCATTAACCGACGCATAGAGCGCTCAACGTTGTTAAGGCAAGGAGGGGGGTAGAGGGGACCAGGGGTGATTTAGTTCTTGTTGTAGATGGTGTATAAAGGAGTCCTGCACTAGTTGTCCTTGTAAATTTGGGAGCCCCCACCACAAAATACTCCAAGCACCATAACCAATACAGCCCACTGAAGTGGTTATGGTGTCAGGAGTGCCTTGGGGCACTCTCAAAGTAAGTAGTCAAACAGTTTGTCAACTAACCTGGATCCAGCTGGCAGGTTTCAAGGGATACTCCAGACCCCTTAAGCACTTCTGCTTGCTGAAGTGCTTTATGTGTGAAGAGTGTCTTACGGTTTCATTTTACAAAAAGGGCAGATTTGCATAGAAATTGGCACTTTTATAAATGAACCATTTTACACCCCCTAACTGTCAATTACCTCTGTTAGTTTATCTCAGTGGAGCAGCAATTGCCCAGAGCACCTTCCTTGTAAAGACTTCTCATTTCCCGTCTCTTTCAGTTGGCACCATCGATGTAGGGAAGGTCCGGCTGATGTTCTGGGATCTTGGCGGACAGGATGAGCTGCAATCTCTGTGGGACAAGGTGAGGAGTTTGGGGTAAATTTTTCTAACGGAACAACTTACCGGTAATACACTTTACATACAAGTTAATCTTTTACAGTGTGGGTTGAAATGTGAGTGAATAGCAAATTACTTTTTTGTGAGGTTATGCTGACGTCCATTAAGTCTTACGGCCTTTTTATTTATTTATTTTATCCATTTTTATTGTTTTCTATTACAAAACACACAATATATTCCATCTAGAAACAATGTTGATAACAGAATACCAATAAAGTTATAGTACTTTCGAAGGCGGTGTGGTACATAAGGTGCTATATTGGATAGTGTGACACAATCAGGTAGTATGTCAGATTACACACAGGTTAGGAGCACAAGAAGGAAACAGGCACCATAAAGACTCATAACCAACTACATTATACTTCAGGATCAGGCACAATAGTAACTCAAAACTATCTACACCAAGTGTTTGAAAAAGGAAGGGGCACCCTCTACAGACTAGGCAACCTTCGGCATTCCAGTTGTTGTGTGTAGCACTTTGGAATATTGCTATTTATAGGGGGCAGAGCTAGCTGCAGACCAGAACAGACGCATCTTGGAAAGCTACGTGCCAATGCAAGCAAAATACCTGAATGACCGGCGGAAATTGGGCACCTACCTCTCCCATACCTTGTCTAACAGTCGGGGAGGTAATGATGGGCAGGAAAAACAAAAAAAACGAGATCAGACAGAAGGCCGCATGGGAGAAAATGGCGCTAGGGGTAGATGGATTTTCCGACTCCTCAGATGAAGCCTACCTGGACTTGGTATAAGGTGCCTCAATGATCCTACCGACAGTGCACAAGACCAGACCAAAACATAACTTAAAGATCAGAGGGGTGCCTGATGCCATAGGACTTTCTCACCTCCCACGTTACGTTAGGCGCTTACTGGCAACACTGCTACAATCTAAACAGGCAAAACTCGTGAAGATAGATGGAATGTTCCGCCTGCCTAAACCGGCAAAAGCACCCACAACCGCTACAGCAGATCTTATATAGGTTTTAATCCCTTCAAGACAAAGCCACACTGTTAGCAGCGGCCCGAGGGAGAACCCCTCTGTCATTCGAGGACTCTCACATCTCGCAGTTCTCTGATTTAACGAGGAGCACACTGAGCTGGTGAAAATCGCTTCAACTGAGCCTACAACACCTGCGATCCAAAAGTATCCCCTATCACTGGGGAGTGCCGCGTCTCATCATCTTTACCTTTCAAGGGACTACCTAGCGGGTGAGGAGCCCACAGGAACCAGACTCACATCTGGGCCGGTTAGGCCTGGCGGCTCCATGAATGGAGACCAGTGCCACTGTGACCCAGCTAGACCCCTCTACAGTAACTGAGTTTATACCCAGATCGTCTCGACGCACTCTGCTAGCGGGTGATACAGCTTACACATCCTTCAGGATGCAACAAACTCCGCCACCACAACTCGCGATTATGCTCACCAAGTTATAAATGTTATTTTGCTTAATGGTTGTTACTTCACTTTTCATTATTAATCTTGCTTAACTTACATATCTAGAAATGTCATAGTTCGATATATATCCCCACTTACAGTTTCACGATATACGACTACAGCATGCGCTTTGGCGAATGGGCCCGCACATCTTACGGTCATACACTAGAGATGTTAACACTAGCACTGGCTCCGATTTCTTCCCTTCCACCCCCTTACTATCCACAATAGAGTTAGGATAACCCATTGATGTAAATCCCTGGAGGGGGCCACCCCCCTGGAACACTTAAGCCTATGCAAGACATACTGTTACTTAATGTACCTTACTAATGTGCCCGAGGGTGCTTGGATCATTATATTGTACCTGTTGATTAACTTGTTATTACTAAAAAAAAAAATCACTCTGCATGTTGATGTGCACAAGCCGATAACTATACCGTGACTACTGTATGTGAACATAATGGGCGACAGCCCACATAATGTATTTTTAACATACTGAGAGGCCAAAAAAAAAGACTATTGCTATATATTGTGATTTGTGTAGTGCATTCATGAATTGGCTACCTGGTAGAGGTGGTATGGCCAATTTCGGCATCAGAAGGATTAATTTAAATGTGTAGCAATGTGATATATTTTAGAAGGTTTACATCATGAATCCCTCTTTGTAAGCTGTGACTCCAAATAGAGCTCCTGCAAGGTGTGAAATGGTACATGAGTTGCCTCTAAGTCTGCATTCAATCTAAACCAAGTGGCTAATCTACCATGTGCCTGTATCCCCTCATAGATAGTGGATTATGTTTATATGCTAAATAACCATTAGCAGTCAGGGGGGCCATTGTCTGCAATAGTCCTATCCAAAAACCCACTAATAACCCACAGATGAATAATCATACCTCCTTTTGTGCAGATTCAGAACGGGAAAGGCGCACCCTACAAAAAGAATTTTGACGTCTCTGGTATTGAGTCATAAGTAGGAATTGTGACATCTCTATGAAATTGATCAAATGCAAAATGATTTTTGCGACAAACGCAAAAGAGAAACTAAAATAAAAACCTCTCTTTGTATTGGTGTTAGTCTGAGACACGGGGGGGTGGGGGGGAAAGTCACTTATTGTTCCTGTAGCCTCCCCTCCACCTATACCACCGCTGGGCCAGCTTGGAAACCTTAGATTGATACAGGAGGTATAAATCTAACCATGGGCGAATGTCTAGTGTGCTTCGTAGTGGTTATGATCTTATTGTGATTAACGTTTTGTGTTAATTTCTCCTTTTTGTTTGTAACTGTTGTTGTTATAAATAATTTATTTGTCATCTGTTTTTTGTGTGCACTGCGACTATTGTTTTGTTCATGATAAATTTTCCTTTCTTATGTTCTGCCTTTGTCTGGTAAAGACTCACATTACCTGATTAGACCAACTTATTTGTAATTGTAAATTACATAGATATTGTGGATTGTACATTTAATTTACCCCATTTATAAATTGTCCTGGTGGTGGCAGCGTTCTGATATTATTTATATTATTAGAATTAAATGTGAGTGATGTTAAGGGGGATTGCTATCATGATTTCCAGTCCAGTGCAGACAAACAGTGAATTTTAACCCTCTCACCGCCAGAACCAAGTCACACGCACGCTTGGAGTAGGGTGTGTTTGTGACATTGTGGACTACATCGCTCATAATGCTCTTACAGCTATGATGTTGGAAAAGCATCAGGGGAGTTGTAGTCCACAACATTTGGAGTGCCGAAGGTTACCTACCCCAGCCCTACAGCAATAAGGCTTGGAAGGCTGCGGATTCAGCAGAGTCAATGCATTAAGTAAGTAGCTTACTGGCATTTTAAATTGGCCCTCCCTGTTTGAATTGACACATTCTTTTAATTAAATATGCTGCATTATTTAAAAATATGTAAAATCATTTATATCAAAATAATAAGAGATTTAAAAAAAAAAAGCATATTACTCTTAAAGTTTTGCTTTTTTGTTTATATCCCCATACATAACTAAGTAGCTTGTCCATTGTAGAGTCCCTCGTTTTGGTCTCTGGAATCTAAACTTTTGGACTAAGTCTAACACAGCACTACAACGGTTATATTACGGTGCTCAGCTGCTTAGCAGATTTCATAGTTCTCTGTGCTCAGCCTAAGTTCTGTTTGGAACAGCAGTTTCTGTGACTTGTAGTTCATGTTTTAGCGTTCTCATTATGAAAGCTGTTTGTTGAACTATAACTCCCAGAAAGCTTTGCTGTACTTACTGATAATGTAAACAACGGTTATTGGACACCGCAGGTTAGGAGGGAAGGACAGAAAGATGTGTGGCGCAGGAACAATGATCTGCAATAAATTATACAAATGGATATATTTCTTTAATTTCAAAACCTGTATAGAATTGTGCATGCAAAATTAAAAAGAGCCACATATAAAGGTAAAAAGATCCAAAAATGCATTATGCTATGTTGGTGAATGAAGTGTCCCTTTTTAGGACATACTTATTACTACTTTTGACTTGTTTTCATTCAGTATTATGCAGAGTCCCACGGAGTCATTTACATGATCGATTCCACGGATGAGACTCGTCTGTCGGAGTCAAAGAGGGCGTTTGGTGAGTTCAAAATGATGATCTGGTTGCTAGTGGACTTAATGGGGGGCCTTGTGTCTTAATGCTGTTCTGTCGTTTGCAGAGAGGATGATTTGCAGTGAAGCTCTGGAGGGGGTTCCCATCCTTGTGTTGGCAAACAAACAAGATGTAGAGGTAAGTTACAGAGGAAAAAGTCAACGTGCAGCTCTCATCTGCCATGTCTTTAGTAGTGAGGATCACCCTTACCAAATCCCACCAGTTATTTCCCGTTCGTAACCGTCTATAGCTTTCCTATTCGTTTTTAATTTGTGCTAGATATAACTAGCAGGTCCTTATCTTACTACACAGTAATAAAATATAGTGTTCTTTTAAAAGCAGAATCAGATTAAAAAATCAGTCTGTGAGGAACGAAGTCGGTAAATACTGAGTGTGATAAGATTTTTGGAGCAGAGTATTTGGGTCTGGTATTTAAAATTAATTCCAGTCACGCGGCAAATAATTCTGCAGCCTAATTTGTAGAATATAGACCCATACGTTTCAAAATATTCCTAGATCGCTTGTATTGACATTGACAGCGACACTTGGGGAGGATATGAGGTGTATCATAATTGGAAATATACATTGGAATCAGGCACTTTAACCAGCAGGGGGAGCCCTGAGTCCATGTGTTCCATGTAAAGGACAAATGTCATCAAATTTCACTTCTCGTTTTAAAAAAATGTTTTGCATTTAATGAAACTTTGTGATATTTTGTAAATTATGTATATTGATTTTTATGTTTTAATTTATAAAAATTCACTGTTTATCTGGCTGAGCAGCCAAGTTGGTTCAGACTGTTCTCTGACCAACTGCTGCTCAATCTAACTTGCCTGCTGCTGCGATTTTGAGTAAGTTAGTTGGGAGGAGTTGGTCAGATATTATTATTATCGTTTTTTCGAAAGCGCCGCCTTATTTCGAAACGCTTTACGATATAGCCAGTAGAGTCAGAGCCAACATGGCCGC
Source organism: Pelobates fuscus (assembly GCF_036172605.1). Classification (NCBI taxonomy): domain Eukaryota; kingdom Metazoa; phylum Chordata; class Amphibia; order Anura; family Pelobatidae; genus Pelobates; species Pelobates fuscus. The sequence goes on from NC_086322.1 coordinate 293,356,841, forward strand.
TGAGATAAATGGGGGGGGGGGGGGGGGGGGGGGGGGGGAAGGAAAGTGAATTTTTTTAAAAAAACAAACAAAATAATAATCAGTATACATCATTTTAAAAAATGTCATGAATTTTCATAAAGTTTTATAAACATTTAAAAAAGGAAACATTTGTTGACAGCTGTCCTTTAAGAATTCCCCTCACCTTTCCAATAAAATGATCAGCTGTGTTTTTTTTAGTTATTTACTATAACCAGCAAAATGAAACTGCTAGCGATACACTATTACAGCTTGAGTCCTCATGTAGCGAGGTCATGACGTGGCCCATGATTCACTTCACTGCTTTCGTTTTAAATGTCAACAGGTAAATAGCACCAATTATGTTTCTATAGATATCATTCACTTAACAGCAAATCACAGGGAATTGAAACACAAAAGGCCAATTCTAGGCTAAAATGTCAAACTGTGACGATGGTGGATTTGGACAATGTTTCTGGATTTGCTTTTTTTGCATAAATTTAGCAGTTTTGCCGAATTTCTGTTCACTACAGTTTTAATGTTAGCGAATAAACCTAAAAAGTGTGAATTGTTGGGAATTAAAAATTTTAGGTCAAATCGACCAAACAGAAAATCTAGCTGACTTGGAGACTTTTCCCACTTAGCTTCTTTGAAATTCCCTTTAGATTCACTAAATTCCTCGCAGTTCACACTTTTGTGAATAATCTTAAAGGGACACTATATTCACCAGAGTAACTACAGCTTATTGTATTTGTTGTGGTGATTAGAATCATTACCTTCAGGCTTTTTGCAGTAAACACGGCCTTTTCAGAGAAAATGCAGTGTTTACATTACAGCATAGGGACACCTCCACTGGCCACTCCTCAGATGGCTGTTAGAGATGCTTCCTGGGGCAGTGCTGCATACTGTGACTGACATTCGGTGTCTCCACCCTCTGCATGCAAACACTGAACTTTCCTCATAGAGATGCATTAATTCAATATATCTCTATGAGGAGATGCTGATTGGTCAGGGCTGTGTTTGACTTGTGCTGGCTCTGCCCCTGATCTGCCTTCTTGACAGTCTCAGCCAATACTATGGGGAAGCATTGTGATTGGCTCAGACCACCACTTCTGACAGCAGGCAGTTCTAGGGCAGAGGAAGCAACTGCAGACTTGAATACAAGTAGAATTTTACTACCGTATATACTCGAGTATAAGACGAGTTTTTCAGCACATTTTTTGTGCTGAAAAACACTCACTCGTCTTATACTCGAGTCAGTTGTCTGTATTATGGCAATTTACATTGCCATAATACAGACATGGACCGAGGGCTGTCAGGAAGCTGTAACTTACCTTGACAGCAGCTCCTGTCAGCTCCCTTCTCTCTCCTCCGTCCGTGCAGCTCCCAGGTCAGCTCCCTCTGCAACTCTCGCGAGAGCCGCGGGGTCAGAGCGTTGCCACGGGTTACCGTGGCAACGCTCCGCGCGGCCGCGAGAGTTGCAGAGGGAGCTGACCTGGGAGCTGCACGGACGGAGGAGAGAGAAGGGAGCTGACAGGAGCTGCGGTGAAGGTAACAGCTTCCTGACAGCCCCCCTCCTACAGCCCATCCACTGGACCACCAGGGAGTGAGAGCCCCCCTCCCTGGCCAGCTAACAAGCAGGGAGGGGGGACGAAAAAAAAAATAAAAAAAATAATAATAAAATAAAAAAAAAATAATAACATAAAAAATATATATATATTACAATAATAATTAAATAATAATAATAATTAATAAAATGCCCACCCCCACCAATGCTCTGCACTCACACACACACACACACACACACACACACACTGCACTCACACACACTGCATACACACTGCATTCATACATACACACTGCACTCATACATACACACTGCACTGCATTCATTATATACACACTGCACTCATATACACACACTACACTGCATTCATTATATACACACTGCACTCATATACACACACTGCACTCCATTCATTATATACACACTGCATTCATACACACACTGCATTCATACATACACACTGCACTCATACATACACACTGCACTCATACACACACTGCACTGCATTCATTATATACACACTGCACTCACACACTGCACTCATATACACACACTACACTGCATTCATTATATACACACTGCACTCATACAGACACACTGCACTCATATACACACACTGCACTCATATACACACACTGCACTCATATACACACACTGCACTCCATTCATTATATACATACTGCATTCATACACACACTGCATTCATACACACACTGCATACACACTGCATTCATACATACACACTGCACTCATACATACACACTGCACTCATACATACACACTGCACTCATACATACACACTGCATTCACACTGCACTCATACACACACTGCACTGCATTCATTATATACACACTGCACACACTACACTGCATTCATTATATACACACTGCACTCATACACACACACTGCACTCATATACACACACTGCACTCATATACACACACTGCACTCCATTCATTATATACACACTGCATTCATACACACACTGCATTCATACATACACACTGCATTCATACATACACACTGCACTCATACATACACACTGCATTCATTATATACACACTGCACTCACACACTGCATTCATTATATACACACTGCATACACACTGTACTCATACACACACTGCACTGCATTCATTATACACACACTGCACTCATATACACACACTGCACTCCATTCATTATATACACACTGCATTCATACACACACTGCATACACACACAGCATTCATATACACACTGCATTCATACACACACACACACACACACTGCATTCATTATATACACACACTGTAAATAAATATTCAGTTAATATAACTTTTTTAGGATCTAATTTTATTTAGAAATTTACCAGTAGCTGCTGCATTTTCCACCCTAGTCTTATACTCGAGTCAATAAGTTTTCCCAGTTTTTTGGGGTAAAATTAGGGGCCTCGGCTTATATTCGGGTCGGCTTATACTCGAGTATATACGGTATATTTAGTGAGGCAGGGGGCTAGATGGTGTTTTTAACACTATAGGGTCAGGGATACATGTTTGTGTTTCTGACCATATAGTGTTCCTTTAAGAGATTACTCCAAGCATTATAACTACTAAAAACCACTTTAGTGGTATGATACCAGGAGAACACTGGCCTACTTCCCAGTAAAGGGGCATTAGTTTGGACCTGCTGGGCGTCAAGGATCCTCTTTTACTGGGTGTGACGTGCTGATTCTGCCGGCCATTCATTGACTGAGCGCTTCATCTGACCACTCTCAGCCAATGAATACAGCTTTGTACATAAAGTGTGGAAAATTGATATTGGGCACAATGGAAATTTTGTTCCGTGTTGGCTAAAGACGCAATGATATATCCGGTGCTGGAGTTAATCAAATAGACTCCAGGCACCATGACCACTTCAAATCACTTTGGAGGTGTGGGGTTCCTTGAAATATTGAGAGCTAAACCCCGAAGCTTGTGGATCAGGGAACTTCGTGGATTTTAACTGTCGCTTGTTCTAGGGCTGCCTCTCGATTCCGGACATCAAGACGGCTTTCAGCGACTGCATCAACAAGATCGGAAAAAGAGACTGCCTGACTCAGGCCTGCTCGGCGCTGTCTGGGTGAGGCCATGATTTCTATTTATTATAATCCTTTTCAAGCTGAGGGTGTACAAAGACGGTCTTATTCACAGGAGGTGTGAATTATTTAATGCATATAAAATGAAGGGATTTATGGGATACGTAGTCCAGCAGTCACACATAGTTTCATTCATGAAAAGACTTACGTACACCTACCAGCCGGAAAATCTGAATTCATGGTTGATTTTTTTGTTTATTTTGACTGCAGTATTGCCTAGAAAGCTGACATAAACCATACTAGTTATTTAGAATTCATAGGGGTTTCACGAGTTCATGGCTTAAAGATGACCCAGTCATATTTTTTAAGACACGTTTTGTTTAATAAAATTACGCTTTAAATCCCCCCATGATCACTGGGTTCCCTCCAACGTCCTCTGTATTCTCCTCTTCTAATTGTTCTTTATATATATCTGACTCCCGTTTACCACTGTTGCAGGAGAGGTGTCAATGAAGGGGTGGAGTGGATGGTGAAATGCGTGGTGAGGAATATTCATCGCCCTCCTAGGCAGAAAGACATAACATAGAACGTATCGGATCTCAGCAACTGGAAGCAAGTGATTCTAGAGCTCTGGCAAAGAAAAGGGGCTCTGTATGTGGAACAGACTTGATATCTTCATATCTGGACGCAAACACCTTGAATGGGCTGGTTTTAACTTTTGTATCAAAATTGAGTATATAAATGTATTTATGTGATTTATTGGCTGGATGACGTCTGTTCCATATTCCATAGCTCCTCTCCAACTGTTCCTTATGAGCTCCACTTTTTTAGCACTGTCGTCTCTTACCCGCGCAAGCTCCGGTGCTCCTGGGAGATCGAGAGGACGGCCATTGTGGTTCCTCTATGGTGGTTTGTGTGTAATACTGAGCAGTTATTTGTGAGTTAACCTAGCATATACTACTTCTGTCCATGTTTGATCTTAAATTGTGATTTGTCTACTATCCAAATTACTGTGTCTGGAAGGAGGGGGACTGTCGAGTTTGATAATTTGGCATTAAGAGAATTTCTAGGTCACTGGTATTTGATTTGAATTTGGCTTAATCTTTAACTAACGTGGTTGGCTTGCTCTGTATTTCAAAACACTCCTATCAGAATATACTCACCTGCTGGGCAGAAGAGACACTACTAATAAAATTGTCACCCTAATGGTGTGTGTGTGTCCCGTATTTCTTGCAGAGGTCTCTTACACATGCCCAAAATGCTTATTGCATTGCACCTGAAAATATAGCAGTACGTTGTTCTTATTACCTGGTACAGAGTTAAAGGGACAATATACACTGTGTGCAGAATTATTAGGCAAATGAGTTTTTTGACCACATCATCCTCTTTATGCATGTTGTCTTACTCCAAGCTGTATAGGCTCGAAAGCCTACTACCAATTAAGCATATTAGGTGATGTGCATCTCTGTAATGAGAAGGGGTGTGGTCTAATGACATCAACACCCTATATCAGGTGTGCATAATTATTAGGCAACTTCCTTTCCTTTGGCAAAATGGGTCAAAAGAAGGACTTGACAGGCTCAGAAAAGTCAAAAATAGTGAGATATCTTGCAGAGGGATGCAGCACTCTTAAAATTGCAAAGCTTCTGAAGCGTGATCATCGAACAATCAAGCGTTTCATTCAAAATAGTCAACAGGGTCGCAAGAAGCGTGTGGAGAAACCAAGGCGCAAAATAACTGCCCATGAACTGAGAAAAGTCAAGCGTGCAGCTGCCAAGATGCCACTTGCCACCAGTTTGGCCATATTTCAGAGCTGCAACATCACTGGAGTGCCCGAAAGCACAAGGTGTGCAATACTCAGAGACATGGCCAAGGTAAGAAAGGCTGAAAGACGACCACCACTGAACAAGACACACAAGCTGTAACGTCAAGACTGGGCCAAGAAATATCTCAAGACTGATTTTTCTAAGGTTTTATGGACTGATGAAATGAGAGTGAGTCTTGATGGGCCAGATGGATGGATTGGTAAAGGGCAGAGAGCTCCAGTCCGACTCAGACGCCAGCAAGGTGGAGGTGGAGTACTGGTTTGGGCTGGTATCATCAAAGATGAGCTTGTGGGGCCTTTTCGGGTTGAGGATGGAGTCAAGCTCAACTCCCAGTTTCTGGAAGACACCTTCTTCAAGCAGTGGTACAGGAAGAAGTCTGCATCCTTCAAGAAAAACATGATTTTCATGCAGGGCAATGCTCCATCACACGCGTCCAAGTACTCCACAGCGTGGCTGGCAAGAAAGGGTATAAAAGAAGAAAATCTAATGACATGGCCTCCTTGTTCACCTGATCTGAACCCCATTGAGAACCTGTGGTCCATCATCAAATGTGAGATTTACAAGGAGGGAAAACAGTACACCTCTCTGAACAGTGTCTGGGAGGCTGTGGTTGCTGCTGCACGCAATGTTGATGGTGAACAGATCAAAACACTGACAGAATCCATGGATGGCAGGCTTTTGAGTGTCCTTGCAAAGAAAGGTGCCAATATTGGTCACTGATTTGTTTTTGTTATGTTTTTGAATGTCAGAAATGTATATTTGTGAATGTTGAGATGTTATATTGGTGTCACTGGTAAAAATAAATAATTGAAATGGGTATATATTTGTTTTTTGTTAAGTTGCCTAATAATTATGCACAGTAATAGTCACCTGCACACACAGATATCCCCCTAAAATAGCTATAACTAAAAACAAACTAAAAACTACTTCCAAAAATATTCAGCTTTGATATTAATGAGTTTTTTGGGTTCATTGAGAACATGGTTGTTGTTCAATAATAAAATTAATCCTCAAAAATACAACTTGCCTAATAATTCTGCACTCCCTGTAGTCACCAAAACAACTACAGCATATTGTATTTGTTCTGGTGAGTAGAATCATTCCCTTCAGACTTTTTGCTGTAGACACGGTCTTTTCAGAGAAAATGCTGTGTTTATGTTACAGCCTAGTGATACCTCCACTGGCCACTTCTTAGATGACTGCTAGAGTTGCTTCCTCGGACAGTTCTGCACACTGTGCAGCACTGTCATTCAGTGTCTCCTCCCTCTGCATGCAGACACTGAACTTTCCTCATAGTGATGCATTGATTCAGTGCATCTCTATAAGGAGATGCTGATTGGCCAGGGCTGTGTTTGGCTTGTGCTGGCTCTGCCACTGATCTGCCTCTTTGTCAGTCTCTGCTAATCCTATGGGAAAACACTGTGATTGGCTCAGATAATCACTTCTGATGATGTCGGCCAAGCAGGCAGAGCCAGCAGAAGCAGACTGGAATAAAAGTAAGATTTTACTATATTTAGAGAGGCAGGGGGGCTGGATGGTGGTTTTACCACTGTAGGGTCAGGAATACATGTTTTTATTCCTGACCCTATATTGTTCCTTGAAATAACACTGGTACATCAAATTCAGCCTTACACCCATCTCTCCTGTTGGTTATCGACAGCAGCTGTTATGGGTTTATCCAGTAGATAATTTGCTTCTACCAACTAACTAATCATGAAATCTCCTGTCTAGGGATTCAGCAACTAAGAACTTGATTTAATGCTTTTGGATAAGCTTTTGAAATGATCACAATCAGTTAGAAAAAAAAGTTTCCACTGATTTTTCTACAGAAGTCTCCAATAAAGTCTACGGGGATTTGTGTAGATAAATCATTTGAAAGTTTTTTCACAACAGATTTAAAAAGTTTGATCATTTGAAAAGTTTATCCAAAGTAATTAAATCCAGGCCTTAGAAATTGTGGAGCATTTGCGAAGGACTTGCAAATCGCTAAATCGTGAGCAAGCTTGCTCTTTTCTTCTCACAGTTTAAAAAATGCTGGATTAAAATTTGCATTCCTCCAGAATTCCTGTTTCAGTGAATTAACACGTTTTAAAAACCTACAGAATAGATCCTACTGTGTCATACCATTTTCTGTATATTTTACCCCCATCCATGACATCATTCATGAAATACAAGTTTGTGCAGATTTGAAGAGCTAAAAAGAGGTGAATTGAAGAATATTTCTAATTCTTTGCTGACTGTTGTCTACAAGCCCCTGCAAATCCCTTTGTATAGCTAGAGCAGGGTCCAATGATATACACAGCGCTATAATATTCTCAATTTATAGTGCTAACTCCTTCTATGGATCCTGCCTCCTCCCCACCCAGCTCACTGGAGACATTCCGTTCCGAGTGAATCACACAGAGGACACAAGACTAAAATAGTCAAACCGTTACAAAAGTCTGGTTGGATATTTTTTCCAAATCAGCTGTTTTTGCCTAGATATTGAAATTCGTAAACACCCAACAAGCTACAATTCTGCGTTTAGTCAATAAACCTCATAAAATGTGAAGTTCTCTATTAGGAAGACACATCATCTACCTCCTCAAACTTATTTAGATATTCCCCCCCCCCCCCCGATCAAGTCTAAACTATTTCTGAAGCCCACCTCCTCACTTGTTAAAGCAGATCTGTCAATCTTTGCTTATTTCTCAAAAGAATCCAAAACGGACAGACCCGGTGTGGGTGCAGAGGAGGTGAGTTTTACTTCTCTCAGGCTGTCCCTCGCGGCCACAGTCATCTCCACGATGCAGGTCCTCTTAGACTCCTGGTGCTTCAGCTGTCAGAAACCACCTTAGTGCTGTACAATGGTGAATTACAACACTGGGGTCTATGGAGGATCCCGCAATACACTCTGAATCCCAAAAGATGACAGAGGACCTCCTCCTTTTGCCAACCTCAAGTGTTACCATAAGACAAAGTAGTCATAACTTTCTTACGTTATCATTGGATCGCATTGTAGTTTCAGGGAAATCCCAATGCAGGCTATATTTGGCATTTATATGGTTAAATAGATTAATGACATTATAGTTAAGATATCTTGTGTTTGCTCATTAATCCGTTATTTACACTATGTCTATAACCTGCCTTAATAAGTAGCTAAGGACTGACTAATGACTGTAACTTTCTGATTATCAGGAAATCAATAAAAACACTTGGTGACTGGACCGGGAATTAAAAAGTACCGGTAGTTAGTGCAAGCAAAATAAATACTAAAAATAATCTCAACTTTGAAACTATCTTTATGGCTGTCTCGGTACACACAAATCCTTTCTGTAAATAACAGAGTATTGAATTTTGCGTTTGTATTGTGCGAGCAAATGTATAGATTTTGCAATAATTCAGTCTAAAGATATGGGCTCTCCTTCACCTGTAAATCATTCTGTAGTATTGATACCGGAGAAACTGACGGAAGCGAAGCACAGAGAGATGGACACAGGTTTCTTCAGGAAGGAAGAGATTCTTTATTGGATCACCGATCGGGACTCAGAGGGACTAACGTCACCAAAATACAGCAAGTTCTGAGCCCCGGACAATAGTGCAGGCTCCTTATATAGGCACATAACTCCTCCCATATTAAGCTCCACCCGCACATTCTCTTAACCAATCAACACAAATAAGAATTAACTTCCTGTTTGACCGCATGGCTTGTCCAGCACAATGGAGGAGGGGGAATACTACATCCTGTATTCTTGCACATGCTCCGTACACTACTGATCGTATCTTGCCTCGTGCAACCAACTGATCGATACGTCAGCATATGCACGTACACATGCCACGTGGTAATCTCGGCCTACTAAATTTATTTTTACCGAGATTCCACCACATTCCCCCCTTTGATGCCTCTTGATATTTCACAATTACTTGAGGCATCACTTAACCTTGGTTTGCATACACCGCAAGTTACCTTGAACCAGACCAGACTTATCTTATGATGTGAATCTTCAACACTCATCTTCTTGCATTGGTTCTCCCTGATTTAGAGCCTTATACTTATAAATCGCCATTATCTGTGCAGCAGCCTTCCTCTCTGCTATATTTTCTATCAGGCTTTGCACAGACCTAACTACTAAGGGTATAAGACACGGCAGGAGTAGACACAACATTAAAATCAGTAGGACTCCACCTACCACTGCCTTAAGCCCTCCAAACCACTCATACCAGCTACCAAACCAACTACTTGGATTATACCCTTTCCATACCTGAGTAGGCACATGCGCTAGTTTAACCATATGGCTAGTAAGCTCAGCTATTGCTTGCCCTTCGTCATCTATTTGAAGACAGCAATTGCTCAGGTTAAACTTCCCACATACACCTCCCTCTACTGCCAAAAGGTAATCCAAGGCTAATCTATTTTGGTAGACTGCTGTCCTCATCCTGGTGTTATGCTTTGCTAGAAGATTGAGCGCTTGTGATGTCTCGTTAGTAATAATCTCAACCACCGCCTGTAATCTTATAATACGGATGAGCATATAAATAGGGGTTCTGTAACCAAAGGTACCATCCTCAGCCCACGTGGCTGGCCCATAATAATCTATGATACGCTGGGGAGGCCATTCATTATCTTCCCAGGCGCCTATCTCTATGGGTCCCCTTTTCTTCCTATGATTCACATCATACACTTTAACACCTAAAGTCTCACCTGTTTCAATCGGTAACAAGAAGAAGGATGGTTTGAGCATACCCAACACACATGCCCCTTCCCAGTCCTGTGGCAACTCCGAATAGGCTTTCTTACCACAGATCCAGTACAAATTTGCTGGGGCTCTCCAGGTAGATGTGATGGATAAATCAAACCACACATCCTTTAAATTGGCGTATCTAGCAAACGGGTTAGATGGTTCCGAGACATTTGAAGCCGACCACCAAGTTGTATTCTTTGTATCATCATCATAAGCTTTTTGCCCTAGACAAGTTAATTCTCCTACAGAAGTATTATACATTATTCCTTTCCTTGCTATGCAAACATAACCTATGATGGAGGTCTTTAATCTCCACTCAGATTTACTTCTAACACTCATATGATAATCGGCTTGTGTAGATATCAGTTGGTCAACTGCCTCAGAACCGGACATTACCTCCTTTGCTTCCCAAGGCCATTGGTCTCCCATGTTTGTACCTCCACACACATAGCAGTTGGTAACATTAAGACTACCGGCAATACTTTCGGCTAAATCGATGAACAGGTTTTTAGCATTATGGGGGATCTTATTATCTATGCTCATCTCTTCATAAAAGGAATGGTATACTTGATGAGTTTGGGAGGATACCGTATCAGTCTCTATCCCTATAAACAATAATGTCCCAGGATCTAAACCCGTCCCGTATATCTGAAACCCAAATAAATTGCCATATTTGTCTAAGAACTTATCGGGGTTATTTATAAGTATATGGATGGGATTACATTCCATAGACTTACAATATGGGCTAGTCGGCAACTTAGTCACTATCATGTCTTTGTCTACTGTCTGTCCCCAAGTCGCCCACCCCACACAAGACCAATATGGGCAAAAGTTATAATCTTTATTTGGGCATCTAGGACTCACATATTTATTTTTACTACTGGGACAAATATATTTATCATTAGACCCATACGTCCTCTCCCATCTAAGATCCCCACATACATTCCACGGCTTTCTACCACTCGATATCGCTTTACACGCATCAAATAGCAGAACACCCGAAGAATGTACGGATTCTAACACCGTCTTGTTAATTAGGGTCCCCTGAGGGTCTCCATTCCTGAGAGTCAACCAAATTGTACGAGGTTGATACTCTGGACTGAAGCACTTAGGTTCTCCTACTCCTAAATGGCACACACTATAGTCTATATTTAAGTATCTACATCTCGATACATCTCCTTTACACTCGTATTGTGAATGCCAAATTAGGGTTTGGGAAATATGGTTACCTGTTCTCGTAGTCTTAATGCATACCTCACAGCTAGGAGTGTCGGTACCTCTACCTTCCTGAATATAAAAACACATATAAATAAACACTATCAAAAGCACATCTTTCGCCGTCATCCTCAGTCTTCGTCCGTGCGAAGGCGCCTCAGCTTCCAGGATGTGAGGGCTGCAGGGAATGGAGTCCTGCTCGTCTTCACAGGTGTCCCTTCGAGACTTTCCTGGCTTATATACTATGTGTTGGTAAGCGGACAGGCTTTATTATGGCCTTCTCACTCACGCACCAAATCCCTGTAACAATAAAATTTGTAATCCACACGATTCCTCGTTACTCCGACTGAGTAGTGCGTTTTAACCGGATCTTGCAGGGATTCTCTGGATCTGCTGTAACTTGCCAAGAATCGACTGCTGCTGGTTTAACCCTGGAGTGATGTATCCACGGAGTCACTTCGGCTACTTTTATCGCTGTAGGGGTAGACAAAAGAACAACATAAGGACCTCTCCACTTGGGCCCTAACGGTACATTATTCCACTCTTTAATCCACACTTGATCTCCTGGATGATAACTATGAACAGGGGGATAAATATTCACAGGTAATCTATCTTGTACCCATTTCTGTACCTCCTCCATAGTCTTACCCAACTCTACAACCTGCTGCCGGGTAATTCCTTCTCCCAACTGACTCAAGTCCCCCCTTAAGTTACCAAGTACGGGAGGTGGTCGCCCATACATGATTTCAAAAGGAGAGAGGCCCATCCTTCTGGTAGGGGTACTGCGGATTCGCAATAGAGCTATGGGTAAGAGAACGTTCCACTTAAGTTGGGTTTCCTGACACATTTTAGCCAACTGATTCCTAATAGTTCTATTCATTCTCTCTACCTTACCAGAACTCTGGGGTCTATATGCAGTATGAAGCCTCCACTTTATACCAAGCATATGAGTCAGTTGTTGTAGGCACTGATGAACAAAAGCTGGACCATTGTCCGATCCTATAGAACAGGGTAGTCCATATCGGGGTATTATTTCTCGTAGCAGGAATCTTACAACTTCTCCTGCTTTCTCTGTACGAGTAGGACATGCTTCTACCCAGCCTGAATAGGTGCACACAATTACCAGCAGGTAACGATGTCCACCCGATTTAGGCATCACTGTAAAGTCTATTTGTAGATCGGACATGGGGAGTCCCCCCATAAACTGGACTCCTGGTGGCTTTACTGGTCCTTGTCTTGCATTATTTTTAGCACACGTTACACATCTTCGTACAATGGCCTGAGTCAAGTTGGACAATCTTGGTATGTAGAAATGTTTTCTAAGAGATTCTTCAGTGCTGTCTCTCCCAGAATGTGTCCCGTTATGATAATTTTGGACAATTTCTACCGCTAGTGATGCTGGTATGACTATTCTTCCATCTTCTAGCTGATACCACTTGTTCTCCAAATACTTTCCTGGTTCAGTCTTTAACCACTCCTCTTCTTGAGCTGTATAAACTGGAGTCCATTGGGACAGTGGAGTTGGTATAAGAGCAGCTATATGCCCCACATACTCCTGTCTTCCTGATTCAGCAGCACGCTTAGCTGCACTATCTGCCATCCGATTTCCCTTGGTTACATCACCATCTCCTCTCAGATGCGCTCGACAATGTATGATACCGACTTCTTTCGGCTCCCACACTGCTTCCAATAGTTGTAGGATTTCAGCTGCGTATTTGATTTCTTTGCCTTCTGAATTCAGTAGTCCTCTTTCTTTATACAAAGCTCCGTGGGCATGAGTGGTTAAAAACGCATACTTAGAGTCCGTATAGATATTCACTCTTAAACCTTCAGCCAATTGTAACGCTCGTGTTAGTGCTATTAATTCTGCCTTTTGTGCTGATGTTCCTTTCGCCAGTGGCCGAGCTTCTATCACCTTGTCTATTGTTGTTACTGCATATCCTGCATAGCGGATCCCTTCTTTCACATAACTACTGCCGTCGGTATAATATTGAACATCGGGATTCTGGATGGGAAAATCACGAAGATCTGGTCTACTTGAGAATACTTCATCCATTACTTCCAAACAATCATGTTGACTTTCAGTAGGTTGTGGCAAAAGGGTAGCTGGATTTAAGGTGTTTACAGTCTCTAAATGCACTCTTGGGTTTTCACACAACATTGCTTGATACTTGGTCATACGGCTGTTACTAAACCAATGATTTCCTTTGTAATCCAACAACGTCTGTACTGCATGTGGGACTCGTACATAAAGTTCTTGACCCAGAGTGAGTTTATCGGCTTCAGCTACTAGCAGGGCGGCTGCAGCTACGGCTCTTAGACAAGGTGGAAGTCCGCTGGCCACTGCATCCAATTGCTTAGACATATAGGCAACAGGTCTTTGCCATGATCCCAAGTACTGTGTCAATACTCCCACAGCCATTCTTCTTTGCTCATGTACATATAAGTAGAATGGTCGTGTGTGATCAGGTAGACCTAATGCTGGGGCACTCATCAAAGCCTTCTTCACATCTTCAAATGCCGTTTGTTGTTCTTGAGTCCATAAGAAGGAGTCGTGCTCTGTACCTTTTATAGCTGCGTACAGAGGTTTTGCCAGTATCGCGTAGCTAGGAATCCATATCCTACAGAAGCCTGCTGCCCCCAAGAATTCTCGCACTTGTCTTCTATTCTTGGGTATTGGTATTTGGCAGACAGCTTCTTTTCTCTCTGGCCCCATAATTCTTTGACCTTCAGAGATATGGAATCCCAGATATTTGACAGTTGGCAAACACAACTGAGCCTTCTTTCTAGACACCTTGTATCCTGCCTTCCAGAGAATGTGTAGTAGATCGTGCGTTGCTTGCTGACAGATCTCTTTTGTAACTGCTGCTATCAACAAGTCATCTACATATTGTAACAATACACACTCTCCTGGGATGGACTCGAAATCCAGTAGATCTTGACTTAGGGCTGAACCAAATAGGGTAGGTGAATTTTTAAACCCTTGGGGCAGTCTTGTCCAAGTCATTTGGCGTTTTGAGCCCGTTACAGCGTTCTCCCATTGGAAAGCGAAAATACATTGACTTTCTGCGGCAATTCGGAGGCAAAAGAAGGCATCTTTGAGATCTAAGACTGTGAAGTAAGTAGCCCCGCCCGGAATTAAAGCAAGCAGGTTATATGGATTGGGTACAACTGGATGTATACTAACAACCGCATCATTGACTGCTCTCAAGTCCTGCACAGGTCGATACTCATCTGTACCGGGCTTTTGAACAGGCAGCAATGGGGTGTTCCAGGGGGAAGTACAGAATTTTAGGATACCATACCGTATGAACTTATCCAGATAGGATTGGATGTTCTTCTTAGCCTTCTGCGGGATGTGGTATTGTCTTAGGCTCACTGGATAAACCCCAAGTTTTAGTTCAATTTTTATAGGTGGAATATTGCGGGCCAGTCCTGGTGGGTTGTTCTCTGCCCAAACTCCTGGTATGTTAAATAATGTCTCATCACTCCTAGGGTTTTGGCTAGTCAACACTGTATAAAGTCGCCACTCTTCTTCCTTTGGTACGGATAATGTCATGATACCTGAAGGTCCATTAAACTTTAAGGATGTTGTTCCATTTGGTAGGAACGTAATCTGCGCTTGTAATTTTGATAGCATATCACGTCCCAGCAATTGGACTGGACATTCAGGCATATAAAGGAATTGATGTTTTACTACGTGGCCTCCCAATGTACAGAGTCGACTTTTAAGAACCGGTTTTTCAGCACTTCTTCCAGTTGCTCCTATCACAGTAATAGTCCTTCCAGATGGAGGAGCAACTAGATTAGTCACCACTGAATGTTCAGCACCAGTGTCGATCATGAACGCACTCCTTTTCCCCCCTATTGATACATCGACCATAGGCTCCGCTCGACCAAGGGGGATGGAGCCCGGTCGGTATCAATAGTCCTCCATGACCGTGTCAGCCAATCCTACGAAGTCCCTACCTTCTCTATCGCGGGACCTTTGCGCTGCTGGAATATACCTGTCTTCCCTAACACTTCCTCTGTTCCCATTACTCCCTCTATTACCATTACTCCCTCCGGGGCCTCCTCTACCTCTCGCTCTGCCTCTAAAATTTCCGTAGCCTGCCCTGGGTAGGTCTCTCTCGTACTGCTCTCTTTGCGGACATTCGTTCCTCCAATGCCCTTCTTCCTTGCAATACGCGCACTGATTCCTACTCAAAGGCTCCCTACTCCATCTACTATCGCCTCTATCTGGGCCCCGTCTATCTACGCCTGCGATCGCTACCGCTAGCATATCAGCCTTTTTACGCATCTTGCGCTCTTCCTCTTTCTTACTTTCTGTTTCCCTATTCATATAAACTTTATTCGCTACCTCCATTAGTTGGGTGATTGACATACCTGCAAACCCTTCTAACTTTAGTAGCTTGCGCTTAATATCTCCGTAAGCTTGGCTGACAAAGGCGGAGTTCACCATTAGGGAATTATCTGCGTCTTCCGGATTAAAGGGGGTATACAAGCGGTATGCCTCCAATAATCGGTCATAAAAGACACTGGGCGCTTCATCGCTTTTCTGAATCACCTCAACTGTCTTCGACATGTTAATAGCTTTCTTTCCTCCGGCTTTCGTGCCAGCAATTATAGCGTCTCTATAGGCTCTGAGTTGGACCATATCAGCACCATTTACGTTCCAATCGGGATCGGTGTTGGGATAATGTGTTGCGGCCCATGCTGCTGGATTAGCTTGGTTCAAAGCACGGGCTCTATCCTCTAGTGCTTTAATGGCTGCTTGGTTAATTCTTGTCCTTTCCTCATTGTTAAACAAAGTCATTAATAACTGCTGGCAATCAGCCCATGTCGGGTTATGTGTCTGTACTATTGAGGTGAACAGATCAGTCATAGCTTGTGGTTTCTCAGTATACGAGGAATTGTGGGTCTTCCAATTTAAAAGATCGGTTGTCGTGAATGGGACATATACAAAGACTGGGTCAGCATGTGCCATTTGGCCTGCGGCATCGATATAGGCTGACCCAGGATTCAGACGAAGAGGCATCTGATAGTGTCTTAATTGTTGGGCACCGGTCAACTGTCGGGTCTGTATGGGGCTACGTGGAGGGGCGTCAGTCATAGGTTCCAGTCGGGGAGAAATAGGGTATGGGGATATGGGAGCTTGGTTTTGGGAAAAGGTTGTAAATAAAACACTTCGAGCCGAGCTAGATGAAGCTTGACTGGAAGTCTGAAGTGGCGCCAAATCAGGATATTCGTTTTTAATGGGGGTTGGTTCTGATTCCGGAAGGGGAGATTTAGTACGAGGGGGGGTGGATCCTGTACTGGAGGAGGAAGCGGAAGTGGATGAGGGT
Source organism: Pelobates fuscus (assembly GCF_036172605.1). NCBI lineage: Eukaryota > Metazoa > Chordata > Amphibia > Anura > Pelobatidae > Pelobates > Pelobates fuscus. The sequence continues at coordinate 293,373,569 of NC_086322.1, forward strand.
AATGAGGGGAGGGTTGCAGGACTTCCTGCGTTTGCGTCACTTCCTCTTAACGGAAAGTAAGGGGGCGGCAAAGGGATCTCGGACTCAGGGGGCGTGTCCAAAATGGGCCTAACACCAGTCCTAGTGGACGAACAAGTCCTAGCTACCATGAGGCGACACTGCTCCTCGTGGCATGTCCGGAGCCATTTTGGCGAGTCATTTACGGCCTGTCTCCAACAATCAATATAAGGAAACTGGCCGTAAAGTTCAGGCCTACCCGATACAGCCACGTGTAAGCGCTGTACCAGAGTTGGATCCAAACTGCCACGTGGCGGCCATGCCGCAACCAAAGTAGGCCACTCCCTAGTACACAAAGTGACCAAACGTACAGGAGACATTTTAACCCCAAAATCACAAGTTTTGAATCCCTTTTTAAAATTCTTCACCATACAACCTAAGGGATCCGGAATCGTTGACTGCGACGCACCCATACTTAACAATGGAACGTCGTCGACAACGAATACTATACACGCGTACTATTCAACAGTCACACCCGTTTCCTCTGGCAACAGCACCACGTGGTACGGTTACCAAGTGAAACGTACACAATAACAATAAACACTCAGGGAATTCCCGTACACACACAGCTGTTACACCAGTCACTATATAATCAATATTATGCCCTTTGGCGAAACTATACAGTCACCCACGCTATAATTCTCTATATACGAATTACCCGTCTATAACACACCCCAGTAACATCGTCTTTTACAAATAGCGGTTACAGTACGGTTAGCATAGGTCAAAGCACAAGTTAAGGTCACAATACAATTATTAGTGGTTATGGTGTTAAACATGCAATGGACGACAATGATTAGTACTTATATACAGTGTCAGTAAATATACAGGGTTATGGTACCGTGCACTATAATACAGCAACACACTATTAACACTCTCGCTAGACGGCTGAGCTCGCGCTATCTAACAAGATATACACTTTACTAAACAATCGTTAACACATTTACAATTCCCAACTAAACTATTGGCCAGTACCTTGAATGGACTACCTAAAACTATATACACCCGTTTTGGTTAGCCACACTGCCCAATCACCACATATAGCGAGCTAGAGAACCGAATTTACACAGGCGCCTCTTAGTCGCACTATCAAAAGTCTAGTGGGTTCCAAATTTACACGCCTTCCCACTTAGCCCAGATAGGTTGAGAGCTAGCGAACCGAATTTACACAGGCGCCGCTTAGTCTCCCGGTCCCTCCGACCTAGCGAACGTAATATACACCCTAGAACGCTAGTCTAGACAAGACACCGGTGTCCGGCTAGGGCTATTTACACCAGGACCCCACCTGACTAACAAAATCAAACGGTCTGACTAAAGAGCGTTCGATCGAGCGGTGCGCCTTCGCTCCTTCCCTCCGACAGAGGGGGCAGATACACAGATTCAAACCCCTTTGGGCCTACCGCACAATCGGTATACCCCTAGTGGGTCCTGCCGTCTAAAACAGCAGTTGTCTTACCTCCTCGTTCCTGAACCTGAGTTCACACTCATCGACGGGGACACCCCAGCACTTCTTACGTAGAGGCCGATGATCTCCTGGACAACAGACCAGTGGCGCCGAGACGAAGGGAGGTCCACGCAGAAGTTCAGGGGTGCAGCCGTAGAGAACGTGGGCAAAGATAGACCGTCTCACGCCTCTGCCTCTCAGCTACCGTTGAACGATGAGCTTCCCGGCCAATGCACCAAATGATACCGGAGAAACTGACGGAAGCGAAGCACAGAGAGATGGACACAGGTTTCTTCAGGAAGGAAGAGATTCTTTATTGGATCACCGATCGGGACTCAGAGGGACTAACGTCACCAAAATACAGCAAGTTCTGAGCCCCGGACAATAGTGCAGGCTCCTTATATAGGCACATAACTCCTCCCATATTAAGCTCCACCCGCACATTCTCTTAACCAATCAACACAAATAAGAATTAACTTCCTGTTTGACCGCATGGCTTGTCCAGCACAATGGAGGAGGGGGAATACTACATCCTGTATTCTTGCACATGCTCCGTACACTACTGATCGTATCTTGCCTCGTGCAACCAACTGATCGATACGTCAGCATATGCACGTACACATGCCACGTGGTAATCTCGGCCTACTAAATTTATTTTTACCGAGATTCCACCACAGTATGACCCTCTTTGCCTAGATTTGATTGACAGGGGAGAGCCTTTCTATAGGTGTTTGCATGCACTGTAGTTGCTGTGATCATTCCTCTGGAAAGCACATTCCTTGGTTTGCTATTAGAATACAGAGTAGAGGGACAGACATCACTGCGTTCGGATTATGACATGCTGGTAATTAAACCAGTGTGGGGGCACCATGCGCTGGAGGTGTGCCGTAGTAGCAGGGGGTTATATGGCTCCCGTTGATAATGTAGGCCATGGGTGAACAACCATTTGGGCCACATTGAGCAAAAAAAGAAATATTCTCTGTGTACATAGAATATCATTTATATAATAAAACTTCAAAAGCCATTTTCTTAATTTTATTTCATTTGCTAAGTAGATAACGCTCATACTTGTTATTCTTTTTTTTTTTTTTTTTTTTTAAATTCTTTATTTTCATTGTGCATTAGCGGTACATTCCAGCTTGCATTGCCCCAACAGCTGGTGCAAGTTGTTCAATCAACAGGATTATCAATTGTCAGCATAGATAACATGGCACATTTTTATAAATTATAATAACATATAAAGTAGTGTGTAGTAGAATTCTGCAATGCAATTCCTGCCTAGATATTACAAGGCTAGTGAACAATATGTAAGCATTGGGCAGGGTGCATTAAATGCCTCTTTTCCAAGGAGTTGGCTAGAAACCTATGGTCTGAGAGTAAGTGAGAGAGGCTTGAATCCCCCTGTATATTCGTAGGACGGCAATTACAGTTGTTCCTATGGTGGGGAAGGGTGGGTGGTTAAGTGGAGCCAGGGTGTGGGTAATTCTCTAGGAGGTGACGCACATGTCATAACTGTAACATAAAAGTAACTTTAACTTTCTAATGGTGGTCATGGAAAATTGTGTGACTGTGAACTATACAGAAAACACATCAGAATTACGTATTTAATGGAAAGTTCATGGCACCGAAGTGGAAGCATTTTCTCCCCGTTGCGCTGCCGGTATGAACGGGCGTGCTGTAGCAGGATTCCAGGCAGTGGTTGTCATCCGCGGGTTATCAGCAGCTTGTTCAGGTGTCCACTCCGCCAGTGCGAGCTTCTGCAGTGTGGCTGGAATCTCGGCCGCTTCTCGCACAGTGAGGTTGCCGGTCTCCCTGAGTATGAGCAGGCTTCTGGGTGAACCCCATCGGTAGGGCATGTCGTGGGCGAGGAGCTCTGTAGTTAGGGGCCTCAGGGACCTTCTCCAATCCATGGTCGCTTTGGAAACATCAGGGAAAAAAGACAGAGAGTGCCCTTCAAAATGTAGTGGTGTTTTGTTGCGCACGGCCGCCATGAAGGCCGTGCGGTCTCGGCCTTGTTGGAAGCGCACTATTGCATCTCTTCCTCCCTCTGAGGTACCTGTCTTTGGTTTAGTGATCCGGTACCAGCTATCCAGCGGCATCCCTTTGGCCTGTTTGGCTGGGAAGAGCGAACCCAGCATTCTGCGGAATAGGTGCGGTAGTTCCGCTGTCTCCACAGCGTCAGGTAGGCCGCGGATCTTCAAATTTTTCCAGCGCCTCTTATCTTCAAGGGCAGCCATGCTGTCCTGATGTTGTCGTTGGGCCTTTTGTATGACTAAGAGTTGTTGTTCAATTGTTGTTAATCTGCTCTCCTGTGCGCATACTTGTTATTCTTATGTGGAATTGCTATATTTAAGGATACCAAATTGAAGAGCTATCCACTAAACACATACACATCTATATACATATACACATAAGCACAGCTATACACACACACACACACAACCAGACTTATACATGCACACAATCACAAAACCACACACATATCTACGGACATACACACACAAAAATCCCATTCATACACAAACATTTATTAATTAAGAGGTCCACCCAGGCTCCCTACCTTGCTCTGAGAGGGCTGGAGTGGATCCTCTCCCTGGTGGTAAGTGGTTACTGCCATGATGGGATCACTATGCTGTTCCTCCACAGGTCCTTCGTGCCTAGTATTGATGCCTATGCTCGGATGACATCATATCCCTGCCGCTGGATAAAAGCACCATAAGTAATGGGCTCCCTCACCAACCAGCAGCCCGGACGGCAACTGGGCCGCATTACAAACAGTTCAGGGCCGTATGTTGGACACGTCTGATGTAGACCAAACACTTCCTCATTATTAATGTCAATTCCATCCAACCTGGATAACAGTAATAGGCTGAGTAGTGTAGTAATTTATAATTGAACCCCTCTAATGCAACAAAAATAACTAGTTTAATTAAAAAAATAATAATAATTAGACATCGGTTAGAAAAATATTGATATATTTTTTCAAATAGTATTGGTTAATTAGTACATTTACAATTTACGCTGATCTGATGTTTTTCATCACTCTTTACTGTCCCTTCGAATGTCTCCCCCAGCAATATTGCAAGCTGTCACATGTAGATGTTTTTTTTGTTTTGTTTTTTCACCGATTTGATAAAAGCAGCTGTCTGTTTAGCGTTTCAAAGACGCCGGGCGTGAATCTTAGACAAAAGGAAAACCGTTGCAAAAGGCTGCACCTGACTGGATTACTAATATGGTATTACATGACAAAAATCCTGAGTTCCTAGTAATAGGCACAGTTACTGGAACCATACAAACAACAAACAAAAACCAAAACGTTTGTGAATGAAATTAGGATTTGTGAAGAGTAGACAAGCTTTATTCACAAGAAGCCAAACTGAAGGCAAATTAGTTTGATTGTTCACTGAGCTCTGAACCAAATTTCAATATCCCCTTAAGGACACAGCTACAGAAATAAAATGGAATCGTGACGGAGAATTTCCGTCATGTGTCCTTAAGGCGATATTCAGGCCACGCTGTAAATATAGCAGGTTTGGCGGACCTTTCCAGAGGAGCCGTTTTTGATTCAATTTTGCCACATGGATATCAACCCACTACACATTCCAGTGTAGTGAATAAGCCTGCGTGTTGGGGAATTTTTCTTATTCAGCGATTTTATTCCTAAAATTGGCAATTCCATTTTAAATTACCCAGAATTTCTGGTTTAGTGAATAAATATCCATTTTATTAACAAATGGGGTGTGAGGGATTTATAATGAGAAAAGCAGAACGTGCCAAATTTATAGCAATTTTGGACACTATGTTCCGTATTGCTGCCGAGTTCTCCTTCTTACATAAACATCACGTGATGTTAACAATCTTCTACAAATACACACGTGCAAAAGGAAGAAGGAAACACGAGAAAAAAAACACGCAAAAAATGGGGTAAAAGCAGGAAGTGAACGGGGTTTTTATTTTAACATATTGTTCGTGGTACTAAGTTTACCCTCAGGTTGAGAAATTCCAACAATGAAGTCCTGTCTTTTTTTTTTTATTATTCTTTTTTTTTCTTGTGCAGAAGATTACAATATGCCTGCGGCGCCACAACGGCGTGTACAAGCTATTTCAGTGTCTCACAATGTCATGGCAGAGTAAACAGCACATTTACGTTTTTAACAGATATTACAGGGGTCTATGCCAGCAGTACAGAGAGCTGCAGGATTCAGTGCGAGACTCTGTCAGCTCTGTGCAGAATGCTGCTGGGGTCTATGCCAGCAGTACAGAGAGCTGCAGGATTCACTGCGAGACTCTGCCAGCTCTGAGCAGAATGCTGCTGGGGTCTATGCCAGCAGTACAGAGAGCTGCAGGATTCACTGCGAGACTCTGTCAGCTCTGTGCAGAATGCTGCTGGGGTCTATGCCAGCAGTACAGAGAGCTGCAGGATTCACTGCGAGACTCTGTCAGCTCTGTGCAGAATGCTGCTGGGTCTATGCCAGCAGTACAGAGAGCTGCAGGATTCACTGCGAGACTCTGCCAGCTCTGTGCAGAATGCTGCTGGGGTCTATGCCAGCAGTACAGAGAGCTGCAGGATTCACTGCGAGACTCTGTCAGCTCTGTGCAGAATGCTGCTGGGGTCTATGCCAGCAGTACAGAGAGCTGCAGGATTCACTGCGAGACTCTGTCAGCTCTGTGCAGAATGCTGCTGGGGGTCTATGCCAGCAGTACAGAGAGCTGCAGGATTCACTGCGAGACTCTGCCAGCTCTGAGCAGAATGCTGCTGGGGTCTATGCCAGCAGTACAGAGAGCTGCAGGATTCACTGCGAGACTCTGTCAGCTCTGTGCAGAATGCTGCTGGGGTCTATGCCAGCAGTACAGAGAGCTGCAGGATTCACTGCGAGACTCTGTCAGCTCTGTGCAGAATGCTGCTGGGTCTATGCCAGCAGTACAGAGAGCTGCAGGATTCACTGCGAGACTCTGCCAGCTCTGTGCAGAATGCTGCTGGGGTCTATGCCAGCAGTACAGAGAGCTGCAGGATTCACTGCGAGACTCTGTCAGCTCTGTGCAGAATGCTGCTGGGGTCTATGCCAGCAGTACAGAGAGCTGCAGGATTCACTGCGAGACTCTGTCAGCTCTGTGCAGAATGCTGCTGGGGGTCTATGCCAGCAGTACAGAGAGCTGCAGGATTCACTGCGAGACTCTGCCAGCTCTGAGCAGAATGCTGCTGGGGTCTATGCCAGCAGTACAGAGAGCTGCAGGATTCACTGCGAGACTCTGCCAGCTCTGAGCAGAATGCTGCTGGGGTCTATGCCAGCAGTACAGAGAGCTGCAGGATTCACTGCGAGACTCTGTCAGCTCTGTGCAGAATGCTGCTGGGGTCTATGCCAGCAGTACAGAGAGCTGCAGGATTCACTGCGAGACTCTGCCAGCTCTGAGCAGAATGCTGCTGGGGTCTATGCCAGCAGTACAGAGAGCTGCAGGATTCACTGCGAGACTCTGTCAGCTCTGTGCAGAATGCTGCTGGGGGTCTATGCCAGCAGTACAGAGAGCTGCAGGATTCACTGCGAGACTCTGCCAGCTCTGAGCAGAATGCTGCTGGGGTCTATGCCGGCAGTACAGAGAGCTGCAGGATTCACTGCGAGACTCTGCCAGCTCTGAGCAGAATGCTGCTGGGGTCTATGCCAGCAGTACAGAGAGCTGCAGGATTCACTGCGAGACTCTGTCAGCTCTGTGCAGAATGCTGCTGGGGTCTATGCCAGCAGTACAGAGAGCTGCAGGATTCACTGCGAGACTCTGCCAGCTCTGAGCAGAATGCTGCTGGGGTCTATGCCAGCAGTACAGAGAGCTGCAGGATTCACTGCGAGACTCTGTCAGCTCTGTGCAGAATGCTGCTGGGGTCTATGCCAGCAGTACAGAGAGCTGCAGGATTCACTGTGAGACTCTGTCAGCTCTGTGCAGAATGCTGCTGGGGTCTATGCCAGCAGTACAGAGAGCTGCAGGATTCACTGCGAGACTCTGTCAGCTCTGTGCAGAATGCTGCTGGGGTCTATGCCAGCAGTACAGAGAGCTGCAGGATTCACTGCTCTCGATTTGCTTCAAAAGGTTTCTGCTCTTCATCGATAACCTATAATATTGTCATGAAAACACAGAACTCGATTTATAATGCCAAGCATCATCACAGCGCCAGGTACACTGCTGTACGTGATACTCTAATGACACAGAGTACAGCATGGTACCCTTAGCTTCGGGTTTAAAGAAACACTCCAAGCACCATAACCACTACAGCACACCGTAGAAAAGTTTGACTTCTTACACGAAATCCATTATCGGCCTCCAATATCCTGAGCAGAAGGAATACCTGATTCAGCAGTAAAAAAATAATCAACGGCAGACAAATCCATTCATCATGTTTGGAATGTCCCTTTAATATTCAATAGTTTAACTTCACACTGTTTGTCCAAAGTTTGCTCATATTTTATTACACGTGAGTTGGAAGATATATACCTGACCTTGCAGTGTCTGAAAATTAAGATTTATTGAGTGCTTTGGGAAATGTATTTGTTCCCTTTACGCGATGCTAAAGGTAAGTTCCTGTTTTGTAATAAAGCATTGTGTAACAGCTTCCAAATCTTCCTGGAACTTGACGTGTGAGGTTTGAGAATTGTTGGGTAATAAAAGTGAATTTAAAATGGCACTTCCATGTTCTTCCTTATGCCCGTTGTATCTTAATGACTCCCTTTATTTATATTGTATTCCTTGCGCTGGATCTCAATACATGGGAGCAGCCATTTTGTTCTCATCTGTCCATAATGTCTGTAGTTTGCCGTTCTGTGGGATTCTTTTGACTGGTGGATTGTGGGAAAATTAACTTAGTAACTAAAACTGAACTTTTCTTAAAGGGACACTGCAAGCACTATAACCGTTTCATCTCATTGAATTGAATATGGTCCTCTGTCGCTGTCCCCTCCATTCAGTATTAAACCATTTCCAAGCAGTTTAATATTAAATAATGGTCCATGGCCACCAACAGCCCAGCTCCCACTGGAGGTACGGCTAAGGCAGAGATTACAGACTTCCTTCGAGCCATACAAGCAATGGGGAGTAATAGGTTCAAGCAATCACAGCCGCACATTGCTGTTCAGGTTGATGTCTCCTCCATAGCCAACCAGCACAGGAGGATAGGCTGCCGTGGACTCATTTAGCACAATAACATTACAAATAATTTGAACGCTGAATGGAAGGAGGGCACCAGGAGACTCCAGACACTATAACTACTTCAGATGAATAAGATGAAGCCATAACACAATCTATACTGTCCCTTTAAACTCCGACAAGAATTGCCAGAGATCATGCTCCCTATAAGAGTATTTAGCCCCTACCTTTTCTTACTACAAACGAGTAAGTTGAATATATATAAGAAAAAAAAAAAGAGGATATAGAGCATGGGTCGTCAACCTGGTCCCTACCGCCCACTAGTGGGCGTTTCGGGATTCCAGGTGGGCGGTAGGGATTTTCACATTTTTTTTATAGATTGGGTGAGCGGGCGGGCGGGTGCGAGCCGGCGGTACCCCTGCGACCGGGTACCGCCATCACCACTTGCGGCCCCGGCCCGGGCGGCAATCCGCCGGGGCCGCATTTGGAGGGGTGCATCGGGTGGCCCATGCTGTCAGGGCCACCCGATGGATGTGGATTGTGAGGGGGCCTGGTCAGCGCTGGGCGCTTTAACAGCGCGACCGGCCCCCTGTGATGACATCATCTCTGCTGGGAGGAAGTGATTCCCCGGTCACTCCTCCCAGCATACTGAGAGCCCACGCGGGAGGAAGGAGGAGGAGGGAGTCAGAGTGGGAACTCTGACTCCCATCCACCTGAGCCACCACTGGACCCCAGGGAAAGTCACCCTCCTGCACCTTAAAGGTATGAAACAGGAGGGTGACTTAAATATAATGTGTGTTTGTTTGTGTATGTATGTCTTGTGTGTGTCTGTATGTGTGTCTTATGTATGTGTCTTGTGTGTGTCTGTATATATGTGTCTTGTTTTTGTATGTATGTCTTGTGTGTGTGTCTGTGTAAGTGTCTTTGTATGTATGTCTTGTGTGTGTCTGTCTGTGTGTCTTTGTATGTATATATATATATATATATGTGTGTATGTATGTGTGTCTTGTCATTGTATGTATATGTTTCTTGTGTATGTCTGTGTGTATGTGTCATTGTATGTATGTCTTGTGTGTGTCTGTCTGTAGGTGTCTGTATGTATGTGTGTCTTTGTATGTGTCGTGTGTGTGTCTGTATATATGTGTGTATGTATCTGTGTCTTGTCTTTGTATGTATATGTTTCTTGTGTCTGTCTGTATGTGTGTATGTGTCTTTGTATGTATGTCTTGTGTGTGTGTCTGTATGTATGTGTGTGTGTCTGCATGTGTGTGTGTCTGCATGTGTGTGTGTCTGCATGTGTGTGTGTCTGCATGTGTGTGTGTGTCTGCATGTGTGTGTGTGTCTGCATGTGTGTGTGTGTGTCTGCATGTGTGTGTGTGTGTCTGCATGTGTGTGTGTGTGTCTGCATGTGTGCCTGTCTGTCTGTGTGTCTGTGTACCAGCAGGGCCGCCTTCACAAATTTTGGGGCCCCTAACACAGCCCAAGGTCTGGGCCCCCCTTCAAGCCCGCCCACAGGGCCCGCCTCCAAATCCTGCCCACAGGAATACACACACACACACTAACAGATTCAAATACTGAAACAGGCATACACACTGGCATACACACAGTGCACAAACACTGGCATACACACAATGGCATACACACACACACACACTGGCACACACATACACTGGCATACATACACACACATACACTGACATACACACACACACACATACACTGACATACACACACATACACCTCATTTTCAGCCACCCTCCTCTCTTCCTTACCATTTCGTCGCAGGAGGGTGGCTGGGGATGATGTTAGTCGACTGCCTCTCCTCGCGCCCTTTCTCTCCTCCTTCCCGCGTGGAGTAAACTGGGAGGAAGTGACCGGACGTCACTTCCTCCCAGCAGCACTTGCTTCCGGCTGCATTTTTTTTTTTTTTAAAGGGGCCCGGTCGCGCTATTACAGCGCTGACCGGGCCCCTGAAGATAATAGGGCCCATTGGGTGGCCCTAAATGCTTGGGCCACCTAATGGGCCCCATAAGCGTGTGGGCCCCGGTGCAGATGCACCGGCGGCAGTTACGCTGATACACGTGGGTCATGCCCTGATGGCGGCCCTGTGTGCCAGTCTGTTATAGTGGGATACCTAGCTCAGCCTTCCTACTGGGCATTGCTATAAGGAAGGTTATAAAAAGGGGGGAAAAAAGGTGGGATGTGGAATTGAGGAGGGAGAAGAGGGGAGATGACGCACAGATGAGAAATCCTATTATGCGCAAACAGAGAAGTCGTCTGAATATCCGTTCATAAGGACCGTTGTTTGTTCCTTACGAAAATCGAACCAGATATCAAATATTTAGTCTTGCAGCATCAACCTCAAGGATCTCATTAATCACTAGTAAAGGTAATTTCAATTTACTTTATTGTTTTCTCATTAAACTTTATAAAGTTAAAAACATTATAAACCTGCATTAATTGGAAATAAAAAGATAAATGAACGTACATTTATTTTTTTTTAAAACACCCTCCTTTCGAAAAAAATATTCCGCACTTGCGCGAAAACTGGTGGGCGGTAAGGAAAATTTTTCAACCAAAAAGATGCATTAGTGGGCGGTAGTTAGAAAAAGGTTGACTACCACTGATATAGAGGGAGAAAAAAAAAGGATTAAAAGTGACAATCAGCTTTAATGGCCAAGCTGGTAGCATAGCCTGAACTTAAATCTGATATTCACTTTGCATTCCCAATAAATCTCATCTTTAGTGAATAACTCTCATAAAACCTCTAGGTATACCTACACAGTATATGTTTTGAATGTACACTCTTCTGCCTGACTTTTTTGTGTAGTTACAGAGACTGTAGGAAAAGTTAAAGGGACACTATTGGCACCCAGACCACTTCAGCTCATTGCATCGTCTGGGTGCATAGTCGCAGGTCCCTTACCTCTGCAAAGGCAATTACTGCAGTTTTTGATAAAGTGCAATAATTACCTTTAAGGGGTTAACTCGACCTCTAGCGGCGTTCTACCAGAGGGACTTCTGGGTTGCTAGGCGACTTTTGGTCGCCTACTCGATGCTGGACGTTTTCATGCTAAGCATGAGGACATCCAACGTCACCCAAAACCTCATAGGAAAGCATTACACATGCTTTCCTATGGGGTAAATACTAATGTGAACGCGGCCATTGCTGCGCATGTGCATCAGGTCTCCCCTGCCGGCTGACAGTGGAGGAGGAGCAGAGGCCGAAGCGGTGCCAAGGGTGATCGGCGCTGGACTCAGGTAAGTGACAGAAGGGGGGCACTACAGAGAGCTATAGTTTCCATATTCCCTATAGAATAGAAATGAATGGGAGCTGGGTGAACGGGTACAAGATATTTAACACAGCTGATGTGAGCTTGTCAGAACAGCTTACCAGCAGTTTTACGGAGGATGCACTGCACATACGAGTAAGATATCCAGCGAGTCAACATCCACGGGAATATATGATGGGGGGGGGTGTGGGGGGGGGGGAAATATGATAGAAACATTTAAATACATAAAGGGAATCAACACAGTAAAGGAGGAGACTATATTTAAAAGAAGAGAAACTACCACAACAAGAGGACATAGTCTTAAATTAGAGGGGCAAAGGTTTAAAAATAATATCAGGAAGTATTACTTTACTGAGAGGGTAGTGGATGCATGGAATAGCCTTCCAGCTGAAGTGGTAGAGGTTAACACAGTAAAGGAGTTTAAGCATGCGTGGGATAGGCATAAGGCTATCCTAACTATAAGATAAGGCCAGAGACTAATGAAAGTATTTAGAAAATTGGGCAGACTAGATGGGCCGAATGGTTCTTATCTGCCGTCACTTTCTATGTTTCTATATTACGTTTTTGGGGTCAGACCAAGAAACCATGAATTGGTCACAAATGAACAAATTTTAAAAACTATCAAACTTAAGTCAAAAACAAGGGAATGGAAAATACTCTCATTTTTCTTTCATTTTTGGGTTGGAGCCAAACATGGAATTTAACCCCTTAAGGACCAAACTTCTGGAATAAAAGGGAATCATGACATGTCACACACGTCATGTGTCCTTAAGGGGTTAAAGGAAGCAGTTTTTTTTTCTTTCCGTGAGAAATGACAATACGAGTTGTCTGAAGAAATCCCTTTGCTTTGTCATGCAGGACTGACATAAATGAACCTATTTGTCAGAAGGAGTCACTATGTAAACAATAAAAGGTGAATGTTGTAAAGACTTTCCAAATTAAGAAGAATAGATCTTATAAATAGTAACATAACATTAAACAGAAATGGGCAGAGCTCCATAATTTGTTTTATTGTTCTATATTTAGAGAGGTTTTGATTGAGGTAATGCAATGACGCACAAAGCCTGGGATTTTCTTTACCTTTTATGACTCCGTGGGATTCCCTGAATTTATATTTTCATACCAGGGCTGTTATAATCCTATCTAGTAATCAAGTAAATACCCTTAATACCGACGAACCATTACTTACTGCAGGAGACTTTATATTTTTAAAAAAATCATTTTCACTTTATTAACAAAATATAATATAAAGTGCAGGCTTTTAAAAAAAAAAAAAAAACAATTTACAAAACTCACACAACATTTTCAGCACATAACAATTGATCGCTCAAATGGAAATAATTTGAATTAGATCTGCTATTGACATGTTTTAGTTTTTTTTACTAAATTGAGCACAACCATTTCAGCTGGGGCAAACCAATCAAAATCTTGTAAACCTACACTCGAACGAATTTTGAATAACAGGAATTTGATTCATTCGACACAGCTGAAATGGATTTGTGCGCAAGTAGCTGATAGCTCCTAGTGAAAAGAAAAGTATAGATGCCAAATAAGAGGAGTGTTGCAGTATGCAGGGTTCCTTTTTTTAAACTAACACTGCATATTGAGATACAAGATTTCGAAGGTTTGCTCTTTTCCCCAGGACTAGATCGATACTAGATCAATATAATAGAATGTAACATTTGTAACTGAAAAGGACTCTATAGGCACCCAAACCACTTCATCTCAATAAAGTGGTCTGGGTGCCATGTCCCTTTAGTTTTAACCTTGCAAGTGAAAATATAGTGTTTTGTCATGCATGTGCAATGACCTCGTAATGCTTTCCTATGGGAAAGCATTGGATTGGCTGAGATCATCTATATTGATGATCTCAGCCAAGGAGGCGGTTCCTGACTTGAACACAGTGGCACGACGTAGGAGAAAGGGTGAGTAAACTGCTTTTTAACAAAAGCACTGGGAAGGTGGCCACCTAAATAATGTAATTTGTATTCCTAACGCTATAGAGTTCCTTTAAGACACATGTGATATCCTGATTAAGGATAGGGGGAAGGGGGAATTGTAAATAGCAGAAGAGGGTTCTGAGAGTAAGAGATGCGGCGGATAGGGAACAGCCAGAATAGGATAGGTAAGGGAGAGATTACTGATATGAAATAAATAGATTGACATACAATTAAATGTATACAGTGTTATTTACTACAGTGTGACTTGTCGGGCATTCAGAGTAAATTTTTAAGTTTAAGGCCAATGTAGCGGAACTGGGAGCTAACTTGGACCATATTTCAAGTTTGGCTAATTTGGCCTTAAATTTGAAATTCACTTTTAATTCCCAACAATTATTAGTTTTGTAAATAACCCTGATATAAAATACCAGGAAGGGGTGGAAGTGTTTAAAGGTACAAAGATGTCAGCATACTGTATTTGTGTTCGGGCCCATTTCAGTATAGTATGAAATAGCAAGTGAGTATACTTATCACAATAATAATAAAAGTCGGTAGAGGTGTGCCGAAACCAACGTGTGTGGTAGGCCTGTAAATAAGTGGGCCTACCTTAAATAGTATTGAAAAGAGGGAGAGGAGGGTGGGCCAAAGAACGTCTGGACCTGCAGGTAAGTTAGGTAGGAGGGGGAGTCCCTTTTAAAGGGACATAGCCCCTCCCACAACTTCAGGCCCCGCCTTCCAATATATGTGTATTATCAATGAAATGAATGAAATTTGTTAGTGTAAAAAATTATATAATACATCTAGAATCTGCAATTTGTCCTGCGTTTATACAATCAAAATGTATTACCATTTTCATTTCTGTTCCTTGGGTTTTATAAAGTTTCCCTTAACTATTATTCGGTTTCAGGTGATGTGATTAGCCTGACTGAAATGTCGCTCAACTGTGGTGCAATTTTGGTTTCTTTGTGGTTTGTGATTGAATATATTTTGCGGGCGGCAATCAGTATCTCTCTGAACTGAAGAGAAGCGGAAATTCAAGAAAACTAGTCTTTTAATATGTATCGTTAGTCCAATAAAAAAAAAAAAAAGTATCACATCACACTGCAATTATCGTGTTACTTCGGCATGCGGAGTTTCTCACTACTGGAGTAAGGTCATAGAACGGAACTCAACTTCAGAGCAATACAATAGTACAACACGGAGACTTCTACAGTAAGAAAATAAGCTTTTACGGAGTTCTTATTTCTTTCAAGATATAATTTAATGTTACAGAACTATTTCCCTTCAATTGAAAAACAAACAAAAACACAGACCATACTTACTTTTTTGTTTGTTTGTTTTTTAGTGGGTGAGAACAATGTAGAACGGCAAAATAAATTAAATGAGGAGATTCATTCGTTTCTGCTCTCTTGTTTGTTATTGGTCCGTTTCGTGGTCAATACAACTTTGAATTCAAAACATAAAAATTGGTCTATAAGTGGTATTCAAATAAATGTAAGTGGCACTTGATGCTTCGAAGAAGACATTTATTGGTTTGCACATTAGTTTCTAAAAAAAGGCACCAGATGCCCATCTTTGGAAATGTTTGGAAGCCACTTGTGAGCTGGGAACTTCAATGTTCAAAGGCAGAAAATAAATGGTGGAGCTCCTAGGAGTAACTATTCTACAGATCCAAAGAGTTCCTCAAGTTTAAAGTCCAGCAGGCTCCTGTAACATAGACCTTGGTCTAAATGTGAAGCTCGTGCCCTGGCAGTTTCGTAGTAGTTTCCGTACCTCTTTTTTTGACAATCGCTTTAAGAAATCGTGAATCTTTTTGTGGCTCTTTTTCCCCACCTGTAGATCCTTTAGTATCTTGTGAAAATGTCTACGGCTGGACCAAATCTTGTATGCTATTAAATCCAGTGCTGCTTCAAAACAGTTATCTGGGAAAAGAAATACGCAGTGAGGGACATTAGCAGCTGTCAAAATGATTGCCCTTCTCAAATTATATAGAATCCATTTTTAGTGTTAGTATACATAAATGCAACATTATATACCACAGAGTTGTGGTGGGGAAAAAAGTGTGGATGAAAACCCCTTCCACCTGAAGTAAGTGGATAGTTAATACATTGCTAAACACAAATACACACACCAGTCAAGCCATAAGACTTGCTTTTCCCACAGAAATCTCACTTTAACAGTGCGCTCACTGCTGCAAGGAATTCTGGGTAGGTGTATGCAAATGAGCTCAACGAAGAACCAAATTTTTGCCCCTCAATTCCACTTTATACATGGATTCCTTGGAGTATGTGTCTGCTGTATACAACAGCTTTGAAACACAACTCAGGAAGAGAAGCAACGCAAGTGATTATTTGTTGAGCTCATTTGCATATGCCGACCCAGAATCCCTTGCAGCAGTGAGAGCACTGTTAAAGTGAGATTTCTATGGGAAAAGCAAGTCTTATGGCTTGACTGGTGTGTGTATTTGTGTTTAGCAATGTATTAACTAACTACAACATTATATATATATATATATATAATCAATCATACAGGCACACATACTATAACAACATTAACAATAAATAGTATTCAGGTTTTATTGCCCAACGTGTTAACTGTCAGGAAATGAAAGTTAATTTTTAATGTTATGCCAAAAGAGGCAATTTAGAAAAATTCTCCAAGTCAGCTATGGTTTCAATTTGGCTATTTTGGTCTAAGACGTGAAATTCAGCCTGAATTACTGGCAATTCACATTTTAATGAAGACAATAAAACAAAAATGAAATTAGTTTTTACATTCTAAATGTCCTCTATAACTTTCCAGCATGATCTGTGCAATGTAATATTTTATAAATATATATATATATATATAAATTGTAAGCCCGTGAGCTTACAATTTAGATTGTATAAAAGAGCTCCAATGGCTAGATATCAGCTTACGGGCAGGGCTCTCTCTACCTCTTGTATCCGTCTGTGTATATTGTACGTTTCTCCACTAATTGTACAGCGCTGCGGAATCTGTTGGCGCTTTATAAATAAATAAATATATATATATATATATATATATATACACATATATACATACTCTTAGCCATTTCAATAAATGTGATATGTGTATATTATATATAAAAATATTTACTTTCTTTTTTTCATTTTTAATTTTTTTAAAGATAAAAACAGTAGAGCAATCACAGGAGTTGCCGAAACACTGTCAGGGTTATTAAAGGATCACTATAGTGTCAGGAAAACAAAGCGGTTTTCCTGACACTATAGTGCCCTAATTTCGCATCCAGCGTCACAGATGCGCCTCTAGCGGCTGTCAGGAAGACAGCCACTAGAGGCTGGATTAACCCTGCAATGTAAACAAAGCAGTTTCTCTGAGACTGTTATGTTTACATCTGAAGGGTTAAAACCTGGGGGACCTGGCACCCAGACCACTTCACTGAGCTGAAGTGGTCTGGGTGACTATAGTGTCCCTTTAACTAAAGTGACGATTCAAATTAAATTTCAAATTTAAGGTAAAAAATGCTGAAACTGGAAGAATTCTCTAAGTCCGCTACGCTTAAAGTTCTGCTCCTCTGGTATTAACTTTGAATTGCACTGTAGTAAAAAACCCATAACAGACAGAGCTATAATATTACAGAGTCAATGTTTCAGCAAATAAAGGACTTTTTATAAGAATCTTTCTACTGGTCCTCCGAGTGCTCTCCTGTTTTTTTTTATTAGTTTGGCTGCTGATGTGCTTGCTTGTGCTGCCTGGGGAGAGTGCACTGGAGTCTCTGGATGTCGGGACACCAGGGAATTAAAGCGCGACAGGTCTTTTGACAGATCAAGACTTTACAACATTTCCATTAACAAAGTTACACTTTTATGGTGTTACATTGTGTTTCTTGTCTTACCATCATCCTCCAAGCTCTCCAGGTTCTTGCATGTGGAGCATATGGTGTCATGAAAGATTGTGCCAGGTGCATTGACAAACAGGTCATCCTTGGTGCAGTTTCGGTGGGGTCGGCACAGATTCATTGAAAAACTAATTGAAGAGAATGTTCCCGCAGCACAACGAACACATTTAGTGTCCATCTCTGACGTACCTACAGGAAAAGGCAGGAACAAATTATTATTATTATTTATATAGCGCCATCAAATTCCGTAGCGCTGTACAATGGGTAATCATTGTGTATCCAAGGCCCAGCACTCTCTGAAGGGAGTTATCACCTAATCTCACAGTAAAATGTAGGCAAATACATAGAGGAAAAGCCCATGTTGTATACTTTCCTAATCTATATTGTTCATGATTTTTGTGGGCTTGCCTCATCCCAAACTCTCAGGTGGAAGGGAGCAGTGCTTGTGTAAGACGCTAGCCGACCCCTGATCCTTTAAGTGGCTGAAAATGATGTCACAAGCCTGAGCATTTAAAGGCCATGGCAGAGGCATATGATCAGGTGCAGTCACCAAACAGTGTGCATTTTTACAGAAGCTGTTTGGACCTTGGGACTGCCCAGATGGTTTAAAGAGACACCAGAACACTGCAGCTTAAAGAGACACAATAGGATCACAACTTTAAACATGTATTCCTGACACTAGTGTTAATCTAACTATTTAGGTCCCCGGCCCATCTCTAATCGCATTGAAAAGGTGTTCATACTCCCCTTTTTTCCCACACACCGCTGGACCCCACTCCATGGCTGAGTTGATGATGATCTCAGCCAATCCAATGCTTTCCCATAGGAAAGCAACGTGAGGCTTTTGCACATGAACGACAAAACGTAGCACTGCACCAATCAGTATCTCCTCAAAGGGGGAGCCTTCAGCGTCTACATGCAGAGCAAGGACTAGGAATCACCTCCAGTGGCTTTCTGAGTGACCGCCACTACAGGTGCTACTAGGCAGCAATGTAAACACTGCCTTTTCTCCAAAAAGGCAGTGTTTACATTAAAAAGCCTGCAGTGACAGTCTATAGACACCAGAACCACTACATTAAGATATAGTGGTTCTGGTGACTATAATGTCCACTTAATAAAGTGGTTCTGGGGCAAAGAGAGTGTTCCTATAGTCTGACAATTGTAAACTCTACCTTTTTCCAAGAAGGCCACCTCTAGTGAAAGTCACTCAGACAGCCACTAAAGATGCTTTCTATTAGAGTCCTGTAATCTTTGCTGCGGTGAGACTACCGTCCTGTGGGATAGAAGGTAAATAAATCACTTTATTATTTAGTTCAAGTTGCAGTAAAAGAGGAGCTTATCTTGATTTTGACTTAAAACACTCTCTCTCTCGTATTTAGGGCTAACTTCCCAGCATGCACCTGGCCTTTTTCGTACTGGATATTTTTTTTAGTAACTGTGACATGTAGTTCAATTTCTAACTTTTAGAACTTGTTTCTAAGCGTGCACATAGTCTCTACTAAATCACGCAGAGATATTCACTAAAATAAGAGCTGGAAAGGATTCAAGGTAAAAATGCCTAAGCTGAAAAAATCCTTCAAGTCAACTACGCTTTCAGTTCGGCTACACCCTGACACTTCAGGGAATAATAACGTTAGATATGTTAGGTTTATAAACAATACAGGATTTGGGCGACAAACTGTTGTTAGGTGGGCCGCCAAACATGGTATTAAATAAACACAACCGGGAAATTAAATTGACACAAAAAATACAAACAAAGAATGTGACGGCAGATAAGAACCATTCGGCCCATCTAGTCTGCCCAATTTTCTAAATACTTTCATTAGTCCCTGGCTTTATCTTATAGTTAGGATAGCCTTATGCCTATCCCACGCATGCTTAAACTCCTTTACTGTGTTAACCTCTACCACTTCAGCTGGAAGGCTATTCCATGCATCCACTACCCTCTCAGTAAAGTAATACTTCCTGATATTATTTTTAAACCTTTGCCCCTCTAATTTAAGACTATGTCCTCTTGTTGTGGTAGTTTTTTTCCTTTTAAATATAGTCTCCTCCTTTACTGTGTTGATTCCCTTTATGTATTTAAATGTTTCTATCATATCCCCCCGTCTCGTCTTTCCTCCAAGCTATACATGTTTCCTTTAACCTTTCCTTGTAAGTTTTATCCAGCAATCCATGAACCAGTTTAGTAGCCCTTCTCTGAACTCTCTCTAAAGTATCAATATCCTTCTGGAGATACGGTCTCCAGTACTGCGTACAATACTCCAAGTGAGGTCTCACCAGTGTTCTGTACAATGGCATGAGCACTTCCCTCTTCCTACTGCTAATACCTCTCCCTACACAACCAAGCATTCTGCTAGCATTTCCTGCTGCTCCATTACATTGTCTGCCTACCTTTAAGTCATCAGAAATAATCACCCCTAAATCCCTTTCCTCAGATGTTGAGGTTAAGACTATCAAATATTCTGTACTCTGCCCTTGGGTTTTTACCCCGAGATGCATTATCTTACACTTATCCACATGTCAGCTGCCACAACTCTGACCATTTTTCTAGTTTACCTAAATAATTTGCCATTTGGCCTATCCCTAACATCAACAACAACAACAATTATCTTTAGTATCATCAGCAAAAAGATATACCTTACCATCGAGACCTTTTGCAATATCACTAATAAAAATATTGAAGAGAATGGGTCCAAGTACCCTGAGGTACCCCACTGGTGACAAGCCCAAGCTTCGAATATACTCCATTGACTACAACCCTCTGTGCTTGTCACTCAGACACTGCCTTACCCATTCAACAATACTGGAATCAATAGGAAGGCTATAGGTGTGCATAGGGGATTGCATGTTGATCTGGTAATAACTCACCTTTCTGAGATACTCCATACCCGGGCTGACACTTTGTGTGCTTAACGCACATATGAGGCCCTTGATAGTAGCCAGACGGGCATTCACACACCCTATTGTGGGTAGAATTGCACTCGTGTTTTACTTTCCCTTGGCTCTCACAGAAGACGTTGCAGAAGCGGCATTCTTCCAGATAATTCCAGTACTGGGCGTAATGTTGGTCCGGGCAGGGTTGGCAATCAGTTATAGACTCCGTGGTGCAATGCTTTGCCACATATGTACCCGGTGGGCATCTTTGGCAAGTTATCTGCTCTCCAGTAAGATTGTCTGTCCACTTGTAGGTTGGCACAGAACTATCTGTCAGTCCTACCAGCAGGAAGAAGCTGCCAAGAACAACCTGCATCGATCAGAAGAGGGATGGCATGAGTTTTAATAGGACAGACTACAAACAGGGTGTATGGCGAGTATTGACAGGGCTACTTTCAAAGGTTTGGGGAAAAATTTTAAAAATAAAAAATAAATAAGAGGCTAAAAACTGTGCAGTATTGAAACTCTATCTCTGTTACACATTGGGTCTAATATGTGGCTACACATCAAGGACAAGTGGCACGATTAGCTATCTCTGCTATAAGGTAAAGAAAGCAGCGGCTTATGGGTGTGCAATATCTAAAGGTATGAGGACTTGTACAGTGCTGGTGAATGCCCGAACACTTGACTATTACGTGGCGTTTAAAACTATGATAGTATAATAGCACATTACATAAGAGGCTCTTACCTTTATTAAAGTGCTTGGGTGACACATCATGCATCCAGATGGAATCACTCAATGGACCTGCCAAGAGGAGGTCAGTTACTGCTCATTTATTAGAATTTTAAACGCTCTTACACACTAATCAGGATAAATTGGCTAGTAATGATTATATTATATTATATATAATTTTATTTATTTTTTTACCTGTTCTTTCTCCGGAGCTGTTCCTTTGTCTGGTCCTGAGGACAGAAGAGAGAATTCAAACTTTCATTTTTATTTCAGACTTTAGAGGAAAGTTAAAGCCCCTTCCCCTTTAGTTGGCCCCTCAGCCCCTCCTTTAATACATTTCTCTTAGGCAGGCTAACAGACAAGAAGTTTACTTATTTCTCTGCAATTGTGCCACTATAACTCCCATAATGCCTGGCCAGCCAGGTTATTCCCAAAAAGGCTTCTGCATGATGTTGGGAGGAACATAAACAGAGTTCCACAGTGATGTACTACAGTGTATATAGTATCACAGAGCTCCAGAGTGATGTGTACAGTGTATATAGTATCACAGAGCTCCAGAGTGATGTGTACAGTGTGTATAGTATCACAGAGCTCCAGAGTGATGTGTACAGTGTGTATAGTATCACCGAGCCCCAGGTATGTACATTTTTGTATGATAGTAGCACAGAGCTTCACAGTGATTTGTACAGTGTGTATAATATCACAGAGCTCCACAGTGATTTGTACAGTGTGTATAATATCACAGAGCCCACAGTGGTGTGTACAGGTGGTATAGTATCACAGAGCTCCCTGGCAGTGTGTATGACAGTATAACAGAGCTCCCTAGCAGTGTGTATGACAGTATCACAGAGCTCCCTAGCAGGGTGTAATATTGTATCACAGAGCTCCCTAGCAGGGTGTAATATTGTATCACAGAGCTCCCTGGCAGTGTGTAATATTGTATCACAGAGCTCCCTGGCAGTGTGTATGACAGTATCACAGAGCTCCCTGGCAGGGTGTAATATTGTATCACAGAGCTCCCTAGCAGGGTGTAATATTGTATCACAGAGCTCCCTGGCAGTGTGTATGACAGTATCACAGGGCTCCCTGGCAGTGTGTATGACAGTATCACAGAGCTCCCTGGCAAGGTGTATGACAGTATCACAGAGCTCCATACAGTGTGTAATATTGTATCACAGAGCTCCATACAGTGTGTACATGAAGTAGTTCACATTATTTAATGACAGATATAATAATACGGTAGTAATGAGCCGGTATATTTGTATAAATACCATGGTGGGTGACTTACCTCTCGGGGTGTCCCGCTGACTGACCTCCCTGCTCCATGTTATATATCAATACCCGGACTGTGACTAATGCACAAAATATCACTTTAATCTCGCACCCCCCCTCCCCTCCCCCTCACTCACGTGCTTAGGGGCAAACCCAAACAAGGAAATACAGGGGGAGGGATTCACATGATTACACAAACACTTGTATCGATGGCACCCCCCTCCACAAAACCACCCGGGGGATCACCCCCACCCAAAACTAACCCCCCCTCCACAAAACCACCCGGGGGAGCACCCCCACCCAAAACTAACCCCCCCTCCACAAAACCACCCCGGGGATAGGAGGGGGGTAACAGCCAATCCAGGAAACACCCCGGGGAGCACCCCACCCCAAAACTAACCCCCTTGGGAGCACCCTCCCCCTCATCCCAAAACTAACCCCCCCTCCACAAAACTATCCTCGGGACGGGGGTAACAGTCCTCCCCCCTCCACCCCCCAAATAAAAACTATAACATCCTCATCAAAACATGTTAAACAGGGGCACCCCTAGTATATCTCCATACAGTAAATATAACTTTATTCATCTCATAATATAATACATCACATGGGGTGCCCGTGCCCCCTCAGTCAATATATACATTTTTCCTCATACAGAACATATAACACCCCCCCCTCCACCTTTCCCCACAATAAATTAATTTAATTAAATAAATAAAATACTACAGCAAATATAACAGAATAAACACCCTTATGCACGCCATACCTTCCCCCCCCATCCCAGATTTCACTAGGGGTTGCAGACCGCACCAGGTGACACCATCAGAGGGGGTGACATTAACTGGGCGGCCATTACCTTGAGGCAGCACAGGCCGACTCACGCCCCATCTTTGTGGGCCAGATATGGTGATCTAAGATTCCACTCACTGGCCCAGTGCACCGGTGCCCAAAGTTCTGGTCTTCATCGGCTGAAGACCTTGCGCATGTCCGTCTCGCAATTGCCGCCACCATCACTCATTGTATCAGAGCATTGCCATGGTAACACGGTGACACTATCAGACAGCCAGAACTGGCAACAAGAATATCAAAGATCTTACAAAGGCGCAGACTATACGAGCTCACCACTGGACTACCAGGGATTCCATATAAACATACAAAGTTAAACTCCCACTACTCCTGAGTGTCCGCAATGACTATAGTACACGTCAGCCCCAATACATACAAAGAAAAAAGTCTCTTGCGCACTATCCCAACTCCCTAAGCACATTTAATAACAGGATGTTTTTTTAGTATCACTCCAATGGTCATTTAAGAGTAAGCTCACCTTCCATGTCAAGACTAAACCTCTAAGATGAGTCCTCCACTAACAACTCACCCTGCTGTCCTCAGCTATAAGGTGAAATCTCTAATAAGACAGAAAGGGCTATTTTTCTAAACCCCTACACACTTATTAACCCTTAATAGGTAACACATAGGGCGGTCGGCAGCACTATAACAACTGCCATGGGAGGGGTCTCAATCAAAGGTTCTGGTGGACCTGATCAAGGACATCTACAGA
Source organism: Pelobates fuscus (assembly GCF_036172605.1). Lineage (NCBI taxonomy): Eukaryota > Metazoa > Chordata > Amphibia > Anura > Pelobatidae > Pelobates > Pelobates fuscus. Next base: position 293,397,748 of record NC_086322.1, read on the forward strand.
TTCTGCCTTCAGAAGAACATCAGAGACCCATCAGCTGGACCTTCTCAGGGCCCTCTGGCTTTGGATCTCTTCGCTTCTCGACTGAATTAGTAGATGAACGACTAATTCAGCTGACTTCCGGATCTGTCCTCAGTGGCGGTGGATGCGTTCCTACAAGTGTGGCCAGACTCAGGAGCCTATGCCTTACTGCCTTTCTCCATGTTCGCTCGGGTTCTGAACCTCGCGAAGAGCCAAACTTGTCAATCTTGTTGGTTATTTTGTTGTGGCAGTCACAACCCTGGTTCCCGGGAGTGCAAGAAATGTCTGCAGTGGGCATCTTCTTCTGCCTTCTCACCTGTCACTGTATAAGAATCCTGCAGGACTGGATCTTCCACTCGAGAATTGTTATGGGACTCTTGGGCTCCAGGAACTTGCCCAGCATACTTCTTCGCTTGGCATATTTGGCAGTGCTGGTGCTTGGTGGAACAAGTGGTTCCCATTTCGAAATATTCCTGTTTTTGCAATGTCTCATTGGTGTTGTTTTTTTTTTTTTGTCTTCCTGGCCAGGTAATGATTCACTGTTTCTCCACTAACTCTCTGCTAAGTTGGCAGTCGTTCTCTGTTTGGGGTCTTCCTTCAGGTTTTGGAAATTCATGCATTTGATACGGATTATCTCCTTTTCTCCAGAAGGGGTGTCTTTTCCATCGGCCATTGCATAAAGACTCACTCCAAGTCTATATATTATCCATATTTTCCTGCTTCTCCAACATTTTGCATGGCTCCCTGCATTCGCACATATATGACTGCTACAGAGTCTCTTTGAGCCTCTCACTCTGGCCCTCTCTGGATCTCTTACATACAACCACACAAACCCGTCTCTACTAGAGTGGTGGCTCGCTGGATCCAATGGTGCTCACTTGGTTCGGGGTGCTGCAGCCTCCTCAGCCTTTACCTTACCTTTTCTGACGTTTTGGCTGCAGGAATCCACTTTTTGGACCTTTTATTTTCGTCCACATCCTCATGCATCTTTTGCTCTGGTACCTCAGCGTTAAAATAGCAAAGATGAAGCCTCCTGTCTTGAGTTAAATTTAGAGAAAGTGAAGGTATGGTCTACATTTTAATAAAGACATGAGTCAAATATTTTCCCTTACTTTTTTCTGTTGGTTGTTTGTCTTTGCTCTTCTTTTGCGACTTATTTAACACTTGTTATCTCTACGGATTGTATATGTTCTGGCTCTCCTGTGTGCCTTTACTGGTTCGTATTTGCATGCTTTGTGAAGCTTACCTGTCTGCGTTCTCATATATGATTATACACTTTCACGTTTCTCTGTTTCGTCTTTTTTTGAGGAACCACGCCACTTAATTATTGGCTATGGACCTTTGTTTAAGATTCTCGGTTCTCCATTTGAATTCATTGGCCGTCCTCTACCTGTTCGACAAGGAAAGAGGATGTAGGTTGGCCTGTTATGGTTTTACTTCCTACCTCTTCTATTTAACCGTTTGTTTGCTAATGGGAGGTTTCAGTAAAGAAAGGTAAAGCAACATTCACCCCCTGTCTTAATTAAAACGGAGCTTAACCAAGGCTAGGCTAATCCCTAAGTTAAGGTTAAAATTGCTAGACTGGGAAAATTCTACTATGCATTTAGTTCTGCTACTGTGGCCTCAAATATGCGATTCACTTTGAATTCTTACTTTAACAAATCACACTAAGTGTTAGGTGCTCACACAAACAGCACGAGCTGCGTAGGTCTCTGATTGAGAATAAACTAATCAAAACCAAAGCTTTTATTGAAGTATTGCAATTCTCAGTGGTGCTAAAATTTATTTAGCTAAAGTTTAACAACCCACCATTTTAAATAACATTGATAAAAAAAAAAAACCAAATTAAAGCATAAATACAGATAAAATAATTCAACACTCGTGTTGTCATTTTTTTTGTGTGCATTCTTTCTCTGACACAAGGTGTGGGTAATTGTTTTGTTTTACACAATGCCTGACAGTGTACTTATCGACATCTCCTAAATTCAAGAATGGCAAAGCGACAAAAGCAAGTAAAAACGGTCCTTCGGGATAGATGAGAGACTAACAAATACACAGAATTTAGGTAGGTAGGTAGATTAAAAAAATCAATCTTGTCTGGGTTTTTGTTTTTGGACAGGAGCTAGTCTCACGATTTGACTAAGCTGTTAATGACACCATTTACCTAGCGACAGCAATGTGCAGAGTAATTGTAGCCCATTTTAGGGAAAATATGTACGTAACAAGCATGTCATTAGTGCTTGTGGGACTTTCTTATGTCATTGTGACTGATAATCTGAGTTTTTTTTAATCTCATGTAACTATGTGAAATATTTATTTATTATTTAGAGGAAGAGAATTGGGTACTTTTGTATTTTATTTATTTATGCTATGTATAGTATTTCCATTTATTTTAAGTGCTGTAAAAGAGCATGGTAACATACATATAAAACCATGATTTCTTTTCAAACTCAAGGAATAAAATATTTTCTGTAAATAATCGCACTTCTTCTTAATCCTGATTTTCTCCAAAACCTTTGAGAGAAAGAATAGAACTTCAGTGTGTTTCTGATTTAAATTAACATGTCCATTATCATGGGGAAATAGCCTGTAAAAACTGTAAAATACAAGCAGCAAAGTTTGCATTGAAGGATACCAGCAGTAGAGCACCCTACTAAATTGTGTATCACGCGTGAACAAAGGATAAATCAAGCGCCACTAGATGCAATATGAGCAGATTGGAGGAAAAGGAAGTAGGACCCCCTCTTCTCTTTTGCAGGAAAAAAAACTGACATCATATATGCAGCTTCTCCAAGCTATAAACAGATAGTAACAGTTATATACATTAGGGGAACCACCACTTATCTGAAAATAACCACAGTGAATGAAACATAGAAAATCACCCATTACCGGTTATAGAATGCCCAGAAGCTGATGGCATTAGGTGACATCAGAAATCTCGTAAGAGCAGGGGACTATATCCTTACAATAAAGAAACAAAAACTAATTTTTACTTACCATAAATTGCAGCTGTGCAAATGAGAATTCACCTTACTAACAGATAACTGACAAAAAGGACCAAGGAATATTAAAATATTAGTCTCCATCTTTGCAGTATGGTCCACCATACCTTAAAAAGCCAGGTCTCGACACGATGGATCAGTTGTAATAAAGTACCATAAAATACCAGCTCTAGGCGCCAAAATATAAACTTTATTAAATAGGGAGGAAGATTGTACTGTCGCTTATACTAAGAAAAGAAAAGTTATGATAAGTAAAATTTCAAGGGACCAGACAGGAGTCCCAAAAATCTGGCTGATTTGCAAATCTGAGGGACTTTCTTGATTTGTCCGTCATGACACCAACAACTTGCTTCTTTACGATAAATTAAGGTTTTTATTGCTGTTTGACCACACTGCTATCCCACAAGGTTGCATCAGGGACTTACAGAGAGGTGTACAGCAATTTCAGACAGAATATTGTTATAAATGGATACATATCGTGGCTTTAAGGTGAATGTCTTGCGAACACAACAAGGATGTAACAAAGTCGTGTGCATATACAAAACTTCATAGACCACAACTTAAAGGGACACTGAAGTCACCTAGACCACTTCATATCAATCAAGTGGTCTGGGTGCAGTGGCCCTGTCCTTCTAACCCTGCAATGTAAAGCATTGCAGTTGTTTTGTTTACATGGCAGGGTTAAATACACATCTTGCGTCTGTCTACTTGCCAGCAACTAGAGGCACTTCCGTTGCACTGACCGAGTAAAACCTGGTCGGGTGACGCGGAAGATCACAGGAAAGCTTTGAAGACAACAGCATTAAATGGGACCATCGCTGGAGGCAGCCATTGTTGCACAGTAATGTCACTGACGAGGGATAGGTGAGCAACGGTGATTTAATTTTTATTAGGGGGGGGGGGGGGGGAGGAGGACTATATAGGACTAAAGACAGGGGCACTCTATCATTAGGAATACAGGTTTGTATTCCCAACACACTATATATAGTGTTGCTTTTACAATATGTAATGGGGTTTAAAGTAACTGTTGTGTTGTCAACAAAACTAGACTCATCCTAGCAGCTCCCGAATGAGCAGAAAAGTCAACAGTCTAATCTTGAGCATCTGATAATTAGAAACTGGGATTTCTAAACTACTATAACCAATTTCTTAAAATCCTGTTAGTGCAGTAGCATACATATCCACAGATATTTAGGGGCACCACTTAATAATACACCCAGAGAGGTTTATCATTGTGGATAGTGGAATATCCACAGAGGGCACGTTCACTCCAACAGAAAGCTATTGGAACAGCACAGATGTCTAAATTACTTCCTGGTTTGGTGAGAGCTCACTGCAGATGCCGCAAGACTGAATTTAAATCTTAAGATTAAGATCTCATGATTTTTTTTAAAAGTTTGGAAAATAAATAAAATAGGGAGTTGGAACAGCAGCATACTGGACTTTAAAATTTGTGAAAGTGTCGTGTGCAGTTTAACAAGAAATAATTAATAGGTCTTAAAATTATCGGTGCAATAATGTCTTCCAATACAATGATATATTGGAGATAAAGAAAAATTAAAGAACATTTTCCTTATTTTTTTGCTGCAAGGGGTAACCCCCTTTTTTATGCACACATTGTCCAATCTATGGTGAAAAAAAACAAACAAAAAAAACCCACAACTCAGGAATAACCATTTTATTATCATCATTAAAAAATATGTAATTTTACAGTTAAAGCATTTACATAAAATATATATACAGATGCAAAATACTGATGGCATTTAATAAAAAAAATAAAAACTTTTTTTAAATCCTATTGTTTAACAAGTAGAACCTTTGAGGGATATCACTGGCTGGTTTTGACTTGATAAATATACAAGTGTTCTAAATTCAGTCTTATAAAATAGTTTTGTCAAATAAATATAATTATTTTGTGAAACCATGCCTTTACACCAACACAGTTTATATGTAGTATGTTCCATTACTCGGATCAGCAGTATTTACTGTGCCAACATGTTAATCAAACACTCTTGATGCTGGAAACTATGGAACGTTAAGATAAAATAGATCTCATTTTGTGCTGTGCATTGTTACCCAATCTTCAGCTTAATTTTTATGTTCATGAGAATACATACTTGATACAGTTTTCTTTTTTAAATTTTACATTGGAGTTTGTGTAGGCCAAAACCAATGTATTACGCAGAGAGTATTTTGAAGGGTGCTGTCCAGAGCGACTGCAAAACACAACGAAGATATGAGGCAAAGTTAAGTTTTCTCTGCTCCTACAGCTGTGCCGTGAAAAATATCTGACCCAGATACTTCTTTTTGGTTCTGTTATTGCAAGCGGGACAAACTTTAGCTCTCTGAAGAGGAGGAATAAAAATATATTTTTAAAAAAATTTATCACAAACCGTAATGTAAGCAAGTAAAGCATCTATTTAATATTGTTGGATGAACTTTTCAAATGATTAAAAAAAAATAATTAATTTTTAGAAACTTAATATTTTGAAGTAAAGATATCAAAATGCATCATATATAAAACAATATAGGAGTATATAAAAACATTTTTTATTAGTTTGTAATCTTTAGATAATATTTTTTTCAAAATATTAAATCATTTGGAAATTATATGCAAAAATATTAAATAATTTGTAAACCTTATCCAACAGTATTAGAGGCCTAAGTGAAGCAGTTTAAGGGTAAACATTTATCACCTTTATTATAGGGTAAAAACATAAATCACAAACCTTTAGGAGCTCTTTCCAGCATGCTCCACAGCAGTAGTAGTCACATGATAAACATTTAAAGGGAGCCAAACCTTTCTTATTACAGCGAGGGCAGACTGGGCCGTCTGAAAACAGAGAGGAGGGACAATCCCCAGTGTTTCACTCAAAGTGACAAATAGTCCCCTCGACACATTACTTGGAGCACTTATCACTCACAGTAACCCTCATCATAATGTAAGCTGTCGCTCTCTGAGGCACCCAAACACATTGTTACATTCAATGCATGCCCCTTTAACAAACATCTCATGATAGAGTAACCTAATCTGCAGTCTGGAGATAATATAAGCTCTCGCTCTCTGAAGGACCCAAACACATTATTGCATTCACAATGCGACTATTTGAAGAACATATGATGACTCAATAATTCAATTTTCGGCTTGACAATGAAAAATTGCACAGAATTGACATTAGCCATTGAGATTAGGCTGGGTGATGACGCCCCCGATGTCGCTGCTAGTTAAAAACTCTATCTGTGCAGCGTTTCCTAGCGAAACACGATATTCTCCAGGCACCATGACCACTTCAAATCACCAAAGTGATCATGGTGCTTCTAGTAACCTTTTAAGTACAGGTGCTTCATTTATAGAAAGCACACAGTTTAGCTATTGGGCAACACATTATCAGCAGAAACACACCGTGCTGGTATGGACAGTGAGATCTGCTACTTTGTGTGGTCTGTTATTATTTTTACTCATTCTGGTAGAAGGGTTTCAATTCAGATTTTTGCTATATCAGAAAAAAACAAACGTATGAGATGCCGCATGCAATTCATATGTTATCCAACATGGGTCAAAGCATAAGTAAACATTTTTTTCACTCCTGAGTGTTCAGTCCACAAAAGCTCATTAAGTGAAGAGAATTTAGTTTGCCCATGTTTTAATACGAGCATAAAATATATTAACTAAATATATTAAGATAACATACATAAATGGCATTAGAATATACATTCGATGCTACATTACACTAGAGGAAAAATAAAGAACGAACAGGAAAAACAAAAAACAAACACTACAAAAATACTGGTATTGAAATCATAACTCCCCTGATAAGAACCGACTGTCCAGAGGAAAAAAAATATCCCACAATTTGCGAATTGAAGTCATGACCTTTGTTTTACAAACTCGGTTCTTTACCTCCACTCTACTGTCCAAATGGCTCTGAATGAGAGTGTAAGACTTTTGAACGATTTGACATAAGGTGTCCAGTTAAGTTACTCTTCTGGTTATTAAACTGAATATTTACATGCATATATTTAAATAAAAATAAATAAAATCACATCTAGGGGCACACTGTGCATGTCTGAGGTGCTCTCAAACAGGACAGATTTCATAAATGACCTAAGTTCTACACATGCCCAGATGCTCTCAATAACTTATCCAGACAGCCATCATTCATTATCAGTGGATCAGTTGGTGCTGAAGTGGAAGAAAAGGATGAATAATATAGCACTGTGGATACTGAATGGTGTATGTTTACCATTTATAATGGAAATACACAATTGTACCTTTTCCCAAAATAAACAAAATCTCCTTATTCCACTGGCAATATATATTTTTTCAATATTATTTTCAACTATGACAATTAGCTGGTAGGGTCTGCCCTAAGTGCCCTTATGGACGTAACACCACTGAGCATTTACTAATTTAGTTACAAGAGCTAGGCATCAATCTTCTCTGCCTATCTCGATTTCCAAAAACCAACTACAGTAATGGTTAATGATAAAACTACACAGTGCATCTTCCCATAACAATCCAGATCGCCGAGACGTTGTGACTAGTCTGTAGCTAATTAGTGAGAGAATGACTATGAAAATAACTAGAACACCGTCATGTTATGGTGACAACTCAACTACTTCTGCTTTTTGCTTGAAGGAAGTTCTCATCTTTTATGTGTTTATAGGATGACACAATGAACTATTTTCTGCCAGTAAATATGTCCCTACATTTCCTGGAGCTTGGGGCTGGTCAATATTTCATTATAATGCTCTACAATGAATGGGATAACACCACAAAAACAATACACTAAAACAGCCACTTTTGAACTTCTGTGGTAATCTGCCAGCAATTTCTGCAGAAACTTAGATCACAGAAAAACAATAAATCTTATCAAATTGTAGGTTCAAATGAATCTATTTTAGGGAGTGAATTCCGTAATAAATCCAACCCTCCTGCGGTGTTGTTCCAGTAAAGCGTCACATAACGTTCACTTATGTCCCGCTAAAAAATGTGAATCCTGCTATTGTAGTAGGAAATTCCCTTTCTGGCAGTAGAATATTCTGCAAATAGACAATGATGTTTGGAAAAAATATTAATTCATGTTGGATAGATGGTTTGCTCCAACAGAAGAACATTATTGGGGACTTCTATTACAGAGCTATGTGCCCGGTAATGTTAGTCCATTTATGCGATTATAGTATAGTATGTATTTTTATAGTATTTAAGTATTTTTACATTGTCACCAATTGATCATATTTAGTAGGATAACTTATCTTTCTCTTATATGCGACCTATAAGTTACTGAGGACTGCGTAACTTACTCATATGAGAACTCTCATTGTTCCACACTTTGGGTCCGATGTGCGGCAGAAAAGCTACACCCAAATGGGCGGGATAATATTTACATATTTTGTAATGAATGAATGGTTTGTTCCTTTTATAGGGCAACAATGATTGGATGATGATTCGTCTTATGTAATGACGGATTACATGATTGAACCAGGAAGTCAAAATCCCACACGATGAAAGTAAGTGATATGCAGATTGAGATAGCCTGAAAATTCAGGGGAAATACACCTCGGATTACAGGGCAAGGGTATGGTTTTATATTTTGATGTTTTTAGATAGATACTTTATTTCACCTAATGATTTCTGTATTTGAGATTTGTGGGCCATCCTGATAAGCACACAAGTGACGATACCTTAGAGCTGGGATTTGGAAGGCTCTCTAATTTATGAGAGTCAATATATCACCTCAGTTCGCTCAATATATGTTGCATTACTAGATGATGTATATATTTTTATTTCAATCATATAAGCTGAGTTAGAGAGAGAAGAATCCATCTCCTGCTCTCCCTTCATTGTTCCATATCAGGGGGAGATGATGGGTGATACCCTTGTAAAACACCAGATGTGTTCTTACCTACAGCCAGGTCTATCTTGTGCTCTAGTTAATGTGAGTGTGATACACTGTATATAGAGCACTTTTCAGTTTTGTTGATACATACTACACTATATTTGGTTTTCTTTTTTTTTATGTTGATACTGGAGTCATTTATACACAAAAATGAGAGAAAGAGAGCTTTTGTTTTTTTGCAGCATTCCATGTTGCTAACACGAACATTATTTAGGGTATTTTTAAGAGATTTATACACAAGTATTGTAAGCTGCTGCTACACGTTTAGGGTCTTAAATAAACATATTTTGATCACATTGTATTTTAAATTATTTTGATGTACAGAAAAAAAAAAAGGACACCACAACGCATATTTGGCGTAGCCACACTTGAAAGGATTTCTCGAGGGGCGTGGCTAGCTGAGCTACTGAGCGGTCGTGCTTTCGCAGAGCTCCCGCTCTATAGAAAGAAAAAACGAACATTTTGCCCTAAAGTGCATAAACCACGACGACTTCAACCATCGGGAAACCTGAGAGAGACGGGGCGAAAAAATAGAAAAATCACCCATGCGGAGAGTGCCAGCCACTCAGATATTCGCCTGTCCTTTAACAGGCCATCCTCACAGGCGAGACCAAGCATGGCGCTCGGAGATCCACGTGGCTCCAGCGACTCTGAGCCGTCGCAAGATGAGGAGAGAGCCCAAGCACCCCAGGCCTATGGCAGAGTGTATCAGAGAACGGATTCCGACTCGGACAAATCCCCCTCCACTAAAGGGGACATCAAAAACCTCCTCTGAGACATGAGGGAGGTATGGAAATCGGACCTCGCTGAGGTGCAGGAGGAGATTGGCGGCCTGAGACACCGCATGGGAACCATAGAGTCCAAGGAAGAGGGAAAAAACTGGAAGACACTAATACCCGTATGGACATACTCACCCAACAAGTACAGCGCCTCTCCCGCACTGTGACATCCCTGGAAATACGACACCGACGGAGGAATGTTCGGATCCGCGGGGCGCCAGAAACGGTGGGCCAAGAAGCCTTACTAGGTTTTGTCCGCAAAGTACTACAAGCACTCGGCATCAAGGAAGACGGCGAAACACCAACCTTTGTCACAGCTTTCAGAGTCCGAAAGGCTCCTACAGCACCTGCAGATGCACCACGTGACATCATAGCTGTGACCAAAGACATTAATGCAAAATCCTCCATCATGGCCCGGGCCAGGCAACGACCAAGCCTGCTGATAGCTAACTGCAGGATCTCTATATATGATGACCTGCTCTTTGCGGTCCTCCTAGACCGGCGCAGGTTTGCACCCGTAACCCGGATCCTGCAAGACCGGGGAATCAGGTACCGATGGGGGCTGTCGGGAACCTTGGTGGTGTCGCTGGGGGATTCCATACACACGCTGACGGCCTCCGAAGACCATACAGAGTTTATACAGAGCCTCCCGTTACCGGACCCGCACACCATAGCACAACAAGCGACGACAACCCTGAGGGCAGTGGACCTTGGCAAACTGGAGAGGCACTACACCAGGGGCGACAAGACCCCCATAAGACTCAGCGGAATGACAGGAGGTACCGGCTGATACCCTTAATGGGCCACCTAGTGCCTACAGATGGTCTCACCGCCCATACGTAATCACCCCCCACACCAAGCACCAAGACTGCCTTGCTTTCATTCCCATTGAGCCAGATAAGACCAGGGACTCTCCTAGTGAACTATGGTTTCGTTTTACCAGACTTATTTTTATTAGAACTGTTTTATAACCTAGGCCAACACTAACAGGGACGTGAGCGCCCCCCCCCCAGGAGATACACGGGTAGCGAGTAACCCTCAGACATACCCTCCAACCAGACATGCAACCATGAGACACAGGGCGCTACAAATTGATATAGTGGGAGACAGTAGAGGCCTCAGCCACGTCACAGTGCGTACAAAACGCACAGAGTTAAAAATCATGGCACCTCATAGGAGACACACACACACTATGATTAACTAGCAGGCCTACCCACCACATTAGCCGGAAGGGGTCGTCGCCCCGATAGAAAAGCCCAAGGCGTTAGACCTTTCCCATATATAGAAGCGTCTCTCGCAGCTGGACTTTTTTTGCGATGTTGTACATTTGCGACCAGGCATCTTTTTACACTTTTGTGGCGTTTGTGTTTAGCTGTAATTTTCCGCTCTCATTTACTGTTCCCATACAAATTATATATTGTTTTTTTCAGGACAAAAGGGGCTTTCTTTACATACCATTATTTATATAATCTCATGTAATTTAATTTTTTAAAAATGAAAAAATATGATGAAAAATTGAAAAAAAATACATGTTTTTTGACTTTTATGTGAAAAATCTTTTACTCATCTACAAAAGCGAATGAAAAAAACTGCTAAATAGATTCAAAATTTTGTCCTGAGTTTAAAAATACCCAGTGTTTACATGCTTTTTTCTATTTTTTTGCATGTTATAGGGCTATAAGTACAAGTAGGATATTGCGGTTTCAAAACATACATTTTTAAAATGTATCAATAGTGACATTGTAACACTATTATCTGTCATAAATCTCTGAATAACATCCCACATGTACATATTTTTTTTAAAGTAGACAACCCAGGGTATTCAATATGGGGTATGTCCAGACTTTTTTAGTAGCCACTTAGTCGCAAACACTGGCCAAAGTTAGCGTTCATATTTGTTTGTGTGTGAAAAAAGTAAAAAACTAAATTGAACGCTAATTTTGGCCAGTGTTTGTGACTAAGTGGTTGCTAAAAAAGACTGGACATACCCCATTTGCAATACCTTGGGTTGTCTTCTTTTGCAAATGGTATGCCATCATGGGGGTAATTCTCATTCCTGGGCTACCATACGCTCTCAAAGGCACGTAACCAACCTGGCCATTTTCAATGTAAAAATATTTGACCCATATATTTGACCCTGTAACTTTCAAAAACGCTATAAAACCTGTACATGGGGGGTACTGTTATACTCAGGAGACTTTGCTGAACACAAATATTAGTGTTTCAAAACTGGAAAATGTATCACAACAATTATATCATCAGTAAAAGTGCTGTTTGTGTGTGAAAAATGCAAAAAAAGTCACTTTCACCGACAATATCATCGCTGTGATATGTTTTACTGTTTTGAATCACTAATATTTGTGTTCAGCGAAGTCTCCCGAGTAAAACAGTACCCCCCATGTACAGGTTTTAGGGTGTCGTAGAACGTTACAGGGTAAAATACAGTGATAGCAAATTAAATTCTCTGGACTTTTGGCCTGGGTTGGCAGGCAGGTCCCTTAAATTGCAATCAATAAAATAACTTCATTATGTAAAAATATTACATAAATACGCACGTAGAATTTAAATATATATGCATATTTATATATTTGAAGTCTACGTGTATATTTATATAATTATTTATGTAATTTTTTATATGGACATATGAATAGTTCGTATTCTTTTTATTTATTTATATATACATAGATATATATACAATTTCATTCTAAGTGTATTTTGATATAAATATATATATTAATATCAAAATACAGTTAGAATAAAATTTCGTATAGATATATAATTTTTTTTTTTATTATTTTTTTTTTATTTAATTTAATTTACTTATTATTTGTATTTTATAATAATATATATATACAATATATATAGTTATTATATATATTATATATATACACGTGTGTAATTTAATTATAAGTGTATTTTTATATTAATATATGTACATATTAATGTAAAAATACACTTAGCATGACATTATATATATGATATATAGACATATATTATATAGGTATAATATATGTCTATATATCATATATATACACATATATAATAATATTTTTTTTAAATTAACTTTAATTTTTTTTAATGATTTTACACATGCAGGGAGACTGCCTGTCAGCACAGACAGTCCCCCTGCAGGCAGAGACTAGGACACCTATTGTGACCATGTGGTCGCCCTGTTGGGCGATCACATGGCCACAGGGGTCCTAATTCGCCATGGGGAGACTGTCTGGGCTGCAGGCAGTCTCCCCACAACGGGAGCACCGCCGATCGCCGCCGGGGGAACGACGGCGATCGGGTAAGTACATTTTAAATTAAGGACGGTTCAGGACCGTCGTCGGTCGGCAATGGGAAAATGCCGATGATGGTCCTGAACCGTCCCGCGTCCTTAAGGGGTTAATTAAATGCTAAAAATGACTAATCCATATGACTGAAAGGTAATCCTTATGCATACCCATTCTGGGACAAGACCCGCGCTAATTAATCACTCACCACGCAAAACTGTGCAACTAAATGTCATGACGCTGTATAGTATGACACGCCTGCATCTGCTGTCGTGGCACTGCGGGAATGTTTGTAAATCTTTATTGCACAACCAAAATAAAGAATTTAAAAAAATAAAAAATAAATAAATAATAAAAAAAGGATTTCTCAATAAAGCAGTCTGTTTTACCTCCATCAGCTTGGAAACTGGCAGGAGAGATAAGTACGTCAAAGTACCAGACGAGGCAGCCAGATTGAAATTCATGCATTCATTTAATAAAACGTTTCATTCAAACGAAAAGTATGCAGCTAGGTAAAAGCAGCTGTGAGGTTTCAAGAAATGTGGATTATGCTACTACAAGAATATGTGTTATTTTGTGATTCATCTTGTTGCTTAATTCTGAATTTTGGGAATTCCTGTTACTGTAAAACTATCCCTTCCCTATTTTGCATAAAAACAGAATGTTCCTTATTTTTATTTTATTTATATAGCGCCAGCAAATTCCATAGCGCTGTACAATGGGATGCTTGACAATCTCCAGGCTTGAAGGCAGACTGTAGGAAATAACAGACCCTGAAAGAATACCAAACATGGGTGCTTCCTGTAATTTTATGAACTGCAATAACGTAATGTAATTCTGTAGTAAGAAGACAACAGTATTACATTCAGCCACTTGTTCTAAAGATAGAATTTCACACAAGACAGAAAATCTCACAAAAGTGAAAATTCTTGGGACTATACACTAAACTGGAAAGGGCTAACAAGAGAATTGGAATTTTTAAATAATAAAATTAAAGTGTAAAATTCCAGTTCCATTTTTGCCTAATACATAATTATCAGGTATGTAAATATATGCCATAATTAAAAAATGTTTGATGGTATATTTAGTAATTTTCATTTAGTATCTTTTTTTTAATTTATTTTTTAAGGCCTCTTTTTGCAATCTTCAGCCACCTCTCACCACTTTTTACGGTTACCTGCAGGTAACAACTTGATCCGACATTACATAGTGGTTTATAATTTGCCAGCAGACGCATTGATCAAACAATATTGTTACCCAGGAGGCTTCATGCTCTTAAAGCAATAAACCTTAACAAAATGAGTGCTTGATCTACGCAATTACTATAATCTGGTCAATTAAATGTGGTTAATTCACTAAACCCTGATATGCAGATTAATGAAAACCAAATTGCAACATTTACTGTTACTTAAGCAAAAACTGGAGAATATATTTCAAAATCTGCAATTTCAGCTGAAAACCTGCAGTGCAGCGTATAACTTAGTGTTTATTGTCACATTTCTATGCTTTAAAATGCATAGTTTAAAATATAACAGCGATATGTGGTTTTTGTTTTAGCCCAATTATTACTGCCATTTCTAGGAAGTTGTGTGTGTTGGGCAGGATAAAATTAGAAAACTGAAAATACAAGTTAAATTATTATCAGGAGGATGTCCTGTGCGCAATATTTAGTTATCAGATTATCTAAGGATGTCTTAACTTCCCTGGAAAAATAGATATATATTCTTTATCAGCCAACTCACAACAACATTTGAGATAGTCTAGTTTCAGTTTCGTAATCCTTTATCTCAACTTCCTGGTGAAAAAGACGTACGTACATTTAATAAGGCAGTATCTGTGGTTAATAGGGAATAGCTAGACTGGGATAATAGCCAAGGTACAAAAAAAATTTCCAATTTCATTATCTTAGTCTAAAACTTTAAATTCTCTAGTAAATTCCAATTTACGGGGTTATTTGATACAGTATGAATCGAATAGAGAATGGTTTGCAGTTCCAAGTGAATTGTGCATTTTGTGCCAAAACTGAAAACAGAGGACTTGGAATTGTTCCAATTTGGGGCAAAATAGCCAAAATTTGAAACGGTCTTTAATTTCCCTACAATTCGCACGTTTGCGAACACCACCAAGAATTGAAAGAAGTAATGTTTACCTCTACGTTAAAGGCATGAAGGTAAGGGTTGATAGTACAAAATAAATAAGGTTGGATTTAAATGTATTTTGGAAGTACTAGGGATTACCTATTATTCTCTACAAAGTGATACTATATAATTTTTGCACAACTCTATTTTTCTACTTCTAAACAAATTATATAAATGGCCTATATGATGTGTGCACACTTTCATGAACTATATACAAGTCTTAAATATATTTTTACTAACACATTTTTAAAGAAAAAAATCCAAGGACTATAATCACTACAGCCTGTAGTGGTTACGGTTCCAATAGTGCCCTGGCTCCGGCCCACTGTAATTTGTTAGAGCATTTCAGACTCTGCTCAGCGTGGCCAATACAGGTTCACAATCTGCGATACCAAGCGCAGCAGACCCGAGCAGGGTGTAATGGTTATGGCACTTGGAGTGTTTTCTCTATTTTGTACACATCCCTAAAACACGCCTGCCCTGAGAGCCTGGCATGTTACATGAGAAGATGAAAATTATTAAAAATAAAGTTAATGGGGGCGGAGCTAGCCATGAGCTGGACTGGACGCCATTTCTGGTAGCTCCATGCAGAACTGGCGAAATTAGCCTTCCAATGCCGATCAGGGGCTTCCTACTGGCTGGGGAAAAAAAACTGACTTTGAGGACCCGAACGAAACAGACTGGGGCTCCATGCCCCCAACTGAGTACACACCAGTCATGGGGCGCCACTCACAAAAACCTGGGGCTGGGATCCCACCTGACAACAGGGATATCGGGACCATGCTGCAGAGGCAAGTACCTCACAAGATGGCACCCGCAGAGGGTCTCCACAGCACACACACCAGCACCCCAGAGGTGAAAAAAGGAGCACAGACACCCACAGCTTCTCAAGGGTTACAGACCTCCACAACTTCCCAAACTGCCCACTCCACTCACATGGACACCATGGAAGGTTCAGCACCTACCACCAAACTTCACCTACAGCTCCTACTCCAGAATATCCACAAAATGATGGCAGCAGACACGAAGATCATCATACATACCATACTAATTTCATCAAAGCAGATGTGAAAAAAGTCACAACCAGAGTTCAGAATTCAGAGGAAGAAATTATTAATCTACACAGTGGCATGAATACCATAAATGGTACTTTGCACTAACTTCAATCAAACCAACAGACGCTGGCGACACAGCTGTCAACCATGGAAGACAGAAGCAGACGCAATCACTTTAAAATCCGGGGCATCCCTGCCATTGTCTCAACTGACGAACCACCGCATTACCTGAGACGCCTCCTGTCGTCCCTCCTACCGTAGCTCTAAAGATCGTCATGGATGGCATAATATCGCCTCCCTACCTCACTTAAAACACCATCCACTCAGGAGCAAGACGTCATTCTCAAATGCGCATCATCTCACGACAAGGGGCAAATCATGACAGCACTGTGGCGCAAGACACTGCTCCCTTTTGAGGACTCACAGTTATCCTTCTACCAAGGACTCACAGTTACCCTTCTACTAACAAAAGCTACCCTACAATGGCACAAATTCCTCAATGAGATCACACACCGCCTGCGCAAACGACGAGATCTGTATCAGTGACTCACAAGGGAGCGACCCATATAATCACCTCAGCAGCAGAAGCACCGACCCTCCTCTCTTCGCTGGGATTATTGGAGCCGACCAAGCACGAACCCCGCCGGCCTCAACTAGCACCTGGGACCCGGCCGCTGTGGTACCCTTCACTCCAAGTAACGTAGCAAGAAGCCGTCCTGATGATTCATGTGCTGTCCCAGCAGAGGGCTCAGAACTCAATCTGTTTCACTGATGCTGTTCACTTCTATGTTCCTTTCTTTTATCTCCTTCTCTTAGGTTTTCAAAATTCTAACCACAGTGCCGCTACCGGGAGAAGGGTCTTAAACCTTCACCCACCATATGTGGGGAACAAAAATGTTAGTTGCCCATACTACATGACCGTCACATACCTACCATACCACCACTCACTACACTTATTCATTCATTTTATGTAGAGCCTTTCACCCTATCCTGCAAACTACTCTATATCTACTCCTAAACCAATCCTCACAAGCAGGACACATTCCAGGCTAAGGATACAGTTCTTGTTTATACCAATATAAATAGAAAAACATTTTTTTTTTTTTTTAAAGATGCATTTGTTCCTTGAGGTCTTTTTTTTTTTTTTTTGCAAGACCTATTGCTTGAACGAATGACATGTTTTATGTTGTTCATGCCTTTTATACCTGCACTACAAAAATAAAGAATTATAAAAAAAATAAAGTTAATAATCAGGAAGAGGTAGGGGCATGGTGTAATGGGTTTATGCTGGGTAAAGTTGTAAGTATGCACCATTTTATTTACCTAGTGTATATGATAGAATAATTTAAAATAAGCACCAAAATGAAATGATTAAAAATCAAAAATCAAAATAAAACCTTTTTTCCAATATGATTCATGCAGAGGGAAAAAATACACTTTAAATTTGACAAATCTTAAATCTCATTCTGTCTGTGTGCATTGGGCTACACAGAATTCACATGCAGTTTATGGATGAAATTTCATTTGTGTTACGGGATTAGAGATCCTATAACCAGGAAAGCAGAAACACTATTTCTTGTAAATAAAAATTCATATGAAACTTAGATAGTAAACTTCCTCATATTAGCTGAACTACCGAATCTCCTGAATCATGATTACCGTACAAACAGTAGATATGCTTAACACGTAATACACACAGATGACATGTCATACAGTGGGCACTGTTAGGTCAGCTGATAACCCCATCATTTGACACACAGCCTGATCAGCTGATCTCCTACCTCACCGAATGACACTGCACATCATGTACCTATTCACAGACACACTGTCTGACTTATCGAATACATCTTAAGTGGGAAGATAAAGGTTAAGCACCTTCCCTTCTTATACTAATGGGTACAGAATGCAAACTGCACCTTTAACAGTTTTCAAGAGGTTAGAAAAGAGACAATCAGAGAGCAGGAGACATTTTAACTTACCTGTCTTAAGCACATAAGGAGGGAGTAAAGTATCTGGTCTGGTCACTCTGATTGTTGTGGTGCCTATGGATGGTTTCTGTGCTGTCAAGGAGCATAAAAGGAAAGTCAGTCAGAAATAATAGTAAAAATGAACAAAACAAGACTGTTTATATCCTGAATATTTCAGTAGTTACATACACATTTAAGGGAAACCCCGTGTTAAACGTGGCCCCTTTTCTTAAAAGAACACTATAGGGTCAGGAACACAAACATGTATGCCTGACCCGATAGTGTTAAAGCCACCATCTAAACCCCCTGGTCCCTAATTGCCCAAATAAAGTACAATCTTACCTTTATTCCAGTTTGCTGCCTCTGGCCCTGACCTGCCTGCTTGGCTGACATCATCAGAAGTGGTGGCCTGAGCCAATCACAATGCTTTCCCATAGTATTGGTTGAGACGGTCAAGGAGGCAGATCAGTGGCAGAGCCAGCAAAAGCCAAACACAGCCCTGGCCAATCAGCATCTCCTCAAAGAGATGAACTGAATCAATGTATCTCTGTGAGGAAAGCTCACTGTCTGCACGCAGAGGGTGGAGACACTGAATGTTAGTCACACTGTGCAGCACTGCACCATGAAGCACCTCCAACAGCCATCTGAGGAGTGGCCAGTGGAGGTATCCCTAGGCTGTAATGTAAACACTGCATCTTCTCTAAAAAGACAGTGTTTACTGCAAAAAGCCTAAAGGAAGCTATTATACTCACCAGAACAAATACAATACGCTCTAGTTGTTCTGGTGAATATAGTGTCCCTTTAATGTATTCTATGGATAATGCATAAAGAAAAAGCTACATTTGGGTACGCAGGGATAAAAAGAAAACAAACTTTTGAAGCTCCTGCATTAGCAGCTACTTGCACTGACACCAAGCACCCAATCCTGTACTTTTTGTTTTCAATGTTGCTGTTGTGAATATCCCATCAATCTCTGCTCAGATTGGATTGACTTGAAAATATAGCTCAGCATTTGGCAGTGGTCACAAGCAATACAAGAACTTTCTAGTCCAGTTGATGTACCGCACCCTTCCATGGTGTATTTGTGTGGCTGTTGGTGGACTTAGAACTTTGCAACTATGCAAGCAGTATTTGTTTTCTTGGCATGTTCCATTTAACATTGTATCAGCAGCCCTGGTTACTACTACCTAGAGAAGTCAGTGATGGGTTAAGACAGACTGTTGCGACCACCAGTGACATAGTTTGGTGCTGATCTTTTCAGCCTAGTTACGTGAATAGACACACAGACACAGATGGATATGTGTTAATTAGAATGGTTTTGCATGTGGGTCAATGATTAAAAAGGACAAAGGGTATCAGAAGTTTTACCATGGAATTCATTTGTTTTGGAAGGATTTTTTGTTCCTTGTCCAAGCTTAGCAATAGGCTAAAGAAGACCGAGTCAGGGCCCAATCGGCTGGGTCAGAGTCTACAAGAGAGAAGTTGTCTCTAATTAGGACGTTAGAGACAACTTCTCAAAAAGGAACTTATGAGGAAACCTGCACATGGGTTAAAAGGAAGAACCACAAAGTATGACACATCCAGTTTATTTTTGGCCTCTTAGTCTAGCAATTGTTAAACTTTGTTAAATCTCCTGATGTGACACACTATACCCAAAGCTGTAAGAGGCTTGTGGAACCGATTCAAACACCGACTAATGAATGGCAAGTACTTCATGGCTGAGTAAAAACATCTCAGGAATAACAAGTTCATAGAGTAAATACATTGTATATCACATCCCTGACCTCGCCGCTCCCTTATATTCTTTACCTCCCGTCGATATCCATGTGACCCTTCTAAACTTCATTCATATACTCGGAAGCCCTTACTACTGAAATAAGCTCCCTCTCCCCACATCCAGCCACCACATCATAGAAGTCTTCTCAGACGATTACAGTACTCAATCCCCAAAACAGATCTTTCTCATGAACAGGGCCCCTTCACATAATTCGCTGCCCCCCACTTGTGTAACCATTATTCCCAAATACCAACTACCACCCCAGCTGTAATTCCAAGACAACACACGACCACATCTGAAATGTCATTGCTCAAACATGGAAAACAATGTTTCTGCAAATGTGACTTTATAAACTCAGCAACTATTAACATCTTGTAACAAATGGAAAGCAGCACAGAGACTGGAGCATCTTGGACCATTACATTGTTTTCCCTATAAACACATTTGTTTTCTCACGCACTTTAGTGCATTCTTTTAGAATGGCTTATCTTAATTTCTGCTTATTCACATCTACATTTGTATTTCCTGCATTCACTAAGAAAAAAAACCCAAGATTTGCAGCAACTGCAGCGAGCTTTGCGAAGACCATGAAACATCCAGTCATGATGCTTAATTAACATCACATTGCACTGCTGAGCTAATCTCAAAGCTACTTCTATTTACTGTACAAAGTTAACGTCAAAAAATTAATCTCTCTCTCTCTCTCTCTATATATATATATATATATATATATATATATATGACACAAATGGGCTGCAAAATGTAAAAAAAACAAATAGAACATAGTGCAATACAATTTTAACAGGTTATATACGCTGTATAAAGGTGCACTCACAGGATCTAGACATATAATGCGCTCAAGGGTGCCTCCCCCGATGTAATTGGGGGGCTGAAAATCTCTCTACGCTGTCCAGACCACAACTACTGCTATTTTATCACTTTATTTGATTTATAATAAAAGCCGCTATTTTTTCCTACTATCCGGAGTCCTGATTTCATGCGATACTGCAGGCAGCGGAGGGAGATTTTCAGCCCCCCAATTACATCGGAGGAGGCACCCTTGAGCGAATGATACGTCTAGATCTTATGAGTGCACCTTTATACAGCGGATATAACCTGTTGAAATTGTATTGCACTATGTTCTATTTATGTTTTTTTTTTTTGATTTTGCAGCCGTATCCCATTTGTCTTTTGCTTGTTTCTTGGTTTAAAAGATCACTACCTGGGAAGTGATCCCTGGGAGACTGCTCACCTGATTTAACATCCTTATTTCACACTATTCACACGTGATTGTGGTGATAGCATTTGATTTTATTGCTCAAAGTTTAAAAGATTAACGTTTTAGTTTGCCCTCCACCTTCCTGATGAAAGTTTGAAGTGCAAACTGAAATGTTGATCTTTAAAACTTTTAGCAATAAAAGCAAAGTTTGAATTCATTATCCTGAAGTCCTTGGAGTGCTATCTGTACCTATTTAGATCTGTTAAGGCTGACGAGCGCTGGGTACAAATACCAGTAGGTGGAGTGCAAGACTGTACATAATATATATATAATGGAATGAGGCAAAAATGGGATTCTTTGTTAAACTTATTTGCATATGCCCACCCAGAATCCTTTGTGGTAATAACATCACTGCAAATTTGTGATTTCTGTGGGAAAAGCAAGTCTTTTGGCTTGACTGGTGTGCAGATTTATGTTTAACATTGTATTAACCGTATATACACATACACACTAACTTTCTTCTAACCTGCAGAGGGTCCCTTTAATAATATAAACTTAAACTGTATAACCAAGTGTAACCTAACCTACAGAGTGCACCTAATGTGTGTGGGAGCCTTTTAATAGTAATTGCATGAATACACCCTGTATAATGATCTGAATGCTCCCTGTATAACCATCTGTAACCTAAGCTACAAAGTGCACTGCAGTTCCCTATTCAAGCTCTCTGTGTGTACATTTAAATACTCACAGCTTGTGGTATCACAGGGTCTCGATCCAAGTGAGGATCCTGAAGGTTCCCCTTCAAGGTGGCAGTCTTGGTTTGGCGCTATAGTTTCAATGGTTGTGTCTGTATTTTGCAAGGAAGACGGCTTATCGGAATCGGCTGGAGGGGGGCACAGGGTTTTCTTGGTACAGCTTTCACCCGTCAAATCCACACACAGTTGATTAAAGTCCTTTTTGTGATGAGGACGCACAAACTTTTGAAAAGCTGAGCAGAGAATGAAAGACAAAAAAAAACAAAACATTTTTGGACACTTGTCAAATAAATATGGTCATTTCATAGTTTTGCTATGATGTAGTGTGTGGCGGGACCTCTGCCTGTCAGGGAATTGACCTTTATATTATGTGTGTTCTCCTCATCCTTTCGTATATTATGCCCGCTCCCGGTTCGGGAGTGCCTCCATGAAGGGAATTAATTCGCCTCCTGAATGGGGACCACCCCGATACCCCCATTTAGAATTTGTTTAGAACCTTTACACCTCGCAACATAAGTATCACACCGCAAACCGCAAGGGAAACAATTAATGAGCGCTCCCCTGGGCGGCCGCCATTCGTACAGACGAACGCCAGCCAGGGGGAGCGTTTGTGGATTGTTTACCGACTCGTTCATTTCCTGAACGAGGACCTCCCCAGTGCCCCATAAGAACGTTTGCACCAATTAATCAGAACGTTCTCACTTGCAACCAGAATGTGAAACCGCAAGGGAAGTAATTAATGAGTGCTTCCCTGGATGGCCGCCATTTAGTATATGCAAACACCATCCAGGGGCAGCATTTTTACCCCTAGAGGAGACGCTACCCTTATCTGGGTTTCACAACAGGACCTCGCGAACAGAGACGAGTCGGTCGAGGGACCGAGGTAAGTGGAGGATTGCGGGATGTGTCCTTCTAGGTGTGTGTGATTCACCCCTTGCACGGGGTATGCATAAACGCTGTGTGTTGCCAATAAAATTGTGTTGTACCTCCAAGAACTAGGTCGTGTCCAGTTACTTGGGGGAAATAGGTCTCGTTGCAGTTTAAGTGGTTCATGACCGGCTGAAGGAAGGGAATCAGCAGTGGTGACCGGTCAGGTTATCCGGAGGCTGCTACATAAAGCAGCCTTTTTGGCATTGTTCAGGACAGTTCGCAGCTAAACTCTCGCTCTGTTCTGACAATTTCTCCGACCCACTCACAGGAGTTTCGCTTTCTAGTTAGCATAACGAGTGAATTTGTATTCCACCAAAGCAGCCATGATGTGCAGTTATCTAGCTGTTAGCATGGGAGAGGGGTTTTAACCAGCACGACACGCCACCGATTTCCCTAAATAGAAACAAACACCATAGACTCCATAAAGAAAAAAGAAATAAAGAAAAAAAAATGAAAATATCTACTCGGATAGGAGCTAGGCCAGCGGACCTTCTTTCTGAAATTCTGCACAAGTTTCCCCCCACCCCCTTCCCTCCATTTATGTTTAGTTTTACTACTCGCCTCTCAACAGGGCATAATTCTCCTGTTTCTCAGTCAGTAAGCCTGCAATTTCAGTCACCATATCCTGATAGTTGTCCGTTTTCTTGTAGGAGGATAGGGCAGTCGAGAATCGCTGATAATTGGCAGCTCCTAGTACTTCCTTCACCTGGTTTAGGTACACGGACACCTGGCTCCTCCCGTCCTGCTTAGAGGGGCCCGCTGCACTGTTACTGCTAGACTCTGTAATGGGTTACACAAATTAAACATTGAAAGCATAACATGCAGCCACACAACTCTCCAAAATGTAACGTGATTGTTTATTAGATTGACAGATTGCTGCAGACAACCTGGTTCACAATCTGTGAGCTGGGAAATGAAAAGCTGAGATACGACTATTAACAATTTATCGATCAGTTACACTTATACCATGGTGCTGTACAATAATATAAATTAACATTCACAGAACACAGTTTGATAGTAATACCAATAAAGCATTATTGCAATATCTGTGCAACTAAGCAACAAAACAAGGGTAATCAGCCTTTCCGTCAAAATATAAATAAATAAAAATCTCTGGCATTTAATCAATGACTAATAGTAACTGAGCATGACTGAGTTTTTATGACACGTGCTAACATATTGATCATTCCAAACATATGAGATCATGTGTTACAGAAATAGTTACCAATTTTGTAACCCTGTGGCATTATGTGTCATGTTGAGATTACGAATTATCATATGACAAACAAAGGAGCTGTTATTTTTGCGACATACTTTAACCCACAAGTATTGCTACTTTCTGTGAGTCAAGCCAGGTAAAACAATGTATCATCTTAGATACAGCAAAGGAGACCCTTGAAACAAGGGGATCCCAAAGGAAGTAGCTCTGGATACAGAAAGAGAGATGTATATAGTACAAGCTAATAAAAGGAATAAACAGAAAGAAGAGAGGGAAGTTGCATATAACAATGGGTAAAGGGATAGAAAGGGTAGGAGGAAGGGAGCAAAAAAAGAGAGAACCCCTCTCCACCTTATACCACCCACAGCTTCCTAGGTAAAAACAAAAATAGGAGCCGATAACCCCCCAAAAAAGGCAATATGAAAAACTCCCTCTCTCATAGGCAGACTATAAGTCCTATGGACAAAAAGGTCCTGAATAAATAGCCCTAAATACAAGGTCCAGAAAAGGACTAAGACTGCCTATATAGAAACCCTAAACAACTGTTAAACTAACTAACTTATACCAACATACTGACTACCTATGTGCTACCCAAAGTGAAAATAAAAAATAAAAAGAAAAGAGCTCGACGCGCGTTTCAGCGTGAATACACGCCGTCGTCAGGAGCAAGTTCGCATATCTCACCCGTCGTGCTGGTTAAATACCTGTTTAATTAGGGAGAAAGCCCTTCAGCTGATCGGACGTGTGGAGGGGCGTGGGTGAATGACGTGATATTACCACGCCCCTCTAACCGTGTCATAGCTGGTAACGTAGACCATTGGATTACAGTGGGATCAATCAATGTTGATCCGACGAAAGGGGGGGTAAATGAGTGACGTAAAGCCCCCTTGCCGTATCATAGTCTATAGTGTGTGACTATTTGAGTACGGCAGAGTCAATCACTGCAGGGGGGGGTGCAAAGTCAAGCATCACTCCCCTCAACATCGCGGTTAGTACGGAGGTGAGTTATGAAAACAATCATCTCGCCAGATATTAGCCAAGGCAAAAAATAAGTTGGTAGAACTTAAAATAATGAGATAATAAAGGGTCAAATACTTTAACCCCATCACATCAAAAGGTCTTCTATACTGTAAATGGAAATACCCTCTACTGTCAAAAAAAACCCTGTACAGTGTTAAATTAAATTAGTTACCAAATACTAGATGATATGTAACTCACACTATACAGAGTGAGACAGGGAAAGGGGGAAAAGAAACAACATTTCCAACATAATAGTTTGCTTCTAAAAAATATATAGAAGAGTATAAAGAAAGACCACCGTTAGATATTAAAGTTATAATCTTAAGCAATGGCTGGTGGGCCAGTTAGATCAGCAATATAATCAGGTCAGAGCCGGTAGGGATTTATGCAGTTATTTAATGAAAAAACAAAAAACTTTTTATTTACATATAAACATATTTACAGACAGCAATTAAAATAAGGTTAGACAGGTGGGTAAACCTATTTTCTGTTGATGGGAAGACCTATAAGTCTATAAAAATGGTGTAAACGAAAAACCTTCGTTTAGTCCCTGTGGTGAGAGTGTTTTCAGCTTGTAGATCCAGTAGGATTCTCTTTGCTTTAACTTGCGATCCCAATCCCCTTTACGTTGGGTTTGGGTTATGAGTTCTATGCCCATAAAGCGTATCCTACTGGATGAATTGGCATGATGTGCTTTGAGATGCCTTGAGATGGGAGTTTCCAATTTCCTTCTAACTGAATTAACATGATCCCTTATGCGGAACTTAAAGGGATGGAAAGTCTTTCCGACATACTTAATTCCGCAGGAACAAGTCAGAAGGTAAATTACTCCCTCTGTGCGGCAGTTGAAAAGGGACTGTACTGAATGAAGATCCTGATTCGAACTATCAGAGAAGGTCCTGGTTTCCCTGGCTACATATTGGCAGGCGCTACAATGGCCACACCTGTATGTGTCTTTGGGTAAATACGATTTAGGAGCGCTAAAAGTTGGACCAAAATGACTGGGTACCAGTAGATCCTTGAAATTCTTCCCTCTTTGTGCTGTAATATGAGCATCTGATGTCAGAATTGGCCAATATCTGCCAAGAATTGACAGCATTGTTTGCCAACCTGCATCATATGTCCCAATACATCGAATCTGGTGACTTGAAGGTAGAATTTTATCATGAAGAAGGTTCACTCTATCTGAATTTAGTGCCCTAGAATATGCCCTTTTCAACACTCTATTAGGGTATCCTTTATCTTTAGAGGACAGCTTTTATTTTGTAATCTTCAAGAGTTGAGCAATTTCTGCACAGCCGCAGATATTGCCCAATCGGGATTCCTACTTTAGAGGGGTAAGGGTGGTAACTGTGCCAATTGAGAAAGCTATTCGTAGCTGTTTTTTTACGGTACAAAGTTGTGGATATTCGACCATCCTGTAATGATAGGGTGATATCCAGAAAGTTTAAGTGTTTACCCCCAACCTCGCTTGTGAAATGTAGATTCAGTTCATTCAGATTCAACAGTCGTACAAACTCATTGAAATCGTCTGCTGAACCTAGCCATACTATGAGCACATCATCGATGCAACGTTTCCAACAGTGTATTTGTGTCAAGTATTGGACCAAACGCTCATCGATTTGAAGGTTACTTTCCCATGTGCCCAAGTATAGATTTGCGTATGAGGGGGCACAAGAAGTACCCATTGCCGTACCCATAGTCTGATGGTAAATAACGTCATTAAAGAGAAATACATTTTTAGTAAGTACAAAACTCAAAATTTTACAGACAAAGTCTATGTACTCTGGAGAAAATTTAGACTGTAACTGTAACATAAGTCTCAGATTCTCAATCCCTAGATTGTGTGGGATAGAGCTATAGAGAGCTTCCACATCAAGACTACATAATAGTGCCTCTTTAGGTGCAGTGAAGTTCTCCATAAGTTGTAGCATTTGTTTTGTATCCCTTACAAAAGAGGGGAGTGCTGATACGAATGGGACCATAATCTTGTCAAGATATATACTCATATTTTGAGTTTAATTGCCTGTTACAGAGACTATCAGTCGCCCAGCAGGGTCAATCATGGATTAATGAATTTTCGGAAGACTGTAAAAAGTAGATGTCATAGGATGCCTTGTGAACATAAATTCAAACTCATCTTTTGTAATGAGCTTATTATTAAGTGCTTGAGACAGTAAACTTTTCACTTCAATAAGGTATTCACTAGTGGGATCGTTTTGTAGAGTTTGATATGTCTTGGTATCGCTCAATAGGCGATTAACCATAGATATATAGTGGGGACGATCCATCACAACTATATTTCCTCCCTTATCGGAGGGTTTGATGATTATATTCGTATTGGTACGTAGAGATTTTAACGCTTTTATTTCAGCGTTAGTTAAATTTCCGTTGGACTTAAAGTCCAAATCATTGGAATTTATTTGTTCAATATCCCTACATACCATTTCCAGAAAAACTTCCACACATTTGTAATCCTTAAAGTGAGGAGTAAATGTGCTCTTAGGCTTCAAATTTGTCAAAGGCACATTAACTGGTCTCACATCTTCATTATTTTGTAATAGCTCGATCAGCATATCTAGGCAATCCAAATCTACAGTCAACCCTAGATGTTGTGCTTTCTGTTCTTTCCTAATGGTGTGATATTTGATTAGGGCCAATTTCCGGGCAAAAAGGTGTAAGTCCTTAGTCCAAATAAATTTGTCAAATGGAATAGGTACAAAAGTAAGACCCTTCTTCAGGACTAAAGTTTCTGTATCTGATAGAGTGAAAGAAGAGATATTTACAATTTTCAAGTCGTCAGGACCTAATTTCGGTACCTCCGTTGGCCCCTGCTCTTTTGGGACTGTCTGGTGTTTGGACCTTTGAGTTCCTCGGCCTGTCTTAGGCCTAAAAAATCAACCCTTTGCATAATATACTTTTAGGGGTTAAAGGTTGGGAGGTTTCACTGGAGGAGGTGGTAGAATCATGCTCCTCATTATCAGTTGACTCGTACTCTGAAGTACTGAATCGGTCAGAATCCGTCCTTACTCTTTTTTTTAAAAAGCGGTATATCCTACCGGTCTCAAAATCAGTAGAGTCTCTTAAAACTTTCTGATGCTTTTTGGTCTTAATTTGATATGAGAATTTATCAAGATTATTTTTAAGCTTAACTTCAAGACTCTGGAATAGAGGATCTGTATAACATTTTTGGACTGCCTCTATCTCAGTGTCTAATTCCTGCTGTATCTTGGTGAGTTGTAGATTCTCAGATTTACACATGATAGACATGAATGTGACTGAACATTTAGATGCTGCCTCCTCCCATTCCTTATTGAAACCTTTGATTTCTATATTCCTAGAGGGAGGTACAAAAACTCTCAATCCCTTTGGAATAATTTTTTTATTAATATACGTATTAAGTGTTGAAATTTCTCAACTTGTCTTAATTTGTTTTTTGAAACTCCTGGTTAACTTATTAAAACTTGTGTGTATATTAGGAGAAAAGGAAGATTGCAAGGAGGTGCGGTTAGAAAAAACAACATCAGCTGTTGGGCATCCATTTTATTAGACAGGAAACCTGCCATTAGAGATACTGATACACAAGGACCAATAATACAAAAATAGACTAGGTGCAATAATGCTAGGCTGAATGGTGCAATAACACCTAAATAACAAAATGTAAGAAAAAAATTGGAAGATACAAGACAGAGCCACAGCGTCACGATAAAGTGTGAAGCTGTAGAATCTGTCCTGTAATAGCCTACTTCAGAGCTACAGGATAGGGGGTAACCCTAACAAAATTAGATACAGCAAAGGAGACCCTTGAAACAAGGGGATCCCAAAGGAAGTAGCTCTGGATACAGAAACAGAGATGTATACAGTACCAGATAATAAAAGGAATAAACAGAAAGAAGAGAGGGAAGTTGCATTTAACAATGGGTAAAGGGATAGAAAGGGTAGGAGGAAGGGAGCAAAAAAAGAGAGAACCCCTCTCCACCTTATACCTTCAGCTGTTCGGACGTGTGGAGGGGCGTGGGTGAATGACGTGATATTACCACACCCCTCTAACCGTGTCATAACTGGTAACGTAGACCATTGGATTACAGTGGGATCAATCAATGTTGATCCGACGAAAGGGGGGGTAAATGAGTGATGTAAAGCCCCCTTGCCGTATCATAGTCTATAGTGTGTGACTATTTGAGTACGGCAGAGTCAATCACTGCAGGGGGAGGGTGCAAAGTCAAGCATCACTCCCCTCAACATCGCGGTTAGTACGGAGGTGAGTTATGAAAACAATCATCTCGCCAGATATTAGCCAAGGCAAAAAATAAGTTGGTGTAGAACTTAAAATAATAAAATAATGAGATAATAAAGGGTCAAATACTTTAACCCCATCACATCAAAAGGTCTTCTATACTGTAAATGGAAATACCCTCTACTGTCAAAAAAACCCTGTACAGTGTTAAATTAAATTAGTTACCAAATACTAGATGATATGTAAACTCACACTATACAGAGTGAAACAGGGAAAGGGGGAAAATAAACAACATTTCCAACATAATAGTTTGCTTTCCATTGTTGCCTGGGGAACGTCTAATTCTCACCTTTATCTATAACAGAGCTCATGTGTCCTTCGCCAAGGTTCATGTGTACGGTTGAGCCCTCTGAAAATGTGATTTTTGGTTCTGTTACGGTCGTGGTAGCCGGTGCCTCCAGCTGAGCTGCAATGAGAGGCTGACATGTAGACAAGCACAGACATGGAGAAGAGTATGTTACGGAGTTTGATTCTTGCCACACTCACCCTTCTCTCTCTCTGTCCTAGAGATACTGTGCTCAGGTTTATACCCACAGCTTCTTCCTGTCAACTCCTTGCAGATAGCATCAAATTCCTTTTTGTGGTGAGGTCGAATAAACTGGTAGAAACCTGAAACAAAAATAAGAGCTAAATACCATCAGAATCAATTGGCAGAGACAGTGCAAGGGGGGGAGCTGCGCAAAAGTAAAGTAAGAGAGTGGACAGGCCCTGGCAAGAGGCCGCCTCGCGGTCAGGCCCCGTAACGCTACTGAAGAAGCGGCCCTGGCAGAAGCGGTAGGCACAATGTAGAGAAGGGCCGGTTCAGTTGAAGAGGGTTAGCATCAGGAAGGAAGAATCACCTTGCATCAGACCATGCTTTACTGGGTCCTGGCAGAACAGGGTACGGAGCGGAGGTAAGAGACTTTGCAAATCATCATTCTTCTTGTAATCCGTCAATGCGGCCATGAAAATGTCATAGTTCGACTGGCTGAGGCATGCCTTCACAGACTTAATGAACAAAGAAGCACTGCTCACCTTCTGGCTGGGTGGAAAGCTCTCTTCTAAACCCTGTACACAAAGGGGAGATTCGTTTGTAAAAGGAGAGGAAAAAAAGGAATATACAGAAACGAAAATCTGGTGGAGACAAACCCGATTTTGCACAATCTTTATCCGTTTTTTGAGGCCTTGCTGCTCATCTAGAAGCCGCTTGTCGCGCTGCAAGGACATTGTGGAATACCGCGAGACCTGACAGAAATAAAACAAATTAAAACTTGAAACTTAGACTCTCTTCAACCCCTCCCCAAACTAGATCCGCTACCTTCTCTGCTGAAAGTGGCTCTTCCTGCTGCCTCCTCTCTGTGTGATCCAAGGCGTTCAATAACCCTGCTGGGCGGCAGCTATTTGTACCTACTACCTGCTCATACCCTTCACAGAAATCAGAGACTGTGCCGAGTGTCAGCTCCACAGGGTTTCCTAACAACGAGAGGGTGCGTGTTAGATAACTCTGTACATGTATTAAATGTTACAAAAAACACCTAACAAATTCCTAGTACCACCATCTGAATAACAGATAGAAAACAGATTTTTTTTTTTTTTTCTACTAAAGTAGAAATTATGGAAAATTGACAAAGAAATGCAAACTGTAGCGTAAAATAAAGAATTTTGATATATTCTCCAACTCATCTTGTATGACCTAAAATGTTACATTCTATTGTAAAAC
The DNA here is from genome assembly GCF_036172605.1 of Pelobates fuscus. NCBI lineage: Eukaryota > Metazoa > Chordata > Amphibia > Anura > Pelobatidae > Pelobates > Pelobates fuscus. The sequence continues at coordinate 293,428,801 of NC_086322.1, forward strand.
CTCCACAATTCCAGCTGACCTATACGAGCCAAGTAATAATGGCAGTGCTTGAGAATGGACTAAACTTTGCAAGTCATTTGTTAATTCTCCAAAATCCCCAGTTTAGGGAGTAAACCTCTTTGGATATTCAAGCATTTTTAACCCATTTATAGAGCTGCAGACCTTGTCCACTCACCCTCTCTCTTCCTTTTCAAGCTGGGGACATGCGAGTCCAAGTTCTTTGCTTTTCTTGAGATATCCTGAGCGCCCGATACATTTTGCAAAGACCTGAATGTAGAGGGAGAGCTGGAGAGACAAACGGTCTGCCCCCCTTTCTCATTGCTTCGGATTGTGGGAGGGGGCATCTGAAAAAGGATACAAACTGTCCATACAAGAAGCAATTTCCACACATACAGAGAATTTGACACATTTCATAGAAAATGATTAAGAGCTCACATATCGTCACCCTGGATACATAGTACAGCCATTACAGTTCTAATTCTGTCTCACCTTAGTCTAAAGAAAGTTTAGCAAATGCCTAAATTTGCTAAATTAGCACAGCACACATCTGCTTTACACAGAGACAGGAGCTTCCGCGTTAACCGGCGCAGCAATATGAGCATCAGCTAAGCGTTCTCTGCATATCAGTGCCACTGATCATTGAAATGAGTTGGCATGGCTAATGCAGAGTCCATCTCCTCCAACAGTGAGATGGCTTGCGTGGACTTCAGGCACCATAACCACTTCAATGGGATAATATAATTATGGTGCCTAGGAATGCCCCTTTAAATAACTAAAGCAAGACTTGTTACGAACACAAAAAAAAAGAAGGCAAACTTTCAAATTCCAAAATATATATATATTTTATAATATAAACGAGTGGGCATATCAAAAATCACCTTGAACACTTATGTTTTTGACTGAACACATTTCAGCCACTTCATCAGTTAACTATTGCAACTGGAACCAGACTAAAAAAAGGCAACTAACAGGTCCTTTGGTCAAGGGAAAAAGAAGAGATAGATCTCCCCTTGCAAAATCTCCAAACATGTTTTATCATGCTTTGTTTATAAAAATAAAATCAAATTTACTGTCATAACAAAGTATTAAAAAAATAAACATATAAATATAAAACAGTGAATCAATGTTGTGTGCCTAATGCATCCAACATATCTCAGTACAGTATCAGTGTCTGTATTATATTCTGGTTAAGATTTTAAGTAAAATGCACTCTCTAATCCAATACCCATAACTTCTCGTTCGCAGCTCACTCACAATCTTTTGTGCAACTCTGAAAAATTGTGAAACGTCCCGTATGATGTGCCCAAAATTGTCATAGGTTCGTACATAGGGTCGTACCCAGGAGGGGAGCTGAGAACGGGCATCATTGTGGCCAAACCTGCAAGGAGAGGAAGGATGTGATCACAGTAAAATATAGAATACCAATAATGGTCTGTACCAGGATGTGACACATCAAAATTCCTGGCATCATTTTAATACCGTTTTCACCATCTTTGTAAAGAAGGGACCAACTGAAGCCTACTTAGAGATGTATAAATACCATTTACTCTTCAATGATTCAATGCACATCGTCCCTTATAAGGCATAAAACGCTCCACCTTGCGTTCCTCCCTACCCGGTAAACAAAGGGTTAAAGACCCTTTATTACTCACCTTATTTCAGCATCTATGTCCCTCGGCACTGGGTCGAAGCTCCTCCTCCGTCTCATGACGAGCAGGTTCTGAGGAGCAAATTCCATGCAATCTACCAGACAGCCACTGGAGGGCTCGAAGCGGACCTTTGCTCCGGTATCTGACGCTGGACGTCCTCACACTCTGCATGAGGACCTCCAATGTCAGATTGTTCCCCATAAGAAAGCATTAATTAATGCTTTCCTATGGGGAAATCCTAATGTGAGTGCGGCCATTGACGTGCATGCACATTAGGTCTCCCCTGCCGGCTGACGTTGGAGGGGGAGAAGCCTGAACCAGCGTCGAGGGACATCAGAGCTGGATTCAGGTAAGTGACTGAAGGGGTTTAACCCCTTCAGTACAGAGGGAGTGTGGCACCTTAGAAACCTATAGTGCCAGAAAAACAGCTTTGTTTTCCTGGTACTATAGAATCCCTTTAACATTGCAGCACTGGGTGCAAAAGGGACAGGGCACTCAGACCACTTCAATGGGTGGTCTGTGTGCCTTTTTTAATCACCTTACTGAATCTCATTCAACCCCTTGGTTTACTGACCGATCCAATCCTCTAAATTAGGGTTCATCTTAGAAATAGTCTAATCTGGACAGACATTTCACTGGCACATTCCTAAATGAAAAGTCAACATGTTGCCATAGTGAGGATAAAATACCATTATCGGGGGGCGGGGCCTGACCGCAGAGCCGAGTAGCCGCAACCTCAAGCGCTCCTGTACTAGCCTGCATGGAAAGCCATTTTACACGACCCAGAGCCAGCAATAGAAAGGGCACAATAAGCGGAGTACAAAGATACCCATCAAGCAACGTAACGAGCAATATTTGCCGGAAAAGCAACTGAGGCCTACTCGAAGGCGGGAGCAGGAGAGAGGCTCCTGTCGTCCTTCCCCCCCCCCCCCACACTACTCGACACGAAGCCGTTCAGACGGCCCCACGAGGCCTAGCTAAGATGGCCGACAGCGGGACCACTGACCTGAAGCAGCGGGACAAATGGGCAGCAGCCTTCAAGGCCAAATTCGATGCAGTATGCCTGAGATTCTGGGAGCAACTGCGGGTAAGGAGCTCACACCCAATACTGGTATCAGCCACAACGGCAGCACACCACCTCACAAGCAAAGCACCCGAGCAAAGCGCCACCACCACTAGAGCGAGCGCAGGGCCTCGGCAGCCGAAGCAACGAAAGGGCATTAACCGCCCAAAGAGCACAAACGGTGACCAAGCAACGGCGCTGGGGACCCCCATGAGAGGCTCGCGTGGACCCTCCTCCATCCGACAGGGTCACCGCGGCCCACAACGAACGAGGCACCGCAACCAAAACAATAGCCTGCAGACATCACCCTCCCACCGCACCGCCAGCTCCACTAAGACTGACCTGAGGAGCAGAGGTACACAGCGACCCGTCACATACCTAGCCAAAGAGGGCTCCTTGCCACAGCTGAACAGCACCCGCATGCACAAGGCTCAACACCAGCAGCAGACACATAAGACGGCGAAAGGGAACACAGTGAGGATTTTAACCCCTGGAGTGCTGGCAGTCAAGAGAGACCCACGGCAGAGCGACCAACGACTTTCCCACAGACTGGGCATTGGGTGAACGGGTGAGAGGCCCCGGACTGTCTTTCGGTACAGGTTCAGATGGCATTGTAGACCCGGTTTATCCTAGTGAACTACCGATATGCTTTCTTATATGCCCCTTACATGCCACCACCTTTACATTCCTCGGTCAGGCATTGGCTAAAAGGGACACTTGCCACTAAAGTTGAGTCAATAGCCCAATCTCTCATACTGACCCCAACAAGGACTGTTGGTGACCGATTGTTAATGTTTAAGCTTGAATCCACGTTCTTCTCATATACCTATGCATAGTGTTGGTTAATCTGTACATAACCTGCAATTTATCTTGTTTTTGATATACCATAAGAAAGAGTAACGTTCTGCTCTACATTGTAGTTAACATTAGGTAATCTTGCTCTTGCATAGACATTTACATTGGGAAGGTAACACTCGCTCCATAGAATCTAAATCCAGCTTGTTAAAAACATGCTTCCACTAAGCGACTCACAAAACTGAATCCAACTACACTAGTTTGCTGGTATAGCTACCACTATACTTGACACAGCATCTTAATTTGATCTTGCGACGTGATTTTATTTTAAGTTATGTATATGCTTAAGTAGGGACAATCGATCTGCATAACCCAACCTTATAAAAATTTGCTAGTCTAACCAGGTACCTCTATGCTTAAATGTTTTATAATGTGCTGGGGGTTTACCTTTGGGGTACCTCACAAGCGACTGTACTAAGCCTATGCACTACAAAAATAAAGAATAAAAAAAAAAAAAAACTATTATCAGACAGTCCTTTTTCTACAGCTGACTGGTGTATAACATGAGGTTTTGTGTGAGGAGTTAAATATGCATCAAGCCAGACAGGTAAATATGATGCTTACAGAGTCAAAGGTGCAGACAGAAAACATATGTAGCATATTATTCTGCAGGTGAGTTTTACAGAGATGACGTTATGTTACATCAACATTTCATTTTTTTACAACAATTCGTTACAGGCTTTATGCCAACTAACATTCCAATTACCTATGGTCACACAGAAAGATGGCGCCATAGTCCTGCTGGTGTCGGATGACTCTGCCAATAGCCTGATTCACTGCTCGAGAAGCCTGCTGTCGATACCACTCCTGCCCAGAAAGGAACTAAGAGGAGACACAAAGTTACTTAAATTTAAAGGCTGCTCAAGCTCATCTCTGTAACAACTTAGTTGGCGTGGAAAATCCCCATAAATATACACGGTAAATTCTTTACCATTCCAGAGGCTCCTTGAGCACGCCTCATCTCGTCCAGAAACTGCATCTTTAGCACTACACGGGGGTCCATGCGTGGGGGGAATGGAAGTCCAGTAATAATCACTCCCCGGCCATTATAATCTGCAAAGTCCAACCCTTCACTAGCCTGGTGGGACAAAGAATGAAACAAAGGAACATAAATCAATAGAATACAGCTTTCCGTTTCGACGTACATGCGCATGAACACTCTACGCACCTTTCCCCTGCACACAGCAAAGAAGCTGGCACCTCCAGTCTTCGGGCAATTAATCTTCTCATAATAGGCATCTATTACCTATAGGGAACAAATCATAACAGGTATTCCACTGAGCACAAGTGACATGCTTTCAATGCAACATGTGTCTTGATATCTGTAGCAAGGGGATTAATATAGCAAACTAGCTCTCCCCAATTACCTCGTTAAAGGAACCTTTCCCTCGAGGTTCCACAAACATAGGTTTCACGTCTTCTATACGTGTAGACAGATTCTGTGCCTATAAAAGGAGATATAGTATTAATGTTTTATAGAGTTTTTTTATATTCTTCATAGAACTTGAAACACTTTCAAATGTGCATACAGCATAGGAGAATTGTGAGAGTCATAAGGGGATAACTAAAAAGGCGAACCAAGTCCTGAATACCCCTACAGCGGATGTCAACTAAATGAATGCTGGGCTAAACAGAAACCTATTTATGCAGGTTATGATGGCAATGTCTCACAGATGAAAGAAAATACAATTAATCTCAGTGGAAATTTGATTTTAAGGGACAAACATTTGTCTAGCAACAGTTCACCAGCAGGGCTTGTTAAGATTTTACCTTCAACCAACACATGGATCAGGATCCAGCACACATATAGGAATGTTGTGGACCACAAGCAAGTTATCTGCTATGCGGCCATAAAATCCCATTTGTGAGCCGAAACATTGCTAAAACCTCCAATAAACCAGTGTTTGGGGCTTCTTACATTATATGTGTACCTGCCTCTCGAGTACTGTAAACATTAGGGCCCCCTCAGCGGTGGGTGCTATTTCTACTCATTTTGTCAGATTCTTAGTTCCGGGCACAAAGGAAAGGGAGAGTTGTGCGGTCTACATAGCAGTACCTTTCCAGAGGTAATGTACACAATGCAAATGTCACGGGAAATAAAAAGGAATGCTCCCTGTATACTCTCTGTGCTAAACCAGGTGCAAATGAGCATATTCATGATAACTAGCCATGACCTGAGAATGAAGATTGATATTAAACAGTTCAGGATCACAGAGGTCAATTCCAATCTTGAGATCAATGTTGTCAAATGCAGTAGTAAGAACCAAAAGGGTAAAGATTGACATTGTCTCATGGGACATGATCTGAGACACTTCTAATGTGATAATGCCTGAATTCTAAATGAAAGGGACTTTAGAGGATATTCCTAGACATTCAGCTGACTTGTATTTAAAGAAACACTATAAAGTCAGGAATATTCCTGAACCTACAGTGTTCGAAACACCATAGGGAAGCATTGGATTGGCTGAGACTGTCAAGGAGGCAGATCAGGGGCAGGGCCAGCACAATCCAAACACAACCCTGGCCAATCAGCATCTCTATGAGGACAGTTTAATGTCTCCATCCAAAGGGTGGGTAATGTCTCCTCGGCACCAGGAAGCACTTCTAGTAGCCAGTGAAGTAAACAGTGTTTACAGCAAAAAGCCTGAAGGGAATGATTATACTTACCTGAAAAAATACAACAGGCTATAGTTGTTCTGGTGACTATAGTGTCCCTTTAATTTCTTTATCTAAAAACAGAAGGATGGAGACTGACCTATTGTTTGCCTTGCAGTTCAAACATGAAGATTTTATTTGTTTATATATCGAGGAGAGTTTCCCCACTTCTCCTTTTAGCAGGTTTGGAAAGATTAAAAGTGACACATAACATTGGATTATTCTTGTAAATTGAGTCTATCAAATCATGCGTTAAACAGTATTAAATGTACTCAAAGTATGTTCCTCACCTTCCAAAACTCAAGACTTTTATCCAAAACGGGATAAGAAGGGAAAAACACAAGCAGTCCATGTGGTACGACTCGAGCAATGTTCCCTGAAGTATACAGATTGTTAGTAAAACGTGACAATAGGGCTGCATAAACAACACTGGGCAGCATATACAACTTGAGGATGCAGAGCAGCATGTACAACGGCAGCATGTACTGACACAAGGCATCAGGCAGCATATACAATCAGGACAATGAAGCAGAATGTCAACAGTAAAACACTGCTCGAGAGGCACGCCAGCTGAAGGACAAGTACATGGCATGAGAGGCAGCACGCCAAGTGCAGGACGCAGCCCGACAGGCAGTACGCCAACTGGAGGACAAGGCATGAAACGTAACACCAACTGGAGGACTGGAGAGGCAGCAGAACAAGTACATTACTGAATTATGTCCATGCTTTATTCATTAAAAAAATAAAATAAAAAAAAAAACTGATCATTACCAATTGTCTTCCCCAGCGATGACAGATATTCCTCTGTAAACCTGCAAAGAGACAGCAAGAGAGTAAGAGCCAGCTCTAGTGAGACAGTAACTGTATGAATGAAAGTCTACAATAGAAAGCCAAGAAGAGTGTGAGAGACTGTAATAGCAAGAATGCAGTGAGAGTATGTGCAGAACAAGATGACGTCAGAAGATAAATCGCCTCGTTGAAGAATAAAATATTTACCCATATACCCTCCTATTATACCGCCATTCCCTTCTGCCTAAACAATAAAGTATACCCTGATCCCAAAACATACCCCGGTTCCCTGCTGTCTAAAAAATAATAGATCCCCCTCTTCCCTCTGAAGGATAGAAAATAGCCAATTCCCTCCAATCTAAAAATAAATATAAAATACACCCATAATCTTCTGGCCTATGCTACAGAGACTCAATTTTTGTTTTTCTCATCTGATCAGTATAACTGCATGCACCTTCCGGACCTCACCAATTCTTTGTTCACCCCTTGCTCTATGTTTTTATAATTACAGAAGACAGTGCTCAGATTGTACAATGTGAATATCAGAGCTGAGCGCGTGGTCATGCAGTCATGATTCCAGAAAAACGTACCGCCTGTCAAATGCCGAACTGAGCTGTGCTCCATCGGGGCCACGGGGAACGATTCCCACCCAAATCTGATGCTTCTCAATTACATGTGGATTCTCCAAGGACACTGGGAATGGGCTGAAATACAAACATTTTATTATTAACCGCTGGAAGAAGCTGCAGTCTGTACATAGCCACTTCACACACAAGCCAAGCTTTCAAAACACCTTTACTACTCCATAGAAATGGCGGCCAGGTCCACCATCCCTTCCTAAACACATCTTTCCACTGTATACTCACAGGCAGCACATGAAAAATGCTGCCATGTAGTAAGCAAAAGTCACAAGCTGCAGGACCGACCACAATCAAAGAGTGTAAAAAGCATTGTGTCTTGATTAATTGTGGTTTTGTCAGAGTCTATACAGATGTTTAAGTTGCAATTGGATAAATACTTGCAAAAACATAACGTGCAGGGATACAATTTCTAATTAGTGGGGTAATAGCTGCTTGATCCAAGGTGACATCGGACTGCTATTTTGGGGTCAAGAGGGAATTTTTTCCTAGTTTGTTGCAAAATTGGAAGCGCTTCAGACTGAGTTTTTTGCCTTCTTTTGGATCAACAGGAAAAGCATATGTGAGGAAGGCTGAACTTGATGGACGCAAGTCTCTTTTCAGCTATGTAACTATGTAACTATGTAACTATGTAATTGATTAGATAAAAAATATAAAATTATGTGCTACAAGCCAAGGCCTGGAATCATGGCTGCATGACCACGTGCTCAGCTCTGATATTTTATTCACATTGTACAATCCGAGCACTGTCTTCTGTTATTATAAAAACAGAGCAAGGGGTGAACAAAGAATTGGTGAGGTGCGGAAGGTGCATGCAGTTATACTGATCATCTCATCCGCACTTTGTCTCCCTTTCTTGCTCTTCCGCTCACTAGCATTTTCAATCGCTCCCTTTCCTCTGGCACATTTCCCTCACCCTTCAAACATGCAACCGTAACCCCAATTCTGAAAAAGCCCAACCTTGATCCCAACTCCCCATCCAACTACCGCCCTATCTCACTACTCCCATTTGCCTCCAAGATCCTCGAGAGAGTTGTGTACGCCAGATTGACAGACTTTCTCGAATCCAACTCTCTGCTTGACCCCCTTCAGTCTGGATTCCGCGCTGGTCACTCTGTCGAAACTGCTGTGACCAAAGTATCCAACGACTTAATTGCCGCTAAATCTCACGGCCAATACTCTATCCTAATCCTCCTTGATCTTTCTGCCACATTTGACACTGTTGATCATCAACAGCTTCTTCACATTCTTCGTAACTTTGGTCTACGGGATACTGCTCTCTCCTGGTGCTCCTCCTACCTCTCCCAGCGCTCTTTCAGTGTTTCTTTCTCTGGTTCTGCCTCTTCTCACCAACCCCTCTCTGTCGGCGTCCCCCAAGGATCTGTCCTCGGCCCCCTATTGTTCTCCATCTATACTGCCTCCCTTGGTAAACTCATCAGCTCCTTTGGTTTCCAATATGATTTATATGCAGATGACACGCAAATCTACCTGTCCTCCCCTGATCTCTCTCCGCCCACCTTGACTCGTGTTTCTGACTGCCTCTCTGCTATTTCCAACTGGATGGCTGCTCACTTCCTTAAACTCAACCTGTCCAAAACAGAACTTCTAGTTGTTCCTCCCTCAAGTGCGGCTACTCCTGTTGTCTCCATCCAAGTCAACGGCGCTACTATCACCTCTACCTCGCAGGCTCGCTGTCTAGGGGTTCTTTTCGATTCTGACCTCTCTTTTACTCCCCATGTCCAATCGATAGTCAAATCCTGTCGCTTCCAACTCAAGAACATAGCGCGCATCCGCCCATATCTAACGCCAGACGCGGCTAAGATATTGGTTCATGCTGTTGTTCTCTCTCGCCTCGACTACTGCAATCCCCTTCTGACCGGTCTTACATGTTCCCAGCTTGCACCGCTGCAATCTGTAATGAATGCGGCTGCGAGGCTTATTTTCCCGTCCGGTCGCACCTCCCACGCCTCCACGCTCTGTCAGTCCCTGCATTGGCTTCCAGTTAGATATAGGGCCCAATTGAAAATTCTGGCACTTGCTTACAAATCCCTACACAATGCTGCTCCAACATACCTATCCTCCCTCATACACAAGTATGTCCCATCGAGACCCCTGCGCTCATCCCAAGACCTACGCCTATCCTCTGCCCGGATCCCCACCTCTGACGCTCGCCTTCAAGACTTCTCTAGGGCTGCACCTATTCTGTGGAACTCCCTTCCCTCCTCAATCAGACTTTCACCCAGCCTCCACTCCTTCAAAAAATCTTTGAAAACTCACTTCTTCGTTAAAGCGTATCAATTAAACTGTCAGCAGGCTTCTCATCCCCCACCCCATGACTCCTTTCCTGCAACTGTCAAAAATGACCTACCAAGCACTCAATAAACCCTTCTCTAACAAACTATTTAATTCCCCTACTTTAACCCGTTTGTGTCACTATACCCCACTCCCTCTAGCATGTAAGCACATTGAGCAGGGCCCTCAACCCCCTCTGTTCCTGTACGCCCAGTGGTCTGATTATGTGTCTGTTAGTCCACCCATTGTACAGCGCTACAGAATTTGTTGGCGCTATATAAATAATAAAATAATAATAATAATAATAATATGAGAAAAAAAAATTGAGTCTCTGTAGCATAGGCCAGAAGATTATGGGTGTATTTTATATATTTTTTTAGATTGGAGGGAATTGGGTATTTGCTATCCTTCAGAGGGAAGAGGGGGACCTATTATTCTTTAGTCAGCAGGGAACCGGGGTATGTTTTGGGATCAGGGTATACTTTATTGTTTCGGCAGAAGGGAATGGCGGTATAATAGGAGGGTATATGGGTAAATATTTTATTCTTCAACGAGGCGATTTATCTTCTGACGTCATCTTGTTCTGCACATACTCTCACTGCATTCTTGCTATTACAGTCTCCCACACTCTTCTTGGCTTTCTATTGTAGTCTTTCATGAATACAGTTACTGTCCAACTACAGCCGGCTCTTACTCTCTTGCTGTCTCTTTGCAGGTTTACAAAGGAATATCTATCATTGTTAGGGAAGACAATTGGTATTTAAATACTCACCACTGTAAGCCTAGAGCGTCCATAGCACACTCATCTGAGGTGAATATTCACATGCCAATGGAGAATGGAAATATTGAGCCTTGCCAGTCACAAGATACAAAGCACATGAAGGCTACATACTACAAGTCAATACCTTTCATGGACTGACTGTTCATATATAAATTTCCAGGAAAACAGATCTCGCAGTGCTGCCATACACATTATATTTATAGACACAAAACGATACAGATCTTCCTCTTTCAAACACCCAAACCCTCTATAAATCTGGTAAATGTATGCGCAGGGGAAATTCGAGCACCTTCAAAACGTAACACAAAGCTGACAAGGTAAGGTCAACAATTTTATATTAAACGTGGTCATTATTTACCCTAAGCATTAACTAACAGCGTTATAGAGATTCCTGCAAGGCAACTACACAATGATGCATTGGAGGATCATACGACCATGGTCTGAACCTTACTACCAATCCACTTACATTTGCATTTCCATGGTAAAGGAGGAGAGAGGACACAGGGTACCACTGGTCAGAATAATGCTCCTAACACCTTGTTTCACTAAATCGTGCATTGTATACCCAGGGCTGAAACACCAGTAACTCAGAATCTTCCCTGCAACAGAGAGAGGAAAATTATTTGATAAAAACGAACTCGTAGGCCCATGAAACACAGTCAAGGATTTTTCATTAAAGTCAAAAAGCCCACTGTTACTAGGTCAATGTCTCATTTTCACTAAGAACTGATAATACCCCATTGTGCTAAATGCAGAGGTGTAAAAATAAATGGAGGTAATTGTTTTCCTTTTTAAAACAGACAGTCCTGTAACTCACACCACAGGGTCTGGGTGAGGGATTTTTTTTTTATGTTTAGCAGATTTCATTTTTACAGATTTACAACCTTCATGACATTACTTTTCGAAACAGATGTGAGACTGGGAAACACTGATTGTTTGCATCCCTGAGCCGATAGATACATTAAATATTCAGAGCAAATCCAAAATGCTGGTAATATTGGTCTTCGTGTATGGAAAGCATTTAGAGCTTTAATGGACACTTGTTGGGATACATACATGAACATAAAAGAGGTCATGTGTAGGTGTGTGAGCACAAATTACAGCATCTCATAAAAGGAACGATTTTTTCCCATTAAAAGGATTAGGGTCCAGCTTGTTGTCAAGGAAACGCACGGCCTTGTTACAATGACCTCCTGATTCCTAGTCATGCCAAGAACTGGCAGCGTAATAGACCTCAGTCTTTGTCTCGAAATCCTCAATATCAAAAAGTTAAGGAACATTGCAATTCTTCAATATAAAGCTTCTTTCAGCCCGATTCTGATTGGTTGTTGTATCATTCTTTTCATTGATTCACTATCTTCCACTGCTTCATTCTGATTGGTCATTCTATCTGGCTTTGTCACAGATTCCTCATGCCTCACTGACGCAGTGAGTGCTCCATTGAATAAAACCCTGTTTAACTGCAAATATCCCAGTACAGGCAATCAATATTTTATAAACGGGTGTCTATTAAGATGCTTATGTAGGTCTCTTAAGAAATAATAATGTTCCCTTAAACATGATGATTCTAAAGTTATGTTATCAAGATCTTAAAGGACCACTCTAGTGCCAGGAAAACATACTCGTTTTCCTGGCACTAGAGTGCCCTGAGGGTGCCCCCACCCTCAGGGACCCACTCCCGCCGGGCTCTAGGGGGAGGAAGGGGTTAAACTTACCTCTTTCTCCAGCGCCGGGCGGGGAGCTTTCCTCCTCCTCTCCTTCTTCCTTGCGACATCATCGGCTGAATGCGCATGCGCGGCAGGAGCCGCACTCGCATTCAGCCGGTTGCATAGGAAAGCATTTACAATGCTTTCCTATGGACGCTTGCGTGCTCTCACTGTGATTTTCACAGTGAGAAGCACGCAAGCGACTCTAGCGGCTGTCAATGAGACAGCCACTAGAGGTTTTGGAGGCTGGATTAACCCTCAGTATAAACATAGCAGTTTCTCTGAAACTGCTATGTTTATATAAAAAAAACAGTTAATCCTAGAGGGACCTGGCACCCAGACCACTTCATTAAGCTGAAGTGGTCTGGGTGCCTAGAGTGGTCCTTTAAGCCCAGGGATGCCCAAGTAGAGGGTGTCCCGCCACCTTCACTTGTTTTGTAAACATCTAAAAGTCCATTAGAGAGGCGGAGCCTAGCATCCAGGCTGAGTGGATGTGCCAAGACCAAACTCCTGCGCAAAATACTCGATTTCAGGGGTAAATACCCCAATAACTGGCACAAATCCACTCTAGAGGGGTAGAGCCGTACTGGGGACACCCGGACACAACTGAGGATACACGAATCATGAGCCTGACCACCCGAGAACCCAAACGGCGGTTACCGAGGCCTACAGGACAGTGTGCAGAGGAGAGACAGCCGCTCTGCTCGCTCCTTACCTGCTACAGACTCACCTCGAACCTCAAATCTCACCTCCACCCTACCCCCCGCGGGACCGGTGGGGGTCATCCCGGTCCTCGCTGGGAGCCCGGAGCGATAAATCTGCATCGATAGCTACGCAATAGATGAGCTCCAGGGCCGGCGACACACGAGGCACATACAAAATGGCGGCTGAGTACTCACTACGACCACAGCTCCAGCCCGCAACCCTAAAGCAGCTCCCTGACAGCAGCACCAACCTCACGAAACGCCTCAACAAACTGTTCACCAAATTCTGGGAGAAGCTGCGGCTCCATGCACAGATGGCACAGGCGAAACGGCAAACCCCCAAGAGAGCCAGTGAGAGAGGCCACGTGCAGCCGATGAAGAGGGAGAAACACCTAGGCGCAGCAGCCGAGCGCCCATCAACACGCACCATCGACAATCCACTACAGCAATCCGATGACCCCTCTCAGCAGCCTTACAGGCATCCAGAGCCCAGCAAGAAGAGCTGCTCTTCGGAGAAACAAGGCCTGACACTGAGCCGCAACTGTCCAAGACCGTCTGCTGCCGACTCTCCCACGACCCGTCATAACGGACAGAGGAAGCAAAAAAGCCACTCCTCGACAAGGCATCACCAGCAACTCCGGGCCCGACCTGAAGCTCCAACCACCTGGAAGGTACGCTCCAGACGGCGCAGACCGCAACAGCAAAACACCGGAGCAGGTGCACAGGGGCCTACGCTGACATTTACCGCAGTGAGACCCGAATTTCATGACCAAGAGGCTGAGGGACAGGACGCACATGGACTTCTGCATCAACCTATGGGCCTCATACAAGGCTACACCGCCATGGGGAACAACAACATGCCAGCTGCAGGCGTGGGCTAAGTGACTTTTGACATCCTTAATAGGCACCCAGCTTGCTGGAGTGGTTAAAAGAATAACTGTTGAACGTTTTTAGTTTAACTCAGCGAACACCATACACCCACACATGTACTGACACCTTGTCAACCACGAACTTTGTGCCGCCATACATGATTGCCTAGCATTATATGAGCCTACGTCCACATATATCTTTTCCTCCCACTCAAGCACCTAGCACGCATGTCTCAAACTTTACTCTCCACATAGTTTACACTACTTCATATAAGGACATGTATGATAACACTATGACCCAAATACTCAACGTAAGTTTCAGCCTGTTAAAATCTAAGTATATTCTTGAATTGTCTAAGCCTGTTTAAATACTACCAAGTTATTTGAACCTGACTGTCAAACCTCTTACTAATTTAACATACAAAACTGTGCAAGTACTAACACATACCCTATTGTTACAACTATTATTTGAAAAGCATGAGGAATGCCGTTGGGGTACCACATGCTCATTTGTTATATCTCAATGCACTGCAAAAATAAAGAATTAAAAAAAAAAAAAAAAAAAGTCCATTAGAGAAAGTAAGATGTGGTTAGACCATTAGCCAGGGTTTGTAGTATGAATAACAATGGCGAAATGAACCACCACTCAATCTCTTACCTCCATCCTTTCTGCTATTACTCCAAACATCCCCACGTGGCTTCTTCCTCTGGCTTGTGTCAGGATGAATGTGAACCTGGGAAGCAGTACAAACTGTGATCACCCACATTCCTAAGATTTCCAATAAATTAGGCCAGAGGAAGCCAGATTCAGCACACCAAATGTTGTGGACTACATCTCCCATAATGCTCCTACAGCAATAATGTTGGCAAAGCATCAGGGGAGATGTAGTCCATTAGCCATTCCTTGGAGACACAACATCCTGGTAAAAATTAGTTTTAAGGCCCACTAGCTGCATAACAAAACAAAATCTGTGATCTGAGGAGACAGGGCATTTGATCATCTTACAAAGGCTCTATTTAAACAGCTTTACCCTTTATAGAGGGTTTGGGGTGCAGCTGTCTTTTTGTGTCTTTTTATTCTACAGCTCTCCTGGCATTTAGTCACGTCAGTACTGTAGCTCTGATGAAGCCCCACTCAAAGTCACACACCCTCACTAAAAAGTGCAAACTTGCAAAACAAGTTTGACAAGATATCTAAGGGCTAAAATACATCTACCTACGCCAATCGCAAATCAAGCTGCAGAGGT
Organism: Pelobates fuscus; assembly: GCF_036172605.1. Classification (NCBI taxonomy): domain Eukaryota; kingdom Metazoa; phylum Chordata; class Amphibia; order Anura; family Pelobatidae; genus Pelobates; species Pelobates fuscus. The sequence continues at coordinate 293,444,049 of NC_086322.1, forward strand.
CGCCATCTACAAAGCACAGTCTGACTGGGGGGAGAGAGTGAATGCAGTGATAGGAGACAGGAAATAGAGTATGTTTCAATCTAGGGGAGAACCACATTGACCGCTTAGGTTTCAGAATTATGAAAAAGCAAGTTTCACTCCTTTCATGATCTCATCTTATGCTGCTCCCATTTATCTTTTGAAATAATCTGCTCTTTTATAGGAGACACAAAATAGAAAATACCATGATAGGAGAGTTTGACTCCACCTGATTGACACAGATTACGGACACACTGACCTTATAATATTTGGAACTTTTATGAGTGGACGTAGGAGCAGGTGTACCTTCCGGAACATCAGCGTTAAACACGATCTACAAAGAACATATAGCAGGGTAAAGGAAAGGTGCATGCTGGCGCAGGCAATGAAACAAGACGATTTGCTGGGATTAGGTCAAAGGACATCTACACTACCACCATTACAAATCCATGTGTCAACCATCTCCTCACCTGGATAATATCAGACAGCTTCTGTAGCCCCAGAGTGTTCGTGAAGACCCCAGATTCTGGACAGAAAATAATATATATTGCATGTTAGAAAGGGCATTAAACCTAAACTCTAACACCTGTTCATATTGCTCAGCCAGCCAAGACTGCCTGAGAATTGTGGGAAGGTTGAGGTTTGGCCTTGAGTTCGTTCTACGTGATAAAAGTTGCAACAATAGAATTTTAACAGATATAAGATAAAATGGCAAGGTGTGTGTGCAGGTCAACTGTGGGTTTAAAAACACCCCACCCATCCACCAGCACCCTTAAGCGATATCTCACTTCCGCCCACATGCTGAATAATTTGTTCCAGATACTCCAGGAGACGAGACTTTGTGTCATAGGTGATCCCCACTGAAGCGAAAAGGTCAAATATGTAACTGAAAAAAAAAGAAAAAAAAGTAAGAACCTCAGAAACCACTAACTGCAGATAATCTTCCATTTATATCTAATCTCGTGAGTTTATAAACAATATGAAATGGTGTATGGCCGTACCATATGCTTTAGAACATACTTGCAGTAAAGAGCTTTATTATCATATTGCAAATTTTCCATTGCGTCAATCTTTGAGGTTTATCAACTAAACTCTTAGTTGTATTGGAATTAAATGAAAGTTTATTCAGTACAGCAAATGCAGAAATGACTAATTTGTTATTAACTTCCATTTTATTTTTAATGCCTTAATATGGTAAAGGGGGGGGTGCAACAGCAGCCTGAAGTTTCCCCACTAGTACATCTGAAATGGCTATACACGCAATCTAAATAAGCCATTGTAGGAATTGCACAAATTGAAGGGTAATTACTCGAAAATATAAAGTCTGATTTGCAGCATTATAGCACATTTATCTGTACAGTTGGATTCCCAAAGGATATGGAGAGAATAAAGCTTTATTAGAAGGTGGACTCATTTTAGCAGGACATTACTAGAGGATATTAAAAAGGGACAAATATTAAATCTTAAAAAAAGGGAGGGCTGGAGGGTAGTGTCACAAACATGCCAATAATTTAAATAAATGTAAAAAGAAAAAAATATAAAGAAGAATTTTGAACTAACAGGTTCCGCTTAAATAGCTTTAACTAATAACGTAGGTAGGTATGCATAAGGAATATGACATGCCACTTACCTTCCATCTTTGGTGAGGCCTTTCCCACTGGAGGGCAGTGCTATAGCATCAATACTACGCTCCAACTCTAGGAGTGCACCTGCAAAAGAGAAAGAATGAAGATCAGAGCCTCTAATAATATAAATATATATATTTCTTGTACATAGAACATTAGAAAAAAATGGTATTTTATCCATTGGCATAGGGATGAAGATGGGATACAGTGAGAAGGACGTGTGTGTGTGTGTGTGTGTGTGTGTGTGTGGAGGACAGCAATACCCACCTTTTATCTTTGCAAGGTCTTCAATCTCAATGTTTAGACCTGAAAGTACAAAGAAAGTTATATTTGCTGACGTAACGATCTACTCTCTCAAGTAGAATTCCAGAGAATGAGTGGGTCATTCCTAGCAGATATCAGTTCGTACACTGCACTTACCAGAGCTCGGGGTTTCCATATTGAATTCAGACCTGATAAGATTGTGTTCTGTAGCTTCTGTCTGCTCATCAAGGACCATGTTGATGGCATCAATGCCAGAAGCCAAGTCGTATGGTGTAAGGTCAAAGGAGGCAGACTCTTCACACATTCGCTCCTAGGGTTAACGTGATCAAACAAGGAGATCAATGTCAGGACTGTTGTAATGGATGCAGAGCAGCAATACTGTGAAAAATAGATCAGGAAATGCCTTCTCTGGGAGTCATGCAAACGGAACTGAACAGAAATCTTACCACATTGTGAGCTTCATCAAATATGACAACCGTCCCTTTCAAATCAATATTGTGGGCTCGACGACTCTGAGTAGAGAGAAAAATAAAAATATCTACAGTCAGACCACCTGGGAACTCAGTGTAGAAGGCATTAGAGGTTTAACCACTGGAATGGCTGTCCTTTGTGTATGTCCATTTATGATATATACATTTTAGTTTTCTTTTTAGTTTTTGTTCTGCTACTTGGTTTAAAAAAAAAAAAAAATGGAATAAAAATTGAAGGCTGAACTTGGACGCAAGTCTCTTTTCAGCTATGTAATATATGTACCTTGGGGTCCAGAAGATAGTTATATGGCATAAAGATGATGTCTGCTTGCTGCTTCAGATTCCTGGACAGGTAGTAAGGACAGGCCCTGCAGGAAAAAAACAAACAATGGATCTAGAATTCACCACACCATCAAAGAAGAAGCATAGACCTAGCAATATCACAATGTATAACTCACCTATGCTTGGTGCCGCTCTTCACAAGATCCTCAATGTCCAGGATGTGACTTGTCAAGTCCTTCTCTGTACTCTTTTCTTGAAGGAAAAAGTGACAAATGACATGAGCAGAACATAATTTCTCCAACTACTCCCTGGTAGTGTACACCAGCATAAACATGTGCTTTTCAGCAATTCTTCAAACCAGTCTAGTAATAATGACATTTATCACAGCTCATATTCAAGTCTGGCTTCTACTTCATTGTAATATTATAGATGGGTCTGTATGAAGGCCTAAATCTGAAAAATATCCATATCTCCCCAAAAACCATGGCTCTGTTAAGAAGCTCTCCAAGTAGACTCACCTTCCACATTATTGTAGAAGTGACAGGACCTGTTGGACACTTTAGAACGGCACATGTGGACCTAAAATACATGGGATAGTCGAAAGTCAGGCATAATGTTTGAATGTGTGATCAGGGATAATTAGCTCAAGAAGACCACTAAACAGATCTCCCTTACAATATGGAAAGGATGAGTACAAAAAAAAGCCATGACAATGGCTAAAGCACGATTACAGACACCAACAGACAGTAATGTAATATGATTCTCCCCGCAGTTTTTTTTTTTTCTTCTCACACCTTATCTAGTTTCCTCCAATAATCTGCAATCTCTGCGCCTCTGAGATTCCTCTCTGTGAGATTCTACATCAGCCAAAGTATGCCAAGCTAAGGTGCATATTTCAGACACTATTATTTATTTCACTTGTTATTGGTTAATTCTGCACCTGCTTAAATTTTTTATAAGGAAAAAGGTAAAAAGAAAAAAAGGGCATTCACACTTAATTGTTAACGGATCCACTATGTTTACCTGGACACTAATCTCCAATAACCAAAAGAACGTCCATAACAGAGTAGCCGATTTGCCTCCTGAAGCTTGGATATTAGAGCAAGGGTCTGAAACTACCAGCCCGCGGACCATTTGCAGTCTCCTAACCATTTCATGCGGCCTACAGCATAGGAGGAAAGCTGCTGGCACTTCAATTACTAGATTGTCCAGTCAGACATCAGGCAAATGTAACCAGGTATCTATAGAGACATAGAATATGACGGCAGATAAGAACCATTCTTGTATTGATATGTCAGAGCTTACGAAGCGCAGGGGGTCAATGGTATACGCCATATGGATATGTACGAGAACATAACCTAACTATGCCTCAGTAGCTTCTGCCCGCCCCTGCAGGGGGAGTGTGGAGATTTCCCAAGGTTATGGTAGTGGTGCCCGGTTGGTGGCCTGGGTGGGGGGATGGGATTTCTTGCACACCTCTTCCCCAGACGTCCTCCTGTCACCGTGCAACTTAGACAGACTCCCCTCGCGTATTTCCCCTGAGCCCACTGCCCCTTTGGAAATATGGTTGGGATATGTACCGTTGACACATAGTGGACTCACCCCCCCCCCCCCCCCTATGGGCGAAGATCGAGCGGGATGTGGGTGTCTGTTGTTAGGTCCCCATAGATTTAGATTTAGCCAGGGGTATCCTCCAGTGATCCCTGCGGGGTGGATAGGGTCTGGCCGGGGGACAGGTTTTGTCTCCTTGCCGATAGACAGGGGAGGATGAAGGGACGGGACTCCAAGTATCAGTACCCAGGACACTTTACGAAGGACACCGCAGTAGTTTACACCGTAGCAAGGCACCGGGACGGATAAGGGGGATAATTAGCAGCGAAATCTAGAGGTCACCTTTGGTTATGTAGGGCGTGTGGGAGGCGGGGCTTTATGGATCCTCAGTTCCCTCCGCACGTTGATCGTGATGGGGAAGTGGGCGCACGCTACCCACTACTTTCTGGCGACTAGTAAGACCAGAATCTTCACCGCATCGGACAGAGTCCGGATGCCATTTTTGCTCTTCTTTTCTTTCTTTTCTCTATTTTTCTCTCTACCTTCTCCTTCTGTATCCTTCCTTTCGGGGGCGGAGGAGGTGGCGAACGAGTGGTTAATTCCATGGGGTGGTTCTATCGCCCGAATAGCATCCACAAATTATATGCAAGGGCAAAGTTCAACATGCTTCATGATGGAGATTAAGCTTACCACTCTGAATGTTAAGGGCCTTAACGCTCCTAAGAAGAGACGTCTTATGTTTAGGGCCTTAAAAAGGATGAACTCGGAAATAGCTTACTTACAAGAGACCCACCTTCCCAAACAGGCTACTTTTCGACTGCGAGACCATACATATACAGGCTCATTTGAAGCTAGATCACATCGTAAACGGAATGGAGTGGCCATCGTTATTAAACGTACTTGCCCCTTCCAGATGTCGGCCCAGGATGCTGACCCGGAGGAACGATACTATAATGTATCGGGAACCCTGGATTCGCACACCATCCATTTGATAAATATATACGCTCCGAATCAACCGGACGCTGGATTTTGGACTATGTGACGAGGAAAGGTTGCTGCATTGCCGTGTGGCATGATCCTCATGGGAGGAGATTTTAACGCCGCCCCGTGCCCGTGGATAGGAGCTCGAGGGGAGGGGGGGGGGGGGCAAGACCATCTGCTTAAGGTCTTTATGGCAGGTACGGGATTGGTTGATGTTTGAAGGGCACAACATCCGGTAGACCGAGATTATACGTTTTACTCGGCCCCTCATGGAACCTACTCCAGGATAGACTTCTTCCTAGTTAACGCAACGGGCTTGTCCAGGATTGTGGGATCAGAGGTTGGAAATATCTCCTGGTCTGACGATGCGGATGTCTCTATCGTTCTGGGTAACTTATGTGTGGCGAGTCCTTGGTCCTGGAGACTAAATACGTCATTGTTAAGGGATACGAAGCTAATGGAAAACATTCGAACGGCTATAACAGATTACTTTGTCTAAAACATTACCCCGGACGTGAGCATTAGCACAGTATGGGCGGCACATAAGGCAGTGATAAGGGGGAACCTGATCAAATTGGCCACAAGGAAGAAGAAACTGAAGCACCACCAGCTGGAAACCTTACTGAAACAACTACGGAACCTTGAGCAGAAACACCAATCTGCCCCGGACGATGAGCTATTCGGTCGCCTGGAGGCAGTTAGACGGGACATCCGTACCCTTCTGTTGGATGACACAGCTCGGGCCATGACGTGGTCCAAACGTATGTATTTCGATAAAGCCAACAAAATGGATACGCTCCTGGCCAGGACGTTGCGGCCCAGGCAAAACAGGCCCCACATCACAGCCATCAGACACCGACGGATATCGCAAAGGTCTTTGAGGATTTCTACAAACAACTGTACACTCACACACCGGACGGGCAAGCCCGGGAGGGGCAAGGGGAAGACAACATCTTGCAGTACCTGGACGGTTTGGGTATGAACAAACTAACAGGGGAGGCAGCGGAAAGCCTAGCCGCGGAAATCAGTGAGGAAGAGGTCGACAGAGCAAAATCGAATCTGAAGGGTAACAAAACACCGGGCCCGGACGGATTTCGATGGGACGTACTACAAGATCTTTAGAGAAGAGCTCACGCCCCAACTGGTGGCACTCTTCAACTACTTAAGGCAAGGGGAACGCCTAGGCCCAGAGATGGCATTGGCCACGATCGTACTGTTGCCCAAACCAGAGAAGGACCTGCTCCACCCTGAAAACTACAGGCCCATATCGTTGATTAATCATGACTTAAAGATCTTGGCTAAGATACAGGCGGTTAGACTGAACCCGCTTCTGCCTTCACTTATCCACGCTGATCAAGTCGGGTTCATACAAGGACGGCAATTATTCGAAAACACCAGACGGAATGTCGACCTCATCTGGAAACAAGTGGCAACCGGAACACCTTCTCTAGTGATCTCTATCGACGCGGAGAAGGCCTTCGATAGGGTTAGGTGGCAATTCTTGTTCTCGGTATTGAAACACCTCGGATTTCCGGAAGACTTCGTGCAAGTCACGAGAGCAATGTATCACGATGTGAGGGCACAGATACAGATAACAGGGGCCCCACTGAATCCTTTCAGACTACACAACGGAACCAGACAGGGGTGCCCTCTCTCCCCCCTCCTTTTCATAATAGCTATGGAACCCTTACTACAGGCGATACGCAGGCATCCAAACATTAGTGGGGTTAGGGTTGGGGGGGGGGGAGAATTCACTGTCTCTGCCTATGCGGACGATGTCCTCCTCACCATAACGAACCCGATTGAGTCGATAGCGGCATTGCAGGGAGTCATACAATAATACGGGGGTCTGTCCGGATACAAGGCAAATATCCAGAAATCCAGCGCGATGCCTATAGGCTTAACGGCGGCCGATGAAGCTCTGATAAAGGAAACGTACCAAATACGGATGGAACCGAACTCCTTAAAATACTTAGGCGTCCACCTGACGGCAGATCCAGGTCGATTATACTCTAGCAACTACGACCCCATGCTACGGACCCTGATAGGTGACTTGGAAAAATGGTCGGACAAACCTATCTCTTGGCTAGGACGTATACACTCTGTGAAAATGAATATCCTCCCGCGCATATTATTTCTATTTCAGGCTCTCCCTGCCCGTGTCACGAAATCTCAACTGATGCCGTTACAGAGGGTGATCTGTGACTTTGTGTGGCACAATAAGAGACATAGAATAGCCAGACAAATCCTGTATAGGCGTAAAGATAGAGGGGGTCTGGGTCTACCAAACCTGTATTATTACTACTTAGCGGCCCAACTGTCTCGGGTGGCCATGTGGCATTCCCCTGTTGGGGAACGGAGGTGGGTGGAAATTGAATCCTTGATGGTGGGTCTCGACGTCCCTCAATTCACGTTATGGGTACCAAAAGAACATAGACCCATGATAAGGGCGACATGCCTGGCCATCCTCAACGCTCTTCGATAATGGGATGCGAACTGCGTCAAATTTGGACTTGCTTCGTCCCCCTCCCCTATGGCTCCGATACTTAGAAACAGAGAGTTCCCACCTGGTATGGCCCCTAGGAACTTCCGAAACATAGAACAGACTGGGTTGCAACGTATTTACCAACTGTATAGAAACGGGGAAATCATACCATTTGAAGATCTCCAACAAAATAATCACTTGACTCCTGCAGATTTTTTCAGATATGTCCAGATAAGGGACTTTGCTAGAAGACCCCGTATTAAAGCAGCAGCCCAGGGACAGTTTACTTTCTATGAGAGATTATGTAGGGAGGGTTCTGCCCCCAAAGGAATGATTACGCTTCTATATGCCCATCTCAGCACTGAAACTAAGGAATGGGGTAGATTGAAGTACATTGATAGATGGGAATCAGACCTGGGGGAGGAACTGGAAGGAATTGAGTGGCAGGAGATTTGGGAAGCAACCAAGAGCGCTTCCATATGTGTCACGCAACAGGAGCAGGCATGGAAAACCATGCTCAGGTGGTATACTACTCCGGTAACTTTGCACAAAATGCGCAAGATAGATACGGACGATTGCTGGAGGGGCTGCGGATTATGAGGCACGTATCTCCATAGGTGGTGAGAATGCCCGAAAATCCACGGATTTTGGAAATCCGTTGAAGACCTCTTGACACAGACGTTTGGCAAATCCCTAGTTTTAGACCCATGGATCTATTGAGGGATGGACGAGAAGAGAGCAGAAACTGGTACGGCCGATAACTTTAAGCGCACGCAGAGCGGTAGCAACGGCGTGGCTCTCACCTGGAGGCCCAGAGTTCCGGGGGGTGATTTTTAGGATAAGGGAAGGCAGAATCAAGGACGACCTGACCGCAAGATTAAGAGGAACAACCGTAACTTTCCAGAGGATTTGGGAACCATGGGATAATAGCGTAATGGGCTCCAGTAGTGACTGATGGGATGGGTATATGGTATAGGTTGGGAACTGGCACTGCGAGGTCCAGTGTCGGTGTGGACTCCGTTAGCCTCGTTCGCCCCCCTCCTCCCCCCGCCACACCTTCCTACCCTCTCTACTTACATCTTCTTTTCCCATTTTCCTTCCTCCTCTCTTCATCTTTCCTCTACTTTTCCTATCTTGCTTCCTCACATTTCACACCTTGTTGCTAAACCCTTGGTTTCCAAGGGTATTGTTCTTCTTTACCTTCTTCTATTTTAAATGTCTCAGTTTTAGTTTTTTTCCTCATTCAGGCATGATCATACTGACGGAGAATTGAGGGAGCCTAAAGTAAAATCTGACATGGATAGAGTTGGGGCTCCTTTTTAGGATGCCTAGCCTGATTGTAAAACACAAAATCCTCGATGGGAGGCCAGTGGTACAGAATTTATAAAGAGGCTTGTCATATGGGCTGATGTCAAATATTGTGTTTACAAGACTGTTCTTTTGAATTTTGGCTTCTGCGCAAGCCTCACAGTTGTATTGCTCTTGCTCTGCCTATCGTGAGCAAAAATAAAGAATTAAAAAAAAAAAAAAGAACCATTCTGCCCATCTAGTCTGCTCAATAAATATCCAACCAGAGAGTCTAACAATTGAGGTACTGGCTGCTTCCCCACTAACGTAGCCTAGTAGCATCACTTGCCAGACTCAGAGGATCTAATGCACAATGCTGTGTATTGTGTGTGAAGAGGCAGGAACAAGGCAGATTATCATACCCCGTTCCCTGACTACAAACATTGGAGGGTCCTATTAGAAGCGTCCTCTCCATAAAGACGCCACATGGCCAAGCTAAATTAGAGGAGTGCTTGTATATATCCGTGTGTATGGCAGCGATTATCAGTGTCGGTGCAGATCTGTGAGTGTGGACCCCTGTATTAGAGGTTTTGCCTGACAGGACACTTACTGGAGAGCTATTAAGACTGGAGACTGTTGCCCATGCTGTGCTTTCCTTTACTAAAGGTTACCTTAACGTGATTATTCTCCTGCTTCTTCACCTCGGGGTGGATACACAGTTGCTCCCTAGAACCGAGAACACAAACTTTGGGCCTAGAGGAAAAAAAGAGGATAACATTTTTTTTTTTCAAAAAGGGAAGAGGCTACATTGAATAGGCTCTGGCCCCTCACATGGTACACATTACACTTAGCATGCTATGGAATAGACATCTGGCCTCTCTACTCTCTACATAAAAACAAAACAAAAAAAACACTTTTTTTTTTTTTTTTAAACCAATTGGCTGAAGTAAAATTGCCAAAATATCTATTCCATAATTATACCCCACATTGAAACAGCTCTCCAAAGATCAGTTACTCTTTAAGCTTAGAATGTAACTTTGCTACCCCGTCCACCACACAGCAATACCCATTACCTGTAGGACGTGTGCTTCAGCTCACTTATAACCTGCGTCAGCTGAGAATGGGTCCTGGAGGCGTAGATAATCTTGGGAATGTCACTATAATAAGCTGGAGAACAGCAGGGTGTTAAATTTATATAAAAAATGTTAAAGGACGGAATCAAGAGCACCTGTATGTTTAATAAAAAAAAAGATTTAAAACCAATAGAGGTGGTTTTCTGGAGAGAGTGAAGAAAAGAGAGAAGGTAACATGCTCTTTTGTTCTCAGAATAAGACTTGTACCTGAGCCCTGATCACTGGTGTCTGTATTCCCCCAGGTGGATATCGGACGGTCAGGAAACAGTTCGGCTCCATTCATGCGTTCCGCAATCTTGCGGGCGCTGATCCCATCCTTAAAGTGCTGGCGCCATGCAAGGGTGGCACACAGCAGGCAAAGAGTCTTTCCAGTTCCCGTGGGACTCTCCAGAACTCCATTCACACCCTGCAAACATGCACAATATTAGTCTTTGTTATATGTAAAGATCTAAGTATAAAGTAAATCTAAATCTTGTTTGTTTGTGTAGAAATGTAAGATTTAATTTAGCTTTCAGTTTCCAAATACACATTAAGCTAACCAAAGCTCTAGCACAGGAGTTCCCAACCCAGTCCTTAAGTACCTCCTACCAGTCCGGGACTTAGTGATTACCCTGTTGTATAAAGTGTTTTGTTTTTACTCTAAAAACACTGTAGACACAACTGGGTAATTCCTAAATCCTGGACTGTTAGGGGATACTTGAGGACTATGTTGGGAACCACTGCTCTAACATATAGATTAGATGTTTTTATTAAAGTTTTCAATTCAATTTCATGTCGAAAAAAATAAAGAACAGCATAAAATTCAAAATACTACAAATAAGTTGCCCATATGTGTTCTTAGATTTACCAACACTAACATTTTCTAACTACTGTGCATTAGCATCCAACAGTTACAAAGAAAAGTAAACAAATAAAAATAAGAAGTGCATTCTATACATTTCCTTGTTGCTTATATTTTAATGACAGTCAGTAATGCTTTTAGGAAAAAAAAAAAAAATTAATAATAATAATACAAAAGATTCTTAACCCCTTAAGGACGCATGACGGAACATTTCCATCATGCAGTATTTTTCCAGCAGGGTCTATTACCTTGCTGGTAACTATGAGCCCCAGGTATCATTTGATTCCTGGGGCTCCCCTCTCTCACCTGGGGCCAGAATTAGTGGCCCCAGACTGACTGATGCTCTGTTTGCAGAGCTCCAAGTGATTTAAATCCCCACTATTACAATTTGGTGTGATCAGGGTTAAATCCCTGCTTACACAAGGGAGTTCCAGGTATCAATGGAAACCTGGGGCTCCCCTCTATCAGCTGGGGACATTTTTAGTGACCCCAGCCTTTTTGATGAGTTACATGCAGTGCTGGAAGTCAGCGCGGCATGTATCTGCTTAAAGGGACACTCCAGGCACCCAGATCACTTCTGCTCATTGGAGTGGTCTGGGTGCCAACTCCCACTACCCTTAACCCTGCAAGTGTAATTATTGCAATTTTTCATAAACTGCAATAATTACATTGCAGGGTTAACTCCACCTCTAGTGGCTGTCTACTAGACAGCCACTAGAGGTCACTTCCTAGTTTCTAGCACAGGTTTCCTGTGATAGAGCGTCGCTGGACGTCCTCACGCTGTGTGAGGACCTCCAGCGTCGCTCAAAACCCCATAGGAAAGCATTGAAATTATTTTTCAATGCTTTCCTATGGGGAGACGTAATGCGCATGCGCGGCATTTCCGCGCATGCGCATTAGGTCTCCTAGGCCGGTGGGCGAGATTAGTCTCGCCCACCGGCTGACGTAATCACAAGGAGGAGCATCGCGGAGAAGGAGACAGCGGCGAGGGACATCGCCGCTGTCCCAGGTAAGTCACTGAAGGGGTTTTCACCCCTTCAGTAACTGGTGATTGGGGGGTGGGAGGGAGAGGGACCCTCCAGTGCCAGAAAAACGGATCGTTTTTCTGGCACTGGAGTTTCCCTTTAAATAGGCATTTAAATGCCTATATCTAGATTGTGGTGTAAGCAGGGTTAAATCCCTGCTCACACCAGGAAACCCAGGTATCATTAGAAACCTGGGTCTCCCCTCTGTCAGTTGGGGTCATTTTTAATGTCCACAGACTGACAGCTGAGCTGCATGCAGAGCTCAAAGTGAGATCGGCATGCAGCTGTTTAAATGGGGATTTAAATCCCCATAGAGCACAATGCAGTGTGAGCAGGGTTAAATCCCTGCTCACACTAGGAAACCCAGGTATCAATAGATACCTGCGGTTTCTCTCTGTCAGCTGGGGTCATTTTTAGTGGCCCCAGGCTTTTTGATGAGCTGCATGCAGAGCTCAAAGTGAGTTCGGCAAGCAGCTCTTTTAATGGGGATTTAAATCCCCATAGACAGCAATGTAGTGTGAGCAAGGTTAAATCCCTGCTCACACTAGGAAACCCAGGTATCATTAGAAACCTGGGTGTCCCCTCTGTCAGCTGGGGCCATTTTTAGTGGCCCCAGGTTTTTTGATGAGCTGCATGCAGAGCTCAAAGTGAGGTCGGCAAGCAGCTCTTTTAATGGGGATTTAAATCCCCATAGACAGCAATGTAGTGTGAGCAGGGTTAAATCCCTGCTCACACTAGGAAACCCAGGTATCATTAGAAACCTGGGGGTCCCCTCTGTCAGTTGGGGCCATTTTTAGTGGCCCCAGACTTTTTGATTAGCTGCATGCAGTGCTGAAAGGTAGCACTGCATGTAGCCATTTAAATCCACAAAGAACACTGCAGCGATCAAGCTCAGCTACAGTCATTCTCTCAAGTGATCTGGTGCTTGGGAGACCCCCAGGGTCTGAACAAACCCTGGAGGGTCACCCTCTATGCCCCAATGCCATTCTGATCAGTGCTGGGCATTTTCAGTTGTCCAGCACAGATGCATTGCATTGGTCATAATGTCTTCAATGTAAGAAATGGGAGACTGCAATACTGAAAATAGCCAGTAGATGGCAGCAACATACCACTGTGTTTTAGTTTAAAATCCCTTTACTAATATCAGCACTGATATTAGTAGAGGGAAACCTTTGGGATTAAGATTAAATTAAGGATTACAATTAAGGATTATTATTCGGTTTAGCATAAGTACTAGATTTATTATCAGGTTTATTACTGGGTTTATTATTAAGTTTATGTTTAAGATTAGGTTTATAATTAATTGTAGTATTGGGATTATGTTTCAGATTATGGTTCAGATTAGGATTAGGGTCAGCATGGGCATCCCTTGCTGAATATAGCAAGGGAATTCCTCGGCTGACACCAGCAGGGGGAATCATTTTAACACTATTGCTAAAGGTAGGATTGAGATTTGGATTAAGGTTATAATTAGGGTTACACATGGGATTACGTTATGGGTTAGGATTGTGGTAATGGTTTAACCCCTAATGGTTTATTAGATTGAGGGTTAGATTTGGGATTAGGTTTAGAATTAGGGCTTGGTTTAGGATTAGAGATTTAGATTAATATTAAGATCGCTACTTTCCAAAGATATGCATATGGGGTATATTTGTACTGAGAAGATGTTGCTGAGTACAGCTAAGATAATTTTATGACAGTGGGAAACAGGATATTTAAAAAATAATCATCAAAAATACTATGTGTATGTAAAAATGTTAAAATAAAAATGAATACCACAAACTTTGAAACAAAATGGTAACAAAATGTCACTTCAATAAAGCTTATAATATTTTATATGAGGGTCCCCATGTTGTCCACTTTTGTAAATGGTATGCATTGGTGGCGTTATTTAAATATATGAGCGACTAAAATGCCCCAAAATGAAACAATGACCATTCGTCAATTTGCCATTTAAAAAAACCTGTAATGGGCCGGGTATGATTTTAGCCCTGTATTTTTTCACAAAAACCTGGCTAAGGTGTACAAAGGGGGTCATTTTGTACTCAGGAAATATAGCTGAGAATAATTTCGTGATTTAATTTACAGTAACATATCAAGTTTGCATAATTAACTACTAAAATACAACATGTGTGTATAAAAATGCAAAAATAAAACAATATGATAACATATAAAAAGTAATTGGTGCTAACATAACTGTATAATAAAGCTCAAAATATACCATATGACATAGCCCGTGGTGTCTACTTTCACAAATGGTATGCATTTATGGAGTAATTTTAACTGTCAAACTGCTACAATGCCCTAAAATGTGATATAGACACACCAAATCCATTTATCAAAATTCTAATTGTAAAAACTGTAATGGTCAGGACTCGTTTAAGGCACTGTAGCTTCACAGGATAGTGGCAAAGACATACATTGGGGGTATTGTTTTATTCAGAAGAGTTTGCTGAGCATAATTATGGGGTTTTGATCACAGTGGCACATACCAGACTTGAAAAATGACCCCAAAAAATGTAATGTGTATGTAAAAAAATGCAAAAAAACATTTTACCACAAAGTTTGACATAAACTGGTGAAAAAATGGCATCACGTTAAGGCACAATATATACCATATGAGATACACTGTAGTGTCTACTTTCACCAATGGTAGGTCATTGAGGGATAAATTCAACAGTTAAACTGCTACAATGCCCCAAAATGAGACTTGCTCCATCAAATTCATCTATCAAAATTATCACTGTGAAAACTGAAATGGTCAGGTCTCTTTTATGGCACTGTAACTTCACAGGATAGTGGCAAAGACATAGATTGGGGGTATCATTTTACTCTGTTGATATGGCTGAAAACAATATGGGGTTTTCTACATCAGTAGTATATATCAACTTTATGAAATACACATTGAAAATCCTTGTTTTATGTGTGTATGTTAGAAACACAAAAACACAATTTTACTACACGATTTAGCAGAGATTGGCAGCGAAATGGCTACGTAAAAAGTGTCAGAATACCCTTTGGTAAATAGCCTGTGATGTGTGCTTTATATAAATATATACTTTTGTGAAGCAATTTTGCTTTCTGTGATGGCTATTAAGCTTACAAGACAAACATGCCAAATTCTAAAATAGCTCCACATTAAAAAAAAAGTTTTTACTCCTTGTTTTTTGTGACCTGTAACTTTTAAAATAAGCTGAAATCCTAGACATATTATGTACTCTGAAAATCAGAACTAATTGAATATTTTTTAAATTACTTTCCTTAAGCTGCACTTATTATACACACACGTTATTATTGCCTAAACTGTGGGAAAAAAACAATTTATTTCATTTTTTAAACATTTTTTTGGATTTTTTTTAATAATAAATAAGAATTTATATATGTATATGTCACATCAGATTAAAGCCCTTTTTGTCCTTTAAAAAATGATATATATCATGTGTTGGTGTAATAAATAAGAAAAATACAAACAGAGGTTGAACACAAACAGCAAAAAATGCAAAAAAGGCTTGTGTCCTTAAGGGTAAGTCCAGGTTTTGAAGCTGCGTCCTTAAGGGGTTAAAAAGCATTTTTTGTTGGTTATAATGTTTTTTTTTTGTTTTTGTTTTTTAATTCTTTATTTTTGGTGCAGTTTCAGCAGTACAGACATAGGTAAAGGTGCCACAACAGCATATGCATGAGGTACAGTCACATTTCGTTTGTCTCATATGTTGGGCCGAGTTGAGCTGTGCACATTTTATAATGGCAAGGGCTATGTAGTTTTAGCGGGGAACTGACTGTGCCAGTGGTGAGTGTGATATGTATGTCTGTCTAGTGTTGACCCAGTGGGACTCTGAGGCGATGTTGGGGCGCTGGCACAGGTTATAGCCTTAGTGGTTGCTTAGTGCCTTGCGTGGTTTCGAGATGTGTCAGGTTAGGTAGCGGAGCAAGGCCTTTGCGTCTCGTCTATGTGAGAATGCAGTGTATTTTGGAGCTCGGGTGTTTGTGCCCTCGCAGGGCTTGGCCTGTCGTGGCAGCGTACAGGAGTCATATGACCTCTTCTTTTGTTTTTTTCCCCAGCTAGGCCGGTGTTCCTGCATGGGGGCTCCAAGGATTACTGTGCCCTATAACCCCGGGCATTTAGGGGGGGGGGGAGGAGGGACCCTGGTTTGGGCGCTGGGCAACCACCTTACCGTCACGGGGCTGTGTAAGTAGTACTAACCGGTGAGGTTGGGGTCAATGATAACAGGTTGTGAGTGACTTAGCTTGTCATCAAAAAATAAAAAAAAATAAACAGCAAAACAAATCGAAACAAACAGCGAATAAAAAACACAAAAAAAACAGTAACAATAGGCTAGCAATGTGGCCAATGCAGGTTTCAGGATGCGGGTCCCGGAAACGTGGTGGCTGGTGTCATGGTGTTGTTGGACAGTCCCAGGGTGGTCAGCAGGGCCGGACCTTCTCCCAAGTTGGAGATCTTGTAGTGTTGGTCACCTTTAGTCACCCATAATGTCCTGGGGGTTGCCCATTTGTACATGAGGCCCGCTGCTTGCAGGGTGGTCGTGATGGGCTGCATGCTCTTGCGCCATAGGAGAGTGTCTCTATTCAGGTCCTGGAAGAAGGTGATTCTGTGTGTTTCAAAGTCGTTCAGTGTTTTCTCTTTAATGGCCGTCATCAGGG
Source organism: Pelobates fuscus (assembly GCF_036172605.1). NCBI lineage: Eukaryota > Metazoa > Chordata > Amphibia > Anura > Pelobatidae > Pelobates > Pelobates fuscus. The sequence goes on from NC_086322.1 coordinate 293,460,670, forward strand.
CTCTCTTATCCGTTCGGGATTGGCATCTTAGGATAGGGCTGCCTTTGGTGCCTGCTGTGGTTTGGCAATGCGGTATACGCCGTCAAACACGAAGTGTTTCGCCTGTCTGTTGGGGAGGAGTGCAGCCACTAGGCGCCTTATAAAGTGGGGCAATTCGTCCAGTAGTACCGCCTCTGATACTCCCCTGATTTTGATGTTCTTTCTCCTGCCCCTGTCGTCTAGTATGGTGACTTGTTTAATGGTGTTTTCTTGTGCGGTTTGCATTTGGGTGACTGTGTCTTTAAGGGAGGTGAGGTCTTGGCGTATGTCTCTCACCTCTTGTTCCGCGGCCTGGGTTCGGGCCAATACTGCCTGTACCTCTGCCGCCAGCCCCTTCAGGTCAGCTTGCCACATGTGCTGTAAATTCCGTTGAAGACCAGCCAGCATGTTCTGAATGTCTTGCCTCGTTGCCGGTGCAGAGTCATCCAGGGTGTGTATGTGCGCACTTCCCCCACCTGTCATAGCCATGCTATGTGTGGAGTCCCCGTCCTCGGACCTCTCGGGTGAGACCACCTCGGCGGCTTGGGTCCGTGCAGGCGGAGGGGATTGCAGCATGCTGCCTATGTCCCGTTGCGGGTTTGGTTTGTGGGATCTCCGTCCCATTTCTTCCGGGGTGTAGAAGTCAGCTTCTGCGTATTGTGAGCTCACCCCGAGCCACGATGTCAGCTCCCTGGTTAGGTGTTGGTCGCGTGTGCGGTAGGCCCCAGGTCCCTTGGTGCGGCGTTTCATGCCCGGTGTTTGGAAAAAAGGCATCTGCGGGATCCGCCAGGTGTCCGGAGTATGCACCTGCAGTTCTTTTTAGCCGATGGGCTGTGAGTGCAGGTAAATTGCTCGTTTGTTGCGCTGATTTATCGGAGCCGTTGTAAATGGCGACCGCTGTGTTGCGCCGCTCGGTTATAATGTTTCGAAAGAAAAAATGAAATGTTGAGAGCGCCCTCTACTGGTGTCATAGGATATTTGGATGAATTCACATTGCATAACAGATAGTAAATAAAATTAAAAATTAAACATCCAAAACGGGGTAATTGTACTAATTCCCAAAAAATAATACAAGGAAGTATTATTGGGTAATGTTGCAAAAACATAGCAGAGATCCACCACTAAATCCAAGGTATTTGTTGTATATTTAGAACTTTGCCCTAGAATTGTGCAGACAATGACTTTATAACCATTGTCAGATACAGCTGTGAATATCACCAAGAAACACAAACAAAAAGCATAATTCAGATGCTTTGTAAAACCAAGTACAAACATCAAATGCACAAAACTGGCCAGTGTAACCAATTACAGACCGCTATGTTACTGTCACTTGGTAAACACTCCCAACCTGCGATATACGTAGTCCATTTCATAGGACAGAATAAATAAATGGCTAAATTAAGCGATACAATGGGAGATCAGATTTAAAATGCAGCAAGAGTAAATGTTACATATTCCGAGAAACAAAGCCAGGTTCAATTGTTCTCTTTGGTGGTGGTAATGGAATCTCCTGATCAATTTTTTCATGTACCAATAAATTAGATTCTTCCGGCACCTGTCAATACCTTGTTTAATTAAAAGTGAGAGGAACAGCGTAGTTAGTTTTCCACTTTTTGCTACATGACTTCTGACTTGTACATTCCTTCCCCTTACTTTATTTTACTATGTTTTCAAAACTCCATCACGTACTCCAAGAGTAGTATTCATTGGACGGGATACTGAATCCCTCCATACATGCAAGCATTGGTCTTTCAATATCCCCATAACTTAAAGGGACACTCCAGGCACCCAGACCACTTCTGCTCATTGGAGTGGTCTGGGTGCCAACTCCCACTACTCTTAACCCTGCAAGTGTAATTATTGCAGTTTTTCATAAACTGCAATAATTACCTTGCAGGGTTAACTCCACCTCTAGTGGCTGTCTACTAGACAGCCACTAGAGGTCACTTCCTGGTCCATAGCACAGGAAACCTGTGCTAGAGCGTCGCTGGACGTCCTCGCGCTGTGTGAGGACCTCCAGCGTCGCTCAAAACCCCATAGGAAAGCATTGAAATGATTTTTCAATGCTTTCCTATGGGGAGACGTAATGCGCATGCGCGGCATTGCCGCGCATGCGCATTAGTTCTCCTCGGCCGGTGGGCGGGATCAGTCTCGCCCACCGGCCGACGCAATGGACAGGAGGAGCGTCGCGGAGGAGACAGCGGCGAGGGACATCACCCCTTCAGTAACCGGGGATTGGGGGGTGGGAGGGAGGGAGAGGAACCCTCCAGTGCCAGGAAAACGGATCACTGGAGTTTCCCTTTAACACATCTTTCCTGAAGGATATTCAGTTCCAGAAGCCTTTATTAAAGGGACACTCTAGGCACCCAGACCACTTCAGCTCAATGAAGTGGTCTGGGTGCCAGGTCCATCTAGGGTTAACCCTGCCGCTGTAAACATAGCAGTTTTAGAGAAACTGCTATGTTTTCATATGGGTTAATCCAGCCTCTAGTGGCTGTCTCATTGACAGCCGCTAGAGGTGCTTCCGCGCTTCTCACTGTGAAAATCACAATGAGAAGATGCCAGCGTCCATAGATAAGCATTGAGAATGCTTTCCGATGGACTGACTGAATGCGCGCGTGGATGCGCATTCAGCCGATGACTTCCGAAGGAGGAGGAGAGCCCCTAGAGCCGAGGGAGTCAACCCCCTTACTCCAGACTGGAGGGGACCTTTTAATACTATAGTGCCAGGAAAACGAGTTTGTTTTCCTGGCACTATAGTGGTCCTTTAATGTTTATTTTATTAATAAATTGCACTTTAATATTAGAGAGAAAGACCCCTCTTTTCATTGTACATGACTGAAGACCACCAGCTTAACACAATGCTGTTTCCTCACAGAGGACCATGGCCCCCCTCCCTCCCTGTGACCTCCTGGAGTAAAGAATCCCATGGTGTATGTGCCTGAGTGAGTGGAGGGTCCCTTTCCATCCTCCATCTTGGTGCTCTCAGTCTCCATGGGACCCACCTTCTGCAGACACTCGAGCACTTTGCCCATATAATCCTCCTGACATTTGTACGGCGTGAACGGGAAGTCCACGGACAGACCGGCCACCTGCACCTGCGGCATCTCCCACCCGGTGTCCTCGTCCTCCTGTCCTCTCACTTCCGGGACCTCACGTTCGCCAGGTTTGGAAATTCGCGCGCTGGCGTCGTGACGTCACTCGGTAGGCTGAGCTGAGCGTGCGCCTGCTGCCACAGTCTGAGTCAGTGAGGGCTCTTGGACTACATTTCCCTTGATGCTCCACCAACACATCCACTGATTTGGGGCATCACCTCAAATGTTGCCCCCTACAATAGCTGCAGAGGCAATGGTTTGCCATCACTGTTATAGAATATTTTATTCATATTGTAGTTTGTGGAGGAAGCACAGTTTGTCAGTCATTTGAAACCCAGGAAAAAAAATAAAAAAAATAATCTGATTGCTACACATGAGTTAATTTAACTGATATCCACTGTAGTGAGAACTTAAATGAACCCTCCATGCACCATAACCACTACAGAGTAGTTAACCATTTTTAGCGAATAAACGCACCCGATTATTTTTGCGCACTTCATCAACAAATCACTGGAGCAGAATCAGGTCCTTGGGAGAATCTACACAAGAAAAGCCCTCTCTTACAACTGTCACTAGTCTAATACTATCCTTACCTTTTTGTGTCACTATACCCCACTCCCTCTAGCATGTAAGCTCATTGAGCAGGGCCCCCAACCCCTCTGTTCCTGTGTGTCCAACCTGTCTGGTTACAACTACATGTCCGTTCGTCCACCCATTGTAAAGCGCTGCTGAACTTTGTTTTATAATTAATATTTTAATTCATTGTGACTCTCTCTATCTTTATATATATATAAATCCTCACAGAAATGTTCCTTTAATACATCTTTGGAAAATGACAAAATTATCTCTCCTTTCCATTTTCAATTTACTTGTATATCCTGCCATAATCTCCAAATGAACCATAATCAGTTCTGGACTTCATATTGTGCTGCATATGTTTTTAAAGAAAATTATTCACAAAAAAAATATAAATAGTTGGGAATTTAATGTGAGTTTGCCATTTTTAAGACAAAAAAATTAAACAAGTAAAATTTCTCCAAGTCAGCTGTAATTTCATTTATTTATACTGCAGGAGTTATAATAACCAGTCTGTAGAGAAACTAATTTCCTTACCAGGAGTCCATTCCACCAATTTAATGTCTGCAAAGGTCCTAAAAATATTGACATCCCCTACTTCTTCCAAATAGTAAAGGAAAGTGGAAAGATGTTACCATTTCTGCAGTTAGCAAGCAGAGAGTAAATGTCATCTCTCGTATCCCTCTAAGCATTACATTGTACAGAGATTGCTCTAAAAACCTTTTTAAATACTTTTAGGTTAGAAATATATGATTTCACTTTACTTATTTTATGTGGACATTATGCACAAATGCAGACATTCTTTTTCCATTCTGTTGCCATTTTCAGTAAGCTATATTATTAGCCATGCCATAAGGATTCCAACAAACACCTATGAGCAGGGTATGTGATCATTTTTATTTGTCTGTTTTTGTCACACCTAGTGCATGTAACAACAATTATATTTTTGATTTTATAAAATTATATCAGGAATCCTGCAGGATAAGGAATATTGTGTAAACCTTTTAATTCCCCCAATCTTTCTTTAAAGAATGAATGCATAAATTAAATATAAAAAATTAAAAAAAAGTCACCGATGTAGACTTACCTGCTTCTGCGGAACCTGCTGATCTTGCTCCGAGCATGGTCTCGGTCCCGATGAGTGCTCCTGCCCTCTCGCAGCAGCCGGGTCTGAAATTATTAGAGACGCTGGCCGCTGCAAGTCAGAACCTTTTAATGTTCTTAGCTAACCCTTTAGTCCCTGACAACTGGGAAGATGCGTGTGATGTCACATGCTCTCCTGCAGCCAATCATAGAGTAACTTAAGCTATTTAAACCATTTATGATAATTTCTCAGTGTCATGGTTTTCATTGTGGTTATCCCAGAGCACGTTTCTGGTATTGACTCTTGTGTATTTTGGCCTGGGTTTGTTTCCTGACTACTCTGACCTCTTTATTCCTTGAACTTTGGCTTGCCTACCGTTTACGTACACTCTGTATTCCTGGCCTGTCTTGTATTTTTCTTTTTATACGTTAAATCCAGCCGTTCTAAGGTCTGGTAATACGCTTTAGGGTTTTCTTTAATTATTACTTAAGTTCTGCGTGCTGAGCATATTAGTGTATCCTGACAGTGACGGGGTTAAAACAGAACTGTTGTCTTTCCAAATACTGTTCCTGGTTCTTTAATGAAGGTAGAACTGCCCTGCTATATTGTACAACACAGCCAAAAACAAGGTAGCAAGTTATGCGGAGCAACAAGAGGTCCCTAGGGGCCCATTTACACCTACACCCTGCGATCATTGTAGTTCTACCAGTGAAGAATATTGTAATGGGTGGAATTCCGGGAACTAAACGTCAATTTTATAGTAACATGTAGTGTTTATAAGAATATGTAAACAATTAGAGAGTCAAAACTCCACTATTTGTTCATTGACTGTCATAGCCTCCAAGGCTTACGCTCACTTTGATGTCCTCTGGGTACATTTTGATACATGACCAGGAAGAGAAGACAGTTGCTTCAATTGTAGATTATGCTAACGGAGTGTATTTATAATCTTAATTTTAGAAATGACAGGAGGCAAGTATTTTTCATAAACTTTCTTTACTCAAACTGTAGTAAACAGACCAATCATAAAAAAATCAACCAATCAAAAAAAAAGGTGTCATGTTATATAAAGCCCTGAGAGTCTAAACACCTCCTTTTTCTTTGATGTGAATGGAATAGTCCAATATAAAACACGAAACAAAGAGTCAGACTTTACAACCAATCCAACAAATTCTGGATAGACAACGTGGAATGCGTAGGAGGAATCTCCGTCACTGACACCAAAGTTTCGAGTTTCACACTGAAAAGAACACAAATACGTGAAAGGTAGTGGCAATGACAGAATGTCCATATAAATAATGTTAAACAATATATGACATCAAACAGATCAAAGTATAGGAATACAAAGTATAAGAATAAAACTAACTATGCAACTGACATAAAGCAGTATTAACAACTACCACCCATTCAGTAAGCAAATATAAACAACATAGAAAACCATGTCAAGCCCAAAATGTGAGAGAAAATACTCGCCTCCTATCATAACTAAAATTAAGTTTATAAGTACACTCCGTTATCATAATCTACAATTTTACCACATTACAGGAGGCTTAAGATTTAGATTTTTTAACGCTAAGGAAGCGTGAGAAGACGAGCGAAAGTAAAAGACTCGAAAGATATGTTCACGAAACCACAAGAGACGCACCTGTTGAGAAAGTTTGAGACACAGCCGCACTTTGCACTCCAGCCAATATCAGAAGCCAGCGACCCCATCTCGCTAGAATAGTAGTCGACACATGTTTGTGTGGCTTGACATAAGAAATAAGCAGCTGACCAGTTGGAGAACGACGCAGAGGAGTGGTTGCTTCAACATAGTGCAATAACGTCTTGATCATGGAGATCTGTGATCTGTGGAGCAGGAAAAAAAGGGTAGAAAGCCATTGAAGAATTCTTCTTGTTATGTTGCGAGACTGAAAAAGATACCCCTTTCGGCAAAAAAGACAACCCGTCCACATCAAAACCCAAGATGTCAGCCATGTGATAGAAACAGACCAGACAAAGTAAAAGAGTAAGTTTTGCTGAGAGCTGACAATACCTCATTAGCTGGCCAATCCTGAAGGAAACAGAGGACCATGTCAACACCCCAGAGCCGCAAGTATTTTGGTGCTGGGGGGACAAGACAACTGAATAACACACAGAAGCCGACAGATCAACGGTTCCTGACTTACCTGGAGCCCCTGAACCAGAACATGCCCCACCAAATGAAACGAATGATCTGAACATATAGGATAAGAAAATCAAGATGACGGGAACAGGTGCAATACAGGGATTGGAGTCCTTCTCCAAACACCAACTAGTCCTAGTGCCAGACGTCCAAGAGTCCCACAATAGGTCCTTAGTTGTCTGTGATAGGCTGTTGACTGACCAGAATACCCTGAAATCATTCAAGCCATGTGAGCCATCTAGTCGGCCTTGGAGGAGGAGAGGGTGTGGATCTCCCTGGGGATCGGATAGGAGAAGAGGGAATGACGGCAGGAGGAGAGGATAGTCGCAGGATAATTCCAAAGATTCAGGAATCATGCCTGACTTGGTCATAGAAGAGCAATGAAGAGAAGCAAAATCCCTTGAACATGAACCTGATGTAGGACCCTCGCCAGCACTGTGTCACGGCTTACCTTAGTGGGAGTCCGGTATGCAGAGATATGCTCACCCTTGCAATTAAACACAGGGAAGAACTCACCTGGCCTGTGAGTCTGTGCACGGGGGACTGTGCAGGATGATGCTCCAAGTCGCAGTACAGATACGGACATAAACAGGAGAATCGTTGTGGGTAAGCCAAAGGTCAATGGGTGCCAGAAATCAGGATACACGAGTAGAGAGCCGAGGTCAGAGGATGCCAGAAGTCAGGATATATGAAATAACAAGCCAAGGTCAGGAGAACACTGGACCACGAAACAGCAATACAGGAACCAGAGTCAATGAACTGACACTGCCCTCAGGGAGAGGCAGTGTCTTATACCTGGCTAATTTGGCCCTCAGCTTCAGGTGTGCTGGAAATATTGGAGCAGCCACAGATAACGTCCAGCCCCCAGTGCTGGATACAAGGCAAGATCGGACTATAAGCTATACTTGAGCTGTAAGGTGGCCCAGGACCCAGGTTCAAATCCCTTGTTGGGCACTTCTGGGGCGACCTCGTCTGGCAGTCTGGATGTTGCAGTGAGAACCGTGACACACTGAGAATGAAGGGAATGTGTACGCCTCTGGTGATGGCCACTGCCTCGATTTCTGGATCCAGAAGCTAGCTGAAAAATCACGGGAGCTGGCGATTGGTCCATGAGGCAAAAAAGATCAACTTGTAGAGTTCCACTATAATCGTGTAGACTGCGATGTCAATGTCCTTTGTTGCCTCTTACAGCGCCTGTGAGTGGGCCCCACCCAGTCAGTTTATATCCTTGACCAACGAGATGTTTTCCATGTTTTACAGGATGCAGCAGTCAGAGATGTGTCTGGCCAGATTGCAGATGATGAAGGAGCCTGTGATCTGTTCCAAGCAATTCATATGGAAGTCGGTCTCCTCGTCTAACCATGGCCCTCCTGTGGACGAGACCGCACAATGCTCCCCTCGGCCCCATAGGCTGGCATCCAATACCACCAAAAAATCTGGTGAAGGACCAAATATGGCCTTTCTATTCCAAGCCTGCAGATGGCCGAGCCATCAACTGAGTTCCATCCGTACTACGGAAGTGAGAGGCACCATCTGGTCGTAGGAGAGGCCTGAGTGTAGGTAACGTGTGTGGCAGAACCAGCCCTGTCACTTGTACCTGGAGAGGACTGCTTGCCAGCCTCTTGCCCTGTGACTATGGCCCTGGGATGTATTGCCCTTCTAGGAACTGATTTGGGTATGTTGTATTGTATTATGCTGCTACTGGCCCTTTAAGAACCATCTGGGGACATACTGTGGAGTTACTGGGTGGCCACCATTTCATGTATCAGAGGCACATGTTGAGAACAATGGATGAAGCACATGGTGAGAACAATGGATGGCGGCCATTTTAACTCACAGACACTGTTGTGACTTTTCTACACGGTGCCATCTCGCCGGTATCTGGTGCACAAAGGCATCGTGCAGTAGTTTTAAACTATACAACAGAAGACACATTATACAGTAATTATTTTTTATATAATCTGTATATGTTCTGCGGAATCTGCATTAAACTGTATCTTCCAAACTACTGAACGGATCTGGGTGCATTGTGGATATGTGGTTCACCCAGATCCCCCGGTTCTAAAGATATACTTTATATGGGGTTATTGCATGTTTTGGGGTCCCGGTGATATGTTTTATAAAACTGTATTCCTCTGCCTGTGATAATGATATTACCCATTGTGTTCAGTAATCATATCACAGGCAGAGGGGAGGATTTTGTGTGGGAGTGTCTGTGTGTATTGTACAGATTAATTGGTTGTTCTGTAAAACCCTGTGGGCTGTACTATGTTTGTGGATTGGGAATAAAAGAGACTGTATGTGCCAGTACAGTCAGATTCTGCTTGACCCTCAAAACGAAGTGTCGTCTCGTTATTGGGGGATTTGGATTGTATGCCGATTGCCAGGAGTGTAAGCTGATTGTATGCTTTTTCTGTTCGGCTGTTTCCTGGGTCCGTGCTTTTCCTGTTCGGGAGTTGGAGGATTCGTGTAGTTCGCAGTTCGGGAGATTGGTGCTTACAGTAGCTGCCTGTGCATCTGGAAAGGGGAATATTGCCTTGTGACAGTACAATCTGTTACTCCGTCAAGCATTCCCTTCTTCCCATAAAATAAAATCACCAAGTAATCCACAGAGTAATACATCGCTGGTATTGCTGAATAATCCACATATGAGCCAAGGCTTAATGCTGGAACAAGACTGACTTTTAATGACACACACTCTGCTTTTATGCAATTCTCCCATGCAAGAGAGACGCCCACATACAATTATACATTATCCAATCACACAATGGTTCCATCCCACAGATTCCCTCCCCCTAGCCTGAGAGGTAACCCAATTATACGTACAGTTTAAAACATACTTTTTACCTAACATTCATAACTCTAAAACCATACATCCAATATTAATAAGTTACATATTATTATTAATCAGCACATTCCAAATACAAACATACCCAAAAATCATACGAATCCGTTCAGCCGTTCGGGAGATAGTTATAAGTCACTTTTGACCGACCCCAGTCACCTTTTCCTGCCCAAAACAGTTCCATGGATTTGGGCTGTGCAGTCGGTCTATTTTATACCGTGAAAACGACTTAGTCCCATTCGAACGGGCGTTCGAATCTTCGAACGGGACTTAGTCTCCAGCCGCAGTGTCGAAGAAGGTATGGGTCAGCAGTGTTCGTGCATTTGGGTAGCCGCAAACAGTTCCATAGATTTGGCTGCACACACCGCTGACCGCGTTCGAATTAGTTAAAATGGCCGCCGCCACGTGTTCGTTTGTCGAATGGCGGCCACTTCGACGACTTCGGCACTTTGACGACTTCGGCACTTCGACTGCATTCGAAGTGCCAATTTAAAAGTACAAACCCTTCCTCTGGAAGTTAAAGGGCCAGCAGTAGCCCAATGAAAATCCATTGTGCCCAAATCTTGTTTGAAAAGGGCAAAACCTCCCAGGGACCATAATCACATGGCTAGAGGCTGGCAAGCAGCCCTCTCCAGGCCCAAGTGGCGAAGGGCACTTCGTCACACATCTTCCCTTTGGGGGGAAGACTAAACAGGTACCTGACCTTCTGCCGGTCAGTACCTAGGTTAGTCGGGCAGCCCACCCACAGTAAACAGTTCACAGAGTAACCCCCCCACAATAAATGGTACTGGCCTGTAGGTTCCAGGTTGTAGCGGGACAGTTCAGCCTCCTCGGTCTCCCTGGCGCAGCTAGGCAGACAGCTGGGGTTACTTGGGGGGCAGAGGCCAGCGGCACTCTGCTCTGCTGCCAGCTCTTCCGCTGGGGTAGCCTGCAGTAAATCAGGCTCTGGACAAAAAGGGAGGGCAAAGGCTAGCAATACTCTGCCCGGATGCCAGCTCTTCTGCTGGAAGGGGGTCAGTGGGTATCGTAGACTCATCCACTGCCCCAAGGACCCGGTCAGGATGTAGCAGGGGAGGGGAAGGCTCGCTTACCTCCTCCTGGTATCCCTGCGGGGAAGGTTGGGGATCTGGACCGCCCGTCCAGCATCCCTGTAGGACTGGCACAGAGACCGCGGTCCCATCTGTGCCAGTGTGGTTAGGGTTGTTTTCCCCCTCACCCGGTATCTCCTGATGCGGTGGGAGGGAGAGGCCGGCTGCCCCCACTCCCCAGGACGCTGTTTGCTGTAAGGTGGAGGGATCCACCATCACCTCCTCCTGGAACTCAGGCTGCCGCTGGGAAGAGAGACTGATTTTCTCCTCTCCCTGTGAGATGCACTGCCGCTGGGGATCTGGGCCAGGTACCCAGCATCCCTGTAGGGCCGGTGGAGAGACCTCGGCCCCATCTCCACCTGCCATCTGTGTGTGTCCCCAGGACAAGTCTATGAGGTCCACTACCTCAGGTACCTCTGACTGGTGAAGGAGAGGGAGGCCGGTTGCCTCCCGTCCCCAGGACGCTGGTTGCTGTACGGTGGGGGGATCGACCATCACCTCCTCCTGAAACTCAGGCTGCCGCTGGGGAGCGAGACTAGTTGTCTCCTCTCCCTGTAAGGTGCACTGCTGCTGGGGATCTGGGCCGGGTACCCAGCATCCCTGTAGGGCCAGTGGAGAGACCTCGGTCCCATCTCCACCTGCCATCTGGGGTTCCTCCCAGTACATCTCTACGATATCTTCCCAGCGGAAGGGGTCTGGATCTGGGTCTGTCACCTTGCTGTCCTGCTGAGCCTTCCCAATGGAGTGGAAGAGACCTCGGTAGTTCTGCTCCAGTTCCCACTCCAGGGTTGCTAGGTGAGCCAGGTCTTGCTCTACCTCATGGAGGTCATCCCAGTCATGCCTAGCCTCCCTGTCGTAGAAAATGTCCTGAAGTCTGGTCTGCGCAGGGCTCCCGAAGTCAGGCTCTGCCAAGGACTCCCATAACAAGCCAGGACCATCAAACTCCTCTCCCTCTGGCTTGTCATGCTCGGCTATCCCGGGTATATGCTGTGCCATATACCACCAGAGCGCCTGGTAGGCATCCTCCAGCCATAGTTCCTGCCATACCCGATGCTCTAGTTCCTTCACCCATTCTTCCAGGGGCTGCTCTCCCAGGAAGGGCATCCGCAGGGCCACTTGCTTCTGCAACCGCTGCTCTTCACTGGGGAGACTCTCACCCCGCCGCCGCTGTACCTCGTCCAGGGCCTCGTCCCACAACCCCTTACGAGTGGCCTCTCTCCAGTCTAGTATGCACTCCTCTGATACAGGCCCATCCTGTTGGGCCAAGTGCTGCTGCAACCTCCAGCGAAACTCCTCTTCCATGTTGCTGTGGATAGGGACGCTGCCCGTAGCTAGCTCTATCCCTTGAGTTCCTCCGAAGCCAGGGTCGCTGCACGAGTGCTAGCGTTGCCCTCCATGCACTATACACCAGTGCTTTCCTTGAATCCTCTGTGCAGGGAAAAAGAAGGGAAAATCTCGCCGCTTGCCACCAGTTGTGACGGTACAATCCGTTACTCCGTCAAGCATTCCCTTCTTCCCATAAAATAAAAACACCAAGTAATCCACAGAGTAATACATCGCTGGTATTGCCGAATAATCCACACATGAGCCAAGGCTTAATGCTGGAACAAGACTGACTTTTAATGACACACACTCTGCTTTTATGCAATTCTCCCATGCAAGAGAGACGCCCACATACAATTATACATTAGACAATCACACAATGGTTACATCCCACAGATTCCCTCCCCTTAGCCTGAGAGGTAACCCAATTATATGTACAACAAGGAAGAGAAAGGCTGCGCCAAATACGTACAGTTTAAAACATACTTTTTACCTAACATTCATAACTCTAAAACCATACATCCAATATTAATAACAGTTACATAATATTAATCAGCACATTCCAAATACAAACATACCCAAAAATCATACGAATCCGTTCAGCCGTTCGGGAGATAGTTATGTCACTTTTGACCGATAGCAGGCACCTTTTCCTGCCCAAAACAGTTCCATGGATTTGGGCTGTGCGGTCGGTCTATTTTACACTGTGAAAATGACTAAGTCCCATTCGAACGGGCGTTTGAATCTTCGAACGGGACTTAGTCTCCAGCCGCAGTGTCGAAGAAGGTACGGGTCAACGGTGTTCGTGCATTTGGGTAGCCGCAAACAGTTCCATAGATTTGGCTGCACACACCGCTGACCGCGTTCGAATAAGTTAAAATGGCCGCCGCCACGTGTTCGTTTGTCGAATGGCGGCCACTTCGACGACTTCGGCACTTCGACTGCATTCGAAGTGCCAATTTAAAAGTACAAACCCTTCCTCTGGAAGTTAAAGGGCCAGCAGTAGCCCAACGAAAATCCATTGTGCCCAAATCTTGTTTGAAAAGGGCAAAACCTCCCAGGGACCATAATCACATGACAAGAGGCTGGCAAGCAGTCCTCTCCAGGCCCAAGTGGCGAAGGCCTAAACGGGTTTTAACCTCTGGTGAGCAAAACGGTCCATTACAATGTGCTTTCAACTGTTGCATTGCCTGCTAGTGGAGAGGCTCAGGATAGACTCGAGGGAGGAGGTGAAGAGGGATGTGGTCCAATCTAAGTATCTTCCGAATCTTCTTCTGGATAGCTGCGATCTTCTTGAGGGGCAGGTGGATTTTTACGCAAAACATCGATTCTATCTTGAATCCTAAGATCTGAACAACCTGAGAGAGGTCCAGAGCTGATTTGTCGTGATTTACAATGAATGTCAGAGATTCGAGAAAGTGCATGAAAGTGCCTGGTTTTGCAGACGAAAGATGGAAGATTAGACTCCATATTCCCAGTGACTGTAGATGAGCTAGAACCAGCTTTAGAAGCTTTGTGAAGTACCACAGAGCTGAGCTGAGTTTGAAGGAAAGACAGATGAATTGGCATGGGAGTCCGCACCAAAGAAAGCAAAGGAATTTTGGACAAGATAGAGAGTTGGCACTGAAAGGTATGTGTCCTTGAGGTCGAGTTGGGTGAGCCAATCATACTTGAGGAGAAGGTTGCATAACAGGTGAATCCCTTACATCGTCAAGTGTCGATACACCACGTAGGTGTTGAGTTGTCGCAGGTTGATGACGTAAATCTCCTGTCTTTCTCGACACCAGAAATGTGTGTAGTGAACTGCTCCTTTGGCAAACAGCACCCGGATTTTCTGTCTATAAGGGCCTCGTGCTCCACGGAAACCCGTAGGGGTGGAGAGGGGTGTGGTTGATGTGGGGGGGGAACTGAATTTGATGACGAATCTCCGCACCATTTGTAGGATCCATGCATCTGAGGAAATCTCTTCCCAATTCTGTAGGAAATGGGACAACCTGCCCACAGTGAAAGTAGTGTAATGGTAATGTAAAGGTGGACCACATCCTTTTACAAGGCACCTGTGGGAAAACGTACTTGGCCTCTGTCTCAGTAGCCTAAATGTTTGTCTGGGCCTCAAAAAAAGGATGTGGTCCATGCAACAGTCGGGAAGAAGGAAGAGGATGGTGGCCCAGCTCCTCTGCCAATCAGCCCTTCCAAAAACACCTCTCCCAGGAGGCGTATGGAACACCTGTCTCATTGATGATTGTGCCTTGGTAGGGTTGTAAACAATGAGACATTTTTCTTCAATTTGGCAATAAAGGAGTTGCTAAACAGAAGGCAGTTGGCTGATGTTCCAAGCTCTTTAGTGGCCAAATTCATGAGCTGCCTGTTGATCCGTAAGAGGGCCGCCCTGCACCTTTCTGTGAGGCGTTGGTATTTCCCTGAATACATATGCAGCACTGCGCCATTCTTGTACAGTGTCCCTTGAAACAGTGCTAGGTCTGCTAAGTAGAAGATTTTGGCAAGTGGACCTTGTAGGTGTAGCAATTTATCTTGTGTTGCTTTAGCCCCTTTTCAATGACTTTGCTTTAATTGTGTTCCATCCATGACATAAAGATTATCACCATCTGATTGAATTCTGGTGTGACTTCCATTTTATTGGGGAGTGAGGATTGTGGGCATTCAGCTTGTGAACGACCCCGAACTTCCTGGTCTAGTAGTTTTTTTTTTTTTAAACTGGAAAGAGATGAATTTGGCTAAATGTGTTGGCAGGTTCCACTCGGAGGACCTCGGATGCCTGTTGGTCCTGGGGTCAAACAGTGGGCTACCCTGAGTGTCAAGGAAAATCCCATCGACTTCTAATGTGTAGGATCCTTGCATGTGGTGAGGGAGGGAGTCCTCCACAAATGACTCCTTGACAAACTTAGAGTCTGAGGAGGGCATGTCTTGCCAGTCATTCTCCCTATACAAATCAGAATCATCCACACGTCATTTATTAACAACATCCAATGAGTTTGGAGGATAAGAGTTCTCCATAGTAGCTGCCACTGCAATGTTAATCATGGACTGGGAGTCCTGGGTTTCCGGTGATGAGTCACTTATGGTGGTGTATGGAATGTCCTGTGGAGGAGAGGACATACATTAATCAGCGTGCAATCAAACAAGGCCTGTCAGGGAGACTCCTTGCCAAATACAATTATAGCTCGCTCAGAGGCAGAGAAAAAACACTGTGGCACAAAGATGATGGTGCCAGTGACGGTAGTATGAGGGACTCATCCTTCACTACCAATGAGTTAAAAGCAGCCCTAGGAGTTCTGCCCTATTTGCAAACTGCCAAGTTTTGTGGCCAGATCTTAAGGAGAACAGGTAAGCTATGAGATAGGACTCATGGGGAGGTTTTCTGAGAGGCAGTAGGATATTTTTTAGAGACCTGAAGACTGGAACACTCAGGTTAGAAGATTCAAAGACTGGAGTGGGAGCAATGAGTCACTGAGGCAATGGGGGATGCTTTAGAAGGGCAGGTGGGGCAGTGTCCCAGTTTTTGTTGTAATAAAAATAAAAATCTATGTGATTGTCATTGGTTGATGATAAGTGTGTAATGAAAAAAATGTGTTGTCATGATTACTTTTGCATTGAATTCCAATCCTTTTTCTTGATCGGTGGAGATGCTGCACCTATATAAAGTGTCTGTCTTATGCTCCCAGTGATGGTGACTACTCTCACATATTTCACCCTCCAAGGGTAGATTAACCAGATACCAGCCCTTCAATCGCTCTGTGTCTGAGTTTGTCAGGTAACCAGTCCCAAAAAGTTCATTCACCCTGAATACTCCTGGAAGAAGCTCCACCATATAGCTCCCTCCATTGGACCCTCTCAAGGTTCGTTAGCCACTGGGGAGGTAGGCCAATGACCTCCCCTCCCAGGAGCTAAATCTGCCGCTGGACTGGAAGGCTGGCTAATTCACCTCTCCCTGGGTTACAATATGCTGCCTAGGATGGAGGCCAACTACTTCCACTTCATGAGTTGAAATCTGACCCTGGGGAAGGAGATCGGGTACCTTTACCTCCTCTCACTAGGTTGCACTCTGCCGCTAAGTAGGGAGAACAAAAACCTCCCCCCCAAAGAGCTCAATCTGCTGCTGAGGAGAGAGGCTGGCTACATCCACCTTCTCTCCCTGGGTTACAATTTGCTGCCTGGAGGGAGGCCTCAGGCTCACTACATATTCATGCCAGGCTCTGAAATGTAAGGCTCTATAATGCTCCTCCAGAAATATTATATCCTGAATCCAGCCACTCAATATCTTCTGGAATGGGACAGGGCCCTAAGATTAAGGAACTTGATAGTTCCCTCCTGGATGTACCGTTGATGGCAAAGAACTAGCCCCATTTATTTTGCTAGCTCTGCCCTTGCTCGGGCCTGGCTGGCCAGGCATATCCACCTCTGTTGGTCCATCTCTGTTCCTGAAATGGTTTCGAAGATAGCCAATCTCTCCAACACGCTACTCAGAAACTCCTCATAAGGCGAGAACACTGCACGGTTGCTAGCTCTATCCATCTATATGAGTTCAGGAATATGTGCAGGGGTCCTGGTGGTAGTTTGGATGTTTTCTTAATAGCTAAGAGGACATTTCACCAATACCACCAAATACAGTGGATCTCCTGTACTCCAACTGAGTAACTTCGCCAGGTTAGCTTCCTTTCTGCTACCAGGGAATATGGAGCACATCAGATCCAGTCAACGAAGCTTGACTGGGGTCTTTGAGAACCTCTTTCACCAGACCAGGCTGCAGCTTTCTAATTCCAGGCAGGTATTATACCCTCTGCCTTTGCCTCTTCTGTTTCTCCACCAGGCAAGTATCAACACCTCTACCTACACTGCCTCCAACTACTGCCCTTACAGTTCCACTTAGTACTATCCCCTATCCGCATTACATCAAACTAATGAAGAAACTAACAAGTAATATCGCCACTGCCTGCAGAAATCATAATCTACCTAAATATGCAAATGACCAAGTCTTGCTATTCAAGTAGTGCACATCAGCAGGACAGGAGAGCACACAAAACATTTAAACAACAATAGTAATATATATACAGCACCTATAATGGACACAGGGTGACATATTTAAGAGTCATCAGGGGACCTACATGAAGTGTCAATCCTATGCTGCCAGTGATGGCGACTACCGTCACACATGTACTGACAGTTAGATTAAGGGATTAAATGTACTGACTGATATGTTGAGTTTGGTTTTCGCCAAACGAGGTGCTGTGCATTATGTCAAAACACCTATACTTTGATCTTCTCTGCTACAGAAGTATGGACATTGTCAAGGTCAAGGACATTGTTCCACAACAGGTTTGTTTGATGCAACTTTGCAAACCTAAACCATACTACCATGTTTATTTTAGAGAGAAGCGGCTATCTCTTGACAACCCTTCCAAACATACCATACTTATTCAGTCTTTTTTCTAATTGTACTGTCATTAATGTTAACATTTAACATGCTAACTGAGGCCTGTAGAGTCTGAGATGTAACTGTTAGGTGTTTTGCAATTTCTCTGAGCATTGCATGGTCTAATCTCGGGGGGTGATATTGCTGGGGCGTCAAATCCTGGGAAGATTGTCAAGGTTTGAGGGGATTACATATACTGACAGTAAGGTTGGGGGGGGGGGGGGTTACATGTACTGACACTAAAGGTTGGGGGTTTACATGTACTGACAGTGAGGTTGGGGGGGATTCTGTATATGACAGTCAGGGTAAGAGGAATGATAGTAAGGTTGGGGGATATTCTATGTATGACAGACACGGTGAGAGGAATGATATTACGGTTGGGGGGGATCTATGTGACAGGGTGAGAGGAATGATATTAAGGTTGGGGGGGGGGTTTCTGTGTATGACAGGGTGAGAGAAATGATATTAAGGTTGGGGGGGAATCTATGTATGACAGGGTGAGAGGAATGATAGTAAGGTTGGGGGGGGGGGGTTCTGTGTATGACAGGGTGAGAGAAATGATATTAAGGTTGGGGGGGAATCTATGTATGACAGGGTGAGAGGAATGATAGTAAGGTTGGGGGGGTTCTGTATATGACAGGGTGAGAGGAATGATGTTAAGGTAGGGGGATTCTGTATATGTCAGTCAGGGTGTGAGGAATGATATTAAGGTTTGGGGGGATTCTATGTATGACAGGGTGAGAGGAATGATAGTAAGGTTGGGGGGGTTCTGTATATGACTGGGTGAGAGGAATGATGTTAAGGTAGGGGGATTCTGTATATGTCAGTCAGGGTGTGAGGAATGATAGTAAGGTTGGGGGGGATTCTATGTATGACAGGGTGAGAGGAATTATATTAAGGTTGGGGGGATTCTATGTATGACAGGGTGAGAGGAATGATAGTAAGGTTGGGGGAGGTTATATGTAGTAATAAATAAGGTTGGAAGGTTCTATGTATAACAGGGTGAGGAATTACATGTACATACAAAAAGGTTGCGGGAGTTGGCTAGCAGTTAATGTGTACTGGCAGTAAGGTGTGGAGGGGCTGTCAGTACCAGCAGTGATGGGGGGGTCTCTGACATACAGCAGCATAGTGTGTGTTGGGGGGTGCAGGCCAGGGTGTGACTGAGCATTTCATTCATTTCTCCATTCACCTCGATCTGTGGAAGAGAATTTTAAAACACCAGCAGCACCTCCCTGTGATGGTACCCCCTTCCCCCTCCCCCACCATACCGAACCTCCTCCTCCCCCATGCCAGTCTCTCCTCCCCTCTCTCTCTCCTGGATCCCCCTAGAGCTGAGTCAGGCATTCGCCTTCCCTTTCACACCATTGCAGCACTCAGCCACTGAACAGCCACATCCTGCACCCAGCTCAGCACCATGGCCAGCACCGTGTCAGGTAGGACTGAGCCCCCCACCTGCTAACCCCCCTCATCCCAGGGACCCCTGGATCCCCAGCCGTTTATATCTTCCCTTTCATAAAATATCTCATACAGGTCATGGGATGATTGGCTGCAATCTATTCAGAATCCTTAGATTTTAGCATTTCTGACAGGATGCTCAGGGGAGCCCTAGGGTGTGGTGGGTGAAGGGCATATGGCTGGGCAGCCCAAAGGAATGGGCATTTAATGCGCATTTCATAGAGATTGAAGCATTTTTTCCTGCAGAAACGCCCTCCATGTATCAGAGGTGGATACAGGAGAAGTGGGAGCTGGAGGGATGGGCTGGGGAGACATGCAATGTGTTACAATGTATCATGTGTGTGCACATACACAGGAACAGATGTACATGTGTGTGTACCTGTATGGGGGTGGATTGATGGATAGACACATACATAGATATGATTGTAATTCAGAATTAGGGGACTGGACCTAGTGAATGATTTGTGAGACATTTTGTTTAATTTAGGCTTTTTGATTTTGGGGGATTCTATAGCCATCCATCTATTAAGTATGTATAAATATTAAGCAATTATGATCATACATATTTCCTGTAGAAACATGCATATTTATTTGCACACTATGTGTGCTTTTGCCAATACACTTCTTTCTTCCCCCATTTCATATTATATATTATTATTATTATTATTATTACTCCTCTAAATACCGAGACACGTATTCAAGAATCCATGAATCCAAGAATCCACCAACCCCCAATTCCAGCTTCACTGCGGGGTGATCTGTCAGCTGCATCACTGGGACTACCCATGTGGGAGTCACTGCAGGCAGCCACATGTTGAACCCCCATTCTGCTATCCACTGGCAAGGATAGGGTTAACCCTCCAGGCAGTCATTCACCCTCGGGGTAGCATTACACACAGTTGGGTGATGGGTTTTTCTGACATATTCTATTCTTCCAGGGATTTTATTTTATTTTTTTCACACTGTAAATATACATGTCTCACCAACCAGTGGGATTCTATTCTTCCAGGGATTTATTTTATTTTTTTCACACTGTAAATATACATGTCTCACCAACCAGTTGCATGCATTTCAGGGTGTGGGGGGATCTGGAGCCGTGAATGTATTAGGGTGGATTTTCATATCCCCATCCCCTCTCCCTATTGTGTCTCTCTGCCATGCGTACTGAGCATGGACACCCCACAGCAGCATTGTGAGCAGTGGGTGTGGATAGGAGAGAACACAATAGGCAGGAGATGGAAAGGGGGAGATTGGCTAAATTGAACGCAGTCCAGGCACGTTATGAAAGGCTGCCTATTCTCTGTTCACATGGGAGCTGGTGTGAGCCAGATAGATGGGGACTTGGCAGATCTAAGCATACAGGGCTGCTGTCAGGCTGCAACTTCTGTCACCCTTAGGCAGAGTATGATGGCTGAGGTTCATGTCATGTACCTGTCATGTACCGGTATATGGAGCTGCAGGGGTGGGCAATGGGTGTCCACTTACAGTCTGATATGGCTCTGGGATTAGCCAAGAATTAGCATTGTATTTTGCCCTGCCTGGAGCCTTGCCATATTCACCATTAGCTTCTATGTAAAAAGGGGGGTCTATATTCTGGTTACAGCAAGGATATTGGAGGGAGGAGGAGTGCATAGCATAGTGCAGGTGGGTGTGGTATGTATATACCTCTATTGAGTAATATACCAAATACTATAGTATACTACTGCAGCCAGGTGTTTAGTGTATGCATCTGTACGGGTCACTATATAGCAGCCAGGTGTTTAGTCTTCTAGGCCTCTATGGGGTCACTATATAGCAGCCAGGTGTTTAGTCTTCTAGGCCTCTATGGGGGTCACTATATAGCAGCCAGGTATTCAGTCTCTGCCTGCATGGGGTGACTATGTAGCAGGCAGGTATTCAGGCTATGCCTCTATGGGGGTCACTTTAAAGCAGCCAGGTATTCAGTCTATGGGATTCACTATATAGCAGGCAGGTATTCAGTCTATGCCTCTATGGGGGTCACTTTATAGCAGGCAGGTATTCAGTCTATGCCTCTATGGGGGTCACTTTAAAGCAGCTAGGTATTCAGTCTATGCCTCTATGGGGGTCACTTTGTAGCAGCCAGGTGTTCCAGTTATGCCTATGTCCTTCAGTATGTTCCTCTGTGGAGGTTATACCAAAACACTGCAGCCAGATAATCTGTCTGTGTATACCTCTATGGGGGTCTCAGTACAGAATGTTAGACAGATAATCTGTATATACCTTTATGGGGGTCTCAGTATAGAATATCGGCCAGATAATCTGTGTATACCTTTATGGGGGTCTTAGTAAAGAATATCAGACAGATAATCTGTATATACCTTCATGGGGGTCTCAGTAGAGAATATCAGACAGATAATCTGTATATACCTTTATGGGGGTCTCAGTATAGAATATCAGACAGATAATCTGTTTATACCTTTATGGGGGTCTCATTATAGAATATCAGCCAGATAATCTGTGTATACCTTTATGGGGGACTCAGTATAGAATATCAGACAGATAATCTATGTATACCTTTATGGGGGTCTCAGTATAGAATATCAGACAGATAATCTGTTTATACCTTTATGGGGGTCTCATTATAGATTATCAGCCAGATAATCTGTGTATACTTTTATGGGGGTCTCAGTATAGAATATCAGCCAGATAATCTGTATATACCTTTATGGGGGTCTCATTATAGAATATCAGCCAGATGATCTGTGTATACTTTTATGGGGGTCTCAGTATAGAATATCAGCCAGCTAATCTGTGTATATCTTTATGGGGAATAGAAAAATCTCAGGCACTCACTGCGAATTGTATGCCAGCCAGATTTATTGAATAGTATAGAATAGCAGCCAGATATAGATTGAGTGAAAAATAACTCTTATATAAACATATTAATTAATATGTGTGCTGTGTGCTTCTAAAATGATGCTAAATAAATCAGTTTGACAGCACCTGACGCAATTAATTTAAATCCCCCACACACAATTATGTTGCACATGGAGATTAATGCTAAACTGTCTGCTAGGTGGTAGTGCAGAAATGGCCAGTGACACGGCACATGGGGCTCGATTATATCCAACATGAAAGTTACTACCATCTTCTTGTTACTGGGCCGATGCACAGGAGCTTACACATCTGTGACCAGCAGTGCATCATGTCTGGTGCTGGGTAATTAAGGCTGATAGCTGGCGCCAGTCTCTCCAGTCCCCAGACACACAATAGCTTATTAGGAGAGGTTGTGTGGAAACGTCTTGGCTGTCCTTAGTGACATGTCTGAGTTTTAGAGCACCAGGTGTCAGGCATGGAAGCACAGATGTCAGGACTATTCAGCAGCTTCCTTGGTCCATATTATTGGAATCATCACTGACTGGATCCCTGAGACCATCGTCACACAGGGCCAGTGCTGCCAGATACTGACTGGATCCATCAGAACATATTCACACAGTACCAGTACTATCAGATACTGACTGGATCCCTGAGACCATCGTCACACAGGGCCAGTGCTGTCAGATACTGACTGGATTTATCAGAACTTATCCACACCGGACCAGTACAGTCAGACACTGACTGGATCCATCAGAACATATTCACACAGGACCAGTACAGTCAGATAATGACTGGATGCACAAGAACATCTTCACACAGGACCAATACTGTCAGATACTGACTGGATCCATCAGAACATATTCACACAGTACCCGTACTATCAGATACTGACTGGATCCCTGAGACCATCGTCACACAGGGCCAGTGCTGTCAGATACTCACTGGATTTATCAGAACATATCCACACCGGACCAGTACAGTCAGACACTGACTGGATCCATCAGAACATATTCACACAGGACCAGTACTGTCAGACACTGACTGGATCCATCAGAACATATATTCACACAGGACCAGTACAGTCAAATACTGACTGGATCCATCAGAACATATTCACACAGTACCAATACTGTCAGATACTGACCGGATCCATCAGAACATATTCACAAAGGACCAGTACAGTCAGATAATGACTGGATGCACAAGAACATCTTCACACAGGACCAATACTGTCAGATACTGACTGGATCCATCAGAACATATTTACACAGGACCAATACTGGCAGATACTGACTGGATCCATCAGAACATATTTACACAGGACCAATACTGGCAGATACTGACTGGATCCACCAGAACATATTCACATAGGACCAATACTATCAGATAATGACTGGATCCATCAGAACATATTTACACAGGACCAGTACAGCCAGATACTGACTGGATCCATAAGAACATCTTCACAGAGGACCAGTAAAGTCAGATACTGACTGGATCCATAAGAACATCTTCACACAGGACCAGTACAGTCAGATACTGACTGGATCCATAAGAGCATCTTCACACAGGACCAGTACAGTCAGATACTGACTGGATCCATAAGAGCATCTTCACACAGGACCAGTACAGTCAGATACTGACTGGATCCATAAGAGCATCTTTTCACAGGACCAGTACAGTCAGATACTGACTGGATCCATCAGAACATATTCACACAGGGCACGTACTGTCAGATACTGACTGGATCCATCAGAACATATTCACACAGGGCAAGTACTGTCAGATACTGACCGGATCCATCAGAACACAATAACACAGGACCAGTACAGTCAGATACTGACTGGATCCATCAGAACATATTCACACAGAACCAATACTATCAGATACTGACTGGATCCATCAGAACATATTCACAAAGGACCAGTACTATCAGACACTGACTGGATCCATCAGAACATATATTCACAGAGGACCAGTACAGTCAAATACTGACCGGATCAACCAGAACATATTCACACAGGACCAATACTGTCAGATGCTGACCGGATCCATCAGAACATATTCAAACAGAATCAATACTGTCAGATACTGACCGGATCCATCAGAACATATTCACAAAGAACCAGTACAGTCAGAAACTGACTGGATCCATAAGAACATCTTCACAGAGGACCAGTACAGTCAGATACTGACCGGATCCATCAGAACATATTCACAAAGGACCAGTACAGTCAGAAACTGACTGGATGCATAAGAACATCTTCACACGGGACCAATACCGTCAGATACTGACTGGATCCATAAGAACATCTTCACACAGAACCAGTACAGTCAGATACTGACTGGATCCATAAGAGCATCTTCACACAGGACCAGTACTGTCAGACACTGACAGGATCCATCAGAATTCAGAACATATCCACACAGAATCAATACTGTCAGATACTGACCGGATCAATCAGAACATATTGACACAGCATCAATACTGTCAGATACTGGCTGGATCCATCAGAACATATTGACACAGGACCAATACTATCAGATAATGACTGGATCCATCAGAACATATTTACACAGGACCAATACTATCAGATACTGACCGGATCCATCAGAACACAATAACACAGGACCAGTACAGTCAGATACTGACCGGATCCATCAGAACACAATAACACAGGACCAGTACAGTCAGATACTGACTGGATCCATCAGAACATATTCACACAGGACCAATAGTATCAGATACTGACCGGATCCATCAGAACATAACACAGGACCAGTACAGTCATATACTGACTGGATCCATAAGAACAGCTTCACACAGGACCAGTACAGTCATATACTGACTGGATCCATCAGAACATATTCACACAGGACCAGTACAGTCAGATAATGACTGGATCCATCAGAACATATTCACACAGGGCCAGTACTGTCAGATACTGACTGGATCAATCAGAACATATTCACACAGGACCAGTACTGTCAGACACTGACTGGATCCATCAGAACATCTTCACACAGGACCAGTAAAGTCATATACTGACTGGATCCATCAGAACATCTTCACACAGGACCAGTAAAGTCATATACTGACTGGGCACATCAGAACTTATTCACACAGGGCCAATACTGTCAGATACTGACTGGAGCCATCAGAACATATTCATACAGGGCAAGTACTGTCAGATACTGACCGGATCCATCAGAACATAATAACACAGGACCAGTACAGTCATATACTGACTGGATCCATCAGAACAGCTTCACACAGGACCAGTACAGTCAGATACTGACTGGATCCATCAGAACATAATAACACACGACCAGTACAGTCAGATAATGACTGGATCCATCAGAATATATTCACACAGGGCCAGTACTGTCAGATACTGACTGGATCCATCAAAACATATTCACACAGGACCAGTACAGTCAGATAATGACTGGATCCATCAGAACATATTCACACAGGGCCAGTACTGTCAGACACTGACTGGATCCATCAGAACATATATTCACACAGGACCAGTACAGTCAAATACTGACTGGATCCATCAGAACATACTCACACAGTACCAATACTGTCAGATACTGACCGGATCAACCAGAACATATTCACACAGGACCAATACTGTCAGATACTGACCGGATCCTTCAGAACTTATTCACAAAGGACCAGTACAGTCAGAAACTGACTGGATCCATAAGAACATCTTAACAGAAGACCAGTACAGTCAGATAATGACTGGATGCATAAGAACATCTTCACACAGGACCAATACTGTCAGATACTGACTGGATCCATCAGAACATATTTACACAGGACCAATACTATCAGATAATGACTGGATCCATCAGAACATATTTACACAGGCCCAGTACAGTCAGAAACTGACTGGATCCATAAGAACATCTTCACAGGGGACCAGTACAGTCAGATACTGACTGGATCCATAAGAGCATCTTCACACAGGACCAGTACAGTCAGATACTGACCGGATCCATAAGAACATCTTCACACAGGACCAGTACAGTCAGATACTGACCGGATCCATCAGAACACAATAACACAGGACCAGTACAGTCAGATACTGACTGGATACATCAGAACATATTCACACAGGACCAGTACAGTCAGATAATGACTGGATTTATCAGAACATATTCACACATGACCAATACTGTCAGATACTGACTGGATCCATCAAAACATATTCACACAGGACCGGTACAGTCAGATACTGACTGGATGTATAAGAACATCTTCACACAGGACCAGTACTGTCAGACACTGACAGGATCCATCAGAATTCAGAACATATCCACACAGAATCAATACTGTCAGATACTGACCGTATCAATCAGAACATATTCACACAGCATCAATACTGTCAGATACTGACTGGATCCATCAGAACATATTCACACAGGACCAGTACAGTCAGATAATTACTAGATCCATCAGAACATATTTACACAGGACCAATACTATCAGATCATGACTGGATCCATCAGAACACAATAACACAGGACCAGTACAGTCAGATACTGACTGGATCCATCAGAACATATTCACACAGGACCAATAGTATCAGATACTGACTGGATCCATCAGAACATATTCACACAGGACCAGTACAGTCATATACTGACTTGATCCATCAGAACATAATAACACAGGTCCAGTACAGTCAGACAATGACTGGATCCATCAGAACATATTCACACAGGGCCAGTACTGTCAGATACTGACTGGATCCATCTGAACATATTCACACAGGACCAGTACTGTCAGACACTGACTGGATCCATCAGAACATCTTCACACAGGACCAGTAAAGTCATATACTGACTGGATCCATCAGAACATATTCACACAGAACCAATACTGTTAGATACTGACTGGGCACATCAGAACTTCTTCACACAGGGCCAATACTGTCAGATACTGACTGGATCCATCAGAACAGCTTCACACAGGACCAGTACAGTCAGATACTGACTGGATCCATCAGAACATAATAACACAGGACCAGTACAGTCAGATAATGACTGGATCCATCAGAATATATTCACACATGGCCAGTACTGTCAGATACTGACTGGATCCATCAAAACATATTCACACAGGACCAGTACTGTCAGACACTGACTGGATCCATCAGAACATCTTCACACAGGACCAGTAAAGTCATATACTGACTGGATCCATCAGAACATTTTCACACAGAACCAATACTGTTAGATACTGACTGGGCACATCAGAACTTCTTCACACAGGACCAGTACTGTCAGATACTGACTGGATCCATCAAAACATATTCACACAGGACCAGTACAGTCAGATAATGACTGGATCCATCAGAACATATTCACACAGAACCAATACTGTTAGATACTGACTGGGCACATCAGAACTTCTTCACACAGGACCAGTACAGTCAGATACTGACTCGATCCATCAGAACATATTCACACAGTGCACGTACTGTCAGATACTGACTGGATCCATCAGAACATATTCACACAGAGCAAGTACTGTCAGATACTGACCGGATCCATCAGAACATAATAACACAGGACCAGTAAAGTCAGATACTGACTGGATCCATCAGAACATATTCGTACAGGACCAATACTATCAGATACTGACTGGATCCATCAGAACATATTCACACAGGGCCAGTACAGTCAGATAATGACTGGATTGATCAGAACATATCCACACAGGACCACTACTGTCAGATACTGACTGGATCCATCAGAACATAATAACACAGGACCAGTACAGTCAGATAATGACTGGACCCATCAGAGCATATTCACACAGGACCAGTACTGTCAGATACTGACTGGATCCATCAGAACATATTCACACAGGACCAGTTCAGTCAGATACTGACTGGATCCATAAGAGCATCTTTTCACAGGACCAGTACAGTCAGATACTGACTGGATCCATCAGAACATATTCACACAGGGCACGTACTGTCAGATACTGACTGGATCCATCAGAACATATTCACACAGGACCAGTACTGTCAGATACTGACTGGATCCACGAGAACATATTCACACAGGACCAGTTCAGTCAGATACTAACTGGATCCATAAGAACAGCTTCACACAGGACCAGTACAGTCATATACTGACTGGATCCATAAGAACATATTCACACAGGACCAGTACAGTCAGTTAATGACTGGATCCATCAGAACATATTCACACAGGGCCAGTACTGTCAGATACTGACTGGATCCATCAGAACATATTCACACAGGACCAGTTCAGTCAGATACTGACTGGATCCATCAGAACATATTCACACAGAACCAATTCTGTTAAATACTGACTGGATGCATCAAAACGTCTTCACACAGGCCCAGTACTGTCACACACTGACTGGATGCATCAGAACATATTCACACAGGACCAGTACTGTCAGACACTGACTGGATCCATCAGAACATATTAACACAGGGCCAGTACTGTCAGATACTGACTGGATCCATCAGAACATATTCACACAGGGCCAGTACTGTCAGATACTGACTGGATCCATCAGAACATATTCACACAGGGCCAGTACTGTCAGACACTGACTGGATCCATCAGAACATATTCACACATGACCAATTCTGTCAGATACTGACCGGATCAATCAGAACATATTTACACAGCATCAATACTGTCAGATACTGACTGGATCCATCAGAACATATTTACACAGGACCAATACTATCAGATAATGACTGGATCCATCAAAACATATTTACACAGGACCAGTACAGCCAGATACTGACTGGATCCATAAGAACATCTTCACACAGGACCAGTACAGTCAGATACTGATTGGACACACCAGAACTTATTCACACAGGACCGGTACAGTCAGATACTGACTGGATCCGTAACAGCATATTTACACAGGGCCAGTACAGTCAGATACTGACTGGATCCATCATAACATATTCACACAGGACCAATACTGTCAGATACTTACTGGATCCATCAGAACATATTCACACAGGACCAGTACAGTCAGATAATGACTGGATTTATCAAAACATATCCACACAGGACCAGTACAGTCAGATAATGGCTGGATCCATCAGAACATAATAACACAGGACCAGTACAGTCATATAATGACTGGATCCATCAGAACATATTCACACAGGACCGGTACAGTCAGATACTGACTGGATCCATCAGAACATATTCACACAGGGCCAGTACTGTCAGATACTGACTGGATCCATCAGAACATATTCACACATGACCAATTCTGTCAGATACTGACTGGATCCATAAGAACATATATTCACAAAGGACCAGTACAGTCAGATACTGACTGGATCCATACGAACATATTTACACAGGACCAGTTCAGTCAGATACTGACTGGATCCATAAGAACATCTTCACACAGTACCAGTGCAGTCATAAACTGATTGGATCCATCAGAACATATTCTCACAGAACCAATACTGTTAGATACTGACTGGACACATCAAAACTTCTTCACACAGGACCAGTACTGTCAGATACTGACTGGATCCTTCAGAACATATTTACACAGGATCAGTTCAGTCAGATACTGACTGGATCCATAAGAACATCTTCACACAGTACCAGTGCAGTCATAAACTGACTGGATCCATCAGAACATATTCTCACAGAACCAATACTGTTAGATACTGACTGGACACATCAAAACTTCTTCACACAGGACCAGTACTGTCAGATACTGACTGGATCCTTCAGAACATATTCACACAGGACCAGTACTGTCAGATACTGACTGGATCCATTAGAACATATACTTACAAGACCAATACTGTCAGATACTGACTGGATCCATTAGAACATATACTTACAAGACCAATACTGTCAGATACTGACCGGATCAATCAGAACATCTTCACAAAGGTACTAGTACTGTCAGATATTGACTGGACCAACCGAACATATTCACACTGGATCAATGCTAGCAGCATATATTCATACAGGACCAGTACTTTCGGATACCGATTGAATTAAACAAAACATCAATTAACAAAAGATCAGTACTGTCAAATACTGCCTAGATAATTCTGAAAATATTCACACAGAACAATTACAGTCAAGTACATCTGTATCCATCAGAACATGTTTACACAGGACCAGTACTCTAAGATACTGACTGGATCCAATAAACTGTATTCACACAGTATTGTCAAGGTCTGACTGGATTGATCAGAACATGTTTACACTGGACCAGTACTGTCAGATACTGACTGGATACATCAGAACATATTCACACAGGACCAGTACAGTCAGATAATGACTGGATTTATCAGAACATATTCACACATGACCAATACTGTCAGATACTGACTGGATCCATCAGAACATATTCACACAGGACCGGTACAGTCAGATACTGACTGGATGTATAAGAACATCTTCACACAGGACCAGTACTGTCAGACACTGACAGGATCCATCAGAATTCAGAACATATCCACACAGAATCAATACTGTCAGATACTGACCGTATCAATCAGAACATATTCACACAGCATCAATACTGTCAGATACTGACTGGATCCATCAGAACATATTCACACAGCATCAATAC
The DNA here is from genome assembly GCF_036172605.1 of Pelobates fuscus. Classification (NCBI taxonomy): domain Eukaryota; kingdom Metazoa; phylum Chordata; class Amphibia; order Anura; family Pelobatidae; genus Pelobates; species Pelobates fuscus. Next base: position 293,491,219 of record NC_086322.1, read on the forward strand.
TGTCAGATACTGACTGGATCCATCAGAACATATTCACACAGGACCAGTACAGTCAGATAATGACTAGATCCATCAGAACATATTTACACAGGACCAATACTATCAGATCATGACTGGATCCATCAGAACACAATAACACAGGACCAGTACAGTCAGATACTGACTGGATCCATCAGAACATATTCACACAGGACCAATAGTATCAGATACTGACTGGATCCATCAGAACATATTCACACAGGACCAGTACAGTCATATACTGACTTGATCCATCAGAACATAATAACACAGGTCCAGTACAGTCAGACAATGACTGGATCCATCAGAACATATTCACACAGGGCCAGTACTGTCAGATACTGACTGGATCCATCTGAACATATTCACACAGGACCAGTACTGTCAGACACTGACTGGATCCATCAGAACATCTTTACACAGGACCAGTAAAGTCATATACTGACTGGATCCATCAGAACATATTCACACAGAACCAATACTGTTAGATACTGACTGGGCACATCAGAACTTCTTCACACAGGGCCAATACTGTCAGATACTGACTTGATCCATCAGAACAGCTTCACACAGGACCAGTACAGTCAGATACTGACTGGATCCATCAGAACATAATAACACAGGACCAGTACAGTCAGATAATGACTGGATCCATCAGAATATATTCACACATGGCCAGTACTTTCAGATACTGACTGGATCCATCAAAACATATTCACACAGGACCAGTACTGTCAGACACTGACTGGATCCATCAGAACATCTTCACACAGGACCAGTAAAGTCATATACTGACTGGATCCATCAGAACATTTTCACACAGAACCAATACTGTTAGATACTGACTGGGCATATCAGAACTTCTTCACACAGGGCCAGTACTGTCAGATACTGACTTGATCCATCAAAATATATTCACACAGGACCAGTACAGTCAGATAATGACTGGATCCATCAGAACATATTCACACAGAACCAATACTGTTAGATACTGACTGGGCACATCAGAACTTCTTCACACAGGACCAGTACAGTCAGATACTGACTCGATCCATCAGAACATATTCACACAGTGCACGTACTGTCAGATACTGACTGGATCCATCAGAACATATTCACACAGAGCAAGTACTGTCAGATACTGACCGGATCCATCAGAACATAATAACACAGGACCAGTAAAGTCAGATACTGACTGGATCCATCAGAACATATTCGTACAGGACCAATACTATCAGATACTGACTGGATCCATCAGAACATATTCACACAGGGCCAGTACAGTCAGATAATGACTGGATTGATCAGAACATATCCACACAGGACCACTACTGTCAGATACTGACTGGATCCATCAGAACATAATAACACAGGACCAGTACAGTCAGATAATGACTGGACCCATCAGAACATATTCACACAGGGCACGTACTGTCAGATACTGACTGGATCCATCAGAACATATTCACACAGGACCAGTACTGTCAGATACTGACTGGATCCATGAGAACAGCTTCACACAGGACCAGTACAGTCAGTTAATGACTGGATCCATCAGAACATATTCACACAGGGCCAGTACTGTCAGATACTGACTGGATCCATCAGAACATATTCACACAGAACCAATTCTGTTAAATACTGACTGGATGCATCAAAACGTCTTCACACAGGACCAGTACTGTCACACACTGACTGGATGCATCAGAACATATTCACACAGGACCAGTACTGTCAGACACTGACTGGATCCATCAGAACATATTAACACAGGGCCAGTACTGTCAGATACTGACTGGATCCATCAGAACATATTCACACAGGGCCAGTACTGTCAGATACTGACTGGATCCATCAGAACATATTCACACAGGGCCAGTACTGTCAGACACTGACTGGATCCATCAGAACATATTCACACATGACCAATTCTGTCAGATACTGACCGGATCAATCAGAACATATTTACACAGCATCAATACTGTCAGATACTGACTGGATCCATCAGAACATATTTACAGAGGACCAATACTATCAGATACTGACTGGATCCATCAGAACATATTCACACAGGGCCAGTACAGTCAGATAATGACTGGATTGATCAGAACATATCCACACAGGACCACTACTGTCAGATACTGACTGGATCCATCAGAACATAATAACACAGGACCAGTACAGTCAGATAATGACTGGACCCATCAGAGCATATTCACACAGGACCAGTACTGTCAGATACTGACTGGATCCATCAGAACATATTCACACAGGACCAGTTCAGTCAGATACTGACTGGATCCATAAGAGCATCTTTTCACAGGACCAGTACAGTCAGATACTGACTGGATCCATCAGAACATATTCACACAGGGCACGTACTGTCAGATACTGACTGGATCCATGAGAACATATTCACACAGGACCAGTTCAGTCAGATACTAACTGGATCCATAAGAACAGCTTCACACAGGACCAGTACAGTCATATACTGACTGGATCCATAAGAACATATTCACACAGGACCAGTACAGTCAGTTAATGACTGGATCCATCAGAACATATTCACACAGGGCCAGTACTGTCAGATACTGACTGGATCCATCAGAACATATTCACACAGGACCAGTTCAGTCAGATACTGACTGGATCCATCAGAACATATTAACACAGGGCCAGTACTGTCAGATACTGACTGGATCCATCAGAACATATTCACACAGGGCCAGTACTGTCAGATACTGACTGGATCCATCAGAACATATTCACACAGGGCCAGTACTGTCAGACACTGACTGGATCCATCAGAACATATTCACACAGGGCCAGTACTGTCAGATACTGACTGGATCCATCAGAACATATTCACACAGAACCAATTCTGTTAAATACTTACTGGATGCATCAAAACGTCTTCACACAGGACCAGTACTGTCACACACTGACTGGATGCATCAGAACATATTCACACAGGACCAGTACTGTCAGACACTGACTGGATCCATCAGAACATATTAACACAGGGCCAGTACTGTCAGATACTGACTGGATCCATCAGAACATATTCACACAGGGCCAGTACTGTCAGATACTGACTGGATCAATCAGAACATATTTACACAGCATCAATACTGTCAGATACTGACTGGATCCATCAGAACATATTCACACAGGACCAGTACTGTCAGACACTGACTGGATCCATCAGAACATATTCACACAGGGCCAGTACTGTCAGACACTGACTGGATCCATCAGAACATATTCACACATGACCAATTCTGTCAGATACTGACCGGATCAATCAGAACATATTTACACAGCATCAATACTGTCAGATACTGACTGGATCCATCAGAACATATTTACACAGGACCAATACTATCAGATAATGACTGGATCCATCAAAACATATTTACACAGGACCAGTACAGCCAGATACTGACTGGATCCATAAGAACATCTTCACACAGGACCAGTACAGTCAGATACTGATTGGACACACCAGAACTTATTCACACAGGACCGGTACAGTCAGATACTGACTGGATCCGTAACAGCATATTTACACAGGGCCAGTACAGTCAGATACTGACTGGATCCATCATAACATATTCACACAGGACCAATACTGTCAGATACTTACTGGATCCATCAGAACATATTCACACAGGACCAGTACAGTCAGATAATGACTGGATTTATCAGAACATATCCACACAGGACCAGTACAGTCAGATAATGGCTGGATCCATCAGAACATAATAACACAGGACCAGTACAGTCATATAATGACTGGATCCATCAGAACATATTCACACAGGACCGGTACAGTCAGATACTGACTGGATCCATCAGAACATAGTCACACAGGGCCAGTACTGTCAGATACTGACTGGATCCATCAGAACATATTCACACATGACCAATTCTGTCAGATACTGACTGGATCCATCAGAACATATATTCACAAAGGACCAGTACAGTCAGATACTGACTGGATCCATACGAGCATATTTACACAGGACCAGTTCAGTCAGATACTGACTGGATCCATAAGAACATCTTCACACAGTACCAGTGCAGTCATAAACTGATTGGATCCATCAGAACATATTCTCACAGAACCAATACTGTTAGATACTGACTGGACACATCAAAACTTCTTCACACAGGACCAGTACTGTCAGATACTGACTGGATCCTTCAGAACATATTCACACAGGACCAGTACTGTCAGATACTGACTGGATCCATTAGAACATATACTTACAAGACCAATACTGTCAGATACTGACCGGATCAATCAGAACATCTTCACAAAGGCATTAGTACTGTCAGATATTGACTGGACCAACCGAACATATTCACACTGGATCAATGCTAGCAGCATATATTCATACAGGACCAGTACTTTCGGATACCGATTGAATTAAACAAAACATCAATTAACAAAAGATCAGTACTGTCAAATACTGCCTAGATAATTCTGAAAATATTCACACAGAACAATTACAGTCAAGTACATCTGTATCCATCAGAACATGTTTACACAGGACCAGTACTCTAAGATACTGACTGGATCCAATAAACTGTATTCACACAGTATTGTCAAGGTCTGACTGGATTGATCAGAAAATGTTTACACTGGACCAGTACTGTCAGATACTGACTGGAATGATCAGAAAATATTCAGACAGAACCAGTACTGTCAGAAATTGGCTTTAGCCATCAGAACATTGTCATGCAGGACCACTACTGAATGGACCCAACAGATAATATTCACACAGGCCCAGTACTGTCAGATACATACTGGACCCATCAGAACATCTTCACATACAACCAGGTCTGTCAGATATTGACTGAAATGATCAGAAAATATTCACACAGGACCAGTACTGTACTGGATCAATCAAGTTGTATTAACACAAGACCAATACTGTCAGATACTAACTGCATTATTTTAGAACATAATCACAAAGGGATACTACTTTAAGAAACTGACTGGACCCAACAGACCTTATTTACACAGGACCAGTGCTGTTGGATACTGCTTGGATCCAACAGAACATCTGCACACATGACCAGTACTGTCAGATACTGACTGGACCCAACAAAACATGTTCACACAGTACCAGTATGGACATATACTGGCTGAATCCATCAGAACATGTTCACACAGGACCAGTACTGACATATTCTGATTGGACCCAATAGGCCATCTTTACACTTAGGACTATTAGAGTCGGGTACTGACTGGATCCATCAGAACATTATCACACAGGACCGTTAGATAATGAGTGGAGCTAACAGACCATCTTCACACAGGACCAACACGGTCAGATTCTGACTGGATCAATCAGAACATGTTCACACATGACCAGTACTGTCAGATACTGAGAGGAACCAAAAAAACTTTATTCACACTGGACCAGTACTGTTGAATACTGACCGTATTGATCAGAGCATATTCACACGGGACCAGTACTGTAAGATACTTAATGGATCCAACAAAACATTTTCACACAGGGCCAGTACTGTCAGATACTGACTGGATCCATCAGAACATATTTGCACTGGACCAATACCATCAGAATCTATTCACACAGGACCAGTACTGTCAGATACTGACTGGATCCATCCAACTGTATTCATACAGGACCGTTGAAGTCAGATACTGACATGATCCATCAGTACATGTTCACACAGGACCAATACTGTCACATACTAATTGGACCCAACAGGACATATTCACACAGGACCAGTACTGTGAGATACTGACTAGATTCATCAGAAAATATTCACACAGGACAATTACAGTTAGATCCATCTGGATCCATCAGAACATGTTCAAACAGGATCAATACTGTCAGATATTGTCTTTATCCATCAGAACATCTTCATATAGGATCACTACTGTCAGATAGTGATTGGACCCAACAGACCATAATTACACGGGACCAGTACTGTGAGATACTTACTGGGCCCACCAGAACATCTTCACACATACCAGTACTGTCAGTTACTTACTGGACCCATCAGAGCATCTTCCTACATAACCAGTACTGTGAGATACTTACTGGACCCATCAGAACATTTTCCCACAGAACCAGTACTGTCAGGTACTGACTGGATTGATCAGAGCATATTCATAAAAGACTAGTACTTTAAGATACTGACTGGATCCAACAGAACATATTCACACAGGATCGACACTGTCAGAATCCATCAAACCATCTTCACACAGGACCAGTACTGTCAGGTACTGAATGGATCCATCAGAACATAGTCACACAGGACCAGTGTTGTTAGATATTGACTGAATCAATTAGAACATTGTCTCACGGGATCAGTACTGTTAGATACTGACTGGATCCAACACAGGTCCAATATTTTCAGATTCTGACTGGATTTAACAGAACATCTTCATCAGCAGCAGTACAGTCATATACTGACTGGATCCTTCAGACTTTATTCACACAGGATCAGTACTGTTAGATACTAACTGGATTTGACAGAACTTCTTCACACAGGACTATTACTGTCACATTCTGACTGGGTCCAACAGAAAATCTCCTCTACAATCAGATACTGACTGGACTCATCCTTTTTTATTTGTCTAAATTTTCTTTAAATGGTTTTTTTTAAAGATTTGGCAATTGACATCAAAATCCAGGGCATACATAGCATTGAAGGAGGAGAGACGGAAACTTTGTTTCTCTCCCTCTCTCTGTTGTGATAAATTCATGAGGCTAAATTTATATAAAATATCATCAATTAAATCTTGTAGACGACCAGGAATACCATGTGAATTGAACATAGAAAAAAATCCTGTTTCACTGTTTTATTGGCACTAAACGTTTTAGAAAATTAACGCACCCTTCACCAGAGATCTGGCCATACGTCTGACTACATTTTATTATAGGGGAAATATCAGATATGACCAGATCTGTCAAACCGTCAATCGTCAAAGAAAGCTGACATAATCCACAACCTTCGATGAAGATTTACCAGCAGTTTGGCAAACGTTTCAATCAATCAATTTCAAATCAATTTTATTTAAAAGATATACCATTTGCCCTGAGATAAATTGTCTAGGTATCCAGAGATGATTAGACCTGGTTCCAGCGAGATCAGCTGCAATATATCATATTGTATTTTTTTTTTCTGACTTTGGGATGCCTTTATTTCCTATTATAAAACTATTCACACCCTGCCCCTTCTCGGGAGGACAGGAGTAGAAACCTGAGATAATCTAAAAGTGTATATTATATCGAACAATACCTAGAAATTATATAACTCAATCTGAGGGTGCGCAGGATTATCACTTCGTTCACCAAAATCTGTCTTGAGACATACCTACTTTAGCCGGGTTAATTTGTTTGTAATATATATATATTTTTATTTTTCATGTGTTCACTGCGACTATTCTTGTTCGTTATAAACGTTCCTTTATTAAATTGTGCCTTTCAATCATTCTACAGAAGAGACAGCTAAAATAGTATTTTGCTATAATATAGCTTTTTACCAAACCGCGTTTTGTTTTCTGTCTAATCTGGGCAGGGTAATAATATAGGACTAACATTTTTAAATTGCCCTTGAGGTGGCAGTTTTTTTTCAGAACATGTATGGATGATATTAACAGGGATATTTTAATGTTTCTTTTGGGTTTGATGCATATGAAAAGAGATTTTTGATTGTTTTTTTAATCCGTGCATTTACATGACCAAAGCACAGTGCGCCTGGAGCGGCCTTGTTCGTATACTCTGTATGCTGATTGACAGGTGCCAAGGGCAGCGTTTATAACAATGATTGACAGGGAGCCAAGATGGAGACACTCAGTCGCGCAATAGAGCTAAATACAGCAGGATTGATTTATATATTTAATTTTATTTTGCAGATGTCACAAACACCACCTATATCACATATAAAAATCATGAGAAGTGGTAGTTCCTCTTTAGTGGTTATGGTGCTTGACATTTTCCTTTAAAGAATATTCCTTTTCATCGTAGGAAAAACAGCATGTCGCTAATTTTAAAACAACTCTGGATGTGGTATAATTGCAGAGTTAACACTTTTTTTGAAAGTCTTGTTGTTTATCTGTTATGTTAATCTTTTCCACTTGCAGCCTACAAGGATAAAATGAAGGAACTCTCCGTGCTCTCCCTGATCTGCTCCTGCTTTTATTCCCAGCCGCATCCCAACACCATCTATCAATATGAAGGTCAGTGAATGCATTTGTCACAAGTTCATTTCTCTTTTCACAAAGGAATACGCCATGCAACCGAAATTAGTCTTACTGAGATATGGGGGAAGGGATTGCACAATAAAATGGAAGTGCCACCTTCGCTATCCGAACTTCAATTATACAAAAAGTTTGATAGTTTGCAAGAAATTGTTAATTTGTTAATATTTTATCTCTGCAAAACTCTGCTTTGGTCCTTAATGTAATATTAACACATAATCAGCTAGCATGTACCCTTCATCTTTCCAGCCTTGTGTTTAAGAGCTTTTCTGGGAAACTCCCACCCTACCTGAGCAAAATGCTCTCCTCGGCTGTTCCCACCTCCTATAACCTCCGATCCAGTACCTGCACTTTATTTAGTCTACCTCAATACAAATACTTCTCCTACAGAGCGCCGCAATTGTGGAACGACCTCCCTAAAGTCCTTTAAGAGATCCCTCTCTACATACCGCAAAACAGAATGCATGTGTCATGGTTGATTATATATTTCCTACCTGTTCTATGTAAAATTTTGTATATATTGTGTATTTAATATTGTTTTTGTATTTTATTGTACCATAATGTATCAATGCAATGTTTTGTGGACCCAGGACATACTTGAAAACAAGAGAAATCTCAACGTATCTTTCCTGGTAAAATATTTTATAAATAAATAAATGTAAGGGCGGAAATAAATGAACATGGAGAATATAATGCATGTCAAGCTAAGATGGCTGACTCTGCAAGCTGAATTTTTGGGAAACGTGAGAGCCTAATTTATTCATTAAAATAAGTGGAGAGTGAGTTAAATAGCCAACAAAAGTTTTTCAAAAGACACTCCAAGCATCACAATCACTACATTTTATGTTGCGACTTTGGTGCATAGATGCCTTTTGTCTGGGTGTGTAAAACATTGTCGTTTCAGAGGAATAGCAATGTTTACATTTTGCTGCAAAACATGCCTCTAGTACCTGTCAAACAGAAAGTCACTAGAGGTATTTAGACTTAAAAGGCCTGCAATTTTCAGAGGTTGTTGTCATCAGACATCAACGCTGCTATTGGTTCTCATAGAGAAGTACTGGACTCAGTGCTTCTCTGTGTGAAGTATTGGATTGGCATAGTGCAGCAAATGCTGCGCATGTGCCCTTTTCCCCCAATGCTTCTCTACTGCAGCAGCTAACTAGACAAACATCATCCAAACTGATGACTTCATTGGAGGAGCAGCTGCAGGAAGGAGTCTGTCCTGCCAGTGGTTACAGGCAAGCTTTTTATAACTTTTTATTTTTTTTTAAAGGAACACTATAGTCACCTAAATTACTTTAGCTAAATAAAGCAGTTTTAGTGTATAGGTCATTCCCCTGCAATTTCACTGCTCAATTCACTGTCATTTAGGAGTTAAATCACTTTGTTTCTGTTTATGCAGCCCTAGCCACACCTCCCCTGGCTATGATTGACAGAGCCTGCATGAAAAAAAACTGGTTTCACTTTCAATCAGATGTAATTTACCTTAAATAATTGTATCTCAATCTCTAAATTGAACTTTAATCACATACAGGAGGCTCTTGCAGGGTCTAGCAAGCTATTAACATAGCAGGGGATAAGAAAATCTTAATTAAACAGAACTTGCAATAAAGAACGCCTAAATAGGGCTCTCTTTACAGGAAGTGTTTATGGAAGTCTGTGCAAGTCACATGCAGGGAGGTGCGACTAGGGTTCATAAACAAAGGGATTTAACTCCTAAATGGCAGAGGATTGAGCAGTGAGGCTGCAGGGGCATGTTCTATACACCAAAACTGCTTCATTAAGCTAAAGTTGTTCAGGTGACTATAGTGTCCCTTTAATATACATATATATATATATATATATATATATATATATATATATATATATAAAACAAGGTGGCCCCAGTATTCTAAACTAATAAAGGAACCCTCTGTTAACAGTAGATATATATATTTATATATATATATATATCTTTTTTTTTTTTTTTTTTTAATTTTTAAACGTTAGTATGCACCTTTAAATGACTCTCTATATAGGTTATGACAGTCCCTAGCCTTACAGACGTTTTGAATAGGTCAGCATCTATTTTTCCTGTAATTTGAGATTTTAAATTTACCTGGAAACAAGACGGATTGTTAGAGATATAACAGGATAGTCCTTACTTAACAAAATGAGTTGGAATATATATTCAAGTAAAAATATTGTCTTTAATTGGTTTTCTATTCCTTTAAAAACTGACTCTCTTTACAGACATGGAGGTGAAGCAGTTAAATAAAAGGGCGTCTGGCCAGAGCTTCGAGGTCATCTTGAAGTCTCCCTCCGACTTGTCACCAGAGAGCCCTCCAGTTGCCGTGTCCCCCAGAAAGAGGGACATTTCTCTAGAGGAGCTGCAGAAAAGGCTTGAGGCTGCAGAAGAGAGGAGGAAAGTAAGTTTTGGTCAAATGCAAATACCAGGATTAACGGCGACTAAAAGAGTTACTCGCTAGAGTGAGGATTGTCGGGAATTCAAAAGTGAATTCTAAAATTAAGGCCAAACCAAAATTAGCTATATTAGTCTAAATTTTAAATTTCACTTTGAATTCACAGCAGTTCTCACATTACTAAATAACCCTGTAAGGGGAGATGACATTGGTTTTGGCTGCTTTTGTATAGGTATAACAGTTTGGTTCCACCAGATAAATAGAGGAGACTTATTTCTAATAGACAGGTGAGTTTCTTCGAGCTGAGGGGCTTTATGCGTTGGAGTGTTCCGTTAAATATGGAGTTGTACATTTTTAGGTTATATTGGCCAAATTATAAAGATTCTCTTACTCATTTTTTTTCCAATTCTGCAGTTATGACTAAATATGTGGAATTTCCTTGTCAGTTTAATAAAGATTTGAAACGAGCAAAGTTATCATTAAACACCTGCCTAGAAATGTAAAAATTAAAGGGACAGTATAGGTGGTACTTAGCTGATGTAGTGATTACGGTGCCATTAGGCTCTTTTCTAGATCCTTTTTATCTTTCTCAAGTTGGTTTCAAGTGGTTTGACCAAAATCGAGGGTTCTTAAGACACCACTGTTGCACCCTGTGTGACCATTGCTAATACGTTACTTACACTTCCATAGTAGCAATATCAATTTCATGCATTTATTTATTTAAAAAAAAAATCTTTATTTATATCTCACTCCACTCGTGAGTATGACAACATGAGCATAGCACATTGAACATAGAAATAACATTCAAACATCATGTTTGGAGAGAATCCAGGTCAAAATAATGAATTGAAACCCATAAGGTCAAAAAATAAAAATAAAATTAGCAACAGAAAAGTAAATGGAAAAATTGTAATGACATATTGGGTATCACAAGAAAAGCAACAGAGGCCTCAGATTGCCTTTCAAACTTGGTGATGTACACTGCCACTGCCTGAGGACAGCGTACAAGGTACCAGTCAGGTGACCGCCAAAATGGATGAGTGTCCCGGGGAAGACGGAGGTGTATTAATGCATATTTTAACACCATTCATTGGCTGAGCTTGTCAGCTGACGCATATAGCAGCTACACTGCTCCTTTGAGTTCCAGTAAAATAGCTTTACATAAGTCGTTTTGCTTTCCAGAGTTAATCAGTTATTGTTACTACTGATTGAAATGAAGACCTTGGACACAGAGGAACAAAGGATTCCTTTATGATGACTGATGGACATAATGAGGGCCTCATTGTAAACATCTGTTCCTTAACAGTAGCAACACTTGTTTCTTCTCCCCAAGCTCTTCTTCTGAAAGCCTGCCAAATTAACAAAAAATGTACCTGACCAATAACACTCCCAAGGTCTCCTTCTCCAATGTCACATTACTGCAGTGCACTTATAACATTTCCTTGTACTCTGTGTCAGGAGAGATAGCTCAGTGGATAGAACTCCATCTGCGGTGTCTGAAAGTCAACAATTTTATTAATCCTTTAGATTAAATTTCAACCGTCAAAGGTCCATGAAACAAATACTATCATTTAGACCACAGTGCTTGGAAATGGACAAGGTCATACATGTAGTTTTCCTAATTAAATGCTTAGATATTATTATATCAGCTAGGTTGCCAAGAACATTTTGAAAAGTCCGTGTCTGATGTCACCCACTCCTCTTGAAGCTAAAAATCCATATTGTTTTATACATTCTACTTATGTTAATTAAGTCTTTTAATTAATGTTAACTAACTCTAATAGAATTTTAACTTAAAGGCATTAGTGTTTTGAGTTAATTAAATGTATTTAGTTATAAAATATATATTTTATATATATTAAGGTGCAATCTGGAGTTGTTGAAGGGGTTACCTGGCTATTTAGCCTCAGGCAGATTGTCCCACCCACCTCTGCCTTTTATTATTTTTTTCAATCATTTCCTTGGTGGGCCCTCTTTATTCACAGGTCTACCAGACCGCTGGTTTCGCAAAGCACAACAACCTTTTCACCTAAAGTCTTGGCCTTTGTGTCTGACTACAGATATTTACTTATCATAGTTAAATACTGACATTTAAAAATTATATTAAAAAATAAAATAATATACACACAATATTTGTGGTGGAAAGATTCAATTTTCCTTGGACATGTTTGCAGCATTTGATGGATTCTTCAGTCTGCTTGTGAGATATTTATCTCACACAGGAGGCTGTGGGCAGGCAAACTGCCAGCATTAACAGGAAATTACGTTTTTTTTTTTTATCTCTGAGCAGAGAGATAAGAAAGTCTTTTCACCTTTTCCCTGCAAGCCCTAAAGTAAAAAAAGGTCCACTGTTTCTGAAATGCAAGATCCATGCAAGGTTCCAAATAACCACCTCTTTTCAGAAAGTGTGTAGGGAGGCTATAATCAAGGGAGGTCGTGCTAGGTCTGCAGATATAAATTTTACTATTAAATGGAAGAGAATAGGACTAAGAGTAAGACTGCAGATATGATCTTTGCACAAATTTATTAAGATGGTGTGGTTTTGGTGCCTAGAGTGACCCTTTAACATTTGCTACAAAATTTATTTTCCTCTAGGAAGATCTATGCAGGCTTTATTTCTGTACAAAGCACCACGTTTGGGATAAAGTTTAAACCGATTTTTCAACTTCTAATCTCATTGATAAATTATTATCCAACCATATGCCGAGATATCTTTAGGAACTCACCTTAGTCAGATTACAATTAGACTTTGTCATAATGCTTAATTGGGGATTAGGTAGTATAAGCAATTTGGGATTTGTTTCGAATACCATTGCAACTGTTTTTCTAGTATTTAAGGAAAGCTTATTTTTAGCAATCCTCATTTCAACCTCTGAGTTAGAATTCATTTTAAATTATCTATTAATAATTAGTATCATACTATCCAAATGAGTATAAACATGTTTTCTAACTGTTTTGTTGTTGTTCTTTAATTTAGTTTGGTTTAAAGGGACACTATAGTCACCAGAAGCACTACAGCTTAAAAGGACACTGTAGTCACCAAGACAACTTTAGCTTAATGAAGCAGTGTTGGTGTATAGATCATGCCCCTGTAGTCTCACTGCTCAATTCACTTTTGTGAACAGCCTGCATGAAAACAAAATGGTTATTTTCAATCAGATATTACTTATTTTAAAAGTTTTTATCTCCTGCTCTGTAAATTGAACTGTAATTACATACAGGGGGCTCCTGCAGGGTCTATTAAGCTATTATCAGAGAATGAGATAAAAATTCTAAATTAAACATAATTCGCAATAAAGGAAGTGTAAACATTAGATGACTCTTTACAGAAAGTGTTTAGGAAGGCTGTGTAGGTCACATGCAGTGAGGTATGACTAGGGCTGTATAAACAACGTTATTTAATTCCTAAATGGAGGAGAATTGAGCAGTGACATTGCAGAGGCATTATCTATACACTAAAACTGCTTAATTGAGCTAAAGTTGTTTTGGTGACTACAGTGTCCTTTTAATATAGTGATGTTGTGCCATATAGCCTGCCTAAGTCCACCTTTAGTGGCTGTCACTTGGACAGCCACTGGAGGGACTTCGTGGATGAAGTCCTGAAATCTTGGCACGACCCATGTTCAGTGTCTTAATGACCTGCATGAAGATGCTAAACGCTTTCCATAGAGATGCACTGAATCAATGCATCTCAATGAGCAGATGCTGATTGGTGCCGTGCCGCGAATTGCTGCACATGTACACTAGCCTTTCAGTGCTTCTCTATGGGGAAGCATTGGATTGGCTGAGATCATCAAGTTCGAACCCAGCCAAGGAGGCGAGAAGAGATAGAACAGCATGGCGAGGGAAGAAAGGTAAGCAAATCTGTGAATAGTGAATAGGACACTATAGCGTTAGGAACACATGTTTGTGTTCCTTAAATCTTATTTCATTTTCAGCAAACATAGCTGTGGTTAACAGTAATTTAATCGTACATGTGGGGATAACTGTGAAAACTGTGTTTATTAAGGCACTAATATTTGCACATCTAGTTGGTAAGCAAATCAATCTTATTTAGAATATTCATGATTCATTTTTTACGAAATTATTAAAAGTTCCCACATGGAGGGGCGGAGCTAGCAGCCGAGCAGAGCAGACGTGTGTAAGGCGAGCTACCCCACACTAAGCCAGAAAAAGCGTTTTTAAGCAACCAATTTCAAATACCTACAACCCAGAACTAGCCAATTCACGATGGGCAAGAAGTCCAAACATCAGGGACCCGTCAAACTAACGGGGGCCCGCGAAATAGGAGACCTTTTCCTCCGTACAGCTAAGGCCTCGGGAGACCACGCGCTAAAAGAAAATGGCGACCATGGACGAGCTGGATGAGTTCCCAGACACAGGGGGTCTACACCAACATTCCTCAGATGAGGATAACGAGTTACCCTCCACAAAAGGTGACATTAAGGCGCTACTCCGAAACATCCGCACAATGTTCACGGCGGACCTCGCTATAGTGCGGGAAGAGATACACCACGTGGAAGGCCGAGTTAGGAAAGTGGAAGAGGACACGCAGTGCCTTAACGCAAGCTACCTAACGATAAAAGCGCAAAACAAAGAGCTTCAACAAGCACAGATAATACTCACAAACCGCCTAGATGCCTTGGAAGATCGGCATCGGAGCCGGAACATAAAAATCAGGGGAGTCCCGGAGACGGTACCCCAGGAGGAACTACCACACTACGTCAGAAGGCTCCTGACCACAGTACTAACCTCAAAACAAGCCAAAAAAGCCTTAACCCACAGTGTCTACCGCATCCCAAAAGCACCCAGACCCCAACGGGGTCCCCAAGAGATGTCATCCTGCAGCTCCAAACAAGGTCTGCACAACTAGCCTTCATGTCAGCAGTGAGGGGACAGCCATCCTACTCGTTTGAAAATGCCGACTTGACATTCTATCAGGACCTGTCCAGACTCACCTTGATATGGCGGAACCTGTTCAGACCACTTACCAGCACACTGCGCCGACATTCCATCCTGTATCGCTGGGTATACCCTAGAGGCCTGGCCATCTCCCATGGAAACACAACTATCCGCATACAGGAACCAGCGGAGATGGACAATGTACTTGCAGCACTGGATTTACCACCCGACGCAACACAGGGGACCACTATACCGCCTCCGAAGACCCCACACACCTGGGACATATCCAAACTAAAACCGTTCCAACCATCTGGATCTGCCACGGGACCAACCACCTCTACCGGACCGCGGAGCACAGGCAAGCTCCCTACGAACACCTGAAGAATTAGGTGAGAGGCCAGAACCAGGGGACTTTGGACGTACCACTAACAAGAGGACTCTTACCTAAACTTGCTCCACACTTTATTACCTAGACTTTACATTAACTCCAATATGATTTTGATAACTCGCACTCAAATCCATCCACACGCTACTCACTCAGAACTGCAATACTCAGCACACAGACAACACTCCCCCAGCCACCGAAAGGGGTAGACCTTGAAGAGAAATACCCGTCAGGACTACCTCCAATGCAGATCACACTCCTCACGCCCCTCACCCATAGCTAGATCCCTAATGCACAAACACCTCCTCCTATCGCATACATACTAAGCCACTTAGAGCATAGCCATCACACAACGAGCAGACTAAAAAGACCCACCGGTCTGCCCACCCCCCCATGAGCTCGGGGTAATAGAGCCCTTCTCACGGCACTTAGACCACACACGCACACAACACGCAGAGAAGCACTCCACTGCGGCTTCACCAAATCATCCGAGGAACCTAACCTCCCCTCCTGTCAGACCACACAAAAAGCGGGCTCCCAGGGACACACACTGATAGGATACCTAAGGGTATAGAGCACCGCCATCATCCCTACTTAAGCTGCTCCTGAAGGGCCTAGCTGGCCATTAACCTCACTTACCTATCATGCTCACAGGTAGACGCACCATACAGGCACGCAAGCCCTCGTATACCACAGAAACGAAGATCCACGGAGACCCATCGAAACACCCCAAACTATAAAACAAGTGCAGTACTAGCACAATGCATTATGACTAACTCATAGCACCAGCGATAATATCTGTAATACTGGGCATTATATTGCGGGTGAACTGACAACGTCTCCGCATACACTGCCTACAGATCAAAGACATACAAAACATCCAAACTAATAGGGGAACACACAAAACATTCTTTACTGAGCTGCAGCAGGGACGACTCACTTTCAGTGCACACTTAGCTAAGCATACCTCCATTAAAGCTGGGTGCCCGAGCAGAACACGATGTAAATGCAGTACTTAATACACGTTGCCCGTTGGTAATGTTATACCACCTGATATAGCCTACATACCTACATACCCGGTACCACGCACCATAACCCCTTAAGGACCAAACTTCTGGAATAAAAGGGAATCATGACATGTCACACATGTCATGTGTCCTTAAGGGGTTAAATAATGCAGGGAACCTCATACGAACCCTGTAAGCTACATATATGTACATAGCCATGCGTATATACCACAATCACTCCTAACCCACACAAACACTCGAACGCTGTTACCATGTTGTCATCATTATAAAATGTGCCGATACAGAAATTGCCACAATACCTAATGCAAATGATTACTAATTTGCCCTGGAAACGCTGTTGTGGCCAATCAGGGATGCTTGTTCAATGCTGTGCACAATAAAATAAAGAATTAAAAAACAAAACAAAAAAAAACCTAGGTTAGACAGCTCATTAGGGCAGCATGCTTATATTTATAAATACCTGACGCTAGATCAGCTCAGATGTCCTTCCCACCCCCCCTTTTACTCACTACTTACCAAGCGCTCCAAGTTCTGTCTACTTATCAATAATTTGCCTAGCATGTTAACCCAATCGTTTATAAAGACAAAGTTTAAGCCTCTATGTTTTACATTCACATGCCTATTGCAAATGCCACTATGTACAACCTTTTAAAACTGAACATACGATGATATCCTGTAAAGTTGCTATATATAAAAAATGTGCAGAATGTTCCACATGCTGACCAAATGTTAACATATGTTTAGTAATATGCTTGTCAAAGCCGTTGGGGCATGTCAAGCCCACTTGTTATATTTCCATGCACACTAAAATAAAGAACTAAAAAAAAAAAAAAAGTTCCCACATGTAGGCTATAGAACCTAAATATTTAGATTATACTTTTCAGTCCCAGGAGGCGCAAGTGCTGAAACAGTTGGCCGAGAAGCGAGAGCACGAGAGGGACGTCCTACACAAAGCGATAGAAGACAACAATAACTTCAGCCGGATGGCGGAGGAAAAACTAAACTACAAAATGGAGTTGAGCAGGGAGATTCGTGATGCACACCTGGCCGCATTGAGGGAGCGTCTCCGTGAGAAGGTAGGTGTTCTCTTCCTGGGCTAAATTCCATTCAAGGCAACTGGGCACAAGGCATCAGTACCACCTATTTCATATCATGTAATATATTTTATAAAAATAATGGGAAAATATGGAAAATGGGATCTAAAAAAGGTCCACACATGTAAGACCCTCACTCTGACTGAATCTACACAGAAATATCCAAAGCTGCACTTTAGAACCAATCGGTGTCTCCTAAACACCTAAGTTAATTTGAATAGTGTATCATGGGGATTGGAGAACAGTTCTTTAACTCTTCAACTGCCAGAGTGGCCTATGAGATCTAGAGCACAACAGCAGATCGAATTATGTTGTTTCTTAAAGGGCTACTCGCAATACTTTTTAAATAAATGTATTTTTAAATTTACAATGCATATTGGGCATAAGCTATATATTAACATGTAAAATAAGAATATACTTACCTGGAATCCAGCATCGGGTGAAGCTTTCCACACCCTGTCTGACATTTCTGCCTCCGTTATGAGGTCCAGTCCAATGCTTCTCATAGATGTGAGTCAAGGACGGGGAGGGAGGTACGGAGTCGGGTGAGGATGGACAAAGGAGAGAGGGGATAAAAAAACAAAACAGAGCATTCTTAAAAAATGGAGGGAGGAGGAAACGGCTGGAAGTTTTCACAGCAGCAACAGAGGGGAGATCGAGACGTCCCCTTACAGGTGAGCTCCCAGCACTACCTACAAGGGTTGAAGCTCACTACGTCTGTCACCAGAGTGCAGTGCGCACTGATGACAGAATACTGGGCTGCCTAAGCCATGTGTGCCAGGGGTGCAACTAGCCACCAGGACAAAACTGCAAATATCTCATTTCAAGCAGAAACAGTGCACATACTGATTTCTACCACTATGACCGAATGTAAAAGCAGAAGTGGTCATGGTATATGGATTAACTCTTTAACCATTTAACAGTTAAGATTGCCCTTTCTAATCTTAAGATATTTTCATTCCATATGTCCATTGTTATTGCTATCAGTCTATCTGATAACCTATTGCTATATTTACAGGAACTTCACGCAGCGGAAGTTCGCAGGAACAAAGAGCAGAGAGAAGAGATGTCTGGATAAAAGCCAACATCACACACGCTTCCACGTCAATTCCCTAAATCAGCAAATTATTTTATTTAAAGTTCATTCATCATTCACTCCATGTCACCAAACCTTTGTCTTTCCCCCATGGCTCCTTTAATCTCACCTTCATGACATAACCAACCTGGGGGGTTGTTTAAAATCCGTAGGATATTATATATGTATCGCACGCCTAGAAAAAAATATCTTCAAGAGAAGTGAGCCCCTTCCATATTTTATTCTGAAAAACCATATAAATCCAGATGACCGTGTGAGTCCCTTGTCGCTCGTTGGAAAAAAAAAATAGATATTTTGCACTAAGGAAGTTATGGATCAGTAAAGATTGGCAGGTGGACGCCTCTGAAGACCTTAGTGAGATCAATTCGGTCTGTTTAATGTCCTATGGATTAGTTTAGCATATTTTATAATGAAACAATGCAACAGCGTGCAATTTCTTTTAGCTTGTGTTGTATTTCAAACGAAAATTGAATCTGGTTATTTTGGTGGTAATATATCTTTAGTTTTGGTTATGTAAGAATAAAACTCTTGAGTATTCGATGAAAAGAAAAACAAAAAAAAAGGGAAAACATAACTTAATAATGGCTACATTAAAACGGAAGGATGTCAGACGGATTGGGAAAAAAAATGAAGGTAAAATAAAACTTCTCAGTTTTAACTCTGCGATTAAGATGAGAAATTAAATTTGGCCTTTACAAATCTATCTTATGAATTGCTTCCATACTAGGGAGATGTCAAGGATATGCAAGTCTTTTTAAAGTTTAAGTTTTTTTACCAATGAATTGTACCAAGAAATTGTCTAACCAGGCTCATGTGAGGCTCATGCCAGGCAAGTAGAAATTCACACCTGGTGAGTGTAATATGGACCACCCAGGCTTGCAGTGGCAAGTAACTTTTAAAGCCTGGTTGGTGGTGTAGGCTGCTGGCACTATATATAGAGAGATTGAGATTTGGATAGTCTATTGATTGGTGCAAAATGTTTGCGGTGACAATGATGCTCTGTGGGTCACACTCACAAGAGTGTGCTTGAGTAGACTCATTAGGCTTATATGTATCAAAGAGAAAAAAACATAATAAATGAAAGAAAACAGAATTATATCTCTAGATAAAATATTGTTTCTTCATTATATCAGATCATTCTCTCTTCATGTGATGTGTATGGTCCATCAAGCCTTTACTTTGATGTGTTTGAAATGATAAATAGTGTATGTTGATACAGAATATTATAGAGGTCCCTCGTGTTTGGAAGCCTAAGGTGGGAGGTTGCTTGGAGGCCAAGTTTGATTTCTTCTGGAGGTAGCTTGAAGGCAGCAGTTTATGTAACATAGCACTAGTGGTGGACTTGCTTGACTATAGACTTCCTAACTGTCTCTACAATGTTTCTCAGGAGTGACTACAGAGGCCTGTTAACTGGATGTATAGTTTAGTTTTCCAGTATCTATCTCTAAATTTAGTCTTCTAGTGTCTCTTATGGTTCTAGCATTTACTATTCAATACATTTCTCTAAGTATCATACCAATTTTGGGGTCTTGAAGTCTCTTGTCAGAATGAAGATATACCTCGAGGAGACTTTGTAGTATGTCAGGTTTGGCTCAATTTTACTGTTAGAATAACTGTTGGTGATGGCCAGTGATTGACACCAGTTCAACTTTCTGGGCATATACAGGCACACATATATTTTACACATAAAGAAATCTGGGTCACGATCATTCGGAAAGGTTTCAAAAGTATTTGGACAGACTACAAGATCCAGAAGAAAGACTGAAGGTCAAAAACATATAGGAAATGTACGTACATGAGAGTGGTGGATCTGTGCATTTGGAACAGGAATAATTTGTTAAATGGTCTTACTGTTTGTTGCCTAATCACTACTGAGAACCTTTAGACGCTAGAGAAGAGCCTGAATTTGCTACCCCCCTAAAAAATGTCAACAAGATATTGATATGTCAAACATATTCCTACACAGGAGGGGTGGAGGGGTTCAGTCTTTTTCTGTTTTGTTTCCTTCTACTTATCATGGTACACATTTGTAATGAAAGCATGAAAATAGGCCTTTCCCTTATTCCTAGCTGGACAGGTTGGTGGGGATGTCAAGGTCCAAGATAAGCTTGCAAGTGGTGGAAATTTCAAGCCAGTAAACCAGATTGTTGGTGTAACCATTACCCATTTAAGGTTGGACGTTTTAATTATCTGAAAGTACGTGGGCACAATGAAGGTATTATTGTCCTTTCCTCCTTTTAATGTTTTAAATATTGGGTCAGTGTAATTTGTATTGCTATCAGACCCCTGAATGCTCTCTGTATCTTCCTGTACTAAATCCTGTTGTCTGGTATGGTTCATAGCTTCTCATTAAAGTGCATTATCTCGAGTCATTCCTACAGGCATGGTGTGATATGTGTCTCATTGCACAATTATGTAAGTTTGGGGGGGGACAAATCTGCATAGACAAAATACATATATTGACAGCTGGTACGGGAAATCCAGAGATTACAACCAAAAGGGTCACTTACAGATCAATATATTACAATAAATAAACAAATCAACTTGGTGATTTTAGAGTTCGCGAGTTAAGGCTTTTAAAGTTAGAGGTTAGCTATAAGGTTAGCATTTGAGACTTTAGGTTTAGGGAAAAGAGTTTCGTATATGGGGTGATAGGATTAGGAAGTTAAGTATTTTAGTGTCAGGAGGTCATAGATAATTCAGAAATGTGTAAAATAAACAGCCTGTGTTAAAGGAAAACTCTTAGCTCCTATGGTATTACTTCCACTCTCTAACCCTAACAATCCAAACATCTGGATTCAAATTGGTTCCGAAGAACGAACAAAACAGTGTGATATTTGATCAGCTACATGCATGCTTCCAACTTGGGATCACTGAAATTACAACGTTCAGGAAGCTAAATCGGTGTGACTTGACGACTTTCCTTTTAAGCAAGGCTCTGTTTAGTAAAGCTAAATCGGTGTTCCTCTAAAATAATGATTGTGACTATTTATATAGATGAGGATCATAAAATAATCACAGATTGATACATGTATGCAGAGTTTAGGAGTCAGACCGAACAAGTTAGGAACTAGGGAGGGATGGATCCAAAAAATTTGCACTGGCCTTAAAATGACTTTTCTAGTGAATAAAAACCTTACATTTAAACTGGTGAGTTAATAATCTACATTTGGGCACAAAGGCAATCAAATTCCAATTCTACTCCAACAGAATTAGACTTTGATCACTAGAGGGCAGCACTAAGTGAGCTGTAAATAATATATGGTTCTATACCATAGAGATTTGGTAAGTATTAACACAATAAGCATTATACATCAAAAACAATACAGGGTTATTCACTAGCCTCGGTTGTGTGAGGACATGTACAGGGAATTTCAAATTTTAGGAAAAAGCAGCAGAATGGGAAAATAACAGAATTGCAGAATGCTTTGCAATTTTTGATAAACTACCACCCTGCCATTGTGTATGCCATGGTAGAGACGTATTCCAAAGGTGTTTGCCCCTTTCATTTAAAGTGCAACTCTTAACCCGACAATTTTTCACACAAATGAGTTTAAAACAATAATGCTAACAGATTAATATTATTTTAATCTAAATAAGCTAGTGTACGTTTAGCAGGACGTGTTACCGTTTCGTCGTAGAGGCCACCATCTTGCAATTGCATTAAATTGCTTTAAATCCTCAGTGACAGGTACAGCTTTAAAAAAAAAAAAAGCTCCCAGCTTCCCACAGTTCAGGACATGATTATTTGAACTCTCCGAAGATGCTCTGTGCCTAACATGCCTAGACTTAGTGAGAAATATTTGATTTGGGTTTTATATATATATATATATATATATAAAAAAAAATCTGCTTGAAAATTTTCAGCACAAAGTATATACAGTTATCTGTCTTATAAGCATACACCATTTATGATGACAGAGACACTTGTTTACACCTTGTTTACATCTGTGTATGATGCGCTGCCCTTGAGATGAAATTTGTAATCGTTGTAGGACTCAATAGCCAAGAAGACCTGGAAAAATGGCCTCCATAGATGCTGCTAGAAGGCCTAACATTCTCGACAGTTGTTTGAGAGAGAGTTGAGAAAGGAAGTTTATGCAATAACCTTCCACAGTGTGAAGAACCTGAGCCTGCCCCCCATTATCAGTAAGGAAGAATGGAAATTGTGAAGGCTTACCATAAGGTCTATAGGTGTATTTGAAATATGAAATGTTTAAATGTTTAAAAAAAATTACCGTATTTATCGGCGTATAACACGCACTTTTTCTCCCTGAAAATAGGGGGAAAATGATGGGTGCCTGTTATACGCCGATATACCATATTTACTTACCTGTCTTGAAGCGTGGGCCGGTGTTCAACGCGCACCGCAGTACTGGAACTTCAATTTCAGGTTCAGGTGGGACTGAAAGGAAGTGTGCACACTTCCTTTCAGTCCCGCCGGAAACCGGAACCTGAAATTGAAGTTCCTGTACCGCGGTGCGCGTTGTGAAGCGGCCCACGCTTCAAGACAGGTAAGTAATTATGGGACAAGGGAAAGTGCACTATGGGACAAGGGGAGGGGGGACACTATGGGAGGGGGGGGAGAACACTATGGGATGAGGGGGGGAACACTATGGGAGGGGTGGAGAATACTATGGGGGGGAGAATACTATGGAAAGGGGGGTAACACTATGGGATGAGGGGGGTAACACTATGGGATGAGGGGGGCAACACTATGGGAGGGGGCGGAGAATACTATGGGGGGGGAGAATACTATGGAAAGGGGGGGAACACTATGGGATGAGGGGGGGAACACTATGGGAGGGGGTGGATAATACTATGGGAGGGGGTGGAGAATACTATGGGAGGGGGTGGAGAATACTATGGAAAGGGGGGGACACTATGGGATGAGGGGGGGAATACTATGGGAGGGGGGGGAAATTTCCTGGAATTTCCTTCTTAAAATGAGGTGCGTGTTATACGCCGGTGCGTGTTATACGCCGATAAATACGGTATATTTCAAATACAAACATACCCAAAAATCATTCAAATCCGTTCAGCCTTACGGGAGATAGATATAAGTCACCTTTGACCGACCGCAAGCACATTTTCATGCCCAAAAGAGTTCCATAGAGTTGGGCTGTGCGGTCGGTCATTTCACACAGAAAAATGTCTCATTCGAATGCACGAACGGGGCCGTTCGTGCAAATAGCCCAGTCTAACAGTGCGTTCGAATTGTCGAATGCACTTCGATTCCAGCCGAAGGGTCAAAGTTCATGAAAAAGTAAGGGTCAGCGATGTTCTGCAAATGTGTAGCCGATTTTAGTTCTATAGATTCAGTGGCACGCACCGCTGACCGCGTTTGACTTAATTAAAATGGCCGCCGCCACGTGTTCGGTTTTCGAATGGCGGCCACTTCGACTACATCCGAAATGCCAGTTTAAAAATACAAATCCTTTTTCTGGAAGTTAAAGGGCCAGCAGCAGCACAATAAAAATCCATTATGCCCAAATCCTGTATTTAAAGGGCCAAACCTCCCAGGGACCATAATCACATGGTAAGAGGCTAGCAAGTAGTCCTCTCCAGGCACAAGTAGTGATGTTAATTTCACCACAAGAAAGATCCTCTGAATCCTCCATATAGGACTCAGGGTACTCCTCCTCAATATCACTGAGCTCAAATTCAGAGTTCAGTTGGGCTTTTGCCCTTTTCCAAAGTCTAGTCGATTTTGCCCGACTAGTGGCTATTTTGCACGGTGGTAAATTAATTGCGCCATCTGTCACATGTATGGTACTGTCCATCTCTATTGTCTTGGAGGAGTGTTTAGCCTTATATAAGGCCTTGCGGCAAGGCTGAAGCAGAGCAGGTGTGAGTACAGGTACACCTCCATATAGGACTCAGGGAACTCCTCCTCAATATCACTGAGCTCAGATTCAGAGTTCAGTTGGGCTTTTGCCCTTTTCCAAAGTCTAGTCGATTTTGCCAGACTGGTGGCTCTTTTGCGCGGTGGTAAATTAATCGCGCCATCTGTGACATGTATGGTACTGTCCATCTCTATTGTCTTGGAGGAGTGTTTAGCCTTATATGAAGCATTGCGGCCAGGCTGAAGCAGAGCTGGTGTGAGTACAGGTACTGCCCCCTGAGTAGTCGGCTGAGCCGATCTCTGTGACGGTAACAGGGTCTGGGCAAATATATGTGAAAGTGAATCAGACATAACCCCCGTCACTGACACCAGGGCCAATGTCATTGTTTTTGTCATGGAAGTGTCAATTAAAGCCTGCATGTCAGCAGGATCAGTAAAATCAGCCTCATCTCCAAGGATACCTGGAGACGTTTCTAAAGTAACCTGCATGTTTGCTGTAAACCCAAAAGGCACAGAAAGGTCCTGCCAGGCTGCATCGTAAATATACAGACAAACCTAAGCGAATGAATAAAGTAACATAATACCAAAAGGAAAGGGTTGAGTAACCCTCAAGTAAAAAATAAATAAATAACTAAACAGGATAAAGAAATTAAAGTACTCACAATAGTGAAAAAATAGCAATTGTAATAGAAAAACGCAGGAGCTGCCCGGTGGCCACTACAACTAAACCCCAACTTAGATTTCAGGCAGTTGGGGGGCAGAGCAGCGGCCAGACAGGTGAACGGAGGGAAAAAACAGCGTGATAGCACTGTGCAAGGGATAAAGATCCTCAAAGACGCCCCTGAGCCTCAATTGATGGTAATCTTGGGGCCAGAGAGGCCAGAGGGGAAAGAAATTATCAAAGGATATACAATAAAGCATATAACTGAAGCAAATGAAGTAAATAAATCAAATTAAGTTAAAATGAAGTAACTAAATTATATTTATAAATATGAAAATATTATAATTAAAGGACAACTGTAGGCACCCAGACCACTTCAGCCTAATGAAGTGGTCTGGGTGCCAGGTCCATCTAGGGTTAACCCTGCCTGCTATGTTTCACTGAGGGTTAATTCATCCTCTAGTGGTTGTCTCACGGACAGCCGCTAGAGGCGCTTCCGCGATTCTCACGGCGAAAATCAATGAGAAGACGCTAGACGTCCATAGGAAAGCATTGTTAAATGCTTTCCTATGGATTGACTGAATGACTGACTCTTGCCGCGCATGCGCATTCAGCGGATGACACCGGAAGAGGGAGGAGAGTCCCCAGCACCGAGGGAGCCCGACGCTGTAGAAAGGTAAGAGTAAACTTTAACCCCTTCAGCCTGGGGGGAGGGGGACCCAAAGACCCTACAGAGCCAGGAGTTTGTTTTCCTGGCACTATAGTGGTCCTTTAAAATGGAAAAATTATAATAACTATATTAACCACAGTAATGAGATTAATAAAATAAAAGATCCCACAGTTAAGAACCGTGGGACCCAGTGTCACTTAACTGAGGGAGCAGCAAAGGAAGAGGAAGTACTACACTGGACAACGCCTAGTATGCTATGAAGAGGATGCTGATTGGCTGTTCCTGTTGCTAGGAAGATATACCTCTCATGTTATTTACTGGTTTCTTTTATACTGATTTAATGTTCTTTTTCTTTGCTGCTGAGGGAAATAAAAAAAGAGTGCAGCATAATACTCGCCTCTGTGCCATTAATAAAATCTGTAGTACCCACCACCACCACGACCCCTTTGAGTCTGGTTTGCATTTCTGGGGACTCTGCACACCAATAATGTTAGTAAATGATATTTCCCATGACGCTCAGCCAGAATTCACAAGCATCTGGTAAAGAAGATTAGCTACTAGCAGAGTGTAATGTAAATGGAACCACACATGTGGAGAAGGAACCAGAACCTAAAAATCTTGGGTCGGACAGTATTTGAAAACCGACAGTCTCTTTACTCTTCCCAGCTTCACTCCCGGCATCGAAGCAAGGAAGACCATAGAGACTGTCGGTTTTCAAACACGGTCAGACCCAAGGTGCATGTATACGGCTTAAGGATCCTCTCATATTCTAAAGGTAGGGTTACGTTTTAATAATTTTTTTTTTTTTTTTTTACATTTACAAAATGAAATCTCCTTTCAAAACCTAACATATGGTTTAGAGTATTATATTTAAAACAATAGTTAAGGGGTGGCAGTTGTCCTTTAAAGGAACACTATAGTGTCAAGAATAGAAATATTTGGCAACATACAAATGTGTATTCCTGACACTACAGTGTTTAAAACACATTGTAGGTGGCTTGCCCCCCTTAAAAGGGACTGAAATGTACTTTTATCCCAACACCGTGCTGGTCCATCGTGGCTGGCTCTGTGCCGCTCCGCCTCCTTTGCTGAGATCATCAGAATTGATAATCACAGCCCCTCCAATGCTTTCCCATGGGAAAGTATTGGGAGGCTATTGCACATGTGCGCTGTATGGGGAGACGCTGAGCACTGACCCAGGAAGCACCTCTAGTGGCCGTCTGAGTGAGAGCAATAAAAGGCAGTGTTTAAATCACAAAGCTTGCATGGACAGACAGTAGACACCAGAACAACTGCATTAAGCTGTAATTGTTCTGGTGACTAAAGTGTCCCTTTAAGGCACGCTCAGCATCACGGGAATTGTAGTTCAGAACAATCTGCACAGAGCTGTATAATCTGCAGCGCCTGTACACCTGCACCACCACAGCGACACCCGGTGGCCGGCATGGGCATTGAGTTTCATTACAGCGCATGCGCCCCAGCACGACTCGGGCCCAGATCCCCCTCCACTACCGATCACGTGGGCGCGCTTCCCCCTCCCTGTGAGATCGCGGGAACGCGCGCGGCCTGTTCCTTCTACCGATACGACCCGATCCCCGGCCGGGAAGTGCCTCGGGACCCCGCAGCCGGCGGCCTTGTAGCCAGGTGAGTGCCCCCAGCGCCAGCCTCCCCGTCCCCGCCCTCCTCTCTCATCACGCACCGGCGTCCGGCCGGCGGGTCCCTGCGGAGCGTCAGTACGTGACGGCGGCCCGGGGGGAGGGGGAGAGCGCCAGGCAGCCAGGCCGCATCTATGTAACCAGCCGTGTACCCAGCGCTGCCATGGCAACCGCACGGGGGGGGGGGGGGGGACCGAGCCCCGAGATAACCAGAACCCCGATATCTGATACCGCACCGGGGGGGACCGAGCCTCGTGATAGCCGATATCCCTGCATTATAATTGCATCCCTGATACCGCACCGGGGGGGGGGAGGAGGGGGGCGATGCACCCCTATAGCTAATAGGGCACAGGGGGACCGAGCCCCGCGATAGCTAATACCGCACCAGGGGGAGGGGGCACCGCAATAACCAATACCACAATATCTGAAACCGAACCCCGAGACTGCCTACAGGGAGACTTACCGCACCCCGAGACTGCCTACAGGGAGACTTACCGCACCCCGAGACTGCCTACAGGGAGACTTACCGCACCCCGAGACTGCCTACAGGGAGACTTACCGCACCCCGAGACTGCCTACAGGGAGACTTACCGCACCCCGAGACTGCCTACAGGGAGACTTACCACACTATGATACGTTGGTTATAAAGGGGTCATTTTCTGTATACAGCGAGGTTTATTGCATCCCTAGACTTTATATAAGGAGACTTAAAGCTGCGGTATCCAGGACCTTATACAGGGATACCTTAAAGACTGCACCCTCTGTTATACAGGGAGATCTCATAGCGACTGTACCCTTAGTTATCGTACAGGGAATACCATATTTTATGATTCCTGGGATTCAGTAGTGACTGCATTCCAGGTTGTTGTTCAGGTGGATCCCATACCGACTGCACTCCAGGTTATTATAGGGGGATCTCCTAATGCCTGCACTCCAGATTATCATAGGAGGATCTTGTAACGACGGTGCTGCACATTATTATAGGGTTGTCTCATAGCGACTGTGCTGCAGATTATCATAGAGGAATCTCATAATGACCACACTCCAGGTTACTATAAAGGGAGATTTCATAATAAATGCATTCAAGGTTATTATATAGATGCCACATTCCAGGTTATTAGGTAGGTAGTTGCCGTAGCAACCACACTCCAGTTTATTATACAGGGGCATCTCATAGCGACTGCACACCTGAACTACTACCAGGGGTTTCTGGAGCACGGGGGCCTGAAAAAAATACAGGGGCTCCCAGCATAGTGACACCACCCTAGGAATAAAGTGTATCTCAAATAGCATACAGGAAGAATACAGTGGTCACCTTAAAGATAAGTAGAAAGAATGTTTCCTATAGAGACTACACAGGTTTCCAAGGATATAGGATGTGTTGCACAGCAACTACACCCAGCACAGTTAGTCTTGGCATCGAATGGAAAATACAGAAGATCTCGTATTGCACAGATCTCTGGCATTAAAATGCTGGGTCTCTAATAGCAGCATGCTTGTGAATTAGAGCAGTCTCTGATAGTAATAAGATTTGTGAGAATAATACAGAGGGGTCTCTGATAGTAATAGGATCGTGAGAATAATACAGAGGGGTCTCTGATAGTAATAGAATCTTGAGAATAATACAGAGGGGTCTCTGATAGTAATAGGATCTTGAGAATAATACAGAGGGGTCTCTGATAGTAATAGGATCGTGAGAATAATACAGAGGGGTCTCTGATAGTAATAGGATCGTGAGAATAATACAGAGTGGTCTCTGATAGTAATGGGATCGTGAGAACAATACAGAGGGGTCTCTGATAGTAATAGGATCGTCAGAATAATACAGAGTGGTCTCTGATAGTAATGGGATCGTGAGAACAATACAGAGGGGTCTCTGATAGTAATAGGATCGTCAGAATAATACAGAGTGGTCTCTGATAGTAATAGGATTGTGAGAATAATATAGAGGGGTCTCTGATAGTAATAGGATCGTGAGAATAATACAGAGGGGTCTCTGATAGTAATAGGATTGTGAGAATAATACAGAGGGGTCTCTGATAGTAATAGGATCGTGAGAATAATACAGAGGGGTCTCTGATAGTAATAGGACAATGAGAATAATATAGAGGGGTCTCTGATAGTTATAGGATCATGAGAATAATACAGAGGGGTCTCTGATAGTAATAGGATCGTGAGAATAATACAGAGGGGTCTCTGATAGTAATAGGATCGTGAGAATAATACAGAGGGGTCTCTGATAGTAATAGGATCTTGAGACCAATACAAAGGGGTATCTGATCGTAATAGGATCTTGAGACCAATAAAGAGGGGTCTCTGATAGTAATAGGATCGTGAGAATAATACAGAGGGGTCTCTGGTAGTAATAGGATCGTAAGAATAATACAGAGGGGTCTCTGATAGTAATATGATCGTGAGAATAATACAGAGGGGTCTCTGATAGTAATAGGATCGTAAGAATAATACAGAGGGGTTTCTGATAGTAATAGGATCTTGAGAAGAATACAGAGGGGTCTCTGATAGCAATAGGATCTTGAGAAGAATACAGAGGGGTCTCTGATAGTAATAGGATCGTGAGAAGAATACAGAGTGGTCTCTGATAGTAATAGGATCGTAAGAATAATACAGAGGGGTCTCTGATAGTAATAGGATCGTAAGAATAATACAGAGGGGTCTCTGATAGTAATAGGATTGTGAGAATAATATAGAGGGGTCTCTGATAGTAATAGGATTGTGAGAATAATACAGAGGGGTCTCTGATAGTAATAGGATCGTGAGAATAATACAGAGGGGGTCTCTGATAGTAATAGGATCGTGAGAATAATACAGAGGGGTCTCTGATAGTAATAGGATCGTGAGAATAATACAGAGGGGTCTCTGATAGTAATAGGATCGTGAGAATAATACAGAGGGGTCTCTGATAGTAATAGGATCTTGAGACCAATACAAAGGGGTATCTGATAGTAATAGGATCTTGAGACCAATAAAGAGGGGTCTCTGATAGTAATAGGATCGTGAGAATAATACAGAGGGGTCTCTGGTAGTAATAGGATCGTAAGAATAATACAGAGGGGTCTCTGATAGTAATATGATCGTGAGAATAATACAGAGGGGTCTCTGATAGTAATAGGATCGTGAGAATAATACAGAGGGGTCTCTGATAGTAATAGGATCGTAAGAATAATACAGAGGGGTTTCTGATAGTAATAGGATCTTGAGAAGAATACAGAGGGGTCTCTGATAGCAATAGGATCTTGAGAAGAATACAGAGGGGTCTCTGATAGTAATAGGATCGTGAGAAGAATACAGAGTGGTCTCTGATAGTAATAGGATCGTAAGAATAATACAGAGGGGTCTCTGATAGTAATAGGATCGTAAGAATAATACAGAGGGGTCTCTGATAGTAATAGGATTGTGAGAATAATATAGAGGGGTCTCTGATAGTAATAGGATTGTGAGAATAATACAGAGGGGTCTCTGATAGTAATAGGATCGTGAGAATAATACAGAGGGGGTCTCTGATAGTAATAGGATCGTGAGAATAATACAGAGGGGTCTCTGATAGTAATAGGATCGTAAGAATAATACAGAGGGGTTTCTGATAGTAATAGGATCTTGAGAAGAATACAGAGGGGTCTCTGATAGCAATAGGATCTTGAGAAGAATACAGAGGGGTCTCTGATAGTAATAGGATCGTGAGAAGAATACAGAGTGGTCTCTGATAGTAATAGGATCGTAAGAATAATACAGAGGGGTCTCTGATAGTAATAGGATCGTAAGAATAATACAGAGGGGTCTCTGATAGTAATAGGATTGTGAGCATAATATAGAGGGGTCTCTGATAGTAATAGGATCGTGAGAATAATATAGAGGGGTCTCTGATAGTAATAGGATCGTGAGAATAATACAGAGGGGTCTCTGATAGTTTTAGGATCATGAGAATAATACAGAGGGGTCTCTGATAGTAATAGGATCGTGAGAATAATACAGAGGGGTCTCTGATAGTAATAGGATCGTGAGAATAATACAGAGGGGTCTCTGATAGTAATAGGATCTTGAGAAGAATACAGAGGGGGGGTCTCTGATAGTAATAGGATCATGAGAACAATACAGAGGGGTCTCTGATAGTAATAGGAACGTGAGAATACTACAGAGGGGTCTCTGATAGCAATAGGATCATGAGACCAATACAAAGGGGTATCTGATAGTAATAGGATCTTGAGACCAATAAAGAGGGATCTCTGATAGTAATAGGATCGTGAGAATAATACAGAGGGGTCTCTGATAGCAATAGGATCTTGAGAAGAATACAGAGGGTTCTCTGATAGTAATAGGATCGTGAGAAGAAAACAGAGGGGTCTCTGATAGTAATAGGATTGTGAGAAGAAAACAGAGGGGTCTCTGGTAGTAATAGGACAATGAGAATAATACAGAGGGGTCTCTGATAGTAATAGGATCGTAAGAATAATACAGAGGGGTCTCTGATAGTAATATGATTGTGAGAATAATACAGAGGGGTCTCTGATAGTAATAGGATCGTAAGAATAATACAGAGGGGTTTCTGATAGTAATAGGATCTTGAGAAGAATACAGAGGGGTCTGTGATAGTAATAGGATCTTGAGAAGAATACAGAGTGGTCTCTGATAGTAATAGAAACGTAAGAATAATACAGAGGGGTCTCTGGTAGTAATAGGATCGTAAGAATAATACAGAGGGGTCTCTGATAGTAATATGATCGTGAGAATAATACAGAGGGGTCTCTGATAGTAATAGGATCGTGAGAATAATACAGAGGGGTCTCTGATAGTAATAGGATCGTAAGAATAATACAGAGGGGTTTCTGATAGTAATAGGATCTTGAGAAGAATACAGAGGGGTCTCTGATAGTAATAGGATCGTGAGAAGAATACAGAGTGGTCTCTGATAGTAATAGGATCGTAAGAATAATACAGAGGGGTCTCTGATAGTAATAGGATCGTAAGAATAATACAGAGGGGTCTCTGATAGTAATAGGATTGTGAGAATAATATAGAGGGGTCTCTGATAGTAATAGGATCGTGAGAATAATATAGAGGGGTCTCTGATAGTAATAGGATCGTGAGAATAATACAGAGGGGTCTCTGATAGTAATAGGATCGTGAGAATAATACAGAGGGGTCTCTGATAGTAATAGGATCGTGAGAATAATACAGAGGGGTCTCTGATAGTAATAGGATTGTGAGAATAATACAGAGGGGTCTCTGATAGTAATAGGATCGTGAGAATAATACAGAGGGGGGTCTCTGATTGTAATAGGATCGTGAGAATAATACAGAGGGGTCTCTGATAGTAATAGGATCGTAAGAATAATACAGAGGGGTTTCTGATAGTAATAGGATCTTGAGAAGAATACAGAGGGGTCTCTGATAGCAATAGGATCTTGAGAAGAATACAGAGGGGTCTCTGATAGTAATAGGATCGTAAGAATAATACAGAGGGGTCTCTGATAGTAATAGGATCGTAAGAATAATACAGAGGGGTCTCTGATAGTAATAGGATCGTAAGAATAATACAGAGGGGTCTCTGATAGTAATAGGATTGTGAGAATAATATAGAGGGGTCTCTGATAGTAATAGGATCGTGAGAATAATATAGAGGGGTCTCTGATAGTAATAGGATCGTGAGAATAATACAGAGGGGTCTCTGATAGTAATAGGATCGTGAGAATAATACAGAGGGGTCTCTGATAGTAATAGGACAATGAGAATAATATAGAGGGGTCTCTGATAGTTTTAGGATCATGAGAATAATACAGAGGGGTCTCTGATAGTAATAGGATCGTGAGAATAATACAGAGGGGTCTCTGATAGTAATAGGACAATGAGAATAATATAGAGGGGTCTCTGATAGTTATAGGATCATGAGAATAATACAGAGGGGTCTCTGATAGTAATAGGATCGTGAGAATAATACAGAGGGGTCTCTGATAGTAATAGGATCGTGAGAATAATACAGAGGGGTCTCTGATAGTAATAGGATCTTGAGAAGAATACAGAGGGGGGGTCTCTGATAGTAATAGGATCATGAGAACAATACAGAGGGGTATCTGATAGTAATAGGATCTTGAGACCAATAAAGAGGGATCTCTGATAGTAATAGGATCGTGAGAATAATACAGAGGGGTCTCTGATAGCAATAGGATCTTGAGAAGAATACAGAGGGGTCTCTGATAGTAATAGGAACGTGAGAATACGACAGAGGGGTCTCTGATAGCAATAGGATCATGAGACCAATACAAAGGGGTATCTGATAGTAATAGGATCTTGAGACCAATAAAGAGGGATCTCTGATAGTAATAGGATCGTGAGAATAATACAGAGGGGTCTCTGATAGCAATAGGATCTTGAGAAGAATACAGAGGGGTCTCTGATAGTAATAGGATCGTGAGAAGAAAACAGAGGGGTCTCTGATAGTAATAGGATTGTGAGAAGAAAACAGAGGGGTCTCTGGTAGTAATAGGACAATGAGAATAATACAGAGGGGTCTCTGATAGTAATAGGATCGTAAGAATAATACAGAGGGGTCTCTGATAGTAATAGGATCGTAAGAATAATACAGAGGGGTTTCTGATAGTAATAGGATCTTGAGAAGAATACAGAGGGGTCTCTGATAGTAATAGGATCTTGAGAAGAATACAGAGTGGTCTCTGATAGTAATAGAAACGTAAGAATAATACAGAGGGGTCTCTGATAGTAATAGGATCGTAAGAATAATACAGAGGGGTCTCTGATAGTAATAGGATCGTAAGAATAATACAGAGGGGTCTCTGATAGTAATAGGATCGTAAGAATAATACAGAGGGGTCTCTGATAGTAATAGGATCGTAAGAATAATACAGAGGGGTCTCTTTTATAGTAATAGGATCATGAGAATAATACAGAGGGGTCTCTTTTATAGTAATAGGATCATGAGAATAATACAGAGGGGTCTCTTTTATAGTAATAGGATCATGAGAA
Organism: Pelobates fuscus; assembly: GCF_036172605.1. Lineage (NCBI taxonomy): Eukaryota > Metazoa > Chordata > Amphibia > Anura > Pelobatidae > Pelobates > Pelobates fuscus. The sequence continues at coordinate 293,526,216 of NC_086322.1, forward strand.
TAATACAGAGGGGTCTCTTATAGTAATAGGATCATGAGAATAATACAGAGGGGGTCTCTGATAGTAATAGGATCGTAAGAATAATACAGAGGGGTCTCTGATAGTAATAGGATCTTGAGAAGAATACAGAGTGGTCTCTGATAGTAATAGAAACGTAAGAATAATACAGAGGGGTCTCTGATAGTAATAGGATCGTAAGAATAATACAGAGGGGTCTCTGATAGTAATAGGATCGTGAGAATAATACAGAGGGGTCTCTGATAGTAATGGGATCGTGAGAATAATACAGAGGGGTCTCTTTTATAGTAATAGGATCATGAGAATAATACAGAGGGGTCTCTTATAGTAATAGGATCATGAGAATAATACAGAGGGGTCTCTTTTATAGTAATAGGATCATGAGAATAATACAGAGGGGTCTCTTATAGTAATAGGATCATGAGAATAATACAGAGGGGGTCTCTGATAGTAATAGGATCGTAAGAATAATACAGAGGGGTCTCTGATAGTAATAGGATCTTGAGAATAATACAGAGGAGTCTCTGATATTAATAAGATCATGAGGACAATACAGAGGGGTCTCTGATGACTGCAGCCCTGACGTCATACAGCTGTCTGACTTAGCAGTGCATATGTAACATTAAGTTGATAAGTTCCTGCCCCAAAGAGCTTACAATCTGAGTGAGAGGCTCGCAGATAGAGCCTTGATGCTAGAGAAGTAAAGTTTCTGACCATTCTAATGCAATAAAGATAATGACGAGTCAATTTAATGTATACCTAGTTATGTATATGATTGGAGGTCCAGGTTTTCTAATATATGCAATATGTCTATTGAGATTGTTTGGTTGCGACTCCAGAATACATTGATGCTGTTCGCATACTCGTGTTCATTGAAAGAACTCTCGACTCATTTAAAATTCACATGACACTTATGTTCCTATGCACGGCCCCATATGAATAGTGGGTCCTGTATTATATAATATTGGTTACATACAACTTTATCTAGACTATGAGCTGTGATCTGCAAATATTGAAATACATCCACATAAACCCAATAAAATTTATTATTTAGTCATTGGATTTGTCCCCCCACCCACCCCCCTATAAAAAAACACAATTCTGAAATATTTGCTATATACTTAGATTTCTGTTATAATTTTCATTTGTACACATTATTCTTTCAATAAAGTTTAATTGCAAACAAACACAATATTCCAAGCAAATCTACAGCTTTTTCATCTAACCGAGGCGTAGTGTAAATTAGCTCGGATGTTTAGATGGTCATTTTTCTTTGTTTATGGGGGGCACAATTCTTATACTGCCTTTAAAGTAAAATTTCACCTTTACAGGAAACCATTCACATAAGGTGCAAAAATGTTTCTGATTCAGGATGAGGAATCATTAACAGAATATTCCAAAATTATTATTATTATTATTTTTTTTTTAAAATAATGCTAGGTACAAAAAAAGAAGAAAAACACAACTTGCTCCTTAAAGTGGATCTGTCACCTCAAACCGACTCTTTCAGAATCTTTTCTGATCTATTTCTCTTTAAAACAGAAGAAAAGTAGGGACTACTTTGTCTTATATATTTTTCCCACGCTTGACAATTGTGACAAAATGGTAGAGCTTCAGACAAGCTCTACTTCCTTTGTCAAGCTAACAAAGGGTGAAGCTTGCTTTAACCCCTTAAGGACACTTGACATGTGACATGTCATGATTCTCATTTATTACAGAAGTTTGGTCCTTAAGGGGTTAAAAGAGCACTCCACATTCCAAAAGCTGCTTTATGGGTGAGTTTATAGCCACAGTTTCTACGGGAAATTGGCACTTTTTTTTTTATAAATGAACTAGGGAACTCCCCCTGGCTGTCAATCAAACAGCCAGGGAGGATTGCTTCCTGCTTCTGTTAGAGGGCAGGTATGCTCTATTTCAGCGTGCCTTCCTACCTCACAGACATCACACCAGACATGCGCCCGCGTATCTGGACACCAAGTCAGAGGCTTCTCAAGGTGAAGCCTCTTATTGCTTTTATCCCTGTGAGGAGACTGAAGGTCTCTTCCAGGGGGAAAAAGGGGAGGGTTTGCTAAGGCTGCAGTTCATAGGTTTTGAAAAACGAATGTATGTATTCATTGGGGGTATATCTACTAAACAGTGATTTTTCTATTTTTTTTAATTTTTTTAATTTTTTTTAGTATGAGCCAGTGGAGTGCTCCTTTAAGCTGCACCCTTTTATCAACATAGCCAAGTGTAGTTAAAATTCACAAGACAAAGCAGTCCCTACTTTATGTTTTAAAGAGAAATAGATCAGAAAAGAAGAGGAAACGATAGGGGGAAAGGTAAGTTTGAGATGACAGAGCCACTTTAACATACTTAAAGAGACACTACAATAAACAGACGCTTTAGCTCTTTGTAGTAGTTTTATGCCTGTGGACGCCTTCCCGTCCAATTTAGAGTAGTTTAAAAAAATAAATAAAAAAATGGAACTTTGTAATATGGAATTGTTATACGTTAAAAATTTGGTAAATCTTCCCACGAATCACCCTTCAAACTGCCTAGAAACAACAACAAAAAAACCCAGACCCGACTGTGTTTTCAACAGCCAATCAGAACAAGTATTTTCCAAGTTGAGCTGATTAGGTGCCAGGTTCTGAGCTCTAAATGAATTCAGTGCCAGACCATAGAAAAATAGCACAAAATAGATTTAAATATTTTTATTCATTAGAATCAAAAATGCTGAGTAGATATAAAAAAATATCAACACATTCAGGATATTGGTTAAGATTAATTTAGTGGGGGTTATGCAATATTAAGAGTTTTTTTCTGGGACAATATTCTAAAACTGGAGCCGTTACCATGGAAACCAAATAGACCAGCCCTGTTGATTGTTTCACTTTGAGACGTTTGCCTGATAGTTATACAGAAACACTAGTCATCAACAATTCTATTAAAAGGATACTATAGTGCTAGGAATATAAACTTTTATTCCCCCCCTCTGAAGTTACCAAATGGTGGAGGGGCCCTCTAATGTGAGCGCGTTAGGCCCTACCCCTTGGAAAGCATTTCTTCAATGCTTTCCTATGGGGATTTTACTGCTGCTGGATGCCCTTATGCAGAGCTAGGGTTGCCACCTGACCAGTATTTGAGGCTGTGTGGCCGGTGGTGGTATTGCAGGAATACCGGCAATGCAGGGGCCGGTATTTCTGTCTGATGGAACTCTGAGAGGAGAGATACATACTTGCAGACATTGGAAATACTCTCAGATCATGTTTAGCTCCACCCATCTTTCTGTACTCACACTCAGTGGACAGTGAGGACGAGTGTGCTGTGCAGGTTAACAAGCAGAGCAGATTGTATAGCTCTATCTGCAGCATTCACCCCTCCTCCACGGACAGAGAGAGATAAACTTCTAACTTCTTAGTAAGTAGCCAGATCTCTCTGCTGTGAGGGTTTATAGATGGAGAGCAGACCTGCTCAGTGATGAAGATGAGGACACTTAGAGACATAAAAAGTAAGCATGCAGCAACATCTCTATTTGTGAATTGTGACTGCATGTATGTCTGAGTATGAATGTCTGTGTATGACTGTGTCTGTGTGACTTTTTTATCACAGTGTCTGTATGACTGTCTGTGCCTGTATGCCTGTGTGGCGAACGTGATGCTGCCATGGGCTCCTGGAGGAGCGTGCTTACCAGCCTTCTGCCGAAAGACTATGGGCCCTGTAAAAGCCATGGGAAAAGACTTGATTTGTGGGATTTTGTTATTGGTTCGGGAACCGAACCAACCCCCGAACTAAAGACCACCAGGGAGTTTGTTAAGCCCAATTGACACCTTGTAACGAGTTCCACCGCAGTTTTCTAATTGTTCGTCTGGGGCCATCTTGTTCGCATGAACGCAGGCAGCGGTTTTTGGTCGTCGAGTTCATGGAACTGAAATCGGACACTCAACCTCGCGAACACCGCTGAACTTCCATCCTGCCTGCGTTCGGTACTTTACATCCTGGAAGAGTGCTGTTCGCTGGAATCATTTGTCTGAATGAGGTGAACAAGCTCCACGTTATATTTAGGGATTATGTATGTTTTTTTGGACGCAGGGAACTCCCGAACGGAACCGTCCGCAACCCCTGAATTCATAGAACTGTTTTGGGCATTGGACCACGTGTGCGGCCGGTCAGAACTTTACCACGGTGGCGTTTCGACTGTGTTCGTGGGATCTGAGCGCTTTTTGGATCTGTTGGGTGCTCAGATCCATGCTATCCAGGGATGTATAGACTGTGGGGGTTCCCATGTGGAAAATGTGTATTTTTATGTGTTTTTAATATTTTGTACTTTATGCTCACAGTGACACTATTTTATATGACATTGTGGGTGTGTTTGGGGGCATGTCACTGTGCTCAGATTCTGTATATAAGGGGGTCATTTGGCCATATTAAACAGAATACCCCCAGCATTCAGTCTCAACTAATGTCTGTAGGGGAAAGCTATACCTGCTATAATCACTTGCTATACTGCTCTTTGGATTGCTATACTCTCTTGGAGGAGAGGTCTTCCCACTGGGAGCTGGAACCAGATGTTAGTCCAGGGTGGGATGGGACAGCGAGACCCTAGCCAAGCTGAGGTGGCTAAGGGGACTACGGTACTTATGGTGTCCGGTGCTTATAGTACTCGGTGGTACTAGGAAGCAGCGATTGGCGGAGGTACCCTGTTGGGGTGCCAGGCGGTCCACCACAGCCTGAGTCTGTATGACTGAATATGACCGTGTCTGTGTGTGACTATGGCTTTATGACTATGTCTGTATGTCACACTGACTGTTTATGTAGGACAGTGTCTGTGTGTCTGTATGAATGTATGCCTGTGTCTGTTTGACAGTGTACCTGTATGTGTAGATTGTATGACTGTGTGCCTGTATTACAGTGTTTGTTTGATTGTGTGTCTTTTATGACTGTGTGCTTGTATAGTTGTGTCTTTGTGCATGTATGTCTTTTTGCCTGTATACCTATGTCTGTATAGCTGGGGAGGAAAGAGACACACGAGGTGACCTGGTACACACTGTAATTAGTATTTTTGTGATTTAGGGAACATTCATCTTCTAAATGTTATTTTTCTCTGATGTTACGTAACATCCAGTGACATCATGTCCTAATTCATTATGCAGATTAGCATGGCCAGTATTTTTGCCAAGCCTATGCAGAGCATGAGAACGTCAGGCGACTAAAAGTCGCCTAGCATGCAGGAAGTGCTCTAGTGGCTGTCTGATTGATAGGGTCACTGCACCCAAACCACTTCAATTAGATGAAGTGGTCTGGGTGACTATAGTGTCCCTTTAAATTTGGTTGTGGAATTGTATTCATAAATAATGGATTGTAGTTTGGAAAGTGTAATTAAAAGGGCCCTGAAAATGACATTAAAATAATTCACATAATGCATTAGGTATAGGAATATAATTTAGTATGTTTGAACATTTTATTTAACCCCTTAAAGGATCGCCCCACACACATAAAAGCATTTCAGCTAGCTGAAATGCCCAGTGCGTGAAGAGGTATTTTTCCGAAAAATTTAGATTTCTATTAATTTATAAAAAATGAAATTTTTATAAATTGCCTTGTCGCTCCCCACACTCCCACACTCCCACACTATCAATCACACAACAGGTCCTGTTAATGCATGGTCATTTAGGTCAGTGGCACCTGCCTTGCACAGACTTGAGCTGCTTTGGGAAGTTTGTGATTGGACAGCCACAGAAAGTCTAGGCTGGGTTAGAAGGGGAGGGCTTTAACCCCTTAAGGACACATGACATGTCTGACATGTCATGATTCCCTTTTATTCCAGAAGTTTGGTCCTTAAGGGGTTAAAGACAGCAGACAAGAGACCTGCAGACTTTGCATGCTGTTTTTAGATATATCCCCAATGAAAAAATGCATGATTAAATGCATGCATGTTTTCATTGTGTAATCAAGACATTCTATTTTGGCACAGGGCTTTAGGATGTTTGTCTGACCCCTTTAAATATCACTGGGTAAATCGATTGGAAATTGAATTGGACCAATATAACACTTTAAAGGGTAAATGATAATGTATTTTTTTTTACCCAAAAGTAATGCTGCTTACTGTTTTGTCCAACAACTAAAGAAGATTCCAAACTATGTGAGATCACATCGATGATTTAACTTTAATACATACTTTGTTTAGAAAACAAAGAAAAATATGCAGAAAAACACAAATGTTCCCTGTAGCCGAGGATAGCACTGATAAGCAGAAGTCAAGGATTACTTAGAGCAACACAATTACCGTTAGAAAGCCAGCTAGCATCATACGCAGCTCTAAAATACAACCCAGAAATCCAATAATCTGAACTCTGATATGCTTTTAAAGGAGCAATCTAAGCACTATAACCACTACAGCTCATTGTAGTGGTTATGGGCCAAAGAGTCTGGGAGTGGCATCCCCCATTTTCTTTTTTCCAAACCATTTTAAGCAGTTTGATATATATGTTTTTCTAGTTTTGAAGTGGGCTTTGGGTGGTTATATCTCTGCAACTCAAACCTGGATATCTTTTGTAGAACGTTTTAAAAACTTTGACAAAAGACAGATGGGAAGGCCCTGAAGATTATGCCATATAACAACTACTATGAACTATGAGTTAAGACTTCCATAGACCTCTAAGAAGTCTTAAACACCACCATAATTCAGATCTTCCATGTAGGCCACCACATCGGTGTCTTTGTTTAACTCCTTCCAGGCTTTTAATGTGCATTCTCTTTACCTTACCATAGCTCTGCGTGGGACCCTGGGCAACCATGTCTACCCCAGATGTCAGCGTTCACGTGGAAGAAGTGGTCGTTGTGACCACGCCAGACAACATCATGGATGGCAGCGGCATGGAAGAGGTGAAGGCTGTCCTGGTGACCACAAACAGGTAGGTATTACCCCCATCCTATGACAATGTATAACCCCTCCCGCCTGTGTACACAACCCAGGTGACCAGGAAAGTATAACACAACCCAACCATGTTGTTGAAATATAAGAAAATATTTGGAAACCATTTTGTCTTTGAGACTCTGTCACGCGACAAGAACCCTTAGTGAGAATGGAGATAATGGAAGGTGTTACACTGAATTGGAGACCGATATTCATCCTTCATATTCCAATTCATATATAAATGTGTGGTAGGTATATTTATATGATTTGTATGTTTATTGTTTATACAAGATTGCTGTGTTTGTGTCACTTGGCTAATGAACTTAGACAGACACTTTAGGAGAAGGTATTCTGTGAAGCATTGCCTTATAATGCATGGAACACAAAAAAGAGACTTAATACAGCGGGGATTATTGTCTAACAGCAAATTCTGGAGATTTGAAACCCAAATTGTTACATTAAAGGGACACCTAATCTCTATAGCTAATTGTAGTGGTTATGGCGCAAGCAGTCTTAAGGTGCAGTCCTGTTTATGTCAAACTGTTTACAAATATATATACATAGTAATTACATACTAGGCATACAGACTAGCTCCTCTTCTCTTATTGAGACACTTCCCTCCTCGGCTATTTTACCCAGCTGCGTAAATGGTTTAATATAAATCCAGAGGATGGAACCCATGTACTCTAGAATGAGCTGTAGTGGTTATGGTGGTTAGAATGCCACTTTAAGACAATATGTGAGGCTATCGGCTATCATTTCTAACAAATGCTGACAGGTGATATATAAAAAGTGCGGCCCTGCAAAATGTAACATTTTCCCTACAGCACAGGGGGGGAGTAATATGTCCAGTAAAAAACTGTGGATGTAGAACCGTACTATAGTACCAGTCTATATGTGAACCCCAAGAATGATTGCAGGATAACCAATGACCTTCCAAATTTCAGGAGTATATAGATCGTTACACCTTGACACAATCCTACAGAAACTTATAGTCCAGACACTAAGGGCTTGCTAAGGCCAGAATAATATGTCCTTTTGTTTGGACTGCACACATGCACAAATTGGTACAGTGAGTCTCATTAACATACATAAAGGCAGAGGAACACAGGATGGTTTCATTCACATACAAAGGTGTGTTGGTTTAGTCTCATGCACATACAGAGGTGTCATCGGTATCATTCACATACAGAGGTTTTAACGGTGTGGGATCGGTCTCATTCACCACCAGAACAGTTAGGGGTGGGGGATCGGTTTCTGTCACATAAAGACGTGTGGAGTTGGTCTTATTCACATACAGAGGTGTTGGCAATGTGGGATCGGTTTCATTCACATACAGAGAAGTTAGCTGTGTGGGATGGTCTCATTCACATACAGAGGTGTTAGCGGAGTGGGATCAGTCTCATTCACATACAGAGAAGTTAGCTGTGTGGGATCGGTTTCATTTACATACAGAGAAGTTAGCTGTGTGGGAATCGGTTTCATTCACATACAGAGAAGTTAGCTTGTGGGATCGGTTTCATTCACATACAGAGAAGTTAGCTGTGTGGGATCGGTTTCATTCACATACAGAGAAGTTAGCTGTGTGGGATCGGTTTCATTCACATACAGAGAAGTTAGCTGTGTGGGATCGGTTTCATTCACATACAGATAAGTTAGCAGAGTGGGATCAGTCTCATTCACATGCAGAGTGGGATCAGTCTCATTCACATACAGAGAGTTAGCTGTGTGGGATCGGTTTCATTCACATACAGAGAAGTTAGCGGAGTGGGATCGGTTTCATTCACATACAGATAAGTTAGCAGAGTGGGATCAGTCTCATTCACATGCAGAGTGGGATCAGTCTCATTCACATACAGAGAGTTAGCTGTGTGGGATCGGTTTCATTCAAATACAGAGAAGTTAGCGGAGTGGGATCGGTTTCATTCACATACAGAGAAGTTAGCGGAGTAGGATCGGTTTCATTCACATGCAGAGAAGTTAGCAGAGTGGGATCGGTTTCATTCACATACAGAGAAGTTAGCGGAGTGGGATCAGTCTCATTCACATACAGAGAAGTTAGCGGAGTGGGATCGGTTTCATTCACATACAGATAAGTTAGCGGAGTGGGATCAGTCTCATTCACATGCAGAGTTTGATCAGTCTCATTCACATGCAGAGTGGGATCAGTCTCATTCACATGCAGAGATTTAGCTGTGTGGGATCGGTTTCATTCAAATACAGAGAAGTTAGCGGAGTGGGATCGGTTTCATTCACATACAGAGAAGTTAGCGGAGTGGGATCGGTTTCATTCACATACAGAGAAGTTAGCAGAGTGGGATCAGTCTCATTCACATACAGAGAGTTAGCTGTGTGGGATCGGTTTCATTCACATATAGAGAAGTTAGCGGAGTGGGATCGGTTTCATTCACATACAGAGAAGTTAGCGGAGTGGGATCGGTTTCATTCACATACAGAGAAGTTAGCGGAGTGGGATCAGTCTCATTCACATACAGAGGTGTTAGCAATATGTGATCAGTTTCATTCACATACAGAGGTGTTAGCAATATGTGATCAGTTTCATTCACATATAGAGAAGTTAGCTGTGTGGAATCGGTCTCATTCACATACAAAGGATTTAGTGGTGTGGAATAGATCTCATTTTACATTCAGAGGTGTTAGAGCTGTGCAGGTTTGGTCTCATTCACATACAAAGGGATCATGATCCCTCCCATTCACATAAAGAGAGATGTGTAGAAGCACCGCATGCAGAGACAGAGAGGGATATGCTAGGATTTCACTACAGAGATCTGATATGCCTGGGGCTTCACCCGACTGCACAGACCTACCTCCCACTGCTTTGTCATGGCAACTAGTTCCTGTGAGGGCTTGATTCCTATTGAGACCCAAGACACAGGCTTCAGCATTTCCATGTGGGCTCAGCTCTAGGATGATGTTCTATGAGGTCATGTTTCCTATCCAGCTGGTAATTTGCTGATGTTCAGCATTAGCTGTGAAACCGATATTAAACCTTATACTGATTGGTGCCTGCACACTATGGATTAAATACATACTTAGAGAGAACGTGCAAACAGATTACTAACCCTGCAAAAATCGCCCTGTTCAAACATACTAAATATCATTTTATTTAACCCCCTTAAAAGATCACCCCACACACATAAAACATTTCAGCTAGCTGAAGTGCCCTATGCGTGAAGAGTTCTTTTTACTAAGAGTGCAGATTTCCATATATAATATCATTGTATTTTTACCAGAAAGGGTATATGGAGGGTTTTTATTTATGTTCAAGTATATATACTAGAGCATAGATGATGTTATCTATTACCCGACCCCATGATATTCATTTTATCAGTCTCAGAACCTTGACAGGCTTAGTTAACTCTTCCTGGAATAGATCTAGCAAATGTGAGTTCTGCGCACCAGAGTATACAGTTGGTGAATTAATGAGCTGAGACACCAGAATGAGTTCTAGACTTTCTCCATGACTGCTGATCTGTCCCTTCAGCAGAGCTCTCTCCTCCTCCGCAGCAGAGCTATCTCCTTGTCAGCAGAGCTGTCCGCCTGGCCAAGTCATGAGCTGCAGAGTAATCTCCCCAGATACCGTGCCCAAATTAGAACCTGGATGTCCACTGACCCAAATTTAACCCAAAAATGCATTAATTCCTTGGATAATGTATGGCTCACACAGCAAATTTGATGCAGCATGTTTTTTAAACCGATACACTTACAGTTCAGAGATCCTTGTATTTCCAGTGACATTGTTTGGGACACAAGGCTATCTCTCTGCAGTTATTCAAATAGGAACTTTTGCATACATTTGAAAACTTGTAACATATAAAAACAGCTGCTAGTAACTGAATATTGACATGTGTGATAGCTGAACTATAGCAGTTTAGCATGATTGCCATTGTGAAGTGCTGAGCTAGTTATGTGTACAGATCTCTGGGTACCATGTGGTATTTTAATGCTTCGTTCTTTGCTTTCTACAGGAGCTTGGCAGAGGACACCCTCGAGTCAGACAATGTGTCATTTTCTTCATCCACAGAGCTGAAAGAGGCTGTCTTAGGTATGGGAAGGGTCCTTGTCTCAATCCATTTCTGTCCCCACCCTGTATGTCCTCCCTGCCTCCTTTTATATCCTCACTATGTGTGTCCTCACCGCATCCTTTTATATCCTCACATTGTATGTCCTTACTGCCTCCTTTTATATCCTCACTATGTGTGTCCTCACTGCCTCCTTTTATATCCTCACTATGTGTGTCCTCACTGCCTCGTTTTATATCCTCACTATATGTGTCCTCACTGCCTCCTTTTATATGCTCGCCCTGTATGTCCTCACTGCCTCCTTTTATATCCTCACTATGTGTGTCCTCACTGCCTCCTTTTATATCCTCACTATGTGTGTCCTCACTGCCTCGTTTTATATCCTCACTATATGTGTCCTTACTGCCTCCTTTTATATCCTCACTATGTGTGTCCTCACTCCCTCCTTTTATATCCTCACTATGTGTGTCCTCACTGCCTCCTTTTATATCCTCACTATGTGTGTCCTCACCGCCTCCTTTTATATCCTCACTCCCTCCTTTTATATCCTCACTTTGTGTGTCCTCACCGCCTCCTTTTATATCCTCACTATGTATGTCCTCACTCCCTCCTTTTATATCCTCACTATGTATGTCCTCACCGCCTCCTTTTATATCCTCACTATGTATGTCCTCACTCCCTCCTTTTATATCCTCACTATGTATGTCCTCACTCCCTCCTTTTATATCCTCACTATGTATGTCCTCACTCCCTCCTTTTATATCCTCACTATGTATGTCCTCACTGCCTCCTTTTATATCCTCACTGTGTGTCCTCACCGCCTCCTTTTATATCCTCACTATGTATGTCCTCACCGCCTCATTTTATATCCTCACTGTGTATGTCCTTACTGCATCCTTTTATATCCTCGCCTTGTATGTCCTCACCGCCTCCTTTTATATCCTCACTATGTATGTCCTCACCGCCTCCTTTTATATCCTCACTATGTGTGTCCTCACCGCCTCCTTTTATATCCTCACTATGTATGTCCTCACTGCCTCCTTTTATATCCTCACTATGTATGTCCTTACTGCCTCCTTTTATATCCTCACTATGTATGTCCTCACTGCCTCCTTTTATATCCTCACTGTGTATGTCCTTACTGCCTCCTTTTATATCCTCACTATGTATGTCCTCACCGCCTCCTTTTATATCCTCACTATGTATGTCCTCACCGCCTCCTTTTATATCCTCACTATGTGTGTCCTCACCGCCTCCTTTTATATCCTCACATTGTATGTCCTTACTGCCTCCTTTTATATCCTCACTATGTATGTCCTCACCGCCTCATTTTATATCCTCACTGTGTATGTCCTTACTGCCTCCTTTTATATCCTCACTGTGTATGTCCTTACTGCATCCTTTTATATCCTCACTATGTATGTCCTCACTCCCTCCTTTTATATCCTCACTATGTATGTCCTCACCGCCTCCTTTTATATCCTCACTATGTATGTCCTCACCGCCTCCTTTTATATCCTCACTATGTATGTCCTCACCGCCTCCTTTTATATCCTCACTATGTGTGTCCTCACCGCCTCCTTTTATATCCTCACTATGTGTGTCCTCACCGCCTCCTTTTATATCCTCACTATGTATGTCCTTACTGCCTCCTTTTATATCCTCACTATGTATGTCCTCACCGCCTCATTTTATATCCTCACTGTGTATGTCCTTACTGCATCCTTTTATATCCTCGCCTTGTATGTCCTCACCGCCTCCTTTTATATCCTCACTATGTATGTCCTCACCGCCTCCTTTTATATCCTCACTATGTGTGTCCTCACCGCCTCCTTTTATATCCTCACTATGTGTGTCCTCACCGCCTCCTTTTATATCCTCACTGTGTGTCCTCACCGCCTCCTTTTATATCCTCACTATGTATGTCCTCACCGCCTCCTTTTATATCCTCACTATGTGTGTCCTCACCGCCTCCTTTTATATCCTCACATTGTATGTCCTTACTGCCTCCTTTTATATCCTCACTGTGTATGTCCTTACTGCCTCCTTTTATATCCTCACTATGTATGTCCTCACCGCCTCATTTTATATCCTCACTGTGTATGTCCTTACTGCATCCTTTTATATCCTCACTGTGTATGTCCTCACTGCCTCCTTTTATATCCTCACTATGTATGTCCTCACCGCCTCCTTTTATATCCTCACTATGTATGTCCTCACCGCCTCATTTTATATCCTCACTGTGTATGTCCTTACTGCATCCTTTTATATCCTCGCCTTGTATATCCTCACTGCCTCCTTTTCTGTCCCTGTCCCATTCTTTATTCCCACCACTTTACCTTTCTATCAATCCTCCCTTGAAACTTCACAGCTTTCACTTTTTATTCCCCCCTAATAGTCTCTTTCTCTCTTACCCCATTGTGGTCTATCCCCACTACACTCTCTCTCTTTCAATCATCATTGCTGTGCTTCTATCCTATTCCATCCGTTTAACCTTTCTATTTCCCCATTCCCCCTGCTTCCCATTCTCCACCATATTTCCACCAACTCTTCCTTTCATTTATTCCACAACTCTGTCTTCCGGTCTCATTCTCGATTTCCCCAAGTCCTCTTTTATTTCTCTGCACTGCTATTGCTGTCTCTACTTCTTGTGTGTGAGATTAAGAATTCATTGGGTCCAAGTGCTAATAACGTTGACCCTCTTGTTGTTTCCCTCTCTTTCTCTCTTACTTCCTGTTGTGCCCAACATTTTGAATGAGAAGTGAAGATGGAGGATGAAGATGAAGAGGAGACAATTGAGGCTGAAATTGCTTATCCTATCACCTGCGGAGAGAATAAAGCCAACTTAATCTGGAGGAAGTTTGTCTGTCCAGGAATCAATGTCAAGTGCGTGCAGGTGAGTGCCCCCACTGCAGTGCTTTATGTGGGTAGAGTGTGTCTGTATTTTTTTCTGTTTTCTTTTTATAAAAGTGCAGATTTCAACAGAAATCAACACTTTTGTAAGTGAACCTGGTTATATCTCCCCGGGTGTCGGACATCTGACCCTGTAGCTTCCTGCTAGTTTAACTCTGTGTCTAACGAAGCAAACTATATATTTGGTTTAACGTTAACAAAATGGTATAAAGGGGGTGTCCTAGCTTTGTAGCCATGACATTATTACCTTCTCTCTGGGTTTGTTTGTCCTTATTGAGATGGCTTTCTGCTTTTAGGGCTTATTCACTAAACAATGCATTGTGTTGGCGTAAAAGCTGAATTGCAAAACGCAGGGTAAAATTGCTAAGCAGTGACTGAAGCGGAGTCGAAGAACATTTCCAGATCTGCATACATTTTACAACTCTAACACACAAAATTAAGTCCTGCACTTAAACTCCCACTACTTCTGGCTGGCAGCAATGACTAGAGTACACATCAGCCTCAATACATACAATAAAAACCAAAGAAAAAGTGACTTGCTCGCTATCCCAAATCCCTATGGATATTTAAATAACTGCAGGTTTTTTTAGTTTCACTCCAATGGTCATTAAATGTAAGCCCACCTGCCACGTCACGGCAAAACCTTTTAGTTGTGTCCTAGACGAACAATTCACCTTGCTTCTTTAATCTAAAAGGCAATATTTCTAATGGGACAGAGAGGGGTATTTTTCTAAACCTCTGCATACTTTTTAACCCATAATATGGTTTTCGATCCATGCAGTGTTAATGTTTCGCCTACATTTTGAGTCTGCTGTTACCCTCACCTTATACAAAGTCTTAGTGTGATGATAAAATGTTTCATTCCGGATACATTTGCTGATGAACCACTTTTTTATTTTATATTGCACAGTTTGTTAATGCAAAAAATGCACCATTATTCAGATATCTCCCACAATCACTCTTCCTCTTTCTCTCTTAGTACAATGACCATTTAATTAGCCCAAAGGAATTCGTTCACCTGGCTGGAAAATCCACCCTAAAAGACTGGAAAAGGGCGATCCGAATGAATGGAGTCATGCTCAGGTATAGAGACGTGTTTATTATCAGGGTAGCCCTGCTTTATTAATAATAACTGGAGGAGGGTGTTTACTGGGTAATAACTCTATAATGTGTCCATTCTACACCAGGAAAATCATGGATTCAGGAGAGCTTGATTTTTACCAGCATGCCAAGGTATGCTCGAACACGTGCCGAAGCACCAAGATTGACTTAACAGCAGGTCGAGTGCCACTCTGCAGTCAAGTGTCCACAGAGTATATTCCCATCACTCCGGCCACAGGTGACAGTAAGTCATGTAAAATGCATAAAAGATTTAGAAATTCCTCTCACGAATTTCCGCAAACATTAATATTGTTGAGCTCTCCCTAGACCAGGAAGTGACTTGAAACATCACAGCCAATCCTAGTCTTGCTAAAGTTCTCAGTGGAAGACTATCCCATAAATCGATCCCAATGGGAGATCGAGGAATGTACACTTTAGACCCGGCAGCTGTTCCAGGCAATGTAAATACATGTAGGAGACTGATGGATAATATGACATTTTTGTTTAACTTGCCAGGTAGCCCAATTATGTTTTTGCAGTGCAGTGCAGGCTCTTTTGTTGAAAACGAAGAGGGCGTATTCAATGTGCAGTATGAAGTAAGGCCTTGATTTGTGTGTGTGCCACACACCATACAAAAACTTGTACTGGCAGGATGAGGATTTCACTGTGGGTGGGCAGGCTTATATCTGCAGAGGCCTTTCCAAACTGTGACTGTTGAAGACAGATGGAACATAGGGACATGTAGCCCTTTGTAAGATAACCTACCCAAGGAGCCTAGATTACGGTGTCTCATTTAATGCTTTACTAATACTAATGTTTAATACGTTCCCCTGTTGGTCACTTTTTCATGAAAGGGAAACGTTCAACATGTAAAGCTTTCAGAGCATTTGTCCTGTTATAAACAAGATAATTCATTCAGTTAGTAAACTTGTAGTTTAACCTTGTCTCACTTGGCTATATCTTAGAATTCCTGAGACCCAGAAACAAATATGGATGTAGAAACATTCAATGGTCAAAGAGGAAGAATACCTTAAAACGACACGTTCTGAGTTCACAATCAATAATCTGGGCCTCATCATGGGTCCAAAAATGGATAGATTGTTAGAGCTGGCACATGTTTGTGTAATACAGGGATGATTAACGGCAGACTCTGAACTGCAGTGATATTTTACCTGCCCTTGCTCCAATGTGTATCCCTACACTGCTTATTTCTAATGTTTACTAGGGCGTTATTAATGTAGGCTGAAAAAAAACTACAGAAAGTATTTCCCTTTCATTTCGTTTAAGTCTTTTTAGTGAAACTAAATGTAAAAGATGTTTTCATAAACATATACTGTAGGGTTTATTTACTAACATTGGAATTGCACGATTTAGGCAAAATTAGTGAGAAATCATTTGCCATGATTTTACAATTCTTCACTATTCCTGTTTTCTTGACAAACCCATCAGTGATAAGGCAAGGTGCCCTAGCTTAATATGAAACTTGGATATATTAAAGCTGAGAGATTGGTCCTGCCTCACACTTGTTTATGCAGCGGAACTATGATTGCTCCAGAAATGTCTGACTACCACTTTATTACCTTTTTGTAGATTTTACCGTGAATGGGAACCCAACAACCATTACTATTGAAACTTGCGATGGTTCAGGAGACTGGACTGGAATGATAGGAGGTAAGTGTGGTCTCTTCAGGGTGGGTTTGATTTTGATGGCTGGAAATGGACAAAACCGAACAGAGGTGTGGGTATCCACGTCGACATACAAATTCAATTCCATATTCACTTGCCTTAAGGGCAGATTGCATTTTTCCCCTATAAACACAATAGACACCATTGTATATTTGAACAGAATTTTTAAAGGGCCAATCCAGGCTTGACATGATCCACATGTTTGTATATTGATAATACATTAAAATAAGTAACATTTAAACATACGCACACCTTTTAAGTTACTGATGCTGCTCTCTACTTGCACAGGAAGCTGCAGCAGACACCAGGAAGAGGCTCCACCAATTAGGAGCCCCGTATTCTGCCCAATTGGGTGTGATCCTAATCCCATAAATCCCCGATCAGCAGAGATTTAAGGGTTACTGTCAGCCCAATATGCAGTTCCATTTATCAGGTCTGAGGAGTGATCGCTCTGAATAAAATGATAGCAGCAACATTGTGGCTGCTGTCAGTGTCATTTCCCTGTCCACAGTTTTATAAATGAGGCTGTGTGCAGTATTCTAAGCAGCTCATCGTGTGGATGCAGCTCGACTCTCTTGGAGAGCTGGAGGACTGAGATAAAAACTTGCAAGCTCTATACTCACAAGTAATGCAATGAAGGACGTAAGAAAATATTTCTTTAATGTTACTCACTGTAGCAATTAAAAGCAAAGATGTTCAGGGGCACATTGACAGGAGACATCCATGCACTGCAACCTATGCAGAAGATGGATAACTTGTCTAGAAGGTGTATAACTTGTCTCATTATATGTTATCATTGAGCTCTGTTCCATGCTGTGCACTGACCCCCATCTTGTCACCTTTCAGATGAAACACTGCATTTCTGGCAAGGCCTGAGGGACGCGGGGCTCCTTGGAGACGTCATACAGGAGTTTCACCAAGAGCTGCTGGAAACAATGAAGGGGCTTAAAGAGAGACTTCAAACGCCCCCCATCCAGTTACAGGGTAAGGAATTATCCTCTCCACAAACAGAAATTAGGATCATCATTTGATCCAAGTAATGATACATACTTCACCATCATTTTACCATGTTTGGAAATTAACCCCTTACAGAGCATCAAGATGTTAGGCACATCATCAGAGAAAGGAATCGGGTGTATCACCCGAGCACGGTTTATTTTCTATTATAAAGTACAAAAAATAAATCACACGTTCCTTTTATCGATACGAACCAATAATTAAAAAGGAAGTGAAATTTGAGAAAAGAATGTGTTTCAAGTTAAATTGAAAATAAAAGAGGAACTGTATATATTACACAACAGTTTCCTATGTAATAAACACAATAAATACAGCAACACAAAGTGTCTGTTTGAATCAATACGCATCCAGCGTGTGTACTCTATCCTCAATGACAACTTTTATTCATGAGGAAACCCTATAGTCATTTAAATTGGATTTTATTGTTGGTCCATGTAAACTTTCAGTTTTCCCCAACTTTTTGACTCGTGGATTCAAATTTGTAACACGGATAACCCTTTAATAGTGCTACATTTGGATCAGGAATACTTGTAAAGGCTAGCAAAGCTTCATGGGAATTGTAGTCCTGGTGATATCTATTTTTTGGCCACCCTTGCAATACAGTCTTTTAGTGCTTTGAGTGATAGATCCAACTGTACTGAAATCCTGTAGAATCAGGGCAATAATTCCCATAATAAATCCCGTGCTCTGACAACCTGTAGCCTGACCTTTTTTTATTCCTATACCTGTGGCTAGTAAATGTGCTCAAATGTTGTAGGTTAAGATTTCCCTGCATATTCTCTGTAACCCACACATTTGTTCTATTTTACTTAATCTCCTATGTGCTCCCATTGCTTAGATGCCATGTTACTCAACAACATTGTCCAGAATTTCGGAATGTTGGACCTCATTAAGAAGGTGCTGGCTAGTCACAAGAACCAGATGGACCGATCAAGAGAGCAGTATACGCGAGACTTGGCAGGTGCGTACAGCGTCCTGAGAGCATATCTCGTAGTTTGAGTTGGAGCAGACCAATTACATGTTTCAGTTAACAATTCCTTAAGAGCTGAATTAGGTTGCATGTGCTGTGTCCTCTGCATTATATGTACTCCATAATCTTAAATGTGGCTTGTTTGCTTTGTTTTTTTCGACTGGTTCAAATAAAGAAAAAGAAAACTGATATTTTCCTCTGACTGGCTCCTTGCCTATTCTAACATAAAAGTCCTGTGTATGATGTCAGCCTGTTATTGGCATCTATGACCTGCGGTTGGTGCGGTCAAATGTCAGCCATTGAAGTTTGTGTACTGCCTTTAAACTTTGAGGTTTGTGTAGCGAACACAATATTTCCTGCTGTGAGGCTGCCAATGAGAAGCGGGAGTCTGCTGGTCGAATCGAGAGGGGAAAAAAAGAATGAACGATGCCGATGTTTTACTGCTTACCTTAATTTACTTTATTTGAATGATGTATTCAGTTAAGGAAATACTCTATATTTATTTTTTTGGTTTCTTACTGTGAAAGTCACAGGTTGAGCATCCATTCAATGCCAACACTACCTCGGTTTTGTAGTAACCCATTGGAAATAACATCTACTAAATTAAACTGGCACAAATGGTGCAATGTCATGTTCAGATCTATCCAGTTACGTACTTTAGCTATATCAGGCTTATTACGCCACAGTATAAAAAATTGACATGTTTTATTGTTTGTTTTTTACCACTTTCCCTTCCTTCAGCTCTGGAGCAACAGTGTGACGAACACAGGAGACGGGCCAAAGAACTGAAACACAAATCACAGCATCTTAACAATGTCTTGATGACACTGACCCCAGTCAGCCTTCCCCCTCCGGCCAAGCGACCAAGATTGACGAGAGCCACGTCCGGCCCTGCGGCCATCAGCTCACAGGTTTCGCAGCCCACACAGATTACCCTTCCCCAAGGATTGACTTTATCTCAACTAACCAGCCTACCTTTCAGCAAAGTTGTGTCCACCAGCATCCCGAGTTCTTCCAACTCCACCATGCTGAACAAAAATTCAAGTTCCCAGTCCACCTCACCTTCCTCTCCTCTCTTAGGAGGTTACACTATCCTCACCCCATCAGGAAGCAACTACCCCGGCACTTTGGAGATTCATCCCGACTCATCCAACCTTGCCGTCTTGAGTACTGCAGCCATGCAAGACAGCAACACTGTTTTAAAGGTGATGAGCCCCATCCAGCTCCTCACCCTTCAGGGCCTAGGTGCAACAATACAAAACCTGGCTCAGATAGCACCAGCTGGCAGTACCATTGTAGCCATGCCCTGTGACTCTGGAGACGGAGAGGATGAACAGACCACTATTGAGGTGACTTCACTGTCTGAGGATCAGGAGCAGAAATAGACTTGTAGCCTTCTTTCTTTGCATTGCAGCTTTGGCTGCCGTATTTGGACTAAAGTTGGGGTAAGCCTAATGATGGGAGAGAGAGCAGGTACAGGTTGCAAAAGCTGAAGAACCAAAGAGGGATGGGTTAATCCTCTTTAGTAGTAGATATATCTGCTCAGCATTGCACAGGACTATGCCACAGGCCATTCTGACACTAAATAGGACAATGGGTTCTGCATAGTTTGGCTTGTAGCAGGAAATCATATTTGTGGCAAAAGCCGAAATTATCCAGAATACCCAGACTCTGAGGCTTCCAAGGGCCATTAAACCTTCTCAGGACTTGACCAGTTAGTAACATACAGAGATGGGGCAAATTTAAGGCCTACAGCTCTGCAGTACTACTGAGGTCAACTGCCCTCCGCTATGTACAGCGGTAATAATATAAGGAATTGCAGCTTTAAGTTAGCAAAGGTTTGCCCCGTGCTCACCTAGACAGGGCAGAACTCTTCAATGAACTCCCAGACTCATTCATCTAGTATCAAACAGGAACTTTTCTGTATTTGTAATAGTAAAGGAATGTCAATAAAGTTTTGGAGCCAAGCAGCCATGTTGAAGGGCAGAAAAATAAGAGGTCCAACAAAAAAAATGAAAAGTCATAGGAACCGATGCACTGAGACTGTTTTGTCTTTGTGTAGTTTTGTGTTAACCGTTTTAGAGCCAGGGGGTTGTGTGTTATCATGCTTAAGCAGTTGGATTGTCAGCCCTCGAGTATTCAGTGATTTAAAGACGTGTTTAGTTATCTGGTAATGGGATGCCTGCCCTGTGTTTTACCAGTCATGGATTCTGATGAACCGGACTCCAAAGATAGGCTGTGATTGTTGAAGACACCAGATAGGGCAATGTGCGAACCCCTGCCAGTTACAACAGTTAGAATTTCAGTATAGTTTCTACAACTACTTATCTGATGCTTGTCGATTTGTCTGAATAGTGATTGGATAAAGGGACAGACAGTTGGAAACTGGATTATTTTAATTTGTTTTCAGGTACACAAAATGACCCGAAATTGTTTGTGGTTAGCCATCAAGTTGCAATTATGCAGCTTATGCAACTACATCTCCCATGATGCTTTGCTAGCATTTCGCCTGCAAAGCACTACAACAGCTAGAGGGATATCTGTTGGCTACCCGTGGTTAAATAATTAAGGTTGTGTCAACACGGAAATACATTTTTGATGAGGTCACACATTGCTATGCATATAGTGTTAGTTGAGTGCAATCGTTGAGTGTCTGAGTATTGCAAAGTAGAGGAGCTTTGGATGGGGAAGGAATAGAATATTCTCTAGGAATTATGTTCAGCTCTGTCTCTAATTGCATCATTGATATCAGCCTCCATTCCTACTAAACACATATATCCTTTACCTGAGATCGGCACCAGTACATTATAGGGTGCCTTGTGCTGATTGGATTCTTTTGGTGATATCCCAATCTGTATTACAAAAAGATGGCCTCAGCATGGTTACCTTAGTGGGTAAGTACATTTTGTTTTGGTTCGATTTAATACCCCTCAAGGTGGGAATTCCTGGGTGAGCACACACCTGCCAATGCAGGCATAACCGGTCTGACTTTTTAAAGAAGTCACTATGACAAACAAGACAAATAAAACATCTACAAATGCTGCTGGCTTTGTGACTGTCTGTTTATCGGCATTAATACAGAATGGGATTTACTAACAATCTCAGTTAGAGAAGCCTGTTAATCCCTTTCTCTAGCATGATCACGGCCTCCCAGAGTAGATCTAACACACAGTCTGACTATTATATTAAATGCTATTACTGTACATATACCAACAGCCTTATTAACTAAAGTGAGACTTGCTAGGGATTCAAAGTGAACGCAAAATTAACTTGGAGAATTTCTTGAAATCACCTATTTTGGCCTAAATTTTACAACTTATTACAATTCTCAGCAATTCTTACTGTAGAGAATAACCCCACAAATGTTCAGCAGTTAAAACATTTAGAAAAAAATGACTTCCTTGATTGCATTCCTTAGAAGCTTTTTAAGTTCTACCCCATATATCCATAAAACTGTTATTCCATGAGCTCTTCCCATTTACGAGAGGAGCAAAAAGCCACCCTCATTTCTAGAAAGCAGTACTTTCTCCCAAATTTGGGTTCTACATTTTCATTTAGAATTCCAGGGCTGATTATGGTTAGATGACTTGCAATTGTTTTTTTTTGTTTTTTTTCCCCTTATTAACTTGATGTGATTTTGGATGACAGGAGTGGTAACTGCTCAATATAGGAACAGGTTTTACCACTCTTGTGCAATAAAAGCAGAATGTTTATTTAGTCTTCTTATCTTAGTAAACAAGTATATGGCGTATCGACCTTGTGTACTTAGTCATGTATACCACAATATAAAACCATGATATACACTTTCCTACAGTCAGTCATGTGATTCATCCATAGCAACAGTTTAAAGACTCTGGGAAAACAACAAACAATTCTTAAAGGAACACTATAGGCACCAAAACAACTTTAGCGTTATAAAGTAGTTTTGGTGTATAGATCATGCCCCTGCAGTCTCACTTCTCAATCGCCTGCCATTTAGAAGTTAAATAGCTTTTGTTTCTGTTTTTGCAGCCCTAGCCAAACCTCCCCTTGCTGTGATTCACACAGCGAGAAGAAGAAGAAGAAAAGTGGTTTTATTTTCAATCAGATGTTGACTCGCTTTAGAAGTTTTTATCTCCTGCTCTGTAAATTGTCCTTTAATCACACACATGACCTCCTACAGGGTCTAAATGGCTATTAACAGTATAGAAGATAATAAATTCTACATTAAACAAACGGTGCAATAAATGAAGATTAAACATTAGATGACTCTTTGCAGAAAGTGTTTAGGAAGGCTGTGTAAGTCACATGCAGGGAGGTGTGACTAGGGCTGCATAAACAAAGTGATTTAACTATTAAATGGCAGAAAATTGAGCAGTGAGACTGCAGGGGCATGATCTACACACCAACACTGCTTCATTAAGCCAAAGTTGTTTTGGTCCCTATAGTGTCCCTTTAAGGAAAACATGCAAGTGAAATGTGTTATTTAAAGCGGTACTGTCATTTCTTTTAGCTTATCTTTTCCTTCTGCTCCTTGCATCTTAATGATTACACTCCTGCCATTGTTACATGCCTTTATTTGTATATCTCTTCTTCGTGACCTCAATATCTAGGTGCCTTAATTTTGTTCTCCTCTCTCAATAATGTCTGCAGTTTGCAATCTGTGGGACTCTTTTGTCTGAATTTTGTGTGCAAGTTAGCTTAGCAACAGAAATTTAACTTTGCTCAAGCTCCGCCCATTGCCAAGGATCACGTTTCCCCTGATAAAAAGTAGTCCCTCCTACTTCTGATATATATAACAAAAAACTAATATGGACTAATAAATAAAACCAATGAGATATAGGGGGACAAAAGAGAAATAAAAAGAAGAGTTGGAGGTAGCCGTTCTAAATAAATTAACCAGGGGATCTCTTAGATGGTATGCTGGATCCAAAAAGTATATAAGAAATAAAAAAATAAAACGTCACTTTTAATCGAGTAGCTAAAAGCCCCCTTACTACCAGGGGCAAATCAAAAAATACACGCTTAACACAGAAACACTAAATAAAGAAAGTAAATAAAAAACAAATATCATAAATTCAAAATAGTGTTGATTGTAATTCCCAGTAATTGTCTAGTGACAGGATTTTATCAATAAAGACTGCAGTAAATACTGATAAATCTTCCTGGAATTCATCTAAGTTAATGCTTATCAGTGTAGCTGACGTGGACAAAGATAAGTCACTGAGAACAGGGCTATAGTATGATAGTAATTAATAAACCACGCTTTGTCTGAATATTTCTTGTGTAAAATACACGTAGTTCCAAGCAAGGAGATCCAAAAGAGGATTCAGTTAAAAGCAGAACCAGCAGAACAGAACCACTTTAACTTCTTAGGAACCTTAAATCTTTATATTCCTAACACTAAAGGGTTAATTGTAACAATTCTAGCCATGGTTACATTTTAAATTTAGTGGATCACGTGAAATTTCTAAAATTAGACGACTAGAACAATCCTATAACATTCTAAATAAATTATTTAGAATATTTTAATGTATTTATTTTATATTTTAATATATTCCTGATATGATTTAGTTTATAAAATAAAGCTTAGCTTGCCTTTCCTTCTCTTGCTGACAGCATACATTCTGATGATTCTCCATGGAGAAGCGTTGAGGGTCCTACTGCGCATGTGCGACAGTCAGTGGACTCCTACAATAAATGAATGAATGAATTTAACTAGAGCAACAGTGTAAGCATTAACTTTCATTTAAAGGAAAACTATAGGGTCAATAACACAAACGTATTCCTGACCCTATAGTGTTAAAAACACCATCTGGCCCCCCCTGTGCCCCTAAATATAGTAAAATCTTACTTATTTCCAGTCTTCTGCTTCTGCTGTGCCCCTGATCTGCCTCCTTGGCTGACATCATCGGAAGTAGTGATCTGAGTCAATCACAATGCTTTCACATAGGAAAGCATTGGATTGGCTTAGAACGTCAAGGAGGCATCTCTATGAGGAAAGTTCAGTGTCCCTGGAGACACTGAATGTAAGTCACACTGTGCAGCACTGACCCAGGAAGCACCTCTAGCAACCATCTGAGGAGTGGCCAGTGGAGTTTTCCCTAGGCTGAAATATAAACTGCATTTTCTCTGAAAAGACTGTTTTACTGCAAAAAGGCTGAAGGGAATGATTCTACTTACCAGAACAAATTTGATAAGCTGTAGTTGTTCTGGTGACTATAGAGTCCATTTAAAGGAGAGCTAACGGTCTGCAGAGAGGAGCCATACAGAGAAGAGAAACGAGCATGTTTATAATATTTATGAATAAACATGTTGTTTTCTGAAATGTGGCTTAAAGTACTAAAGGTGGGGCAGTCATTATGGAAACCAGTGGAACGATCAGTCACATTCCATGGGTGATTAACCCTGTTTTACGTGTTTAGACCATATTTTAGAACACAACACTTTTATACGGAACCCCCAGTGTTCCGTGCTATTTCTACTCTGATTTCCCCGCCCTTTGCTTTGTCTGAACCGGAGCGTCTCATGTAAAAAATATTCTTTTGAAAAACGAAGTTTAACAGAAGTTATAGGTGATTTTCTATATGATAATAAACAACGCTATTTCCATACAAATGATGGTGCCCCTTCCAACGCATCATGACGACTAACGTAAACGCCTTCCGAAAATTAAAGTGATCCAAGGAGAGAGTTCCTCTAGTGACTAAAAGACACAGTAAAAGTGCAATGCTTTCATTTTTCAGGGTGCACCAACACCACAGTAAATTATGTTTTGTAGTTGTTTTTGTTGCTTTAAGCTCCCACTTACCATCTTAATATACCGTATATATTCGAGTATAAGACGAGTTTTTCAGCACATTTTTTGTGCTGAAAAACCCCAACTCTGCTTATACTCGAGTCAATGTCTGTATTATGGCAATTTACATTGCCATAATACAGACTGAGGGCTGGCAGAGAGCTCTTACCTCACCTGCAGCTCCCTCCTCCTCAGCGCCGGTCCGGTCAGCTCCCCTGTCAGCTCCCAGTGTAAGTCTCGCGAGAGCTGCGGGGTCATAGTGCGGCTCTCGCGAGACTTAGTGTGAGCTGGCAGAGGGAGCTGACCGGACCGGCGCGGAGGAGAAGGGAGCTGGCAGGAGAGGTAAGTAAACGCTCTGCCAGCCCCCTCCACTGAACTGCCAATGCCACTGGACCACCAGGGAGTGAGAGCCCCCCTCCCTACCATGTATCAAAAAGGGGGGGGGGGACGAAAAAATTAATAAAAATATAAATAATAATAATAATAATAAATAAAAAAAAATTAACAAAAAAAAAAAATGTAATAATAAAAATTACAATTAAAATGCCCACCCCCCACCAAGGCTCTGCAACACGCACTCATACACACACTGCACTCATATACACACACTGCATTCATTATATACACACACTGTAAATAAATATTCAATTAATATACTTTTTTTAGGATCTAATTTTATTTTGAAATTTACCAGTAGCTGCTGCATTTTCCACCCTGGTCTTATACTCGAGTCAATAAGTTTTCCCAGTTTTTGGGGTAAAATTAGGGGCCTCGGCCTATATTCGGGTCGGCTTATACTCTAGTATATACGGTATGCGTATCCTCTGCAGACGAGCACCGCTTATCTGCCACGTTCTTTGCATTTGCATGGTCTGCAGCCCTAAAGTTCAAAGATAGCAGATTAACTAGGTCATATTTTATTTAATGTCGTTCTGTGTTTTTGTTGGCCCTATCACATGAAACTAGTTTACCTACATGTATAATGTTTATTGGCCCTTTTTGCATAGATAAGACAGCTGTTTAATCATTCTGCTTGCTAAATGATTCTAAACTGCGATAAATATCTTTCGTTTCTGTATCGGACTTTTTTGTTTTTTCCTCCTTCATCACTGATTTAATTCTGCCCTTTGTTACTGTCAGTCAGCAGAGACAGGGGAAATGAAACAGAAACAAAACCGTGAGCTTTATTGGAGTGTGGCTGAAAAAATCTGCCTTTTCTGTTTTTTTTCTTCTGGTGTGAGTCATAACTTCTGACGATCTCGTGAGACTGCAACAGTTGCAGTGGCAGAGTGACAGCAGAATGCAAATCTGGGTTGTATTATTAAAGCCTGTGACATTCACAGTTATAATTCAAGATTTCTGCAAAAAATAAAATTTGACGTAGAAGTCTGTTATGAAATGGGCAAGTGATTGTCGTCGTCTCTGGACTCTACATTGTCGAATAAAACATTGAAAGTCGCCTATAGAACGGACATCAAATATTTAGCAAATGACGTATTCCTATTCAGACGAGGCAAGGCCAGGGCACACATTGCACATGAAGAAGATAAATATGAATAGAAACATTGTTTAATTTCTACTTTTATCTGGATATTTCCCTATGCCTACTGCTCGGTGCAAAGGACAGATTTTATGACCATGAATGACAGGAAGCTAAGGTGAAAACACACGACTGCCAGAGAAAAACTTTCAGATTTCTGTATTTAAAGGGTTTCTCCAACCCCTCCCCCTTTTCACTAATGATAGAATAATGCCCTACTGGAATCAACCAATCCACGGTGATGTATATTGATGGTTTGTTTGTTTAGAGAAAATTCTACTATTTTTAGCTGAGCAGACATGTTAGGTCACACTCTGGCTGTTATCTGACCAACTACTGCTCGACTTAATTTATTGCTGCTGCAGTTTCACTCCGTGCAATCGCTGCAACAGGCAGGTTAGGCTGAGCAGCAGGTGGTCAGATAACAGCCTGGCCCAACATGGCTGCTCAGCTAGATAAAAAAAAAAGTGAAATTCTGGGGGCGTGGCCTGACTGTTGACTCGCATGGCTGCATAATCTGAGTGCTCCCGCTCCTCCACTTTGAATCCAGCACCTACCAGAAGGATGAGATTCTAGCCTAACAGTGGCAGACCTTTTCGCAGCCTCGCGCCCAAACCAGGCTGCACAAGATGGTTGCCGTCTAAGCCTGTGTGGCTCCCTCTCACCAGTATCCACAATAGGCAGCGAGACGCCTGAAGGGACAACGGGAGCCGCATCGCAAATACTCACCAAGCTGATGGAAGAAGTCAGGAACTACCTGGCGGAGGAAATAGCACGAAGCTCACGGGAAGTGAAGGCCAAAATTCAAGCCCTAGGGCTGCGCATGATGGACCTGGAAAACAGGGTTGAGACCATAGTGCAGGCCCACAACACCACCGTGACCCACTCAAATTCCATGGACAGACAACTGGAGATGCTCGTATAAGATCTAGCAAATAGATCCAGGCGCAACAACCTTTCGGATTCAGGGCCTACCAGAAGCGTCCAATGAGGGCTCCCTGGTGGAAAAGATGGAGCACTATTTCAAACACCTTTTACCAGATGTCCCTGAAGACAAATGGGTGATAGGGAGCACCACGCACTGCAAGCGCCCGAAGAAAAGAGGGCTCCATGCCCAGGGACATTATTATGCGTTTTCACTATTTTTCCACAAAGGAAGCAGTACTGCAATATAGCAGAGAACATAAACAGACCTACCAAGACGCTACCATAGCAATTTACCAAGATTTCTCCCCATCCACCCAGCAGAGACGCCGGGAGTGGAAGCCCATCACGGAACTATTGCGACATAAGGACATTCACTACACCTGGGGACACCCATTTAAGCTAGTAACATTTAAAGATAGGAAAATCACAACCCTGCTACTGGGAGAAGACTCGACCCTGTTCCTTGCTAAACTGGGCATCGAAGCACCAGCGGAGATGACTCTCCCCAAGCCAACCCGCCCTGAACTTCCCTCTCTCCCAAAATACTAGTATACCACAAAAGGCGCAACACAGTACCACACCTGAATGACACCGGCGGCGTCTGTAACGGCGCACCTGGGCCAACACTTACCTCACGAACTGTCTGGTACTTCCGAAGCTGAAACTCAGCTAAGTGTATCATAAAGGGGGTTTTGTGTGATACGGGACAATGTGGGCTCATGTGGTTATGGAAGAAATGTTTATTAGACAAACAGCGGGAGGGGGCAGTAGGGAAGCGGGGGTTATTACAAAGCTGAACCAAATACACAGTAATGTTAGAGGGTAACACAGCTCAGGGGACGACAACTTAAAGCACACAACTAAACTAAACACCAGCTTCAGGGCGCTCCGGCCTAAATATGTCGCCGCCCACTTACAGTGGGTAACAGGAAAAATGGCGGGAGTATTGACACCACTCCTTAGGAGTAACTCCATCCCGATACGCGCACTGCGCGCTCTCACCCATGCCTATCCCCACAGAGGCCCAACCCAAGTGCAGTTCAAATTGAGACGATAAACCCGAACCTTCATAACACGCACCCGACCGAACCGGTACAACCTCCACACAATATGGGCCACCTCGCTGATTACGGACATCCCATCCGCCCCCGTTTTCAGTATGGTTTCACACTGTACATAGTTACTTCTTCCTTTTCTTTCGCTCCAACTGTATGCTCCAAGCAAAGTAATGAGATCTCACACGGTACGGAGACCCAGATGGGAAACCCACCTGGGATAAGAGACGGAAAAGACACCTATGCACAATAGAATAGACAGAGTGGCAATTCTGCGACTAAGCCCTATGCATACTGTTCCCCTTCCCGGCTCATAACTAGAAGCCCAGGCACATAACCCCAACTCTGCCGAAAGGCAGCCAGAGTCCACCCTTTATATAACTCCTCCAGAAAAGAGGACACACGTGAACAGTCCATTCCATTACCGGGGTAGACCCGGAAATATACCAGAGCATAAGGATTCAACCAGGCCCGACACACGGACCTACTCTAACGTAATCAGAGCCCACAGAACTAGACATATGATGCAAATGCACAGCCTGTGCACAGATAGTGGATTAGAGCGGGGGTCAGCCACTCCAAACTGGGGGCAGCTTGCTCTACTAGTAGGGGGGCTCCCACCCCCACCTTATTCTGGCGATCTGGAAGACAAGAAAACAATGTGGATTTATGTAGTTTATTGATGTATTTGGTTTTGGTTATCAATTTATGGTTCTATTTTACTTATGGCTCAAACTGGCGATTGCAAGGTACGAGGTACAAATCTCACCCCCACAAACTCTCCCACAGAGGCGCTACCTCACAGAGGGGAACGCGACCCATGCCCCCATGACAACAGACCCTTAGAAGACTAACCCTCCACAACCATGGCCCTTACGATAATATCACTGAATGTTAAAAGTCTCAACACCCCCAACAAACGTAGACTTATGCTAAGGGAGCTGACATAGCATTCCTCCAGGAGACACCTCCCCAGATCGGCACCCACCTCGCTGAGAGACAGGAGGTACACTATAAAACACGATGCGCGACACACCAGGAAGAAGGCAGGGGTGGCAGTGCTCACCCATAAATGCTGCCCCATACATGATCACAACTAGCCAAGCGATATGTAATGGTGACGGGAACACTTCATAATATAAAACTTATCATCATTAATGTCTATGCCTCCAATGACCCAGGTGCCTCCTTCTGGACCTCATTGGAAACACTCACAACAAACCTTGGTGGGGGTATGGGGTGGGAGGAGACTTCAATGCGGCGCCATGTCTGACGATTGACAGGAGTAGGAAACCAGGGACCTTGAGATCCCAAGGCAGAGAGGGGTAGGACAAACTCCTTTTATGAATTCTTGACCCATATGGGCCTCTTAGATGCCTGGAGACTACAACATCCCAATATGCAAAACTACACGTTTTACTCAAACCCACATGACACTTACTCGAGAATCTCCAACATATTCCTGAACGACATGGACATGCATAAAGTAATTCACTCAGAAATTAATAGCATCACATGGTCTGATCATGCAAAGGAAACTGCAATACAGCTCTAACTGGACAAGCTAAAAAAAAAAAAGGGAACGTAGAAATAGCACACCAACCCTTTAAAATCTCAGCATACGTGGACAATGTCCTGCTGACCCTCACAGACCCTATACAAAGCATGCCCAACCTTTTAACCCTAGTAGATCAGTACAGAGACCTCTTCGGCTATAAAATCAATCTCTCCAAATCAGGGGCAATGCCCTTCCATCTTTCAGTCCCGGACACGGCCACCATCAGACAGGCATACCACAAAATAGAGACCTAGGATTTTAAATACCTGGGAGTTAACTTAAGAGCAGACCCTGCCTCCCTATATAGGAGAAATTATACCCCACTATTCCGCACCCTCATAGGCGACCTAGAGAAGTGGACAGAGGTGGCCATCTCGTGGCTGGGGCGCTTACATTCTGTGAAAATGTACATCCTATCGAGACTACTGTTCATGTTCCAGTCCCTGCCCATCAGAGGAGATCTGACGTCTTTGCAAAAAGAAATAGACTTTTATATGGCAAAAAAAAAAAAAGGCCCAGACCGGCCCAAGTGCAGAGGAGGACTGAGTCTCCCCCATCTGTACCACTACTACCTAGCGGCCCAACTGACCCAGATCATACACTGGTAATTGAATCCTTACTAACAGGGGCAGATCTACCCAAATTCTACCTATGGGTCCCTAAAACACAGGACTATACTAAGAACGACATGCCCAGCTATTCTAAACTCCATCCAAATATGGGACCAAGTAAAGCAAAAATATGGACTAGGGAGGGGCGGAGCCTGATCACGAGCCGGAGCGGTCGCACCACAGCACAGCTCCGGACCAAAACCCGCAACAAAGCTTTCCAATTGAGGCTTAAAACCCCCAATTGACCCACTCCTGACCAGGGGCACCATCTGTGCACAGCCCAGCAGCCCCTCATGCCGTTTGTGTATCCGGCACGGGTAAACCAACGAAAGTGCAGACCCGCGGCCTACAAACCAGTAGCAGCCCTCGACTGGTCGGCGTTCCTGGGCGGATTTGAACAGCCTGAGGATCCAGCAGTGGAAGACCTTCCCACAGCACCCTTACCTACCCAGGCAGCGATAGGCCGCCGGCCCCAAAAACCTACACCGGAGACGACATCAGGTACCATGCTGCAGCAACAACGGCCGCCAGCTAAAATGGCGGGAGCAGCGGAACATGACACCATGCAGGTACCAAAAGACCCCATACAGCCTGACCAACCCCCAGAACTGACACAAACACCCAAGGGGACCACGGATGGGTCTGCCTCAGTCACCCAGCGGGACTTTCAACATTTAATTGGGGAAATAAGCGATCTGTCACAATTGACTACAGTCCTCAGAAACAGAGCATTTCTCCCGGGAATGAGGGCTAGAGACTTCAAGGGCATAGAGCCCACAGGGCTACAAAGGTACATCCACCTGTACATCAATGGCAACATAGTCACCTGTGACTACTAATGAACTTAGTCCCCACTCCAGACGAGAGACTATTTCTGCTATCTGCAGATTAGGGACTTTGCACGCACCAAAGAGATCCAAACAGCAGCAGAATGCAAGTTAATGTTCTTTGAGAAAATCTATTATGAGGAAACAACCCAGACCAAACTCATTACTCTGCTTTACCAATACATTAGCTCAGAATTAGGGTAATGGGGGACTCTCCGATACACTGACCGATGGGAGGCTGACCTGGGGGAGGTTCTTGAGGGAACTGATTGGAAGGAGAGATGGGAGGCGTGCACCAAGGTATCCATGTGCGTCCTGCTTCAGGAGCAATGCTATAAATCGCTCTTTGGGTGGTACACGACACATGAAGCTGAGTAACACTGATACCTGCTGGCATCTTTGTGGAGATAAGGGAAGTCATATACACATGTGGTGGCAGTGTCCCAAAGTGACGGAATATTGGAGGAGAGTGGAGACCTTAGCTCCAAAGTTCTTCAAGGAAGATTAGAACTAGACCCCTGCGGATGTCTTCTCCCCAGACCTACTGAGGGACTCAATAGACACAAACAAAAATTATTAAACATGCTATATATAGCAGCACGACGGGCACCAACACAAAAATGGGCTAGCCCAGAGTTACCACACATATCCATGGTACTAGCGAAAATCAGGGACTACTATCTCATGGACAAGCTAACAGCACAGGTCCGTAACATGACCGCCACCTTTAATAAAGTATGGGAACTCTGGGAACAATATGACGATTAGCCTCGTAGATACACAAGAGATACACGGAAACCCTCATATTCCCACCCACACAGGTGCCCGACCGCTCATGCACATAGCACAAGACCGCTCATGCACATAGCACAAGAACAAGACCCCTCTGGAATCGCAGAGCCAATTGTTTTATGTTCAGTTTTGTTTTTTTATACTTCTTTTGTTTCTGTTAACTTAAAATCTGACAGACTGTGGGGGGCGGAGCCTAACTGCAAGAGCGAGCGGTCGCACTACTCGAGAGCTCCGGGCTACAAACGAGGAAAAACGGGGGAAAACATCCGCCCAACAACCCCCAAGACATAAATTACAGCTCCCAGCGTGTCTCAGACAACATGGGCCGCAAAACAAGGAAAATAGCCACGGACAAACCGTCCCCGGGGCTCACCATTGGGGAAATGTGGAGACAGGCACGAGGCCCAAGCGGGTCCAATATGGCGGCACTCCACGGAGGCTGCTCTGACTTCTCCGATGACCTCTCCGGAGAAGAGTACCTACCCCCACCCGCAGCGGGACAGCCCTTACAGCAGCGCAAAGCCGACCCGGACTCTGCCCCGGTGACTACAGTGATCTTAAAACGACTACTCACCGATCTACAAACGACACTGCAAAAAGACATCACAGCGGTACGGGGAGACCTGAAGGGCCTGACGACCCGCATGGGCGCCCTCGAAAAGGCGGCCACAACCAATACCAGAGATATCGGGGAACTTCAGCGGGCGGTAAACGACCTGCAAGCTCAACAGCGCAGCCATGCCCTACGCCTTGCAGACTATGAGGACGCTAGGCGGAGTACCAACCTGAAGGTACGAGGAGTTTCGGAAGCAATATCCGATGCAGAGCTCCCACAGATAGTCAAACGACTGCTCGCCGACATACTGGCACCCTCGCAGGCAACCAGTATTAGCCCTGAACGCATCTTCAGGATCCCCAAACCTTCAAGAGCGCCGACCACGGCCACCAGAGACTTAATCGTCACCTTTCGTAATATCCAGGACAAAATGACGGTACTCAAGGCCCTAAGGGGCAAAACGCCACTTCAACTCGACAACATGGCACTAACCTTCTTTACAGACCTCTCGAATGAGACCCTGGCCTGGCGGCGCTCCTTCCAACCGCTCACCGCATTACTCCGAAAGCACGGCCTTCAATACAGTTGGCGGCCTTCCCACACGCTCACAGTCCGCCAGGGAACAGAATCCCACAAGGTACAGGACCCAGCCGACTCAGCGCAGCTACTGCAGGCCTTGGGCCTACCGCTGGACTCCCTCACCCAGATGGGCCTACAAGGCAACAACTCGCCACCACACTCCTGGGACCCGACGAGAACAGTCCCATTCATACCTCAGGGCCTGACTCCCGACCCCTACGTAGCGGTCACTACGTAAACTGAGACTGGCGACCATACACCCAGTTGCATGCGGACGACTCTGGTACCTGAGGCCAGGGCAGAGCCGGAGGTCCTTTACTTACCCATAGTTTATCCCACGCCAGCAAGAAGCTTTCATTAGGCTACCGTTAAGCCACACAGTTCGAATATGATTTTAATACACCGGACGCCTACGCCTCGATCACCACTTGAATAGAGAGGCACAGGCAACCCCACTCACCTCCATTGAGCAGCGAACTACCTCTCAGAGCTCAACACTCTCGGACGCACCACTTGTCCAATTGAGCTAAGTTTTGTTGTGTTCCTGTTTTGTTTTAAAGCCACTACTGGGACACCGACATGCATAGGGGGAAATCGGGCAATTAATGTACCTGGCCCACCTGTCTAGCCTTCAGAACCGGCATTGACTAATCAGGATGAACTGCACCAGAGACGGACTATGCTTCCACTAGCCCTGTGAAGATTTTTCTATATCTTTGAAAGCATTTTTCCTTTTACGCCTAGTTTAAGCGTTTTTCATTGTCTTGTATGCTCTAATATCTTAAGATAAGAACCTCATACTGACACTTACTCACATAGAGAGTGCAAGTCTTAGGATGAGCAGAATCACTCAACTGACATCGCTGTATTACTGTATTATATTTCTACTGATGTTTGTTTAATGTCTTCAGGTATCACAGCGTGCAGGATGCTTAGCACTCGGAGGTAGCATGTCTTCCCTGGGCTTACTATGTGCCCCAGCAAATTAGTTATGGGTTTAACTCCCCAATTACTTACTACTACCCCTTTTTTCTTTTTTTTTTTTTTTTTTAGCCTACTATTGCATCCGTATAGGTTTTGAACGGGTCATCCCCCCACTGAATTACCTAACTCCCTAGCGTAGTTAACATGCGGGGTTAAGAAGCTTTAATATAGTACTTAGGACAACTCACACGCCATGACAAGCGGAGCAGAGAACAAACTTTCTAGTTTTCTTCTTTGGCAAAGCGACAACACTGTATACAAACCTGTGCAGCTTCATCCCATACCCACCCAGCATATACCCAGCTTAGTATAACCGCTCGATAGGCTGTGATAACTAGGTAAAACTGAGCAGCAGCATCTAAATCTCTAGAACTACTCTTTTGTTATTTCACGTTATTCATGTTATATAGTTAATCTTGTATCCTCCCTTTTTTGACGAGCTGAACAGGATAAACCAACTGTCAAGCGACCATAATGTATATAAACATGTGCAGAATCCTCAAAAACAAACAAAAATGTGTTGTCCAACTGTATGCAACGACAAAAGATCCACTATCTCTTCTTCAGCTACTGTCCCCACACGTTTGTGTAATCCATCTTATACAGTCAGCTAGTACCCAACCTGTTTTGTTATTTACTGTATAAAAAAAAAAAAAAAATGTGCGCACTCACAAATGCTTAACACCTGTCCATACTCTTGAATGTTTTTATTACGTAAGAATGCTGTTGTGGCATTACAGTCATGTGATCGTTTATACATGCACATCAAAAATAAAGAATTACAAAATCTGACAGACTGTGAACACGCTAAGCTCAGATAGTTGATGCACTGCCTGCATGTAACCCACCTCTTTTCAGTCCTGTAATGTAATAGTAATGACAAATTTACAGAAATCGGGCTTCTGCGTAAACCTCTTTATAATGCACTGTTTCAGTCAATGTCAATGCAAAAATAAAGATAAAAAAATAAAAGATGTGACATTCTCTTAAACAAATCAATCTATATCATTAAAATATACACATTAAGTCTCAATAAATGTAGTAAACTTTAAAAATTAATTAGGTGGGGGCGGAGCCGATCAGCCAGACTGAACAGACGTGCCGAGACACAGCTCCTGAGCCAAATCGTCTTTTTATGGGGTAAAACCCATGCAACTCGGCACGTCCAACTCCAAGTCATCTCTTAACAAGCGGGGGACACCCAGGCAAATAACCCGATACCAAAAACGAGCAGTTCGACAGCCGGGTGCCCCGATCCACCTACTGAGGCCTGCTGACACACCGCACGGCACCAACATGCGGCCTGCTCACACAGGCAGAGCGGGAGAGACGGTCGCTCTCCCGCTGCCTTCATATCCGGCTGATTTACAGCTTAGCCCACGTTCCCCCCCCTATGGACCGGTGGGGGTCATCCCGGTCCACATTACACAGGGCCACAAGCTCCCACAAACTCCTGTGATCGCAAGCAACCCGCAACTGCCAATCAAAATGGCGGCCGCCATCCACGCTCCGGGGCTTACACTCACCAAGTCTCCACAAGTGAGACCAATGAGTGGGATTTCCAATGAGGACAGTATAAAAGCAGCATTTGACCAATTTTGGGACCAGCTATGGGCCACGCTGGCACAGACCCAAACAGCCGTGCGACAGCCAAGCACCCCCCCTGCACATAAACCAGCTCTGAAAAGCACCACGGAGCCACTAAACGATAAGAAGCAGGAGAGCAGAGCAAGGGCTTCCCCCCGACCCTTAGGCTGCAGACCACGCATCAGACACCACCTACCTGGGCCTTGACGTGGGCAGAGGGCCCACACGCAGGGCCCACCGCTGCTCAAACTAAAGAGATACTCCTGGGGGGGCAACCTTCAGCCGGCTAGCGTACCACAAGCGGGGGAACAGAGGCGGAGGCCTCATAAAGCGTCCGGACGCAAATCTGACCAGGGGGCGCACTCAGCTCCACACCGCATATCTGACGAGCGGCGGAGACCACCAACAGTTCCTAAAGCGGCACCTACATCGGCAAAATTGATGAAGTAGCAGAACCACCTGAAGGTTGCCACCTACCACAATCCGCTCAACACCCGCTATGAGAATAGCACACAACAAAGAGATCAGGAGCCAAGACAGGGGATGGGGTGAACTCCTAACAAGGTATTGCCTGGGCATTTCAGTGACTACCATGCTTTTACTACATTGACCGATCTGCCCCGGCCCTTGCCTGAACTGTCTGTGCCAAATCACCTGCTAATTTGACCTCATTGGACTTCCTTTGCAACCCTGATGGTACCGAAGGGTCGGGGCCTACCCGACCTGAACAGCAAAGCTTAATGCTTAAATTTTATTGTTATTGTTTCACTACACTCACCCCACAAGCTACCAGGCATGCCTGCCTACACTACCGTGTCCCTAGCTTAAGCCACCCGGTGGAGCGGAGCTTAGCCTTAACACTCGACACACTAGCCCAGCAAAATACAAGCAGGGTACACCGTCAACCAGTAATACACATCTCAGAAAACTAACTCGACCATTGTAAAGCCTGACAGCTGACCAGTACCCACCTCAAGCTTTTGAACCAGCAACGTTACACACACAAAACTTACACATAAGCTACTGGTAATAGAGCCGATCCCTCATATAAACATAAACATGTGCAAGCATCAACATGTACCCCACTGTAATACTTGTTATTGATAGTATGTGGATTGCCGTTGGGGTACCACATACACGTTGTGATATCTTTATGCACTGCAAAAATAAAGAATTAAAAAAAAAAAAAAATTAATTAGGTAAAAACTGTTGTGAAATGTGTCCTTTAAATAGGTGTATGCAGTCATCTATGCATTTCACCACCAGTGAGGCTGTGGAATAAGATTTGGACGTTAGTCTGAGAACTCACCACATGCATCATACCATCTCACTGTGCTCATACAAACCGTGCCCTCAACCAGAGCATCTCTGTTCCCAGAGCATGTAACCTGTGCCTCTCAACGACTCAAAGAACTTAGGTCAAGCTTTACAAAAGGCAAGGACCAAAAAGAGCAGTCTTCACTGGTGACCCGGCTTAATGCAATGCCTAGGTACGCGGAACAGCCAAGAAATAGGCCAGGTGTAAGTGTTAAACTACAAGCCAGAGTTAAAGTGGCACTGTCACTCCACCAAAATGAGTATTTCATAAAGGTATTGACATCCATTCCTGGCAGCTGAAGCCCCAGGAACAGAAGAGGACCAGCCAAACATGATGGTGGCACCAGCAAGGGGAAGATTAAGTTACTAAATCTCATCTTTCCCTGCAACCCCTTCCAGGCCACCGGACCACCAGCAGCGATGTCAGCATCAGGGCTTTCTCAAATTATGCAAAGTCCCCAGAGGCTGACAGTTCTGCTTTAAAGGGATATAGAGTATGATATAATCAGAGTAAGAGGCCAAAGTCTAGGACAGTCCCTGTTTTGGTCCAATGACCTTCCTTTTCTAGGACCCTTATAATGTTGGTGTGTCTGAGTGTATAACAGAGCTCAAACTACAATAAATGTGGTTAGAAATCAGACTGTAAAAAGATGCATTGTTCTTTTTCTAAATTACATGTTGATACCGGAGAAACTGACGGAAGCCAAGCACAGAGAGATGGACACAGGTTTCTTCAGGAAGGAAGAGATTCTTTATTGGATCACCGATCGGGACTCAGAGGGACTAGCGTCACCAAAATACAGCAAGTTCTGAGCCCCGGACAATAGTGCAGGCCCCTTATATAGGCATATAACTCCTCCCATATTAAGCTCCACCCGCACATTCTCTTAACCAATCAACACAAATAAGAATTAACTTCCTGTTTGACCGCATGGCCTGTCCAGCACAATGGAGGAGGGGAATACTATATCCTGTATTCTTGCACATGCTCCGTACACTACTGATCGTATCTTGCCTCGTGCAACCAACTGATCGATACGTCAGCATATGCACGTACACATGCCACGTGGTAATCTCGGCCTACTAAATTTATTTTTACCGAGATTCCACCACATTCCCCCCTTTGATGCCTCTTGATATTTTACAATTACTTGAGGCATCACTTAACCTTGGTTTGCATACACCGCAAGTTACCTTGAACCAGACCAGACTTATCTTATGATGTGAATCTTCAACACTCATCTTCCTGCATTGGTTCTCCTTGATCTAGAGCCTTATACTTATAAATCGCCATTATCTGTGCAGCAGCCTTCCTCTCTGCTATACTTCCTATCAGGCTTTGCACAGACCTGACTACTAAGGGTATAAGACACGGTAGGAGTAGACACAACAGTAAAATCAGTAGGACTCCACCTACCACTGCCTTAAGCCCTCCAAACCAC
Organism: Pelobates fuscus; assembly: GCF_036172605.1. Classification (NCBI taxonomy): domain Eukaryota; kingdom Metazoa; phylum Chordata; class Amphibia; order Anura; family Pelobatidae; genus Pelobates; species Pelobates fuscus. Next base: position 293,565,415 of record NC_086322.1, read on the forward strand.
TCATACCAGCTACCAAACCAACTACTTGGATTGTACCCTTTCCATACCTGAGTAGGCACATGCGCTAGTTTAACCATATGGCTAGTAAGCTCAGCTATTGCTTGCCCTTCGTCGTCTATTTGAAGACAGCAATTGCTTAGGTTAAACTTCCCACATACACCTCCCTCTACTGCCAAAAGGTAATCCAAGGCTAATCTATTCTGGTATACTGCTGTCCTCATCCTGGTATTATGTTTCACTAGGAGATTGAGCGCTTGTGATGTCTCATTTGTGATAATCTCAACCACCGCCTGTAATCTTATAATGCGGTTGAGCATATAAATAGGGGTTCTATAACCAAAGGTACCATCTTCTGCCCACGTGGCTGGCCCATAATAATCTATGATACGCTGGGGAGGCCATTCATTATCTTCCCAGGTACCTATCTCTAGGGGTCCCCTTTTCTTCCTATGATTCACATCATACACTTTAACACCTAAAGTCTCACCTGTTTCAATAGGTAACAAGAAGAAGGATGGTTTGAGCATACCCAACACACATGCCCCTTCCCAGTCCTGTGGCAGCTCCGAATAGGCCTTCTTACCACAGATCCAGTACAAATTTGCTGGGGCTCTCCAGGTAGATGTGATGGATAAATCAAACCACACATCCTTTAAACTGGCATATCTAGCAAACGGGTTAGATGGTTCTGAGACATTTGAAGCCGACCACCAAGTTGTATTTTTAGTATCATCATCATAAGCTTTTTGCCCTAGACAAGTTAATTCTCCTACAGAAGTATTATACATTATTCCTTTCCTTGCTATGCAAACATAACCTATGATGGAGGTCTTTAATCTCCACTCAGATTTACCTCTAACACTCATATGATAATCGGCTTGTGTAGATATTAGTTGGTCAACTGCCTCAGAACCAGACATTACCTCCTTTGCTTCCCAAGGCCATTGGTCTCCCATGTTAGTACCTCCACACACATAGCAGTTGGTAACATTAAGACTACCGGCAATACTTTCAGCTAGGTCTATGAACAGGTTTTTAGCGCTATGGGGGATCTTATTATCTATACTCATCTCTTCATAAAAGGAATGGTATACTTGATGAGTCTGGGAGGATACCGTATCAGTCTCTATCCCTATAAACAATAATGTCCCAGGATCTAAACCCGTCCCGTATATTTGAAACCCAAATAAATTTCCATACTTATCTAAGAACTTGTCGGGGTTATTAATAAGTATATGGACTGGGTTGCATTCCATAGACTTACAATATGGGCTAGTCGGCAACTTAGTCACTATCATGTCTTTATCTACTGTCTGTCCCCAAGTCGCCCACCCCACACAAGACCAATATGGACAAAAGTTATAGTCTTTATTTGGGCATCTAGGACTCACATATTTATTTTTGCTACTGGGACAAATGTATTTATCGTTAGACCCATACGTCCTCTCCCATCTAAGATCCCCACATACATTCCACGGCTTTCTACCACTTGATATCGCCTTACATGCATCAAATAGCAGAACACCCGAAGAATATACGGATTCTAACACCGTCTTATTAATTAGGGTCCCCTGAGGATCTCCATTCCTGAGAGTCAACCAAATTGTACGAGGTTGATACTCTGGACTGAAGCACTTAGGTTCTCCTACTCCTAAATGGCACACACTATAGTCTATATTTAGGTATCTACATTTTGATACCTCTCCTTTACACTCGTACTGTGAATGCCAAATTAGGGTTTGGGAAATATGGTTACCTGTTCTCGTAGTCTTAATGCATACCTCACAGCTAGGAGTGTCGGTACCTCTACCTTCCTGAATATAAAAACACATGTAAATAAACACAATCAAAAGCACATCTTTCGCCGTCATCCTCAGTCTTCGTCCGTGCGATGGAACCTCAGCTTCCAGGATGTGAGGGCTGCAGGGAATGGAGTTCTGCTCGTCTTCACAGGTGTCCCTTCGAGACTTTCCTGGCTTATACACTATGTGATGGTAAGCGGACAGGCTTTATTATGGCCTTCTCACTCACACCTGTAACAATAAAATTTGTAATCCACAATAATTCCTCGTTACTCCGACTGAGTAGTGCGTTTCAACCGGATCCTGCAGGGATTCTCTGGATCTGCTGTAACTTGCCAAGAATCGACTGCTGCTGGTTTAACCCTGGAGTGATGTATCCACGGAGTCACTTCGGCTACTTTTATCGCTGTAGGGGTAGACAAAAGAACAACATAAGGACCTCTCCACTTGGGCCCTAACGGTACATTATTCCACTCTTTAATCCACACTTGATCTCCTGGATGATAACTATGAACAGGGGGATAAATATTCACAGGTAATCTATCTTGTACCCATTTCTGTACCTCCTCCATAGTCTTACCCAACTCTACAACCTGCTGCCGGGTAATTCCTTCTCCCAACTGACTCAAATCCCCCCTTAAGTTACCAAGTACGGGAGGTGGTCGCCCATACATAATTTCAAAAGGAGAGAGGCCTATAGGTAAGAGAACGTTCCACTTAAGTTGGGTTTCCTGACACATTTTAGCCAACTGGTTCTTAATAGTTCTATTCATTCTCTCTACCTTACCAGAACTCTGGGGTCTATATGCAGTATGAAGCCTCCACTTTATACCAAGCATATGAGTCAGTTGTTGTAGGCACTGGTGAACAAAAGCTGGACCATTGTCCGATCCTATAGAACAGGGTAGTCCATATCGGGGTATTATTTCTCGTAGCAGGAATCTCACAACTTCTCCTGCTTTCTCTGTACGAGTAGGACATGCTTCTACCCAACCTGAATAGGTGCACACAATTACCAACAGGTAACGATGTCCACCCGATTTAGGCATCACTGTAAAGTCTATTTGTAGATCGGACATGGGGAGTCCCCCCATAAACTGGACTCCTGGTGGCTTTACTGGTCCTTGTCTTGCATTATTTTTAGCACACGTTACACATCTACGTACAATGGCCTGAGTCAAGTTGGACAATCTTGGTATGTAGAAATGTTTCCTGAGAGATTCTTCTGTACTGTCTCTCCCAGAATGTGTCCCGTTATGATAGTTCTGGACAATTTCTACTGCTAGTGATGCTGGTATAACTATTCTTCCATCTTCTAGCTGATACCACTTGTTCTCCAAATACTTTCCCGGTTCAGTCTTTAACCACTCCTCTTCTTGAGCTGTATAAACTGGAGTCCATTGAGACAGTGGAGTTGGTATAAGAGCAGCTATATGCCCCACATACTCCTGTCTTCCTGATTCAGCAGCACGCTTAGCTGCACTATCTGCCATCCGATTTCCCTTGGTTACATCACCATCTCCTCTCAGATGCGCTCGACAATGTATGATACCGACTTCTTTCGGCTCCCACACTGCTTCCAATAGTTGTAGGATTTCAGCTGCGTATTTGATTTCTTTGCCTTCTGAATTCAGTAGTCCTCTTTCTTTATACAAAGCTCCGTGGGCATGAGTGGTTAAAAACGCATACTTAGAGTCCGTATAGATATTCACTCTTAAACCTTCAGCCAATTGTAACGCTCGTGTTAGTGCTATTAATTCTGCCTTTTGTGCTGATGTTCCTTTTGCCAGTGGCCGAGCTTCTATCACCTTGTCTATTGTTGTTACTGCATATCCTGCATAGCGGATCCCTTCTTTCACATAACTACTGCCGTCGGTGTAATATTGAACATCGGGGTTCTGGATGGGAAAATCACGAAGATCTGGTCTACTTGAAAATACTTCATCCATTACTTCCAAACAATCATGTTGACTTTCAGTAGGTTGTGGCAAAAGGGTAGCTGGATTTAAGGTGTTTACAGTCTCTAAATGCACTCTTGGGTTTTCACACAACATTGCTTGATACTTGGTCATACGGCTATTACTAAACCAATGATTTCCTTTGTAATCCAACAACGTCTGTACTGCATGTGGGACTCGTACATAAAGTTCTTGACCCAGAGTGAGTTTATCGGCTTCAGCTACTAGCAGGGCGGCTGCAGCTACTGCTCTTAGACAAGGTGGAAGTCCGCTGGCCACTGCATCCAGTTGCTTAGACATGTAGGCAACAGGTCTTTGCCATGATCCCAAGTACTGTGTCAATACTCCCACAGCCATTCTTCTTTGCTCATGTACGTATAAGTAGAATGGTCGTGTGTGATCAGGTAGACCTAATGCTGGGGCACTCATCAAAGCCTTCTTCACATCTTCAAATGCCGTTTGCTGTTCTTGGGTCCATAAGAAGGGGTCATGCTCTGTACCTTTGATGGCTGCGTACAGAGGTTTTGCCAGTATCGCATAGCTGGGAATCCATATCCTACAGAAGCCTGCTGCCCCCAAGAATTCTCGCACTTGTCTTCTATTCTTGGGTATTGGTATTTGGCAGACAGCTTCTTTTCTCTCTGGCCCCATAATCCTTTGACCTTCAGAGATATGGAATCCCAGATACTTGACAGTTGGCAAACACAACTGAGCCTTCTTTCTAGACACCTTGTATCCTGCCTTCCAGAGAATGTGTAGTAGATCGTGCGTTGCTTGCTGACATTTTTCTTTTGTAACTGCTGCTATCAACAAGTCATCTACATACTGTAACAATACACACTCTCCTGGGATGGACTCGAAATCCAATAGATCTTGACTTAGGGCTGAACCAAATAGGGTAGGTGAATTTTTAAACCCTTGGGGCAGTCTTGTCCAAGTCATTTGGCGTTTTGAGCCCGTTACAGCGTTCTCCCATTGGAAAGCGAAAATACATTGACTTTCTGTGGCAATTCGGAGGCAAAAGAAGGCATCTTTGAGATCTAAGACTGTGAAGTAAGTAGCCCCGCCCGGAATTAAAGCAAGCAGGTTATATGGATTGGGTACAACTGGATGTATACTAACAACCGCATCATTGACTGCTCTTAAGTCCTGCACAGGTCGATACTCATCTGTACCGGGCTTTTGAACAGGCAGCAATGGGGTGTTCCAGGGGGAAGTACAGAATTTTAGGATACCATACCGTATGAATTTATCCAGATAGGATTGGATGTTCTTCTTAGCCTTCTGTGGGATGTGGTATTGTCTTAGGCTTACTGGATAAACCCCAAGTTTTAGTTCAATTTTTATAGGTGGAATATTGCGGGCCAGTCCTGGTGGGTTGTTCTCTGCCCAAACTCCTGGTATGTTAAACAATGTCTCATCACTCCTAGGGTTTTGGCTAGTCAACACTGTATAAAGTCGCCACTCTTCTTCCTTTGGTACAGATAAAGTCATAATACCTGAAGGTCCATTAAACTTTAAAGATGTTGTTCCATTTGGTAGGAACGTAATCTGCGCTTGTAATTTTGATAGCATATCACGTCCCAGCAATTGGACTGGACATTCAGGCATATAAAGGAATTGGTGTTTTACTACGTGGCCTCCCAATGTACAGAGTCGACTTTTAAGAACCGGTTTTTCAGCACTTCTTCCAGTTGCTCCTATCACAGTAATAGTCCTTCCAGATGGAGGAGCAACTAGATTAGTCACCACTGAATGTTCAGCACCAGTGTCGATCATGAACGCACTCCTTTTCCCCCCTATTGATACATCGACCATAGGCTCCGCTCGACCAAGGGGGATGGAGCCCGGTCGGTATCAATAGTCCTCCATGACCGTGTCAGCCAATCCTACAAAGTCCCTACCTTCTCTATCGCGGGACCTTTGCGCTGCTGGAATATACCTGTCTTCCCTAACACTTCCTCTGTTCCCATTACTCCCTCTATAACCATTACTCCCTCCGGGGCCTCCTCTACCTCTCGCTCTGCCTCTAAAGTTTCCGTAACCTGACCTAGGTCTGTCTCTCTCAGACTGTTCCCTTCGCGGGCACTCATTTCTCCAATGCCCTTCTTCCCTACAGTAAGCGCACTGATTCCTACTTAGAGGTTCCTCATTCCACTTACTATCGCCTCTATCCGGGCCCCGTCTATCTACGCCTGCGATCGCTACCGCTAGCATATCAGCCTTTTTACGCATCTTGCGCTCTTCCTCTTTCTTACTTTCTGTATCCCTGTTCATATAAACCTTATTTGCTACCTCCATTAGTTGGGTGATGGACATACCTGCAAACCCTTCTAACTTTTGTAGCTTGCGCTTAATATCTCCGTATGCTTGGCTGACAAAGGCGGAGTTAACCATTCGGGAATTGTCTGCGTCTTCCGGATTAAAGGGGGTGTACAAGCGGTACGCCTCCAATAATCGGTCATAAAAGACACTGGGTGCTTCATCGCTTTTCTGGATCACCTCAACTGTCTTCGACATGTTAATGGCTTTCTTTCCTCCTGCTTTCATGCCAGCAATTATAGCGTCTCTATAGGCTCTGAGTTGAACCATATCAGCACCATTTACGTTCCAATCGGGATCAGTATTGGGATAATGTGTTGCGGCCCATGCTGCTGGATTAGCTTGGTTCAAAGCACGGGCTCTATCTTCTAATGCTTTAATGGCTGCTTGATTTATTCTTGTCCTTTCCTCATTGTTAAATAAAGTCATTAGTAACTGCTGGCAATCAGCCCATGTCGGATTATGCGTCTGTACTATTGAGGTGAACAGATCAGTCATGGCTTGTGGTTTCTCAGTATACGAGGAATTATGGGTCTTCCAGTTTAAAAGGTCGGTAGTGGTAAATGGGACATATACGAAGACTGGGTCAGCGTGTGCCATTTGACCTGCGGCATCGATATAAGCTGACCCGGGATTTAGGCGAAGAGGCATCTGATAATGCTTTAATTGTTGGGCACCAGTCAACTGTCGGGTTTGGATGGGGCTACGTAGAGAGGCGTCAGTCATGGGTTCCGGTCGGGGAGAGATAGGGTATGGGGATGTGGGAGGTTGGTTTTGGGAAAAGGTTGTAAATAAAACACTTCGGGTCGAGCTAGATGAAGCTTGACCGGAAGTCTGAAGTGGCGCCAAATCAGGATATTCGTTTCTAATGGGGGTGGGTTCTGGTTCCGGAAGGGGAGATTTAGTACGAGGGGGGGTGGATCCTGTACTGGAGGAGGAAGCGGAAGTGGATGAGGGTAATGAGGGGAGGGGTGCAGGGCTTCCTGCGTTTGCGTCACTTCTTCTTAACGGAAAGTAAGGGGGCGGCAAAGGGATCTCGGACTCAGGGGGCGTGTCCAAAATGGGCCTAACACCGGTCCTAGTGGACGAACAAGTCCTAGCTACCATGAGGCGACACTGCTCCTCGTGGCATGTCTGGAGCCATTTTGGCGAGTCATTTACGGCCTGTCTCCAACAGTCAATATAAGGAAACTGGCCGTAAAGTTCAGGCCTACCCGATACAGCCACGTGTAAGCGCTGTACCAGAGTTGGATCCAAACTGCCACGTGGCGGCCATGCCGCAACCAAAGTAGGCCACTCTCTAGTACACAAAGTAACTAAACGCACAGGAGACATCTTTACCCCAAAATCACAAATTTTAAATCCCTTTTTAAAATTCTTCACCATACAACCTAAGGGATCCGGAATCGTTGACTGCGACGCACCCATACTTAACAATGGAACGTCGTCGACAACGAATACTATACACGCGTACTATTCAACAGTCACACCCGTTTCCTCTGGCAACAGCACCACGTGGTACGGTTACCAAGTGAAACGTACACAATAACAATAAACACTCAGGGAATTCCCGTACACACACAGCTGTTACACCAGTCACTATATAATCAATATTATGCCCTTTGGCGTAACTATACAGTCACCCACGCTATAATTCTCTATATACGAATTACCCGTCTATAACACACCCCAGTAACATCGTCTTTTACAAATAGCGGTTACAGTACGGTTAGCATAGGTCAAAGCACAAGTTAAGGTCACAATACAATTATTAGTGGTTATGGTGTTAAACATGCAATGGACGACAATGATTAGTACTTATTATACAATGTCAGTAAATATACAGGGTTATGGTACCGTGCACTATAATACAGCAACACACTATTAACACTCTCGCTAGACGGCTGAGCTCGCGCTATCTAACAAGATATACACTTTACTAAAACAATCGTTAACACATTTACAATTCCCAACTAAACTATTGGCCAGTACCTTGAATGGACTACCTAAAAACAATCTACATACGTTTTGGTTAGCCACACTGCCCAATCACCACATATATAGCGAGCTAGAGAACCGAATTTACACAGACGCCTCTTAGTCGCACTATACAACGAGCTAGAGGACCGAATTTACACAGACGCCTCTTAGTCGTACTATCAAAAGTCTAGTGGGTTCCAAATTTACACGCCTTCCCACTTAGCCCAGATAGGATGAGAACTAGCGAACCGAATTTACACAGACGCCGCTTAGTCTCCCGGTCCCTCCGACCTAGCGAACAAAATATACACCCTAGAACGCTAGTCTAGACAAGACACCGGTGTCCGGCTAGGGCTATTTTACACCAGAGCGCCCCGCCTGACTAACAGAATCAAACGGTCTGACTAAAGAGCGTTCGATCGAGCGGTGCGCCTTCGCTCCTTCCCTCCGACAGAGGGGGCAGATACACAGATTCAAAACCCCTTTGGGCCTACCGCACAATCGGTATACCCCTAGTGGGTCCTGCCGTCTAAAACAGCAGTTGTCTTACCTCCTCGTTCCTGAACCTGAGTTCACACTCATCGACGGGGACACCCCAGCACTTCTCACGTAGAGGCCGATGATCTCCTGGACAACGGCCCAGTGGCGCCGAGACGAAGGGAGGTCCACGCAGAAGTTCAGGGGTGCAGCCGTAGAGAACGTGGGCAAAGATAGACCGTCTCACGCCTCTGCCTCTCAGCTACCGTTGAACGATGAGCTTCCCGGCCAATGCACCAAATGATACCGGAGAAACTGACGGAAGCCAAGCACAGAGAGATGGACACAGGTTTCTTCAGGAAGGAAGAGATTCTTTATTGGATCACCGATCGGGACTCAGAGGGACTAGCGTCACCAAAATACAGCAAGTTCTGAGCCCCGGACAATAGTGCAGGCCCCTTATATAGGCATATAACTCCTCCCATATTAAGCTCCACCCGCACATTCTCTTAACCAATCAACACAAATAAGAATTAACTTCCTGTTTGACCGCATGGCCTGTCCAGCACAATGGAGGAGGGGAATACTATATCCTGTATTCTTGCACATGCTCCGTACACTACTGATCGTATCTTGCCTCGTGCAACCAACTGATCGATACGTCAGCATATGCACGTACACATGCCACGTGGTAATCTCGGCCTACTAAATTTATTTTTACCGAGATTCCACCACAATGTTAGTTGGATAAATTGTTATTAGTAAATAATTCATTTACTAATTACCCCCTTCTCCTCCCCCCCACTGACACACCTAAAATTAAAATATTGGGAGTAGAGGCATCGGGCTGAATCTTTTTGTCTTCTACCTGCTTCCTGGTCTTCTCAGTGAGCCTAGGAGTGGGACGAAAGCGGAGTGAGAGTGTCATTATCCCTGTGTGTCTCTATCACTGTATTTCATCCGCTTCTGGAGGAGACTCACTGAGGAGAATGGACACTGCAGGAATGCAGAGAGACCATCTATTGTGTATACTGATCTGTCTATGCTTCTGTGTGTACGTGTCTTTGTCTGTCTATGCTGTTGTGTGACTGTGCCTGTCCATGTACCTGTGTGTGCTTGTGCATGTCTTTGTGTGTGTGTGCCCCTGTCTGTGCATGTCACCATCTTTAGCCATCTGTGCAAATTACCCTCATGTACCACCTCCTGTCTGGGCATCTCACCCCCATGTACTCCCTGACTGTGCTTCTCACCCCATGCACTCCCTGACTGTGCATCTCACCCCATGCACCCCCTGACTGTGCATCTCATCCCATGCACCCCCTGACTGTGCATCTCACCCCATGCACTCCCAGACTGTTAATCTTACTCCCATGCACCCCCTGACTGTGCATCTCACCCCATGCACCCCCTGACTGTGCATCTCACCCCATGCACTCCCTGACTGTGCATCTCACCCCATGCACTCCCAGACTGTTAATCTTACTCCCATGCACCCCCTGACTGTGCATCTCACCCCATGCACCACCTGACTGTGCCTCTCACCCCATGCACCCCCTGACTGTGCATCTCATCCCATGCACCCCCTGACTGTGCCTCTCACTCCCATACTCCCTGACTGTTAATCTTACTCCCGTGTACTCCCTGACTGTGCTTCTCACCCCATGCACTCCCTGACTGTGCATCTCACCCCATGCACTCCCAGACTGTTAATCTTACTCCCATGCACCCCCTGACTGTGCATCTCACCCCATGCACCCCCTGACTGTGCATCTCACCCCATGCACCACCTGACTGTGCCTCTCACCACCATGCACTCCCTGACTGTTAATCTTAGTCCCATGCACTCCCTGACTGTGCATCTCACCCCATGCACTCCCTGACTGTGCATCTCACCCCCTGACTGTGCATCTCACCCCATCCACCCCCTGACTGTGCGTCTCACCCCATGTACCCCCTGACTGTGCATCACACCCCATGCAGTCCCTTACTGTGCATCTCACCCCATGCACTCCCTGACTGTGCATCACACTCCATGCTCCACCTGACTGTGCATCTCACCCCATGCACTCCGTGACTGTGCATCTCACCCCCTGACTGTGCCTCTCACCCCATGCACCCCCTGACTGTGCATCTCACCCCATGCACCCCCTGACTGTGCATCTCACCCCATGCACTCCCTGACTGTGCCTCTCACCCCATGCACCCCCTGACTGTGCATCTCACCCCCTGACTGTGCCTCTCACCCCATGCACTCCCTGACTGTGCATCTCACCCCATGCGCCACCTGACTGTGCATCTCACCCCCATGCACTCCCTGACTGGCCTTCTCACCCCATGTACTCCCTGACTGTGCATCTGACCCCCATTCACCCCCTGACTATGCATCTTACCCCCATGCACCCACTGACTGTGCATCTCACCCCCATGCACCCCCTGACTGTGCCTCTCACCCCATGCACCCCCAGACTGTGCCTCTCACCCCATGCACCCACTGTTTATCCCAAGACCCATCTGTTCTCTCTGTTTGTGTGTTTAACTGACACGTGCAATTGCCAGGGAGGGACTGTATTACGTCACTGTCATGAAGCCGAACCATTATCTGAAAGCAGGAAACGAAACTGGAAAAAGGAAACAAAAACAAAAAAGCCGGACATATATATTCACAAAGAATCAGACACAGAGAGAATCAGACACAGAGACTGATACACACAGAGAGACTAAGGTAGAGCCTTCCATATACAGAGAGACTCACTCAGAGACTGACAGACAGAGAGACTCACACAGAGACTGACTGACAGAGAGATTCACACAGAGACTGACTAACAGATAGACAGATAGATTCACACAGAGACTGACAGACAGAGAGACTAACAAAGAGACTGACAGACAGATAGATTCACACAGAGACTGACAGACAGAGAGACTCACTCAGAGACAGACAGAGAGACTCACACAGAGACTGACAGACAGAGAGATTCACACAGAGACTGAGAGACAGAGAGACTCACTCAGAGACAGACAGAGAGACTCACACAGAGACTGACAGACAGAGAGACTCACACAGAGACTGACAGACAGAGAGATTCACACAGAGACAATTCTGAACAGGCTACAATTACTAAACAGGGGAGAATCCCGACCTCAACCTTCAGGTAAGATTATTATAACCTGTCTCTAATACAGAACCTGTATCTTCATATAATACTGATTGCTAAATATATCCTAATACAGAACCTGTAACTTCATATAACACTCACTGCTTCTGGTAATTAAATATATCTCTAATACAGAACTTGTAACTTCATATAATACTAACTTTCCAGTTTAGAAATCTCTTCTTCGGTTATTGTCACAGTCTGGTGTTTAATTAATATACCCCTCTTTGTGAACTTACCAGTACTGTGGCTTTTTTCACATGATACAAAAATTCGCAACAATGTAGATATTCCTGAATGAATTAATGAGTAAAGGCAACTTTTGGCACTCCCCCTGGTCCTTTGCCAGAATTTTGGCTGTCAGAGCATTATGGGAGATGTAGTTCAGAGCATCTGGAGTGCCAAAGGTTGCCTACCCCTGCTCTAATTGGCCAAACCACGTCATCTTTATTTTGGTCCATAGACCCCGCCCATCTTGTCTGACACGTAAACCACGCCTCTAGCGGCTGTCAGACAGACAGCCATTACAGGCATGTCCTCATTGAAGACCTTGAATTTGCAAAGGGCTTCATGTTCAACGTCATCACACACATCGAACGAACAAAACTTATCAGAAGTTATGACGTCTTCAGAGGCGGAGAGGCTGCAGAATATAGACTGTCTTAGCAAAGGTTTAAAGATAGGTGGATTTGCTTTTTATTTTTATTTTAACAAAGGGGGGGGGGGTTGGATCTAAATTAAAAAGACAACACGCCAACGTAAAAATAAATATACTTAAAGGACCACTATAGTGCCAGGAAAACAAACTTGTTTTCCTGGCACTATAGGGTCTTTGGAACCACCCCTCCCTCTGGGTCCCACTCCCGCCAGGCTGAAGGGGAGGAAGGGGTTAATCACTTACCTTTCAACAGCGCTGGGCTCCCTCAGTGCTGGGGACTCTCCTCCCTCTTCTGACATCATCCGAATGCGCATGCGCGGTCAGTCCATAGGAAAGCATTTCTCAATGCTTTCCTATGGACGCTGGCGTCTTCTCACTGTGATTATCACAGTGAGAAGTGCCTCTAGCGGCTGTCAATGAGAGGCCACTAGAGGCTGGATTAACCCTAAAGTAAATATAGCAGTTTCTCTGAAACTGCTATGTTTACAGCTGCAGGGTTAACCCTAGATGGACCTGGCACCCAGACCACTTAATTGAGCTGAAGTGGTCTGGGTGCCTATAGTGGTCCTTTAAATATATTTAGACAATGTTAGAGTGTACCTTTTAAGCGACCTACAGAGTGTTGTTTCATTTTTAGAATTTTCTATGTGATGCAAAACCCCCCAAAAAATTGTACATTAAGAACACGAAAGACACCAACAACAAAAAAAAAAAACAGCCCAGAGCATCATGGGATTTATTAGTACATATATGTAGACGGTCCTACATATAAATAGCTTTTTTTTTTTTTTTAAACATTCTGTGTTTACTGAGTTTTCTTTTGTTTGTCAAAAGGTAGCATTACAGAAAGGAAACATGATTGATTTTTCATATACAGTAACAGGTTGTGGTAGCAGTTAATTGGATACAATGTCCGTTAGTAAGTCAGTTTATTGCCACGGTTATATAGTATCTTAGAGTCTTTTCGACTTTAGAAGGTTGGGTTTATAGGCCCGTGGTTGACGTTTCCAGATTGTGGCTGGCGTAAATTGTAGTCGTATACATATTGTTGTTGTTTCCAGTACACAAGACATAAACAACAATACTTAAAGAAAATAGCTTTTTTTATACGTTCCCAAGGCACAGCAAATGTCAGTAGCAAGCAGACACCTTTTTAAATGGAGTCTTTCATTCTCGTCTATAGGTTATGTGATCGTGTAGCATAAACTCATATCCAGCAGGGAATCATGGGATAAGTTGTTTATACACCCTAATTTAATGACTGCTAGAGGTCTATAGGTACTGAGCCGGTCACACTATGCTGGGATAGTCTGTGTGCTTTCTATACAGTCCTATTAATGAGAGCTAGAGGTCTATAGGTACTGAGCCGGTCACACTACGCTGGGATAGTCTGTGTGCTTTCTATACAGTCCTATTAATGAGAGCTAGAGGTCTATGTGTATTGAGACGGTCACACTATGCTGGGATAGTCTGTGTGCTTTCAATACAGTTCTATTAATGAGAGCTAGAGGTCTATAGGTACTGAGCCGGTCACACTATACTGGGATAGTCTGTGTGCTTTCTATACAGTTCTATTAATGAGAGCTAGAGGTCTATAGGTACTGAGCCGGTCACACTATGCTGGGATAGTCTGTGTGCTTTCAATACAGTCCTATTAATGAGATCTAGAGGTCTATGTGTATTGAGACGGTCACACTATGCTGGGATAGTCTGTGTGCTTTCAATACAGTCCTATTAATGAGATCTAGAGGTCTATGTGTACTGAGACGGTCACACTATGCTGGGATAGTCTGTGTGCTTTCAATACAGTCCTATTAATGAGATCTAGAGGTCTATGTGTACTGAGACGGTCACACTATGCTGGGATAGTCTGTGTGCTTTCTATACAGTCCTATTAATGAGAGCTAGAGGTCTATGTGTACTGAGCCGGTCACACTATGCTGGGATAGTCTGTGTGCTTTCAATACAGTCCTATTAATGAGATATAGAGGTCTATGTGTACTGAGCCGGTCTCACTATGCTGGGATAGTCTGTGTGCTTTCAATACAGTCCTATTAATGAGAGCTAGAGGTCTATGTGTACTGAGCCGGTCACACTATGCTGGGATAATCTGTGGGCTTTCTATACAGTCCTATTAATGAGCGCTAGAGGTCTATGTGTACTGAGCCGGTCACACTATGCTGGGATAGTCTGTGTGCTTTCTATACAGTCCTATTAATGAGAGCTAGAGGTCTATAGGTACTGAGCGGGTCACACTAAGCTGGGATAGTCTGTGTGCTTTCTATACAGTCCTATTAATGAGAGCTAGAGGTCTATGTGTACTGAGACGGTTACACTATGCTGGGATAGTCTGTGTGCTTTCAATACAGTTCTATTAATGAGAGCTAGAGGTCTATAGGTACTGAGCCGGTCACACTATACTGGGATAGTCTGTGTGCTTTCTATACAGTTCTATTAATGAGAGCTAGAGGTCTATAGGTACTGAGCCGGTCACACTATGCTGGGATAGTCTGTGTGCTTTCAATACAGTCCTATTAATGAGATCTAGAGGTCTATGTGTACTGAGACGGTCACACTATGCTGGGATAGTCTGTGTGCTTTCAATACAGTTCTATTAATGAGAGCTAGAGGTCTATAGGTACTGAGCCGGTCACACTATACTGGGATAGTCTGTGTGCTTTCTATACAGTTCTATTAATGAGAGCTAGAGGTCTATAGGTACTGAGCCGGTCACACTATGCTGGGATAGTCTGTGTGCTTTCAATACAGTCCTATTAATGAGATCTAGAGGTCTATGTGTACTGAGCCGGTCACACTATGCTGGGATAGTCTGTGTGCTTTCAATACAGTCCTATTAATGAGATCTAGAGGTCTATGTGTACTGAGACGGTCACACTATGCTGGGATAGTCTGTGTGCTTTCAATACAGTCCTATTAATGAGATCTAGAGGTCTATGTGTACTGAGCCGGTCACACTATGCTGGGATAGTCTGTGTGCTTTCAATACAGTCCTATTAATGAGATCTAGAGGTCTATGTGTACTGAGACGGTCACACTATGCTGGGATAGTCTGTGTGCTTTCAATACAGTCCTATTAATGAGATCTAGAGGTCTATGTGTACTGAGCCGGTCACACTACGCTGGGATAGTCTTTTTGCTTTCTATACAGTTCTATGAATGACTGCTAGAGGTCTATGTGTACTGAGTCAGTCACACTATGCTGGGATAGTCTGTGGGCCTTCTATACAGTCCTATTAATGAGAGCTAGAGGTCTATGTGTACTGAGCCGGTCACACTATGCTGGGATAGTCTGTGTGCTTTCTATACAGTCCTATTAATGAGCGCTAGAGGTCTATGTGTACTGAGCCGGTCACACTGTACTGGGATAGTCTGTGTGCTTTCTATACAGTCCTATTAATGAGAGCTAGAGGTCTATAGGTACTGCGCCGGTCACACTATGCTGGGATAGTCTGTGTGCTTTCTATACAGTCCTATTAATGAGCGCTAGAGGTCTATGTGTACTGAGCCGGTCACACTGTACTGGGATAGTCTGTGTGCTTTCTATACAGTTCTATGAATGACTGCTAGAGGTCTATAGGTACTGAGCCGGTCACACTATGCTGGGATAGTCTGTGTGCTTTCTATACAGTCCTATTAATGAGAGCTAGAGGTCTATAGGTACTGAGCCGGTCACACTATGCTGGGATAGTCTGTGTGCTTTCTATACAGTCCTATTAATGAGAGCTAGAGGTCTATGTGTACTGAGCCGGTCACACTATGCTGGGATAGTCTGTGCGCTTTCTATACAGTCCTATTAATGAGATCTAGAGGTCTATGTGTACTGAGACGGTCACACTATGCTGGGATAGTCTGTGTGCTTTCTATACAGTCCTATTAATGAGAGCTAGAGGTCTATGTGTACTGAGCCGGTCACACTATGCTGGGATAGTCTGTGTGCTTTCTATACAGTCCTATTAATGAGATCTAGAGGTCTATGTGTACTGAGACGGTCACACTATGCTGGGATAGTCTGTGTGCTTTCAATACAGTCCTATTAATGAGATCTAGAGGTCTATGTGTACTGAGCCGGTCACACTATGCTGGGATAGTCTGTGTGCTTTCAATACAGTCCTATTAATGAGATCTAGAGGTCTATGTGTATTGAGACGGTCACACTATGCTGGGATAGTCTGTGTGCTTTCAATACAGTCCTATTAATGAGATCTAGAGGTCTATGTGTACTGAGCCGGTCACACTACGCTGGGATAGTCTTTTTGCTTTCTATACAGTCCTATTAATGAGCGCTAGAGGTCTATGTGTACTGAGCCGGTCACACTACGCTGGGATAGTCTTTTTGCTTTCTATACAGTTCTATGAATGACTGCTAGAGGTCTATGTGTACTGAGTCAGTCACACTATGCTGGGATAGTCTGTGGGCCTTCTATACAGTCCTATTAATGAGAGCTAGAGGTCTATAGGTACTGAGCCGGTCACACTATGCTGGGATAGTCTGTGTGCTTTCTATACAGTCCTATTAATGAGCGCTAGAGGTCTATGTGTACTGAGCCGGTCACACTGTACTGGGATAGTCTGTGTGCTTTCTATACAGTCCTATTAATGAGAGCTAGAGGTCTATAGGTACTGAGCCGGTCACACTATGCTGGGATAGTCTGTGTGCTTTCTATACAGTCCCATTAATGAGCACTAGAGGTCTATGTGAACTGAGCCGGTCACACTGTACTTGGATAGTCTGTGTGCTTTCTATACAGTCCTATTAATGAGAGCTAGAGGTCTATGTGTACTGAGACGGTCACACTATGCTGGGATAGTCTGTGTGCTTTCTATACAGTCCTATTAATGAGCGCTAGAGGTCTATGTGTACTGAGCCGGTCACACTGTACTGGGATAGTCTGTGTGCTTTCTATACAGTTCTATGAATGACTGCTAGAGGTCTATAGGTACTGAGCCGGTCACACTATGCTGGGATAGTCTGTGTGCTTTCTATACAGTCCTATTAATGAGAGCTAGAGGTCTATAGGTACTGAGCCGGTCACACTATGCTGGGATAGTCTGTGTGCTTTCTATACAGTCCTATTAATGAGAGCTAGAGGTCTATGTGTACTGAGCCGGTCACACTAAGCTGGGATAGTCTGTGTGCTTTCTATACAGTCCTATTAATGAGATCTAGAGGTCTATGTGTACTGAGACGGTCACACTATGCTGGGATAGTCTGTGTGCTTTCTATACAGTCCTATTAATGAGAGCTAGAGGTCTATGTGTACTGAGACGGTCACACTATGCTGGGATAGTCTGTGTGCTTTCTATACAGTCCTATTAATGAGCGCTAGAGGTCTATGTGTACTGTGCCGGTCACACTGTACTGGGATAGTCTGTGTGCTTTCTATACAGTTCTATGAATGACTGCTAGAGGTCTATAGGTACTGAGCCGGTCACACTATGCTGGGATAGTCTGTGTGCTTTCTATACAGTCCTATTAATGAGAGCTAGAGGTCTATAGGTACTGAGCCGGTCACACTATGCTGGGATAGTCTGTGTGCTTTCTATACAGTCCTATTAATGAGAGCTAGAGGTCTATGTGTACTGAGCCGGTCACACTATGCTGGGATAGTCTGTGCGCTTTCTATACAGTCCTATTAATGAGATCTAGAGGTCTATGTGTACTGAGACGGTCACACTATGCTGGGATAGTCTGTGTGCTTTCTATACAGTCCTATTAATGAGAGCTAGAGGTCTATGTGTACTGAGACGGTCACACTATGCTGGGATAGTCTGTGTGCTTTCTATACAGTCCTATTAATGAGAGCTAGAGGTCTATGTGTACTGAGCCGGTCACACTAAGCTGGGATAGTCTGTGTGCTTTCTATACAGTCCTATTAATGAGATCTAGAGGTCTATGTGTACTGAGACGGTCACACTATGCTGGGATAGTCTGTGTGCTTTCTATACAGTCCTATTAATGAGAGCTAGAGGTCTATGTGTACTGAGCCGGTCACACTATGCTGGGATAGTCTGTGGGCTTTCAATACAGTCCTATTAATGAGATCTAGAGGTCTATGTGTACTGAGCGGGTCACACTATGCTGGGATAGTCTGTGTGCTTTCTATACAGTCCTATTAATGAGATCTAGAGGTCTATGTGTACTGAGCCGGTCACACTATGCTGGGATAGTCTGTGGGCCTTCTATACAGTCCTATTAAAGAGAGCTAGAGGTCTGTGTGTACTGAGCCACTACACTGGGATATTCACACAAATAATCACATAACAAGTAATCACTGTAGTGTTTCTAATTCCTGATCTCTTATTACTTTAGGACCAGTGATGGGACAGTTCTCTGGTCCAGAGATTGCTAATTTGTCCCAGCTTCAGGAGAAGGTAGAGCTTCGATTGGCTTGTGAGATCTGCAGTAAAAGGGAAAATGAAATCACTTTCGTTCTGCGACTCTTCGAGCACAGCTGTAAATGCCAAGTACTGATTGCCAGGCTAAGGAATGGGCAGAATGGGGGGCACTGGCACGAGGTTAGAGTCCGTCCTACTTTTCCAGTGCCAGCCCGCTACGCAGTTTGTTGGCACTACCAACCAAACAAAGGATGTATCAAGCATTCTCAAAATTGTACATTTGCCTGGAGTGAAGAGGAAATTGAAGTTTGGGCCTTTGAGAAAACATGTAATCTAGACAGAAACCAGCTTCAAGGTATGTTGATGCCCACCCCCTACACTGGTGCTGCGCCTGCTAAAGATTTGAATGGCATCTTGGAAAAGTTCGGAGGGCATTTTCAGGAAGTGTGTGAGCAATGTTTTTACCAAAGCCCTCAGAAGATCACCAACTACCGGCATTGCCAGACTCACCCTCGCGGCATACCTCTTCTTGCACATATTGTGACTGGTGAAAGCAGGACAATATGTCACGCAGTCCACCCATTGCCCCGTCAGCAAGCCATTCACCTGTGCCACCAATCATCACGTGGAATCCTGTGCCGAGTGGAAGGTGGGCATTGCCCGCATGCTCACAGCGAGGTAGAGCTAGCGGTATGGAAGGCGGAGAGAGATGATGGGCTCAGTCGTGGGAATATTGTGCAGCAATTGGAGCAAAACGAGGGTTTTTATTGTCGCTTGTGCCTTGTCACTGCCCCGACACAGGAAAGCTTTGAAATGCATTGCTCTACGCCGGAACACAGGCGTATGATGGAAGATGACACTCTGACCATGTGGAATCATCGCAAACCACCTACTGACATTAACGACTTCACCCTCTGTGAAAGGTAATCAGAGAGCGTTCCAGTGACCCTGTTTGTCTGTCGCTCTCCTGTACACAGTGCCTGTGTCTGTCTATCCCTCTCTTGCACAAAACGACCCTGTCTGTCTGTCGCTCTCCTGTACACAGTGACCCTATCTGTCTCTCCCTTCTCCTATACACAGTGACCCTGTCTGTCTGTCCCTCTCCTATATACAGTGACCCTGTCTGTCTGTCCCTCTCCTATACACAGTGACCCTGTTTGTCTGACCCCATCCTGTACACAGTGACCCTGTCTGTCTGTTCCTCTCTTGCACACAGTGATTCCCTCTCCTGTACACAGTGACCCAGTCAATCTGTCCCCCTCCTGTACACAGTGACCAATTCTGTCTGTCGCTCTCCCGTACACAGTGACCCTGTCTGTCCCCATCCTGTACAGTGACCCTGTCATTCTGTCCCTCTCCTGTACACAGTGACCCTGTCTGTCCGTCCCCATCCTGTACACAGTGACTCTGTTTGTCTCCATCCTGTACACACTGAGCCTGTCTGTCTGTCCCCATCCTGTACACAGTGACCCTGTCTGTCCGTCCCCATCCTGTACACAGTGACCCTGTCTGTCTGTCCCTCTCCTGTACACAGTGACCGTGTCTGTCTGTCCCTCTCCTGTACACAGTGACCCTGTCTGTCTGTCCCTCTCCTGTACACAGTGACCCTGTCTGTCTGTCCCTCTCCTGTACACAGTGACCGTGTCTGTCTGTTCCCCTTCTGTGCACAGTGACCGTGTCTGTCTGTTTCTTGTAATTCGGAGTACACTATGACTGTGTATGTTTGTGTCTATGCAGTCCGTTGTCCTGTGTTTTTGGGAACGGCTGTCCTAAAGCCCACAGCAAGGAGGAGCTGGAGGAATGGATGCTGAGAATGAAGGTCAGCAAGAGGAACAAGCAAGTGGTGGAGGTGGAGGGACTGCAGTCTTACCAAAATCGACTGATCGAGGAATACCGGCTGGACGATGAGACAGTGAGTTCTTTAACAATGATATCATAAGAGTCAATGAGAAACACTCGCTGTCTATTTTGCACATTGTAACCAGAGAATGATGTCAGTATGAGCCACAACCCCTATCATACTTGCATTACTGAACATCACGGTCTCCCAGCACGGGGGGGGAGAGGGGGGGGGGGGGGTCTGGGACCTCCTAGAGTGGCTCTTTTGGAGACAGAAACAATGTGAAAGGTGGGCATACACAAACTCATTGACATCCACAGCCTATCACTCTCACTCACTGACACGGGTATATATACACACATTCCCAACAGGGGGTCATTGTGAAAAATCCATTTACCGTATGTGCTGGGAAATATTATGAATGTGAAATATTTGCACTTTTTATTTTTAAAAAAAATATATGCTTTTGGGTGCATTGGTGTCTGCAATGTAGCTGACTTAGGACAAGATAATTTAATAACCTACCAGACACCAGGGCGCCTAAAAATAATAACCACAAAACGACATGTTCCCCTACAGTTACCTCCAAGTTTCTTACGTCCCCAGATAGCTCTGAACAAGGAGTACAAACAGTTTGAAAAGATCAGATTTAGAGTCCCAGTCATTGTTAATCCTGGTCGGGCTTGCTGCACCTGAGAGAGCCTTTTGCGAATCCCTGAGAGTCAATTCTTATGAAGTTATTGGGCATTCAGAGTGAATTTGACATTTTACTACAAAATAGCCAAACTGCAAAAGAAAATCCCTTTTGTTTTCAGTTCAGGTATCTAAGTCTACAGTTTGATAATTACTTTGAATTCTAAAGAATTCACACTTTGGCATTTTAGTGTCACATTACCAGTGGCAATATTTAGGCACCAATCAAATGTCACTTCCACACGATCGCACCATTTATAACCCGATGTCAGTCCAGTCCCACATACTGACCCATGACTTGTTACTTCCTTTCCAGCTGTCAGAAGATGTTGAAGGGGCTAGAATTTCCTGTGACCGATCCCTAGACCTCCACATCCCCGAAAAACCAGTAACAACAACGTGGACATTTACTGTACATTCAAAGGTAAGGAATGGAATGTTTCGACACAAATACCGCGACTATAGATAGGATTTCCCCCATCTCCTCCCAGCCTCTCCAATTCTCTTTCCAAGGTTTTCTTATTTCACTGTCCTCCCAGACTTCCCTACTCCCTTCACCTGTCCTTCTCCTCTCCTTCTAAACATTTTTACCAACCCTTTAGAGAGAGAAATAGAGGGGGAGGGAGGGACAGTAGCTGTCTGTGTGTATGTGTGTGTGTGTCTCTCTCTTGAATTTGATCAGTTTGATGCTCCTATTTATCACAAAATTTCCAAGCCATCAAATTGCTAGTTTTCTTTTTCAGATGTCTCTCGTGCATGTGGCTCTGTTGAAGAGAGATCCCGGAGTTTCCTTCTCGTTGTTGGCACCTGATCTCCCGGAATCTTGTCATTATGCACAGGGTTGCAGCTTCCAAGTTGAGGCACCTCGGCTCCAGTATACCATCAAAGTGCTTGCAGAGGGAACAGTATTTGGGCTTTTTGAACAGTGGTTGGTTTTAGACTTTGGAGAGCGTCCAGCTTTAGTGAAGAAGATCTTCATGAAGATTGGGGGCCATGATATAGCACCGGTTTCCCAAAACAATGCCTCTCGTCAAGAGATCGATTCACTTCCAACCACTGAACGGTGGTATGCGGACACAAAGCTGTGTGTCCCGTGCAAGGAGAGGACACAGGAGGAGAAAATTCTCATGGACCTTTATAAACCACCAAAGATACTAAATCAACAGCACATGTCAACAAACAAAAACTCACTCACAACTGAAAACTACAGAAGATATATTCATGATTGGCTACTCCAGGAAGAGGCAGCTAGGGAACAAGTGATAAGCCGGTGAGAGAAGGAGAGACTCACATTCTTTTGTAGTTAAAAGACAGTAGATATTACAACCATTTCATCATATTTAGTTGGTTATATAGTGCCTGGAGTCCTCCAGCTCGTTCCCTCCATTCAGTGTTTACTCATGTTCAAGCAGCTTACCACTGAATGAGGGTCCCTGGCCAACCACAGACTGGCCCCAATTGGAGGTGTGGCTAAGGCAGAGATTACACACTTTCTTCTAGCCATACCAATTTATACCAGCAATGTGCACTGTGATAGGCTGAAAGCAGCCAGCTGACACTCTCAGCCAATCACAGCCATTCATTGCTGTTTAGGCTAATACTTCCTTATTAGTCCAAGCAGCACAGAGGGAGGGGCTGGAGCACTCATTTAGCATTAAAAACAGTTTAACTCTTGGCAGGAGGACTCCAAATACTATTCCCACTTCAATAAGGTGCCTACAAACATGTTTTTCTGACACTGTAGAACCGATGTGGCAGTTTAGTTGACCGTCCTGCTACGATTACGCTAAAAAGATGATTTTACTCGCCTTTTCTCCCATGCCACGCTGGTCTTGCCAGGTCTGTACCCGCCTGGCTCCGCCTCCATGGCTGAGATAAGGCAATCTTGATGATTTCAGCTAATCCAGTGCTTTTCCGTAGGAAAGCATTGGGAGGCTATTGCACATGCGTGGCAAAACGTTGTACTGTGCCACTCAATGCATCTCTATGGGGAACGTTCCACGTTTCTATGCAGAGCGTGGAGACGCTGAACGTAGATACTGTACACTGTGCAGCACTGGACTAGGTAGCACCTCTCGTGTTTCTCTGGAATGTCAGCCTTTACATTGAAATGCCTGCAGGGGCATACTATACACAACAGAACCACTCCATTAAGCTGTGTAAATATGACGTTTCCCTTGCATTTGAGAAGATATTATTTGTGTAGCAAGAGACATAAAATCCTTTCAGCACAGTTTCCCAATGTTCACCTAAATTATCACTTTTCTGTATACCTTTTAGAGTCAGTGTATGGTGCCTGCTCAGACTGATTTAAAATGCACTATAGCGTATGCACAGTGCAGCGCTAAATCAGTCCATGTACATGCAGCGCGTTGGTAGCAAGAGGTCCATGTCTGGATTACCCTTTGAGCATAGCGAGAGTAAAAAACAAGTTGCAACAGAGTACTGAGAACGGACCACAGCTCAAATAGCCTGCCATTCAGTGGGTCCCTGTTTAGATCTCAAACTGGTTCTAGCTCATCTTGTGCCGTTACAAAAAGAACCACGATATTTGCATATCAGACTGATCCCACCCAAAAGGGCAGAACAGATCCAAAATGCAGGCCGGCTCTCTCTGCACGAGAGATACAACAACCCCAGACATTTATTTCAACCATGTTAGGCATCGTCAGTGCGGTATAGCCGATATCCTTCCAGGCACCGTGAGCAAGGGGTCCAGTTTCAGTTCAGAATTAAACCGTCTTGCCCTTGTGTACAAAATAACGAGTATTACCCAGTGTTCCATTCAGTGTAAAAGTAGTGGATAAATAGGGTGAATTAGCTCGCTGGGTGTTTATATTCAGCCTCCGCCAGACGTTTTACTGGGATCAAATTCGATTTCTTGCGGGTGAAAAATGAAAAACGTGAAAAATGTTTTGCACAAAAAAAATCACAATAAAACAAGAGATGGTGATTGAATTTCTATCAAACTGATTCATTTAATTGGCTACTGGAATATACTAAAAATGATCTTTTGGAACTGTTTTGGAGGCCTTGTCTTATAATGTATTAATATATGTTTTTGAGTGTTTTTTTTATTTATTTATTTTCGTTCCTCTCTCCAGGCTGAACATGAAGGTCCCTGTATCTCTAAGTAAGATGGTGACAACCTTGCAGGGCATGTGGTTTCCTCACATTGGTGGGCTGTGTGCAGAAGTTCTTCTACCGAAGGGCATGACAAAAGACACAGAAGAAGGATACTTACTCAGTAGGTCTGTGAACACAGCTCTACTGGCCCCTTGCCCACAGCAAGATGATAAGGTGTATGAAGTGCTTGTAGTTAACAGTGTTGATCTGGAGAGCAGCATTTTGCTTGAGATACCAGAGCGTTGCTGTCGAGAGTTGGCCATTGAGGAAAGAACATCCCCCTTGATGGAGATCCAATTCCAGATGGATCGGTGGAATTTCTGCTTGTACCACAAGGCGGTGGACCTGCTGCAGGATGAGAAGCTTGTGCTACCAGAACTGGCCAACTGTTCGCTTCCCACATTCAAGGGTTCACTGTCATGGGGAAACTCTAAACAACAAATGGCTGCATCTTATATCATAGGATCTGTGCCAGAAGGAAAGCTGGTGGCTCCTCTTCTTATCTACGGACCCTTTGGAACTGGGAAAACCTATACAATGGCCAAGTCAGCTTTGGAGGTAATCAAGCAAGACAACACCCGAGTGCTGATCTGTACTCATAACAACAGGTACTATTGACAAGTATTTACATTTAAATAATTCCCAACATTCCAAAAAACATTTTCTCACCTCTACTTGTATTTGGTTTGTATTTGTAGTGTTGCAGATCTTTACATTCGAGAACATTTCCATCCTCATGTGATGTCAGGTCATTCAGACGCCATCCCTCTCAGAGTGAAGTATAAGCTAAGCAACATAAGGAGGACTGATCCTATCACATTGCAGTACTGTGCTTTGACAGAAGATGGTTTATCTTTTATCTCACCCCATCGAAAAGACCTAGATCAACATCGTATCATCGTGGTGACTGCTGAAACCTCCCGTGACCTAGAGGTGCCCCGTGGATACTTCAGCCACATATTTCTAGACGAGGCGGCTCAGATGCTGGAGAGTGAGGCTCTAATTCCCTTAGCACTGGCCAATAACTGGACCCGCATCATCATGGCTGGAGATCATATGCAGGAATCTCCAAGACTTTTTTCCCAAAAACACACCGACTGCCATGAACAGCATGACCTGCTCACACGTCTCTTCTCCTTTTACCAGAGACAAGATTGTCCTGCAGCAAAAGGTGCACGTATTGTCTTCCACCAAAACTATCGTTCTGTTCCTGAGATCATCTCCTTTATTTCCCGATGCTTTTATGTTGGCCGAGGTGATTCTATAGATGCCTGTGCTAATGATACAGAAGCTCCTCCTGCAGGTCAATTTACCTTTGGCCTTTGCCATGTACATGGACCTTGCAAACGAGAAGGAAGCTCCTGGGTGAATGAGTCTGAGTCATTGCAGGTTTTGGAAGTAGTCCGAAAGGTACTTGAACAGTGGCCGAAAAGCTGGGGACCTGTCAGGGCAAGCAATATCTGCGTAGTGTCCCAAGGAAGTCAGGTACGGAAAGGGGTAATAATTGGTTTTAGTAGTGGGATCTTTCATCATGCATTCATCCTACCGACCATCCCAAATATTTAATATATTTATATATTGTTCCTCTGGTCTTCTCTGCCCACTCGCCTTCTTTTCTTATTTACCCCAATGTCTACTACTGTCCTAGGTGTAATATGTATGTCCTTGTAGGTGCAACTAATACGTCAGGAGCTGCGCAAAATAAACTGCCGTGACATCACAGTGACAACTTATAGCAACATCATAGGTATGTCTATTTACATTACCTAATTTGATACTTCAAGAGCCTCTCAGGCACTGTGTACCTGTCACCACACTGCATACATCCTTCTGACACTGCGTATCTATCATGACACTGCACACAGCCTTCTGACCCTGTGTACCTATCATAGTACGACACGCAGTCCTCTGACAAGAAACTAATTTCTACATTACTACCTCTCTTCCATTTTTTTTCCTTTTGATCTTCTCTCTCTTCTCATCCTTGAGAGAACCTTTTCTTACTAGTTGTATACTTTGGTTTTTTTTTTTTTTCAGGGTGTGAATACCAAGTCATTATCTTGAGCACAGTCCGTTCTGTAGAAAGTCTTCCACCTACCTCCCAAGTTTCATCCAACTTCAGTCTCGAAGTCTTCTGTGACCCAAGAATTCTTAATACTATTCTTACACGTGCACGTTCTCAGATTATTGTGGTGGGAGACATGGTGGCCCTGTGCTCTTTTGGTGGATGTAGCCGTATCTGGAGGCGTTATGTCCGGGAGTGTGTGGAAAGGGGTAGTACCTCACCATCAACACTTAGTATGGAGGAAATAAAACAGGCAGTGTCCAACCTGCAAGCCTGGAATCAACAGCCAGAAAACCTAGAGGAGGTGGATGACAGTGACTCCTGGATTTCTGACCTAGACATTAATTCAGAAGATCAGATACTGCAAGAACTGTTGGAGAGCAAAACAGAAACAGTTGTGACCGTGTCTGAAGAAGGAATTCTGGAAGTCAGTTCAGGAGAATGTACTGAAAGTAAAAGCGAGAAGTACACAAATTTCTCTACACATATGTTAGAGCAATATTTGCTCACTGAACCTAACAAGTACAAAAAATGTCATTTTGTTAAGGAAACATTTGAATCTGGCCATGCACTCACCGTAAATGAATGTCCCCAGAGACTAATAAAAATTAAAGGCCGAATGAACTGTGGCATGGCATTTTCTGGGGACCAAGTTGTTGTCCAACTATCAGGTTCCAGCACCCATGAAGGGAAGGTGGTAGGAGTGATGAAAGCTAAAGAAAAGGGCCGACGTTTTGTCTGTTTTATGGATCAACACGATAAGTGCACCATGATTCCTATTGACAGGTCAGTCACTAAGATCTTTTGCCATGCGTTTAAAGAGAAGCCAGGTTACATACCTATCCGTAGCCTTATAAATGGAAAGGGCAAGACTCATGGATTTGTAAAACTGACACAGGAGATGAAGCAGAATAGTCTTTTCCTGGTGCAGGTAGTCAAGTGGGATCAAGGTTTCTACTATCCAGTGGGTTTTGTAAATCGCATCCTCCAAAAAATACAAACTGTGGAGATGGGTCTTGAGATGCTTGATCTGAATTGTGGCCTGGAGCATACTGGTAAATACCCAAAATTGGCATCCTTGGAAGCTACGAAATTGCCTTCGCAAATACCCCTTACAGAAGGGCGCCAGGATTGTCGAAATCTTATCACCTTCACAATTGATCCAACAAATGCCAAGGATTTAGATGACGCAGTCTCAGTTAAGGACCTGGAAGACTGCTATGAGATTGGTGTTCACATCGCTGATGTGGCCGCGGTTGTACTTCCAGGAAGTGAGCTAGACAAAGAGGCAAAGGCCCGAGGAGTCACCTATTATGACCATAAACGTGAACCCAAACACATGCTTCCACTGAAACTAAGTGCCGATCTGTGCAGTTTGAAGTCACAGTGTGATCGACGGGCACTATCCCTTTTTGTCCAAGTGGAAAAGAACACTGACAAGATGGTAAAAGGCTACTTCTGCCGGACACTTATTCGATCTGACCGTCAACTGACTTATGAGGAAGCAAATGATATTCTACGGATCCAGCAGGGGCCCCCATTGGTTTTTAACAGTGTAGAGGACTGTGTGAGGGTCGCCTATCACTTTTCACAGGTTCATTGTCGTTATCGCTTGCAGGAAGCAGCTATTTACAAGCAGCCTGATGAAGGTCGTCGCCCTGGTGATCGAAGTGCCCAAAGGATGATTGAAGAGCTTATGATTATGTACAATAATTGGGTGGCAGAGTACCTGTGTGAACAGCAGTCGCTAAGTGACCTAGTACCTGTCAGATGCCAGGATCAGCCCAGTTTTGAAAAGCTTGAGAATCTAAGAGACAAATTAAAGCAACTTATACCTCTATCCACCTACCTCTCACATCACCTACTGGATATTCCTGTTCAGGAACATCCTTCCTCTGAATTTGAACATCCTTCCTCTGAACTGAAGGTACTTATGCTAACTTCTGTGTGGAAAGAGCTACAAGATGCAGCACAAAAAGAGGACTATGTCAAAGTAATTGATCTCCTGTCTACAGATGACTTGCACCCACAGCTGTGCAGTGCTGCTCGTGACTTTAGAAGAAGTCTAGGTGGTGCCCGTTTCCGAAGGTCCACTATGCCTGGGTTTACTGGGCATTACTCCCTGCAGCTATGTTCTTACACCTGGGCCTCATCTCCCATCCGTCGCTACATTGACATTGTGTTGCAAAGACTCCTTCACAGCACCCTTACCAAAGTAAAAGCACAGATGTCCCCTGAAGACATAGAGATGCTCTGCCATGAATTTGACAGACAAGTGCAGCAGGAATCAGCCTATGAGAAAAA
Organism: Pelobates fuscus; assembly: GCF_036172605.1. NCBI lineage: Eukaryota > Metazoa > Chordata > Amphibia > Anura > Pelobatidae > Pelobates > Pelobates fuscus. The sequence continues at coordinate 293,594,152 of NC_086322.1, forward strand.
AGCTTATGCCCTTCAGTTGGCACTTTCATTTTGCACTCAGGTTCAGCAGAAGACAGCAATCGTGGTTTCAGCTGAACCCAATCAAAAGGGGTTAAAGTTGGTTTTCCCGATGAATGGAGACTCTTTGTCCAGTCCAGTGGAAGTTGACTACAGCATGCTTCAACCTGTCATCCAACCTGAGGACATTAACGGGGGAACGCGACTATCCTGGCGTCGCAGAGTGTATTCATATGAGTATTTCAGAGTCTTGCCTTACAAGCATATCTCCCAAAGAGGCATCATCGAGTTCAGTAACACTGCCTGGTGTGATGCTGTGAGTTTAATGAGAAAGGGTTACCCAGAGCAGCTGCTTCCTATCCTAAGAAAAGGAATAGAAATGCCAAACTCCAAGGACATTGTGCAGCAAAGTAGTTGTGGTCACTACATAGAACTGAGCATTGATCTGCACCCTGGAGATCCCTTCCTTGTCCAGCTCTGCAGTACGCTGGATCGTGGTTTACCAACTCCAAGCCCCCAGCTATTCTCTCCAGCCTCTACCATCCAGTTTTGCTTGGAGCATACTCATAAGCCAGTAGACTGCTTTGCCAAGCAGGCTCAATGGGCACCTCGCCAGCATTATAAGAATGCCACAGAGTACCAGCAGGTGTGGTACCCCCTCTGTGAGATGGAAGCTGTGGTTTCTGCGGTAAGCGAGGGAGGGGGTGTGCTGCTCAGGGACGTACCGGTGAAATGGAAAAACAAAAACACCATTAAGGAATCCGTGGGATTGAAGGGAGTCTTCAAAGTCTCAAAAGACCTAATCAAGGAGTGCGACCTTGACATGGACTTCAATCACTGTTACCTTTGCTTGCGGATGGAGAAGCTGCGTGCCGCTGATAGCCCAGGACTGCTCGATTCCCATACCTACACCTGGGTAGTACACGCACTGACAAAGGAACAAAACAATGTCACAAAGGAGGATGGAGGCAAAGTCGAATTTCACATCCATCAAGCTACAATGCAACGTGTCCCTCAAGAAGCGTTGGAGAGAACAGCCCTGTTCACCGTGGAGATTATCCCCAAACTGCTGCCTGATATGTAAGAAATGGGGGCAGGGGACACTAACACGCATTAACCCATTCTATGCTATGCCTTAACAATTGGGTTAACAATTACACAAAATACTGAGATTATAACTACAGAAGCAATTCTTAAACACTTAACAAAGCATTATGTGATTTTAATTAATGATTGGAGCTGTGTTATCAAACCATACCTGTAATGGAAGGAGAGAAAGAAGGGGGGGGGGGGTTGTCCAAACAAAAATAGTGGGGCCCAAATGACAACGGACAGTCCTGACTCAAATTAAGAACTGTTTCCTTGTATGATGAGCAGGGATGAAAAACCTTGTCACTGCAGATGTTGGGATATACATTTCCCAGCATCCTCAGGCATCTTTTAGCTGTTCCCAGACATCTACAGTGCCGTTGTTAAACACTCCTTGCATCATAGACACTGCGGCACGCTGTAGTGGTTATGGTGCCAGCAGTGGCCAGTTGCCACTTAATTGCGTAAGTATGGTCTCGGAACACAAGGGTGGTTTCTAGCAGATGTATTGGAACGGAAACATACAATGTTTCAGCTGGAAAAGGAACATGAGAAAGGCTCCTTTTGGAGCCGAAATGTTGTATTTGTCGTTTCCAGTACATCTGACAGAAACCACCCTTACGTACCCAGAACATTTCTTTCTTAATTCTACAACACTGTAAGTAGTCCAACTATATTAGAACATGGGGTCGGCCCGGTGCTGCTTCCCACCTCCACTCCTGAGCCAAGCTCTGCAGTACAATGGCTAGCTCTTTAACTGATCACTCTCAGCCAATGAACTGAAGTCCTGCACCGTCAGGCTTAGATCAGTTTAACCCCTTAACCCCTTAAGGACACATGACATGTGTGAAACGTCATGATCCCCTTTTATTCCAGAAGTTTGGTCCTTAAGGGGTTAAGGACCAAACTTCTGGAATAAAAGGGAATCATGACATGTCACACATGTTATGTGTCCTTAAGGGGTTAAAAGATCAGTTTAAAAAGCTATGTGCTGCGTCTGAAGTAGTGAAAGCAGGGAGTGGTGTCTGGAGGGGTGCTGCCAGGGCGTTCCTGATTGCATAACCACTACATTGAGCTCCCATACATGACAACTATCCAAAATCCAGCTGGACAGTCCTGATTTTGTCTGTTGTGCTTTCCTGGGGTTGATTCTCCGTTGTCCAGCTTCTGGGCACACCAGGGAAAGTCTCCATAATGTGCAGCATCTGCACTCGGATAGCTTTACCAAATAAGCTTAGAGCATTATCAGTGATATGAGTTACTGTCACCCCCTTCCATCAAGACTTCCAAAAAAAGTCATTCTGTACAAGAAAAGTGCTGTCCTACAGTATGTATAATTTAAATGTTGCAGGGAAATGTAAATAAATTTAAAGAGTTTAAATAACTATAACGTTATTTAGTAGAGGTATTGTCAAACACTCACTCACCCTCTTTGTCTTCACAGACGAAAAAAGACAGCCATACGTCTGCTGAATTCTTCCTCTGAGCTTGCCAAGAATATTGCACTAGGACAAAGGGTCCCTGACAAAAGTGAGTGACAGAGCTGTGTGCACGAAAGTGTGCAGAATGTGTTGTGAAAGTCTATTGTATTCGAGGTCAGTGCAGGGAGAATAGTGGCGGAGTTGTGTCTAACTGATCAGAGCAGGGAATATAGTGACTGAACTGTGTTTGAGGTCAGGGCAGGGAGTATAGTGACTGACTGTGTGTACATGGTCAGAGCAGGGAGTATAGTGACTGAGTTGTGTGTTCAAGGTCAGTGCAGGGAGTATAGTGACTGAGCTGTGTTCGAGGTCAGTGCGGGGGGGGAAGTGACTGAGCTGTGTTCGAGGTCAGTGCAGGGAGTATAGTGACTGAGCTGTGTTTACATGGTCAGAGCAGGGAGTATAGTGACTGAGTTGTGTGTTCAAGGTCAGTGCAGGGAGTATAGTGACTAAGCTGGGTGTTCATGGTCAGTGCAGGGAGTATAGTGACTGAGCTGTGTTCGAGGTCAGTGCAGGGGGGGAAAGTGACTGAGCTGTGTTCGAGGTCAGTGCAGGGGGGGAAGTGACTGAGCTGTGTTCGAGGTCAGTGCAGGGAGTATAGTGACTGAGCTGTGTTCGAGGTCAGTGCAGGGAGTATAGTGACTGAGCTGTGTTTTGAAGTCAGTGCAGGGAGTATAGTGACTGAGCTTTGTTTAAGGTCAGCGCAGGGAGTATAGTTACTGAGTTGTGTGTTCAAGGTCAGTGCAGGGAGTATAGTGACTGAGCTGTTTTCAAGGTCAGTGCAGGGAGTATAGAGACTGAGCTGTGTTCGATGTCAGTGCAGGGAATATAGGGACTGAGCTGTGTGTTCAATGTCAGTGCAGGGAGTATAGTGACTGAGCTGTGTTTGAGGTCAGTGCAGGGAGTATAGTGACTGAGCTGTTTTCAAGGTCAGTGCAGGGAGTATAGTGACTGAGCTGTGTGTTCAAGGTCAGTGCAGGGAGTATAGTGTCAGGGTACCTGAAGTCTCTACCTCTGAGAGAGGTAGAGACTTAAAAGTTTATCCGTCCAGAAGGGCTGTTTCCTCCGTCCTTCGCGGTCCTTCCGGTCATTTACACGCCGGCCGTGAGGGATCCACTTCCTTTTGTAACACGACGCCCAGCAGTCGACGTCATGACGCCAACCCGGACCGACCTGTCACTCAGTTGTCTGGAAACTAATCAGGACTCGTCGGAGGCGTGTCTACTCTCCTGAGCCAGGGTATTTAACAGTGCTTCTTCCATTTGCTCATTGCCCTGTCGTGGTTCTAGCCTGTCTAGTCACTCAGTGCTCTTGTATTCCAGTTATCCTTTTGGTTCCGACCCGGCTTGTTTGTATTACTCTGCTTATCTCTGTTACCCTTTGACTCGGCTTGTTCCTCGCTTACCTGTCTTCTCGTTCCCTCGACCTCGGCTTGCCTTTGACCATTCTCTCTATCTCCGTACGTTAGTCCGGCCATTCTAAGGTCCGGTATACGTACCTTTCTACTGTCTGTACTCTGCGTGTTGGATCCCTGTCCCGATCCTGACATTACGACAGGGCCAATGGATCCTGCAAGTACAAACAGTCAGCTTGGTCCTTCCGATCCTAGGTTTGAAGCCATGGAACACAGAATGGATCAGATGGCCCTAGCACTACAGGCGTTATTATCTCGTGCTAATAACCCACCAGAGGAGACGCGTACTACTTCTATTTCCCCTGTGAGTTCAGGCCTAGAGGTAGCCACTGTAGGTGCCTCTTCCCGTATTACCCCACCAGTACATTATGGTGGTTCACCTGAGAAGTGTCGTAGTTTTTTAAACCAGATCAGTATCCACTTTGAATTACAACCTCGCTCCTATCCTACAGATAGGGCGAAGGTTGGATTTATTATCACCTTACTCATTGAGAAAGCTCTGAGATGGGCCAACCCATTATGGGAGAATGATAACCCGTTAGTATATAACTATAATGCCTTTGTAGCTGCCTTTAGAAAAACTTTCGACCCTCCTGGTAGAAAGGTCAATGCAGCTAGATTACTTTTGCGCCTGAGACAAGAGAACCGAACACTTGTGGATTATGCACTAGAGTTCAGGTCTTTGGCGGCAGAAGTTAAATGGAATGAGCAGGCTTATATAGATGTATTTTTGAACGGGCTATCAGATGTAATCCTTGACGAGGTTGCTACTAGAGAGTTCCCTGAAAGTTTGGAGGATTTAATTTCGTTCATTTCTCGTATTGATGAGCGTTTAAGAGAGAGACAGAACACTCGAGAGAGGAACTTTAGACCTTCCTTTAAATTAGCTCCCGCATTTCAAAGACCTGATTCCACTACCTCACTGTTTCCTGAACCTATGCAGATAGGCAATACTCGCCTCTCAGTAGAGGAAAGACAGTACAGGAGAAGGGAGGGATTGTGTATGTATTGTGGAGTCAGAGGTCACTTACGCCTGAATTGTCCTAATCGCTCGGGAAACGCCCGCACCTAAGTTTCTTTAGAGGACAGGTCTTGGGTGTTTCTATTTTGTCCTCTACTCATAATTATAAAGATCACAGGCTTCTGCTACCAGTTTCTTTAACTTGGGAGAAGGGAGTACTAAAGACCATGGCTTTAATAGATTCCGGAGCTGCTGAGAATTTTATCGACCAGGCCTTTGCTACTAAACACACTATCCCATCCCAGTTAAGGGATACACCCTTGGCCGTTGAGGCCATAGATGGTAGACCTTTACTTGAGCCTGTTATCTTTCGTGAAACCATACCCGTTAACTTAACTGTTGGTATCTTACACGAGGAAAACTTATCGCTTATGCTTATTTCGTCCCCTTCTGTTCCCATAGTCCTGGGTTACCCATGGTTAAAGAGACATAACCCTATTATTGATTGGGAGTTAGGGGAGATACTCTCATGGGGCCAGGGTTGCCAGGAGAAGTGCTTACGGAGGGTTTCTCCATTGGGTGTAATTAACACACCAGGTAGTTCTACCCAGTCTACAGATATACGGATACCGCCTCTGTACCTGGATTTAAAAGCAGTATTCGACAAAAGGAATGCTGATACTCTACCTCCACACAGGACTTTTGATTGTAAAATGAATCTACTACCTGGTACCATGCCTGCGAGGGGCAATGTATATCCTCTATCCACCAAAGAGAATTCAGTTCTAGAGGAATATATTCGGGAGAATCTAGACAAAGGATTCATTAGGAGATCTTCTTCTCCTGCCGGGGCTGGTTTTTTTTTTGTTAAAAAGAAGGATGGTTCCCTAAGACCTTGCATTGATTACCGATGTTTGAATAAAATAACCATCAGAAATGCCTATCCGATTCCCTTGATTACCGAGCTGTTTGATCGCCTAAAGGGCTCTAAAATTTTCACCAAGTTGGATCTCAGAGGGGCATATAACTTGGTGAGAATCCAGCAAGGACACGAGTGGATGACAGCGTTCAATACCTGTTATGGGCATTATGAATACACGGTCATGCCTTTCGGTCTTTGTAACGCACCGGCAGTATTTCAGGATTTGATTAATGAAGTTCTTAGGGAATTTCAACATGATTGTGTTATTGTGTACCTGGACGACATACTTATACACTCTAGAGAGATTGAGACCCACCACAGACAAGTCAGAAAGGTATTACACAAACTTCTTCAACATGGCTTATACTGCAAATTGGAGAAATGTAGTTTTGACCAGTCTTAGATAGGCTTTCTTGGTTACGTGATTTCTGGGGAAGGCTTTAAGATGGATCCCGACAAACTCCAGTCTATTTTAGATTGGCCATTGCCTAAGGGACTCAAGGCTATTCAGAGGTTTATTGGTTTCTCCAATTATTATAGGCGCTTCATTAAGGGATACTCTTCTATTATTGCGCCTATTACCAATATGACCAGACAGGGGGCTGACACTAAGACTTGGTCTACTGAAGCTCTCGTTGCTTTCAAGACTCTCAAGGAACTTTTTGCTTCTGCTCCAATTTTAGTCCATCCTGATACGACTCTGCCGTTCCTACTCGAGGTCGATGCCTCTGAGACAGGCGTAGGTGCTATTCTGTCACAAAGGTTAGGGGTGGACAAACCACTACACCCTTGTGGTTTTTTTTCCAAGAAACTGTCTGGGCCTGAGAGCAGATATGACATCGGTGACAGGGAATTATTAGCGGTCATTATGGCTTTAAAAGAGTGGAGACATTTATTGGAGGGGACCTTACATCCTGTTACCATTTTAACGGATCACAAGAACTTGTCCTATATTGGGGAGGCTAAGCGACTGTCCGCCAGACAAGCTCGTTGGTCCTTGTTCCTGACCCACTTCAATTATGTGCTTACTTATAGACCTGGTTCTAAGAACTCTAAAGCCGATGCTTTGTCTCGCCAATATGAACCTTCTACTATATCTGAACCTGTTCTTTCCTCTATAGTTCCGAAATGCAATATTATCGCTAACACGAATCTCAGGATTCACTCTCCGTTACTTGCCGAGATCTTAAAGCTGCAACATCTAGCCTCTAAACAGACTCCCGGGGGTCGACATTTCGTTCCCCCTGCTCTTCAACTGGAACTGTTACAATGTTTCCACAACAGCAAGGTGGCTGGACATCCTGGCATTCGCAAGACGTGCGCTTTGATCTCTAAAGACTTCTAGTGGCCTGCTTTACGCAGGGATATTAAAGATTTCATCGGTGCGTGTGAGGTTTGTACTAAGACCAAGCAACCTCATACGCTTCCATGTGGATTTCTGCATCCCTTAGAGGTTCCAGAAAAGCCATGGTCCTGTTTGGCTATGGACTTTATTGTCGATTTACCTATATCTAAAAAACAGACTGTTATCCTCACCGTGGTTGAAGGATTCACCAAGATGGCTCACTTCGTTCCTCTGCCTAAACTTCCGTCTTCTCCCGAGTTGGCAGAGATATTCGCAAGTGAGATTTTTCGTTTACATGGGATACCCTCCCAAATTGTATCTGACAGAGGTTCCCAATTTGTTTCTCGTTTTTGGAGATCCTTCTGTTCTCAACTGGGTATCAAATTGAATTTCTCTTCCGCCTATCATCCTCAGTCTAACGGAGCTGCTGAATGCACCAACCAAAAGATTGAACAATATTTACGTTGTTTTGTTTCCGAACACCAGGACGATTGGGTCGGTTTGATTCCTTGGGCGGAGTTCGCGCACAACAATCTCGTTTGTGATTCTACTCATTCAAGCCCCTTCTTCATGAATTATGGCTTTCATCCATCCATTCTTCCCTCGGTTTCTCCTTCCCAAGGGGTACCGTCGGTTGATGTTCATGTTGCCAATTTGAGGAAGTTGTGGGATCAGACTCGACAAATTCTTCTGCACAATTCTATGCTGGTTAAGAAACACGCTGATAAACGTAGAAGGTCGGCTCCGGTTTTTGTTCCAGGCGATAGAGTATGGTTGAGTACTAGAAACATTCGTTTAAAAGTGCCTTCCATGAAGTTCGCTCCTCGTTATATTGGACCTTACAGGGTTCTGACTCGAATTAACCCAGTTGCGTATCGTCTAGCTCTTCCATCTGCCTTACGCATCCCTAACTCCTTTCATGTTTCATTGCTGAAACCGCTAGTCTGCAATAGATTTTCCTCCACGGTACCCTCTCCTCGCTCTGTTCAGGTGGAGGGTCAGGAGGAGTATGAGGTCAACTCTATCATCGATTCTCGAATCTCCCGGGGGAGAGTACAATATCTGGTCGACTGGAAAGGATATGGTCCTGAAGAGAGGAGTTGGGTACCTCAAGAGGATGTTCATGCTCCTCGCCTCCGCAGGGCGTTTCACTCCCGCTTCCCATCTCGCCCCGGTTCCTTCCGCCCGGTGGGCGTATCTGAGAGGGGGGGTACTGTCAGGGTACCTGAAGTCTCTACCTCTGAGAGAGGTAGAGACTTAAAAGTTTATCCGTCCAGAAGGGCTGTTTCCTCCGTCCTTCGCGGTCCTTCCGGTCATTTACACGCCGGCCGCGAGGGATCCACTTCCTTTTGTAACACGACGCCCAGCAGTCGACGTCATGACGCCAACCCGGACCGACCTGTCACTCAGTTGTCTGGAAACTAATCAGGACTCGTCGGAGGCGTGTCTACTCTCCTGAGCCAGGGTATTTAACAGTGCTTCTTCCATTTGCTCATTGCCCTGTCGTGGTTCTAGCCTGTCTAGTCACTCAGTGCTCTTGTATTCCAGTTATCCTTTTGGTTCCGACCCGGCTTGTTTGTATTACTCTGCTTATCTCTGTTACCCCTTGACTCGGCTTGTTCCTCGCTTACCTGTCTTCTCGTTCCCTCGACCTCGGCTTGCCTTTGACCATTCTCTCTATCTCCGTACGTTAGTCCGGCCATTCTAAGGTCCGGTATACGTACCTTTCTACTGTCTGTACTCTGCGTGTTGGATCCCTGTCCCGATCCTGACATATAGAGACTGAGCTGTGTTCGATGTCAGTGCAGTGAGTATAGTGACTGAGCTGTGTGTTCAATGTCAGTGCAGGGAGTATAGTGACTGAGCTGTGTTTGAGGTCAGTGCAGGGAGTATAGTGACTGAGCTGTGTTCAAGGTCAGTGCAGGGAGTATAGTGACTGAGCTGTGTTCGAGGTCAGTGCAGGGAGTATAGTGACTGAGCTGTGTTCGAGGTCAGTGCAGGGGGGGAAAGTGACTGAGCTGTGTTCGAGGTCAGTGCAGGGGGGGAAGTGACTGAGCTGTGTTCGAGGTCAGTGCAGGGAGTATAGTGACTGAGCTGTGTTTTGAAGTCAGTGCAGGGAGTATAGTGACTGAGCTTTGTTTAAGGTCAGCGCAGGGAGTATAGTTACTGAGTTGTGTGTTCAAGGTCAGTGCAGGGAGTATAGTGACTGAGCTGTTTTCAAGGTCAGTGCAGGGAATATAGTGACTGAGCTGTGTGTTCAATGTCAGTGCAGGGAGTATAGTGACTGAGCTGTGTGTTCAAGGTCAGTGCAGGGAGTATAGTGACTGAGCTTTGTTTAAGGTCAGCGCAGGGAGTATAGTTACTGAGTTGTGTGTTCGAGGTCAGTGCAGGGAGTATAGTGACTGAACTGTGTGTTCAAGGTCAGTGCAGGGAGTATAGAGACTGAGCTGTGTTCGATGTCAGTGCAGGGAATATAGTGACTGAGCTGTGTGTTCAAGGTCAGTGTAGGGAGTATAGAGACTGAGCTGTGTTAGAGGTCAGTGCAGGGAGTAAAGTGACTGAGCTGTGTGTTCAAGGTCAGTGCAGGGAGTATAGAGACTGAGCTGTGTTCGAGGTCAGTGCAGGGAGTATAGTGACTAAGCTGTGTTTGAGGTCAGTCCAGGTAGTATAGTGACTGAGTTGTGTTCGAGGTCAGTGCAGGGAGTATAGTGACTGAGCTGTGTTCGAGGTCAGTGCAGGGAGTATAGTGACTGAGCTTTGTTTAAGGTCAGCGCAGTGAATATAGTGACTGAGTTGTGTGTTTGAGGTCAGTGCAGGGAGTATAATGACTGAGCTGTGTTCGAGGTCAGTGCAGGGAGTATAGTGACTGAGCTGGGTGTTCAAGGTCAGTGCAGGGAGAATGGAGACTGAGCTGTGTTCGAGGTCAGTGCAGGGTGAATGGAGACTGAGCTGTGTTCGAGGTCAGTGCAGGGAGTATAGTGACTGAACTGTGTGTTCAAGGTCAGTGCAGGGAGTATAGAGACTGAGCTGTGTTCGATGTCAGTGCAGGGAATATAGTGACTGAGCTGTGTGTTCAATGTCAGTACAGGGAGTATAGTGACTGAGCTGTGTGTTCAAGGTCAGTGCAGGGAGTATAGAGACTGAGCTGTGTTAGAGGTCAGTGCAGGGAGTATAGTAACTGAGCTGTGTTCGAGGTCAGTGCAGGGAGCATAGTGACTAAGCTGTGTTTGAGGCCAGTCCAGGGAGTATAGTGACTGAGTTGTGTTCGAGGTCAGTGCAGGGAGTATAGTGACTGAGCTGTGTTCGAGGTCAGTGCAGGGAGTATAGTGACTGAGCTGTGTGTTCAAGGTCAGTGCAGGGAGTATGGAGACTGAGCTGTGTGTTCAAGGTCAGTGCAGGGAGTATAGAGACTGAGCTGTGTTCGAGGTCAGTGCAGGGAGCATAGTGACTAAGCTGTGTTTGAGGCCAGTCCAGGGAGTATAGTGACTGAGTTGTGTTCGAGGTCAGTGCAGGGAGTATAGTGACTGAGCTGTGTTCGAGGTCAGTGCAGGGAGTATAGTGACTGAGCTGTGTGTTCAAGGTCAGTGCAGGGAGTATGGAGACTGAGCTGTGTTCGAGGTCAGTGCAGGGAGTTTAGTGACTGAGCTGTGTGTTCGAGGTCAGTGCAGGGGGTATAGTGACTGAGCTGTGTGTTCAAGGTCAGTGCAGGGAGTATAGTGACTGAGCTGTGTTCGAGGTCAGTGCAGGGAGTATAGTGACTGAGCTGTGTGTTCAAGGTCAGTGCAGGGAGAATGGAGACTGAGCTGTGTTCGAGGTCAGTGCAGGGAGTATAATGACTGAGCTGTGTTCGAGGTCAGTGCAGGGAGTATAGTGACTGAGCTGTGTGTTCAAGGTCAGTGCAGGGAGTATGGAGACTGAGCGGTGTTCGAGGTCAGTGCAGGGAGTTTAGTGACTGAGCTGTGTGTTCGAGGTCAGTGCAGGGGGTATAGTGACTGAGCTGTGTGTTCAAGGTCAGTGCAGGGAGTATAGTGACTGAGCTGTGTTCGAGGTCAGTGCAGGGAGTATAATGACTGAGCTGTGTTTGAGGTCAGTGCAGGGAGTATAGTGACTGAGCTGTGTTCGAGGTCAGTGCAGGGAGTTTAGTGACTGAGCTGTGTGTTCGAGGTCAGTGCAGGGGGTATAGTGACTGAGCTGTGTGTTCAAGGTCAGTGCAGGGAGTATAGTTACTGAGTTGTATGTTCGAGGTCAGTGCAGGGGGTATAGTGACTGAGCTGTTTTCAAGGTCAGTGCAGGGAGTATAATGACTGAGCTGTGTGTTCGAGGTCAGTGCAGGGGGTATAGTGACTGAGCTGTGTGTTCAAGGTCAGTGCAGGGAGTATAGTGACTGAGCTGTGTGTTCGAGGTCAGTGCAGGGGGTATAGTGATTGAGCTGTGTGTTCAAGGTCAGTGCAGGGAGTATAGTGACTGAGCTGCGTGTTCAAGGTCAGTGCAGGGAGTATAGTGACTGAGCTGTGTGTTCAAGGTAAGTGCAGGGGGTATAGTGACTGAGCTGTGTGTTCAAGGTCAGTGCAGGGGGTATAGTGACTGAGCTGTGTGTTCAAGGTCAGTGCAGGGAGTATAGTGACTGAGCTGTGTGTTCGAGGTCAGTGCAGGGAGTATAGTGACTGAGTTGTGTGTTCAAGGTCAGTGCAGGGAGTATAGTGACTGAGCTGTGTGTTCAAGGTCAGTGCAGGGAGTATAGTGACTGAGCTGTGTGTTCAAGGTCAGTGCAGGGGGTATAGTGACTGATCTGTGTGTTCAAGGTCAGTGCAGGCGGTATAGTGACTGAGCTGTGTGTTCAAGGTCAGTGCAGGGAGTATAGTGACTGAGCTGTGTGTTCGAGGTCAGTGCAGGGAGTATAGTGACTGAGCTGTGTGTTCAAGGTCAGTGCAGGGAGTATAGTGACTGAGTTGTGTGTTCGAGGTCAGTGCAGGGAGTATAGTGACTGAGCTGTGTGTTCGAGGTCAGTGCAGGGAGTATAGTGACTGAGTTGTGTGTTCGAGGTCAGTGCAGGGAGTATAGTGACTGAGCTGTGTGTTCGAGGTCAGTGCAGGGAGTATAGTGACTGAGCTGTGTGTTCGAGGTCAGTGCAGGGAGTATAGTGACTGAGTTGTGTGTTCAAGGTCAGTGCAGGGGGTATAGTGACTGAGTTGTGTGTTCAAGGTCAGTGCAGGGAGTATAGTGACTGAGTTGTGTGTTCGAGGTCAGTGCAGGGGGTATAGTGACTGAGTTGTGTGTTCGAGGTCAGTGCAGGGAGTATAGTGACTGAGTTGTGTGTTCGAGGTCAGTGCAGGGGGTATAGTGACTGAGTTGTGTGTTCGAGGTCAGTGCAGGGAGTATAGTGACTGAGCTGTGTGTCCATGGTTTGTGCAGGGTTTATAGCGATAAAACGTGGCTGAGGTCAATGTAGAGGGGTATAAAGATAAATTGACAGTTGAGGTCAGTGGAGATGGTGAGCAGAGGGTGCTGTGCCTATCTGTAAGTCTTGGATGAATGCAGAGGGTAATTGGTAATTATAAATATGATGTAGTTATAGAGGGCTCTTTCTCTGTATCATGCTTATTATAATGTGAGATGCATTGATTTTTCTGTGGGATATGGAATGTATCAGTCAGTGGCATCGACAGTGTCTGCTGAACAGAATGTTTTCATTTGGATTTTTATAGAACATGTAATCAATGCCTTGTGCAGACAGTAACTCCCACTGTTTCCTTACAGATATTAACCTAAAGTTCAAATCCCAGATATCTTTTGATATTTCTGAGAACCCTCGTAAACTGAATACCAGCCAGACCAAGGCCGTGAAGGCTGCACTCACTCAGCCGTTCACGCTCATCCAAGGACCACCAGGTGAGTCCCGCAAAGAGAGCGCGTTGCTGTCACATTACAATCAGTGTTTCTCTGCATCTTCCTGTTTCTTTGACCACTGATTTTATTAAATAACCAGTGAAATAATAACTACATTGTAACAAAATGGCCAATTTGCACCTAAAAAAAACAGTGAATTTCTAATTGACTTAGAGAATGTTTGCAGCTCAGCTATTCTCACCTTGAATTTTCAAATTAATTTGGTATTCTCGCTATACTGAATAACGCTGCTAGTTTCAGTGTTCATAGATAGTTATTTCATGGAAACCAAAACAAATAATCTTGTTGGAATGGAAAAGTAAAAAAATAAAAGAAATTCTTGAAAAAACGAATAATGAAGTCAATAAAACAGTTAAAGAAACACTACAGGGTCAGGAACACAAACATATATTTCTGACCCTGTAGTGTTAAAACCACCATCTAGTCCCACTGGTCCACTCCTGCCTCCCTAAATATAGTAAAATCGTACCTGTATTCAAGCTTGAAGCTGCTGGCTCTGCCCCTGTCTGCCTCAGAACAGCAAGCTGCCTGATGACATCATCAGAAGTGTTGTTCTGGGCCAATCACAATGCTTTCCCTGTAGGATTGGCTGAGACTGACAAAGAGACAGATCAGGGGCAGAGCCAGCATGATTCAAACACAGCTCTGGCCAATCAGCATCTCCTCATAGAGATGAATTGAATCAATGAATCTCTATGAAGAAATTTCAGTGTCAGCATGCAGAGGGTTGAGACACTGAATGTCAGTCACACTGTGCAGCACTGCCCCAGAACGCACCTCTAGCAACTAGGTTGTAATGTAAACACTGTATTTTCTCTGAAAAGACTGTGTTTACAGCAAAAAGCCTGAAGGTAATGATTCTACTCACCAGAACAAATTCAATAAGCTGTAGTTGTTCTGGTGACTATAGTGTCCCTTTAATGAAAACCTTAAATTACAAAAAGTAATTTCTCAACTTTATTTTGGGGTGTATCTGTCCGTCCAAGATTGCTGGCTTATCCACTAAACTCTGTTTTAATTTGGTAGATGTGGGGGCATTTTATTTGTTAACTATATTTACTACAGATTGACAGACAATCGGCCGATATTCAGAATTTTCAGCAATATCGGTATCGGCCTATAAAGATACAGATTGTGAACCCTGTTCTGTGCTTACCTGTGTCAAGATGTTGGATGCTGTGTGTCTGGCTGCCTATAACCTGCTCTATTTATTGCTATGAAAGGCTGCCCTCTAGTGGTTCAGTGAAGGTTTATTGATGTGTTTGATGCTGTGAGTGTGGCTGCCTATAACATGCTCTATTTATTGCTATGAAAGGCTGCCCTCTAGTGGCTCAGTGAAGGTTTATTGATGTGTTTGATGCTGTGTGACTGCCTATAACCTGCTCTATTTATTGCTATGAAAGGCTGCCCTCTAGTGGCTCAGTGAAGGTTTATTGATGTGTTTCATTCAGCGTGACTGCCTATAACCTGCTCTATTTATTGCTATGAAAGACTGCCCTCTAGTGGTTCAGTGAAGGTTTATTGATGTGTTTGATGCTGTGTGACTGCCTATACCTGCTCTGTTTATTGCTATGAAAGGCTGCCCTCTAGTGGCTCAGTGAAGGTTTATTGATGTGTTTGATGCTGTGTGACTGCCTATACCTGCTCTGTTTATTGCTATGAAAGGCTGCCCTCTAGTGGCTCAGTGAAGGTTTATTGATGTGTTTGATGCTGTGTGACTGCCTATAACCTGCTCTATTTATTGCTATGAAAGGCTGCCCTCTAGTGGCTCAGTGAAGGTTTATTGATGTGTTTGATGCTGTGTGACTGCCTATAACCTGCTCTATTTATTGCTATGAAAGACTGCCCTCTAGTGGTTCAGTGAAGGTTTATTGATGTGTTTGATGCTGTGTGGCTGCCTATAACCTGCTCTATTTATTGCTATGAAAGGCTGCCCTCTAGTGGCTCAGTGAAGGTTTATTGATGTGTTTGATGCTGTGTGACTGCCTATAACCTGCTCTATTTATTGCTATGAAAGACTGCCCTCTAGTGGTTCAGTGAAGGTTTATTGATGTGTTTGATGCTGTGTGACTGCCTATAACATGCTCTATTTATTGCTATGAAAGGCTGCCCTCTAGTGGCTCAGTGAAGGTTTATTGATGTGTTTGATGCTGTGTGTCTGACTGCCTATAACCTGCTCTATTTATTGCTATGAAAGACTGCCCTCTAGTGGTTCAGTGAAGGTTTATTGATGTGTTTGATACTGTGTGACTGCCTATACCTGCTCTGTTTATTGCTGTGAAAGGCTGCCCTCTAGTGGCTCAGTGAAGGTTTATTGATGTGTTTGATGCTGTGTGACTGCCTATACCTGCTCTGTTTATTGCTATGAAAGGCTGCCCTCTAGTGGTTCAGTGAAGGTTTATTGATGTGTTTGATGCTGTGTGACTGCCTATAACCTGCTCTATTTATTGCTATGAAAGGCTGCCCTCTAGTGGTTCAGTGAAGGTTTATTGATGTGTTTGATGCTGTGTGACTGCCTATAACCTGCTCTATTTATTGCTATGAAAGGCTGCCCTCTAGTGGCTCAGTGAAGGTTTATTGATGTGTTTGATGCTGTGTGACTATAACCTGCTCTATTTATTGCTATGAAAGGCTGCCCTCTAGTGGTTCAGTGAAGGTTTATTGATGTGTTTGATGCTGTGTGGCTGCCTATAACCTGCTCTATTTATTGCTATGAAAGGCTGCCCTCTAGTGGCTCAGTGAAGGTTTATTGATGTGTTTGATGCTGTGTGACTGCCTATAACCTGCTCTATTTATTGCTATGAAAGGCTGCCCTCTAGTGGCTCAGTGAAGGTTTATTGATGTGTTTGATGCTGTGTGTCTGGCTGCCTATAACCTGCTCTATTTATTGCTATGAAAGGCTGCCCTCTAGTGGTTCAGTGAAGGTTTATTGATGTGTTTGATGCTGTGTGACTGCCTATAACCTGCTCTATTTATTGCTATGAAAGACTGCCCTCTAGTGGCTAGTGGCTCAGTGAAGGTTTATTGATGTGTTTGATACTGTGTGACTGCCTATAACCTGCTCTATTTATTGCTATGAAAGACTGCCCTCTAGTGGCTCAGTGAAGGTTTATTGATGTGTTTGATGCTGTGTGACTGCCTATAACCTGCTCTATTTATTGCTATGAAAGACTGCCCTCTAGTGGTTCAGTGAAGGTTTATTGATGTGTTTGATGCTGTGTGACTGCCTATAACATGCTCTATTTATTGCTATGAAAGGCTGCCCTCTAGTGGCTCAGTGAAGGTTTATTGATGTGTTTGATGCTGTGTGTCTGACTGCCTATAACCTGCTCTATTTATTGCTATGAAAGACTGCCCTCTAGTGGTTCAGTGAAGGTTTATTGATGTGTTTGATACTGTGTGACTGCCTATACCTGCTCTGTTTATTGCTGTGAAAGGCTGCCCTCTAGTGGCTCAGTGAAGGTTTATTGATGTGTTTGATGCTGTGTGACTGCCTATACCTGCTCTGTTTATTGCTATGAAAGGCTGCCCTCTAGTGGTTCAGTGAAGGTTTATTGATGTGTTTGATGCTGTGTGACTGCCTATAACCTGCTCTATTTATTGCTATGAAAGGCTGCCCTCTAGTGGTTCAGTGAAGGTTTATTGATGTGTTTGATGCTGTGTGACTGCCTATACCTGCTCTATTTATTGCTATGAAAGGCTGCCCTCTAGTGGCTCAGTGAAGGTTTATTGATGTGTTTGATGCTGTGTGACTATAACCTGCTCTATTTATTGCTATGAAAGGCTGCCCTCTAGTGGTTCAGTGAAGGTTTATTGATGTGTTTGATGCTGTGTGGCTGCCTATAACCTGCTCTATTTATTGCTATGAAAGGCTGCCCTCTAGTGGCTCAGTGAAGGTTTATTGATGTGTTTGATGCTGTGTGACTGCTTATAACCTGCTCTATTTATTGCTATGAAAGGCTGCCCTCTAGTGGCTCAGTGAAGGTTTATTGATGTGTTTGATGCTGTGTGTCTGGCTGCCTATAACCTGCTCTATTTATTGCTATGAAAGGCTGCCCTCTAGTGGTTCAGTGAAGGTTTATTGATGTGTTTGATGCTGTGTGACTGCCTATAACCTGCTCTATTTATTGCTATGAAAGACTGCCCTCTAGTGGCTCAGTGAAGGTTTATTGATGTGTTTGATACTGTGTGACTGCCTATAACCTGCTCTATTTATTGCTATGAAAGACTGCCCTCTAGTGGCTCAGTGAAGGTTTATTGGTGTGTTTGATACTGTGTGACTGCCTATAACCTGCTCTGTTTATTGCTATGAAAGACTGCCCTCTAGTGGCTCAGTGAAGGTTTATTGATGTGTTTGATGCTGTGTGACTGCCTATAACCTGCTCTATTTATTGCTATGAAAGACTGCCCTCTAGTGGTTCAGTGAAGGTTTATTGATGTGTTTGATGCTGTGTGACTGCCTATAACCTGCTCTATTTATTGCTATGAAAGGCTGCCCTCTAGTGGCTCAGTGAAGGTTTATTGATGTGTTTGATGCTGTGTGACTGCCTATACCTGGTCTATTTATTGCTATGAAAGGCTGCCCTCTAGTGGTTCAGTGAAGGTTTATTGATGTGTTTGATGCTGTGTGTCTGGCTGCCTATAACCTGCTCTATTTATTGCTATGAAAGGCTGCCCTCTAGTGGTTCAGTGAAGGTTTATTGATGTGTTTGATGCTGTGTGACTGCCTATAACCTGCTCTATTTATTGCTATGAAAGACTGCCCTCTAGTGGCTCAGTGAAGGTTTATTGATGTGTTTGATACTGTGTGACTGCCTATAACCTGCTCTATTTATTGCTATGAAAGACTGCCCTCTAGTGGCTCAGTGAAGGTTTATTGATGTGTTTGATACTGTGTGACTGCCTATAACCTGCTCTGTTTATTGCTATGAAAGACTGCCCTCTAGTGGCTCAGTGAAGGTTTATTGATGTGTTTGATGCTGTGTGACTGCCTATAACCTGCTCTATTTATTGCTATGAAAGACTGCCCTCTAGTGGTTCAGTGAAGGTTTATTGATGTGTTTGATGCTGTGTGACTGCCTATAACCTGCTCTATTTATTGCTATGAAAGGCTGCCCTCTAGTGGCTCAGTGAAGGTTTATTGATGTGTTTGATGCTGTGTGACTGCCTATACCTGGTCTATTTATTGCTATGAAAGGCTGCCCTCTAGTGGTTCAGTGAAGGTTTATTGATGTGTTTGATGCTGTGTGACTGCCTATAACCTGCTCCATTTATTGCTATGAAAGGCTGCCCTCTAGTGGTTCAGTGAAGGTTTATTGATGTGTTTGATGATGTGTCTGGCTGCCTATAACCTGCTCTATTTATTGCTATGAAAGGCTGCCCTCTAGTGGCTCAGTGAAGGTTTATTGATGTGTTTGATGCTGTGTGACTGCCTATAACCTGCTCTATTTATTGCTATGAAAGGCTGCCCTCTAGTGGCTCAGTGAAGGTTTATTGATGTGTTTGATGCTGTGTGTCTGGCTGCCTATAACATGCTCTATTTATTGCTATGAAAGGCTGCCCTCTAGTGGTTCAGTGAAGGTTTATTGATGTGTTTGATGCTGTGTGACTGCCTATAACATGCTCTATTTATTGCTATGAAAGGCTGCCCTCTAGTGGTTCAGTGAAGGTTTATTGATGTGTTTGATGATGTGTCTGGCTGCCTATAACCTGCTCTATTTATTGCTATGAAAGGCTGCCCTCTAGTGGCTCAGTGAAGGTTTATTGATGTGTTTGATGCTGTGTGACCGCCTATAACCTGCTCTATTTATTGCTATGGAAGGCTGCCCTCTAGTGGTTCAGTGAAGGTTTATTGATGTGTTTGATGATGTGTCTGGCTGCCTATAACCTGCTCTATTTATTGCTATGAAAGGCTGCCCTCTAGTGGCTCAGTGAAGGTTTATTGATGTGTTTGATGCTGTGTGACTGCCTATAACCTGCTCTATTTATTGCTATGGAAGGCTGCCCTCTAGTGGTTCAGTGAAGGTTTATTGATGTATTTGATGCTGTGTGTCTGGCTGCCTATAACATGCTCTATTTATTGCTATGGAAGGCTGCCCTCTAGTGGCTCAGTGAAGGTTTATTGATGTGTTTGATGCTGTGTGACTGCCTATAACCTGCTCTATTTATTGCTATGAAAGGCTGCCCTCTAGTGGTTCAGTGAAGGTTTATTGATGTGTTTGATGCTGTGTGACTGCCTATAACATGCTCTATTTATTGCTATGAAAGGCTGCCCTCTAGTGGCTCAGTGAAGGTTTATTGATGTGTTTGATGCTGTGTGTCTGGCTGCCTATAACATGCTCTATTTATTGCTATGAAAGGCTGCCCTCTAGTGGTTCAGTGAAGGTTTATTGATGTGTTTGATGCTGTGTGACTGCCTATACCTGCTCTATTTATTGCTGTGAAAGGCTGCCCTCTAGTGGCTCAGTGAAGGTTTATTAATGTGTTTGATGCTGTGTGTCTGGCTGCCTATAACATGCTCTATTTATTGCTATGAAAGGCTGCCCTCTAGTGGTTCAGTGAAGGTTTATTGATGTGTTTGATGCTGTGTGTCTGGCTGCCTATAACATGCTCTATTTATTGCTATGAAAGACTGCCCTCTAGTGGTTCAGTGAAGGTTTATTGATGTGTTTGATGCTGTGTGACTGCCTATACCTGCTCTATTTATTGCTATGAAAGGCTGCCCTCTAGTGGCTCTGTTAGCTTCTCAGAGTTGTGTGCTTTAATTTGGACACAAGCTAAGTTATTCACTAAGGGCTCATTCCTAATGACATCACTAAGTTTTACTAAAACGTTAAAATGGCTGTTGCTAACATTATTGTTAGACGTTCTTAATAAGTAAGTCCCAGATGATAAGGCTGGCTAAATAACAATAGGACATGGAGGGTATCGTAGGTTGTTGGGCTTCAAAATAGAAGGCATAGAGCCCTGGGAAACAGTATTTTTTGGGGGAAGCAAATATCTACCAACGGTTAATAATAATAATGTGGAAAACTGACCATTGCATGTCAGATTTTAGATTGGAAAAAGCTGAATTGGAGATTATTTTCTAATTTTGGCCAAATATTTGCAATTCTTTTGTTAATACCTGACAATTTTGTGAGTGTGTATTGATTTTTGTGCTGCTTGTGTTCTTTTTCTGTCGTTGTAAGTGGTGTAAGAATGTTGTCTTTGTTAAGCTCTAGGTGCAAGTGTGGAATCAATCCGTTGCTTTGAGTAGAAGCTCACTATGTGAGTGTTTTCTCTCTCTCTTTCTCAGGAACGGGAAAGACCATTGTCGGAGTTCATTTGGTTTATTGGTTCCATCATATAAATGAGGAGCTGAATTCTCAGGTGCAGGCGGAGGCGGACGAGGAGGAGGAGAAGAACAAAGAGGAAGGGCCGAAGCATGAGAAAATGTCTAGCAGACGTGTCCTGATGTATTGTGGACCATCTAACAAATCTGTGGATGTGGTGGCTGGTGAGGAGTGGATACATACAGTGTTTAGGGGGTTATTGATACACTATTGGGGTATATTGTCCATTACGCATGGTGGGGATCTCCAAGTAAATTTATCCAAATGGATGTTACATTGTCCATGTGTCAGCATTTTGCTTACATGATTTGAATTTATACATTTAAAGGTTGTATTGGCATTTTAAGTAATATAGATACTTCCATCCCTCCAGAGATGCTGCTTCCACTTAGAAGTAAACTCCGCCCACTGCGCGTGTACAGTGAACAAATGGAACTGATGGAGTTTCCATATCCTGGGAGCAGTCTCAGAATGTCTGGATACCCCAGGGAGGGCAAACCCAATCCAGTGCTTAGGTGAGACCCTCTGCAGGATGAAAAAAAGTATAGGGTAGCTGGTGCTGGGTGTTACAGGATGATAGAGGTTACTGTGTGGGATATCTGGTGCTGAGTGTTACAGGATGATAGAGGTTACTGTGTGGGATAGCTGGTGCTGGGTGTTACAGGATGATAGAGGTTACTGTGTGGGATAGCTGGTGCTGGGTGTATTACAGGAAGATAGAGGTTACTGTGTGGGATAGCTGGTGCTGGGTGTTACAGGATGATAGAGGTTACTGTGTGGGATAGCTGGTGCTGGGTGTTACAGGATGATAGATGTTACTGTGTGTGATAGCTGGTGCTGGGTGTGTTAGACGATGATAGAGGTTACTGTGTGGGATAGTTGGTGCTGGGTGTGTTACAGGAAGATAGAGGTTACTGTGTGGGATAGCTGGTGCTGGGTGTTACAGGATGATAGAGGTTACTGTGTGGGATAGCTGGTGCTGGGTGTTACAGGATACAGGTTAGTGTGCAGGATAGAGGTTACTGTGTGGGATAGCTGGTGCTGGGTGTTACATTATGATAGAGGTTACTGTGTGTGATAGCTGGTTCTGGGTGTTACATTATGATAGAGGTTACTGTGTGTGATAGCTGGTGCTGGGTGTTACAGGATGATAGAGGTTACTGTGTGGGATAGTTGGTGCTGGGTGTGTTACAGGATGATAGAGGTTACTGTGTGGGATAGCTGGTGCTGGGTGTTACATTATGATAGAGGTTACTGTGTGTGATAGCTGGTGCTGGGTGTTACAGGATGATAGAGGTTACTGTGTGGGATAGTTGGTGCTGGGTGTGTTACAGGATGATAGAGGTTACTGTGTGGGATAGCTGGTGCTGGGTGTTACAGGATGATAGAGGTTACTGTGTGGGATAGCTGGTGCTGGGTGTTACAGGATACAGGTTAGTGTGCAGGATCGAGGTTACTGTGTGGGATAGCTGGTGCTGGGTGTTACAGGATACAGGTTAGTGTGCAGGATCAAGGTTACTGTGTGTGATAGCTGGTGCTGGGTGTTACAGGATGATAGAGGTTACTGTGTGGGATAGTTGGTGCTGGGTGTGTTACAGGATGATAGAGGTTACTGTGCGGGATTGCTGGTGCTGGGTGTGTTACAGGATGAGAGAGGTTACTGTGTGGGATAGCTGGTGCTGGGTGTGTTACAGGATGATAGAGGTTACTGTGCGGGATTGCTGGTGCTGGGTGTGTTACAGGATGATAGAGGTTACTGTGTGGGATAGTTGGTGCTGGGTGTGTTACAGGATGATAGATGTTACTGTGTGTGATAGCTGGTGCTGGGTGTGTTAGAGGATGATAGAGGTTACTGTGTGGGATAGCTGGTGCTGGGTGTGTTACAGGATGATAGAGGTTACTGTGTGCGATAGCTGGTGCTGGGTGTGTTACAGGATGATAGAGGTTACTGTGTGGGATAGCTGGTGCTGGGTGTGTTACAGGATGATAGATGTTACTGTGTGTGATAGCTGGTGCTGGGTGTGTTACAGGATGATAGAGGTTACTGTGTGCGATAGCTGGTGCTGGGTGTGTTACAGGATGGTACAGGTTAATGTGTGGGATAGCTGGTGCTGGGTGTTACAGGACAATAGAGGTTACTGTGTGGGATAGCTGGTGCTGGGTGTGTTACAGGATGATAGCGGTTACTGTGTGGGATAGCTGATGCTGGGTATTACAGGATGATAGAGGTTAGTGAGCGGGATAGAGGTTACTGTGTGGGATAGCTGGTGCTGGGTGTTACAGGATGATAGAGGTTACTGTGTGTGATAGCTAATGCTGGGTGGTTTACAGGATGATAGAGGTTACTGTGCAGGATAGATGGTGCTGGGTGCGTTACAGGATGATAGAGGTTACTGTGTGGGATAGCTGGTGCTGGGTGTTACAGGATGATAGAGGTTACTGTGTGGGATAGCTGGTGCTGGGTGTTACAGGATGATAGAGGTTACTGTGTGGGATAGCTGGTGCTGTGTGTTACAGGATGATAGAGGTTACTGTGCGGGTTTGCTGGTGCTAGGTGTGTTACAGGATGATAGAGGTTACTGTGTGGGATAGTTGGTGCTGGGTGTGTTACAGGATGATAGAGGTTACTGTGTGGGATAGCTGGTGCTGGGTGTTACAGGATGATAGAGGTTACTGTGCGGGATTGCTGGTGCTAGGTGTGTTACAGGATGATAGAGGTTACTGTGTGGGATAGTTGGTGCTGGGTGTGTTACAGGGTGATAGAGGTTACTGTGCGGGATTGTTGGTGCTGGGTGTGTTACAGGATGAGAGGTTACTGTGTGGGGTAGCTGGTGCTGGGTGTGTTACAGGATGATAGAGGTTACTGTGTGGGATAGTTGATGCTGGGTGTGTTACAGGATGATAGATGTTACTGTGTGTGATAGCTGGTGCTGGGTGTGTTACAGGATGATAGAGGTTACTGTGTGCGATAGCTGGTGCTGGGTGTGTTACAGGATGGTAGAGGTTAATGTGTGGGATAGCTGGTGCTGGGTGTGTTACATGATGATAGATGTTAGTGTCTGTGATAGCTGGTGCTGGGTGTGTTAGAGGATGATAGAGGTTACTGTGTGGGATAGTTGGTGCTGGGTGTGTTACAGGATGATAGAGGTTACTGTGTGCGATAGCTGGTGCTGGGTGTGTTACAGGATGGTAGAGGTTAATGTGTGGGATAGCTGGTGCTGGGTGTTACAGGACAATAGAGGTTAATGTGTGGGATAGCTGGTGCTGTGGGATAGCTGGTGCTGGGTGTGTTACAGGATGATAGCGGTTACTGTGTGGGATAGCTGATGCTGGGTGTTACAGGATGATAGAGGTTAGTGAGCGGGATAGAGGTTACTGTGTGGGATAGCTGGTGCTGGGTGTTACAGGATGATAGATGTTACTGTGTGTGATAGCTAATGCTGGGTGGTTTACAGGATGATAGAGGTTACTGTGTGGGATAGCTGGTGCTGGGTGTTACAGGATGATAGAGGTTACTGTGTGGGATAGCTGGTGCTGGGTGTTACAGGATACAGGTTAGTGTGCAGGATAGAGGTTACTGTGTGGGATAGCTGGTGCTGGGTGTTACATTATAATAGAGGTTACTGTGTGTGATAGCTGATGCTGGGTGTTACAGGATTATAGAGGTTACTGTGTGGGATAGCTGGTGCTGGGTGTTACAGGATACAGGTTAGTGTGCAGGATAGAGGTTACTGTGTGGGATAGCTGGTGCTGGGTGTTACAAGTTGATAGAGGTTACTGTGTGGGATAGCTGGTGCTGGGTTTGTTACAGGATGATAGAGGTTACTGTGTGGGATAGCTGGGGCTGGGTGTTACAGGATGATAGAGGTTACTGTGTGGGATAGCTGGTGCTGGGTTTGTTACAGGTTGATCAATGTATTCAATCTCTTACAGACCCCTCACTCTGCACCACCTGATTCGACAGCGCAGTAACACATATCACGGTAGTATCCTAGCAATGGACATACGGATCCAGAGAGGGGACGAGATTTCACCAGAGGAGATTGAAGCGTGAGTAGGACCAGCAGTCTGTCACTTTTGCTACACGTACATGAATGTTTGTCACATGTACAGTGTACATACACCCATTTCTATTTCATATATAAAAAACTTTTTGTCTGTCACATGTTCAATTTAGACATATCTGTCTCTTACATGTACAATATAAATAAATGTACACCCACCTCTGTAGCATGCATAATTTACACATATATCATTTTCTCAATATACACAGTCACATCTACTGCTTGTATAGTCCCATGTAACCCTCATTCAGTTACCTGTTAATCTCTTTTTACGACTCAGGTATAAGGAAACTCTTTATAAAGCCAGGTCAGAGGAGCTTGCTCGCCATGATGTCATTCTTTGTACCTGTGTAGCGGCCTCCGGTGCGTCACTGACTCGCTTGCGTGTGGCACAGCTTGTGGTTGATGAGTGTGCAATGTGCACAGAACCCGAGGTTCTCGTTCCACTTGTAAACCACAAACACGTGGACTCGGTGAGTCAAGACATATCAAGTATATCCACACATTGTATATCGATACAGTATATGCACACATTGTATATCGATACAGTATATCCACACAGTGTATATCGTTACAGTATATCCACACAGTGTATATCAATACAGTATATGCACACATTGTATATCGATACAGTATATCCACACAGTGTATATTGATTCAGTAAATCCACACATTGTATATCGACACAGTATATCCACACAGTGTATATACATATCAAGTATATCCACACATTGTATATCGACACAGTATATGCACACATTGTATATCGATACAGTATACCCACACAGTGTATATCGATACAGTATATCCACACAGTGTATATCGTTACAGTATATCCACACAGTGTATATCGTTACAGTATATCCACACAGTGTATATCAATACAGTATATGCACACATTGTATATCGATACAGTATATCCACACAGTGTATATTGGTTCAGTAAATCCACACATTGTATATCGACACAGTATATCCACACAGTGTATATCGTTACAGTATATCCACACAGTGTATATCAATACAGTATATGCACACGGTGTATATCGATACAGTATATGCACACATTGTATATCGATACAGTATATCCACACAGTGTATATTGGTTCAGTAAATCCACACATTGTATATCGACACAGTATATCCACACAGTGTATATTGGTTCAGTATATCCACACATTGTATATCGACACAGTATATGCACACATTGTATATCGATACAGTATACCCACACAGTGTATATCGATACAGTATATCCACACAGTGTATATCGTTACAGTATATCCACACAGTGTATATCAATACAGTATATGCACACGGTGTATATCGATACAGTATATGCACACATTGTATATCGATACAGTATATCCACACAGTGTATATCAATACAGTATATGCACACGGTGTATATCGATACAGTATATCCACACAGTGTATATCGATACAGTATATGCACACGGTGTATATCGATACAGTATATCCACACAGTGTATATCAATACAGTATATGCACACGGTGTATATCGATACAGTATACCCACACAGTGTATATCGATACAGTATACCCACACAGTGTATATCGATACAGTATATCCACACAGTGTATATCGTTACAGTATATCCACACAGTGTATATCAATACAGTATATGCACACGGTGTATATCGATACAGTATATGCACACATTGTATATCGATACAGTATATCCACACAGTGTATATCAATACAGTATATGCACACGGTGTATATCGATACAGTATATCCACACAGTGTATATCGATACAGTATATGCACACGGTGTATATCGATACAGTATATCCACACAGTGTATATCAATACAGTATATGCACACGGTGTATATCGATACAGTATACCCACACAGTGTATATCGATACAGTATACCCACACAGTGTATATCGATACAGTATACCCACACAGTGTATATCGATACAGTATATCCACACAGTGTATATCAATACAGTATATGCACACGGTGTATATCGATACAGTATATGCACACATTGTATATCGATACAGTATATCCACACAGTGTATATCAATACAGTATATGCACACGGTGTATATCGATACAGTATACCCACACAGTGTATATCGATACAGTATATCCACACAGTGTATATTGATTCAGCTGTGAAAATAAACCTAAAAAAGCTGTGTGCAAAAACAATAGAGTAAAATGCACACACTAAAAAAAGGGGGGAATACTTCCTGCAGGGTGCTCCAAAAAGGGAGGGCCAATCCCTGAAGGCCTCAAATGGAAGAAAAAAAAATATCCAGGCACACGCGAGGTTTCTACTAAAAGGCAGTCTTTATTTTAAACAAGGAAGTGAAGACAACGTTTCGGCCTTTACCAGGTCTCAGAGAGGAGCCGAAACGTTGTCTTCACTTCCTTGTTTAAAATAAAGAATGCCTTTTAGTAGAAACCTCACGTGTGCCTGGATATTTCGTTTTTCCCATTTATTTACTAAAAAGGCAGCTTAAAGGGGCATGACGCACCCCTAAAGTACATCAGCATGATTAGGAGGTGTCGCCCCCCCCCCCCTTGTTTGAATGACATTTGAAATAAAATTGAGGGCTTCCATATGGATGTATTACTATAATGCTTCCCTTTACAAAGCATTGTATTTGATTGGTGCATTTGTGGCAATTGGCGCACATGTGCTATTTTGAGCCTGAGACGAAGGAACCTTGGCGGAGCCCAGGGGTAGAGCAGAGCATTTCCAAAAAGACTTGATACAGGAGAAAAACTGAAGCAAGCTTTATATTTATGTTTGGCGTGTGCCTAGGAAGTATGGAGTAAAAGATCACCCCAAATGTTGAAATTGAGGATCATTTTACTTTTTAATAGAGTGTTCCTTTCATTTGTCAGTGAATTCCCCTCCTTAAACGTCCTTGCCGAATAATAAACTTTCTCTATGTTAAACATAAAATCTTTTCTCTCTCACTAATGGACACTCACGTCACCTGCAAAGTTCTATAGGTTGCTGTGGCACATAGGAACTGTAGTAAATAAGAACAACTCTCTGCGCAGGTTGTTTTGCTTGGTGATCATCGCCAGCTGCGGCCAGTGATTTTGAACGATGTGTGCCGTCAACTTAATATGGACCGCTCCATGTTCGAGAGATACCAAAACAGGGCATTGATGCTGGACACGCAGTACCGAATGGTGAGAATCTACAAGAAGGAACGGGGGAGGGGTGTCATTAGCAATTTAAGTTTTTTATGATTAAGCCCTGTATATTTTTAATTGTTCTTAGTGTGAAAATCATATTCTGTTGCTGTTTGTGAAATCTCCTTTTTTCAAGTTTCAGTGGAGACTTTTTGTTTGGTTTTTATCAGTAAGTCTTGGTAGTGACTAGTTATTTTCAGGAAACATTTTTGTCATATAACGTTTGTCCTCTTAATTCTCACAGCACAGAGCTATCTGTGAGTTCCCATCCCAGGAATTTTATGATAACCTTCTGCGTACCAGTGACCAGATACGCCTGCGCCCGAGCCTTTTCTGCCACACCGGGCAAAGGATTTGTCCAATGGTGTTCGGAGAGGTGGACGGGAAAGAGCAGAGCCTTAATGTGACCACTGAGGCGGGAAACATTAACTCCAAGGAAAACAAAGTGGAGGCTGATCAAGCAGTAAGTCTGTATTAACCCTAGATATTTTCCCTCATATATACGCCAAGCCCATAGATAAATACATCTGTGTCGTCTTAAATTTACCATACACTCATACATACCACAATTTAGCATCCCATGCGAAAGCTCTAATAGGGGGGTAGGCATCCTTCGACACTCCATTTGTTGTGGACTATATCTCCAATAACGTTCTTACAGCCTTAAGGCTGGCAAAGCCTCAGGGGAGATGTAGTCCACAAGATCTGAAGTGCCAATGGTAGTCTACCCCCTGCTCTAATACTTCCCACAGCTAACCTGCTCAGTCAGTTACTGGTACTAACATATTGTTCCTGCTGCCCTAGGTACATCTGGCATATCGTTTGACCCAGGCTTCAGTGAAGCAGGAAGATATTGCCATCCTGACGCCATATAATGCACAGGTGACACTGATAAGCAAAAAGTTGAAGGAGCACCGTTTAAATGATGTGACAATCTGCACCATAATGAAGAGTCAAGGTAACTAGCAAGGGGAGGCAGTGGTCTGTTTTTTTTATATTCAAACACAAGCACTATATACACAACTTCCCTGCAGCAATATTACTCATTATCCTGTCTATATAACTATCCCTCTCTCCAGGCAGTGAATGGAGATACGTCATATTCTCTACAGTACGTTCGATGCCCGTGAATGAACTGGACGTTCGGCCAACAATTGCTTGGAAACGTCAACATCTTGGGTTCCTGGGAGACCCAAACCAAATTAATGTGGCACTTACACGGTCCAAAGAAGGGTTGTGTGTATTAGGTGAGACGGAGGGACTGGGTGAGCTAGCGAATGGGGTTGGTGTAATGGGGTATATGTTAGGTGAGGGATTAGGGGCAGGGGTTAGTAAGGGCATCCCTTCCCTTAATGTGTTTGTTGGGTGTGCAGCGGCTAAGTGAGCTATGAATTAAGTTAAGGTTCTATGTGTTAGGTGATAGGCTGAGCTTTGTGTTAGGTAAGGGTTTAAGGGATGAGTGTGCTATGGAAAGCTTGGGACTTGATGGTATGGGCAGTGTGCCAGAGAGGGGGTATTTAGTTAGCTGAGAAGGGGTATTAACTTGGCTGTGTTTCAAATAGTTTTTGGGGAATTGGTAATGAGTGAATATGTTAATTGAGGCTCTGGGGGTTAATGTCTTGGGCAAGAACTGGTTGGTAGGGAGAGTTGTCTTATGTTTGGGGGCTGTGTGTGCTATCTGGATGGATGGGACTGTCAGGTGACAAAGTAAGCTGCTATATATTAATGGGTAAACAAGTAGGTGTTGGAGTAGGATCAAATTGAGATTTATCTTTCTTTTTCAGGGAATAGTAATCTCCTGAGATGCTGTCCCATGTGGAGGAGACTCATAGAGCACTACACTGCAAGGAGAGCTGTTGTCCATTCCACTAACATTGATATAGGAAAACCCCGTCATCGTTAAATTTGTTTACACAACTAGATCATTCCGATGCCCCCCCTCACCAGGGGTGGGTAATTGGAAGTCTCCCGTTTATGAATTGCAACACATTCCGCTGTTCCCTTTAAGAATGGACTCAGCACTGTATATCTCCCTCTCAGCAGGGGCTGAGCATTTTATTACTCATTCCAAGAAGACCTCAACATTCCACTCTCCATTAAAATGGACAGAACATTCTACTCCCCTTCTTTACCAGGGGCAGAAATTAGAGATTTACAGAATTTGGTGCAAATTTTTTTACAGTGACCCATCTGACCATGCTGGTTGGCTATCGGCTAAAGCAAAGCATTCAATCACACACGTTCCGCAATAAGGGCAAAGTACTTTTATAAACCTTCTCAGCATGGGGAGAACAATCTGCCATCAAGAGTTTTGTTTGCTGTCACTGTAGTCATTGTAGTCACTGTAGTCACTGTAAAATGAGCATGACGAGTGACAAAACAATGCAGAACGCCTCGGGTCAGTGACTCCAAATGCAGTGATCCATAATGTGGTATTGGGGGGGAAGTATTTTGGGATATTGTAGCCTCTTGAAACAAAGCAGGGTAACTGTGGGTTTCCAGTTTGCGTAAGACTGTAACTCCTATTAATCCCAGCTGGCTGTGAGTGTTGGGAATTGCTACTAACCAATGGTTCCACAACCCCAGGCATATAAAGAGCTATATTATTTTAAAAAAAAATGTAAATCAAAATCAGGATTTTGTGAGCATTTTAACAAGTTCTCCCTTTTTATATTTCTGCTGTCCTTCGAGACCCTTGTTTTTCTCTTTAATATGGAAAGTGTAATCTTAATTAAATATAAAACTTAATGAAATATAAATTCAGCAAGTTTGTATATTATCTGTTTATATGTCAAAAAGTGCACTACGTTTACAGATACTGGAGTCATTAGTTAAAGACTACCACGGCTGCAAAGTAGTGCTTTATTTGGAATTTAATAGAAGAATTTTCTGATCCCCTGTCCTGATGTCACTCTACTTTGTATTGAATTGAACTCCAATGGCAAAATCTAGACATTGATAGCTGATTTTTTAAAAATTCTCCCTTCCAACTACTGTCACAGCTTGGCTACTTTAGCCTAAATCTTGCTGTTAGTTTTTCAGTTTGTTGCAATTTGAAATTGAGTGAATTAATTCCAGATTTAATTTGAAAAGACAACAAAGGTGCACTGCCACAATAGCCCCATTGTACCCTCAGAGTTGGGTAAATTGGATAGCAATTTATATAACAGTAAAAGCGATAAAACTATTAAAAAGGAGCCTAGGATTTAGGAAAGTGTCTGATTCACAATAATATTTCCAGCTTTTCATAAATCCAGCGTTTTCTAATACTGCTATTTTGTTATTTTGCAATATTTGCACACAACCTTATTTACCTAGTACTGTCGTTGTTCTGTCTTATTTTATCATTGTAATTTTTTTTAAAAAAAAGCATCTTGCAATTACAAAGAGATATATTTTTTTGTGATGTTTAATAAATTTGTGTACAGAACAATTTCCATTTGTGAGTAATGTGTGGTTTATAAACAAAACTGCTACTAGTGTTGTTTAAATTACATTAATTTAGATTAAAACAACAAAGCTGTAAAAAAAAAAAAATCAACTGTTTTTGTTTTAAATTATGCAATGAAGTAGGATATTGTAGAGTCCAGTGAATAAACTTGCTTTGTGTCTGAATACAAAACTCTTTTATGTGTTACGTGTGCGTTGATATAAAATGTGGCTATTTTTTATTTTTATCATTTATGTAAAGCTAGTTCCTAAAATGACTCAAGTACATCAAACAAACA
Organism: Pelobates fuscus; assembly: GCF_036172605.1. Lineage (NCBI taxonomy): Eukaryota > Metazoa > Chordata > Amphibia > Anura > Pelobatidae > Pelobates > Pelobates fuscus. The sequence goes on from NC_086322.1 coordinate 293,625,582, forward strand.
CCTGGTTATTGGACATTTTTTTTTTTTTTTTTAATTGATCTATACTAAGTTGTCAGTTCACCAGTTTTGACAATAAAAGTCCTCAAAGATGTATCACTCTCTGCGAGTTGTTTTATGGGACACACTTGTCCGTAGTGTGATCGAGTCATGCCATGCCTCATATACTAGCGTGGGAGTCTTGGCCCAGTGGACAGAGAACTCATAGAATCGATCGGGGAGAAGTTGATGGATTTCAAAAAAATTGGTGGTGACAGAGATCAAGGCTGTGTGGGCCCTCTCTTGCTGTGTCCGTTTCTCTAGCAACTTGAAACACAGCTCATACTTTTCTGCTGTACTCTGCTTTGTCAAGGCGTGCCATTTCAAAAATGCCCAATTTTCATAAGCTACTGACTCAAAGCGGTCGAATACCACTGGGGCTTTACTCTTTAAAATCACCTGGACAGATGGAATCTTGGTTGGTCCATAATGTGGCACAAGAAGATGCTTAACATGCAGCCGGCAGGGTGTTTGCAAGGACAGGAAGCTGTCCAAGAGGCTAGTTAGCTCTGTCAACTTCTCAGTGACCTCTTCCCATTTGGATAGGTAGCTATTGAGATCATAGGACTTCATTACCTCGAGAAGAAAACTGCGTCCTTTCTGTAGCTGCTCCAAATACTCTGTCAATAGGATCAACAGAATCTTGGCCTGTGAATTCCCAAGCTCCTTTACACGTCGGAATCTAAGTGGGTCTATGTGTTGTAGCACGGATATGGGCATCAAAAGGTGATTTTGATCCCCAACTGGCAGGAGATAGGGGAAAATCTCAATATAAAATGCACGTTTATGAAGAAGGTCAACTTTAGTTTGGTGCCTCTTGATTGAAGACTCACTGAGCTCGTTGCTCAAAAAACCCACAACTAAGTTTTTCCTCTCTTGAGCAGTCTGCCACGTCTCATCTACCGGTTCTTCTCCAAATGTCATGTTGGTTGTTGAGTGACCCCAGAAAATTCTTGTGAAATCCATTGAGTCCATCAGTTCCTCAGAGTCATATTTCTGTGGTGAGGATTAATAATATAGTCAGAGAATTATTAATAAAATTCTAACATCTTCAACAACCATAACTGCTACATTGGAAGTTACATGTGCTTGCTTTTCTTTTTTACCTGGTTACTTAAAGCGGCTTTGTCACTTTTCTAGGTTTTGCATTTAAATAAACATTTTTTTTGCCTCTAAATCTCCTTGATTTGTTCTTTTTTTTTTTCTCCCTTAGTTTTTAAGTGATACAGAAGAAGACGTAGGGTCTACTTTTAATCACGAGTAGAGTGATGTTTGGCCATTTTTGGCAATTGACGGAGTTTGAGCAATTTTCCACTACTGTTGCTAAGTTAACTTACCAACAATCCATCAGTCAAAAGAATCCCACAGACGGCAAACTGCAGACATTATTGACAGAGGAGATCAAAATGGAGGCACAAACAAACATGACAGTACCGCTTTAAGTACTAGATTTTATAACAAAATCAGCTGTAGTGTAGTGTCTTTTAAAACAGAAACAAAAGTAATCATCCTCATCTTGTTTAATTCATTATGGATATAATGCATTGGAAAAGAGATACTAGGGGTGTGCTTAGCAGTCACAGTAAGTAAGGGCCAATACTGCTGTCTGCAGATATATATGGACTCAAAACACTCTACACTACACAGTACATTATAGAGAATTCTTTCAAATTAATTTTGTTTCCAATATATTTTTATTGATCAATAAAAAGAACAACAACATGAAACATACATCAAAATAGTATTTGGAATGCATGCAATAAAACTGAATACAACATAATAGAATTGGGATAGTAGGTCCCACACTTATAGTGAGCATGATATAGAGCCATTTTGTGACAATTAGACATCCCACTTGTTGTTAAAGGGACACTATAGGCACGGTATGCATGCGGACATCCAGTGTAGGAAAGCATTGTTCCTATTGAGAAATCCTAATGTGAGTGCGGCCGGCGGGGGAGGTGTGAAGGCGGACCTTAACCAGCCCCGAGGGACATCGCTGGACATGTGGCACTTACACGGTCCAAAGAAGGGTTGTGTGTATTAGGTGAGACGGAGGGACTGGGTGAGCTAGCTAATGGGGTTGGTGTAATGGGGTATATGTTAGGTGAGGGATTAGGGGCAGGGGTTAGTAAGGGCATCCCTTCCCTTAATGTGTTTGTTGGGTGTGCAGCGGCTAAGTGAGCTATGAATTAAGTTAAGGTTCTATGTGTTAGGTGATAGGCTGAGCTTTGTGTTAGGTAAGGGTTTAGGGGATGAGTGTGCTATGGAAAGCTTGGGACTTGATGGCATGGGCAGTGTGCCAGAGAGGGGGTATTTAGTTAGCTGAGAAGGGGTATTAACTTGGCTGTGTTTCAAATAGTTTTTGGGGAATTGCTAATGAGTGAATGTGTTAATTGAGGCTCTGGGGGTTAATGTCTTGGGCAAGAACTGGTTGGTAGGGAGAGTTGTCTTATGTTTGGGGGCTGTGTGTGCTATCTGGATGGATGGGACTGTCAGGTGACAAAGTAAGCTGCTATATATTAATGGGTAAACAAGTAGGTGTTGGAGTAGGATCAAATTGAGATTTATCTTTCTTTTTCAGGGAATAGTAATCTCCTGAGATGCTGTCCCATGTGGAGGAGACTCATAGAGCACTACACTGCAAGGAGAGCTGTTGTCCATTCCACTAACATTGATATAGGAAAACCCCGTCATCGTTAAATTTGTTTACACAACTAGATCATTCCGATGCCCCCCCTCACCAGGGGTGGGTAATTGGAAGTCTCCCGTTTATGAATTGCAACACATTCCGCTGTTCCCTTTAAGAATGGACTCAGCACTGTATATCTCCCTCTCAGCAGGGGCTGAGCATTTTATTACTCATTCCAAGAAGACCTCAACATTCCACTCTCCATTAAAATGGACAGAACATTCTACTCCCCTTCTTTACCAGGGGCAGAAATTCGAGATTTCCAGAATTTGGTGCAAATTTTTTTACAGTGACCCATCTGACCATGCTGGCTGGCTATCGGCTAAAGCAAAGCATTCAATCACACACGTTCCGCAATAAGGGCAAAGTACTTTTATAAACCTTCTCAGCATGGGGAGAACAATCTGCCATCAAGAGTTTTGTTTGCTGTCACTGTAGTCATTGTAGTCACTGTAAAATGAGCATGACGAGTGACAAAACAATGCAGAACGCCTCGGGTCAGTGACTCCAAATGCAGTGATCCATAATGTGGTATTGGGGGGGAAGTATTTTGGGATATTGTAGCCTCTTGAAACAAAGCAGGGTAACTGTGGGTTTCCAGTTTGCGTAAGACTGTAACTCCTATTAATCCCAGCTGGCTGTGAGTGTTGGGAATTGCTACTAACCAATGGTTCCACAACCCCAGGCATATAAAGAGCTATATTATTTAAAAAAAAATGTAAATCAAAATCAGGATTTTGTGAGCATTTTAACAAGATCTCCCTTTTTATATTTCTGCTGTCCTTCGAGACCCTTGTTTTTCTCTTTAATATGGAAAGTGTAATCTTAATTAAATATAAAACTTAATGAAATATAAATTCAGCAAGTTTGTATATTATCTGTTTATATGTCAAAAAGTGCACTACGTTTACAGATACTGGAGTCATTAGTTAAAGACTACCACGGCTGCAAAGTAGTGCTTTATTTGGAATTTAATAGAAGAATTTTCTGATCCCCTGTCCTGATGTCACTCTACTTTGTATTGAATTGAACTCCAATGGCAAAATCTAGGCATTGATAGCTGATTTTTAAAAATTCTCCCTTCCAACTACTGTCACAGCTTGGCTACTTTAGCCTAAATCTTGCTGTTAGTTTTTCAGTTTGTTGCAATTTGAAATTGAGTGAATTAATTCCAGATTTAATTTGAAAAGACAACAAAGGTGCACTGCCACAATAGCCCCATTGTACCCTCAGAGTTGGGTAAATTGGATAGCAATTTATATAACAGTAAAAGCGATAAAACTATTAAAAAGGAGCCTAGGATTTAGGAAAGTGTCTGATTCACAATAATATTTCCAGCTTTTCATAAATCCAGCGTTTTCTAATACTGCTATTTTGTTATTTTGCAATATTTGCACACAACCTTATTTACCTAGTACTGTCGTTGTTCTGTCTTATTTTATCATTGTAATTTTTTTTAAAAAAAGCATCTTGCAATTACAAAGAGATATATTTTTTTTGTGATGTTTAATAAATTTGTGTACAGAACAATTTCCATTTGTGAGTAATGTGTGGTTTATAAACAAAACTGCTACTAGTGTTGTTTAAATTACATTAATTTAGATTAAAACAACAAAGCTGTAAAAAAAAAAAATCAACTGTTTTTGTTTTAAATTATGCAATGAAGTAGGATATTGTAGAGTCCAGTGAATAAACTTGCTTTGTGTCTGAATACAAAACTCTTTTATGTGTTACGTGTGCGTTGATATAAAATGTGGCTATTTTTTATTTTTATCATTTATGTAAAGCTAGTTCCTAAAATGACTCAAGTACATCAAACAAACACCTGGTTATTGGACATTTTTCTTTTTTTTTTTATTTTTTTTAATTGATCTATACTAAGTTGTCAGTTCACCAGTTTTGACAATAAAAGTCCTCAAAGATGTATCACTCTCTGCGAGTTGTTTTATGGGACACACTTGTCCGTAGTGTGATCGAGTCATGCCATGCCTCATATACTAGCGTGGGAGTCTTGGCCCAGTGGACAGAGAACTCATAGAATCGATCGGGGAGAAGTTGATGGATTTCAAAAAAATTGGTGGTGACAGAGATCAAGGCTGTGTGGGCCCTCTCTTGCTGTGTCCGTTTCTCTAGCAACTTGAAACACAGCTCATACTTTTCTGCTGTACTCTGCTTTGTCAAGGCGTGCCATTTCAAAAATGCCCAATTTTCATAAGCTACTGACTCAAAGCGGTCGAATACCACTGGGGCTTTACTCTTTAAAATCACCTGGACAGATGGAATCTTGGTTGGTCCATAATGTGGCACAAGAAGATGCTTAACATGCAGCCGGCAGGGTGTTTGCAAGGACAGGAAGCTGTCCAAGAGGCTAGTTAGCTCTGTCAACTTCTCAGTGACCTCTTCCCATTTGGATAGGTAGCTATTGAGATCATAGGACTTCATTACCTCGAGAAGAAAACTGCGTCCTTTCTGTAGCTGCTCCAAATACTCTGTCAATAGGATCAACAGAATCTTGGCCTGTGAATTCCCAAGCTCCTTTACACGTCGGAATCTAAGTGGGTCTATGTGTTGTAGCACGGATATGGGCATCAAAAGGTGATTTTGATCCCCAACTGGTAGGAGATAGGGGAAAATCTCAATATAAAATGCACGTTTATGAAGAAGGTCAACTTTAGTTTGGTGCCTCTTGATTGAAGACTCACTGAGCTCGTTGCTCAAAAAACCCACAACTAAGTTTTTCCTCTCTTGAGCAGTCTGCCACGTCTCATCTACTGGTTCTTCTCCAAATGTCATGTTGGTTGTTGAGTGACCCCAGAAAATTCTTGTGAAATCCATTGAGTCCATCAGTTCCTCAGAGTCATATTTCTGTGGTGAGGATTAATAATATAGTCAGAGAATTATTAATAAAATTCTAACATCTTCAACAACCATAACTGCTACATTGGAAGTTACATGTGCTTGCTTTTCTTTTTTACCTGGTTACTTAAAGCGGCTTTGTCACTTTTCTAGGTTTTGCATTTAAATAAACAATTTTTTTGCCTCTAAATCTCCTTGATTTGTTCTTTTTTTTTTCTCCCTTAGTTTTTAAGTGATACAGAAGAAGACGTAGGGTCTACTTTTAATCACGAGTAGAGTGATGTTTGGCCATTTTTGGCAATTGACGGAGTTTGAGCAATTTTCCACTACTGTTGCTAAGTTAACTTACCAACAATCCATCAGTCAAAAGAATCCCACAGACGGCAAACTGCAGACATTATTGACAGAGGAGATCAAAATGGAGGCACAAACAAACATGACAGTACCGCTTTAAGTACTAGATTTTATAACAAAATCAGCTGTAGTGTAGTGTCTTTTAAAACAGAAACAAAAGTAATCATCCTCATCTTGTTTAATTCATTATGGATATAATGCATTGGAAAAGAGATACTAGGGGTGTGCTTAGCAGTCACAGTAAGTAAGGGCCAATACTGCTGTCTGCAGATATATATGGACTCAAAACACTCTACACTACACAGTACATTATAGAGAATTCTTTCAAATTAATTTTGTTTCCAATATATTTTTATTGATCAATAAAAAGAACAACAACATAAAACATACATCAAAATAGTATTTGGAATGCATGCAATAAAACTGAATACAACATAATAGAATTTGGATAGTAGGTCCCACACTTATAGTGAGCATGATATAGAGCCATTTTGTGACAATTAGACATCCCACTTATTGTTAAAGGGACACTATAGGCACGGTATGCATGCGGACATCCAGTGTAGGAAAGCATTGTTCCTATTGAGAAATCCTAATGTGAGTGCGGCCGGCGGGGGAGGTGTGAAGGCGGACCTTAACCAGCCCCGAGGGACATCGCTGCTGGACCCAGGTAAGTAATGGAGGGCGTAATGGAGGGGGTAGCTATAGTGCCATGATATCAAGTTTGTTTTCCTGGCACTATAGTTTTTCGTTAAGAATGATATAAACAGTATTTAAACAAAGAACAAAGGGGTAACTTTGAAATATTTTTTAACAGAAAGTGAGTATTAACAGACTTGAGATTTGTTTTATCCAAAAACGTTTGTGCATGTGCAATTCGTTTCGGTTTGAATTTAAATTCGGCCGACTTTTGTCAATTCGGACATTCGAATGCTTCCAAATTTCCGAATTTCGGAAGTGCTGAACCAAACGGAATTGCCGAAGTCCCAAATTACCGAAGTGCAGAATTTCATAAGTGCCAAACCAAACCGAATTGCAGAATTTCGGAAGTGCCGAAGTGCTTCGGTTTTCTGAAAAGTGGCAAAACAGGAGAGGGAGGGAAAATTAAGGGAATGATGACAGGAATCAAACCCTACCCCTAAACCTAACCCCACCCCTAACCCTAGTAGGGTTGGGTTAGAATTAGGAGTAGGGTTGGGTTTAGGTTAGGGGTGGGGGTAGGGTTAGGGAGCTGCCGAAGACCCGAATTTCTGAAGTCCGAACTGAACAGAATTTTTTGCCCGTGCACATCCCTAGTATGAATCAAAAACCTTTTACTCCACACTCAAACTAATCAATTCATTCAGGTAAAGCTTTAAATCCAAATAAAATGACAAATTTATAGACACAGCACATTTTTGCACAATTCTAAATATTAATTAAACACGAATAGGGTATTTCACTAACGTGAGAATTGTGGGAACTTAACGTGATATAAAATTTAAAGATTCAGTGTCCAGTCCATAAAGAAAAACAGGTTTCAGAGTGCAGTCTATGAAATACCTTGAGGTTCACTGTTTGGTCTGTGAAGAGCTTTAAATGTTGAGTCAATTGAGAGGTTTTGGGTTCATTCAGTCTATGGAAAACTGCAGGGTACCGTGTTGTTCAGTCTATGGAGAGTTTCAGGGTTAAATATTAAATTAGTGCGGCCGGCAGCCAGCGGGAATGGACGCATAAGTGTTGTGCTCCTACCAAATGGGCGAACAGCAGCGATAAACAGCGACTAAAACTGCAAAAGCAAAGCAGCAACTAACTCCCACCGAGCACAGACAGGCTACTCCACCCGATGGCGGCGAAAAGCAGAACAAAAATGGACAAGGCGGCATTTTTCACACAAAAGCCGCCTAAGCAAAAAAAAAAAAAACGCCGGAGAGAGAGAGCAAGATGGCGCCGATGACGGTGCGGAGGTTCAGACGTCGGACAAAGAGAACGAAACGCAGACGGGGAGTGAAGGACCAATAACAGAGTCAAGGATGAAATCCCTGCTGGAGACTCTAAATACCTCCATAATGCACCAATTCAGAGAGGTAATAGCCAACCTATCTAAAGATGTGACAGAGCTGGGAGAACGCACTTCACACATAGAAAACAAAATGGCGGAGCATGCAGAGGCCCATAACAGCATGGCGGACGCCATGCAGGAACTCGAGCACAAAATAACGGCCCATGAAGATAAACTAATAGACCTGGAGGATCGTTCCAGGAGGAATAACGTGAGAGTAAGGGGCATTCCAGAAGATGTTGATGGTAAACAACTGCTTCAGTATACCACATCCTTCTTCGCCAAGCTCATACCAGAAGTGGAACCAGAACTTCTCAACAGAGACCGCATACACAGGGTCGGGAGGCCGAAGCACATACCGCTATCATCACCAAGAGATGTGCTAATGCGGATCCATTACTTTCATGCGAAAGATCAAATCATGAAAGCCAGCCGCAAAAACTGACTGCTGGCGGAATACAAAGCTTTACAAATATACGCGGACCTCTCTCCGGCTACATTACTACAACGGCGGAACCTGGCGATCATTACAACCTCACTGCGGGCTCAAAGTGTGCCTTATCGATGGGGATTCCCCACCAAGATCCAGGTAAAAAACGGGACTCTCCTCAATATCAGGACAGTGGAGAAAGGATGCAAGACGCTGAGAGACTGGGACATACCTAAACAAGATCCGAAGCGGCCACTTGAATCCAGCCCTTGGAGACTAAACCCAGAATGGCACAAAGCACCATAACCAGCAAAGAAAGGACTTAGGCAATGTTTAGATTGCACCAGAAAGAGAACGATGAACTCTTATGGGTAATGTAAAAGCACATCGCTTGTTCTTTGAATTTGTTACACGGGATGGCTCACAAGGCAGGTTGGCGTAGTGTTGTAAGGCGCCATTGAGAGGGTACAAAAGTGATAGAGTCCTTTTCTAGCAGGGAGCCCCAGGTGTTCAAACTAGAAAGCCTGTACATCGCGACTCTTAAGGTTATAGTTCACTGTTAAGTACTATCAATAAGGAATATATATATAAAAAAATAAAAATAAAATAATTTTTTTTTTTTTTTAATATTAAATTAGCGCAAAGCTTATGGTAAGAACATGTAACTACTTGGTTTCCTGTTGAACTTCTCCCATGTTTAGCTGAAATCCCAACTCCTGGTCACTTGGAATGAGCTGTATCGGTCAAGTTGCGGTCAGGTGTTAGCTGATGAACTCTGAAAATGATTACAAAGTATTTAGGGCATTGCCCCTGTGATATGTTGAACTCACAGTTTGTGGTAGTGTGAACAGGAATGCCATGTTCTTAACAGGCGAAACATCCACGCCAGCTTCGCACCTTAATGTTTCTGCTTGTGGTCTCCAGGTATCTCTGTTGTAACAACCATTCTGGGAGTAGAATTATGACAACAGCGGTTCTAGGTGTAGCATTGTGAGACGGAGACTAATGGAATCCATTTATGGAATGTAGACAATGGGACCGTTCTACTGACGACAATTCAATGCAAGGTAGTCAGTGTTACCTAAACGGAACCTTACTCTAAAGGCAATGATTGGTGCTACACATGTTATATTTTTAAAGGAAATAACATGCAGAATTCAATCATTAACATTCATGATTAATCAGTAAATAAGTTAACGTACGATTCCATAACAAATTATGGACTAATTGACTAGTTTTTAGACTGCCCGGGAAGGACATGCGATTTCCATGCACTCTCTGCGATAGCATTGAGTCACTTTAATAGCTAGTACACTATAGCAAGTCCGTTAGAAACCACTGTAGCTCCCTCTTTATCAAATATCCCGCATAGAGAAGCATAGGTAGAGACAAATAACAAATAGTAAAACTGCTGTTTTAAAATATTAGTGGAAATAAAATATTGTTTTATGCAAATTATTTTGTATTACATGCATATAAGTAAATATCTCTTTGGTGCTTTATCCAATTGAAGATCATGTTCAGCATGTATAGATCAAGCCGGCTTAGAAAGCATTGTTGTGATTCCTGGTCCTCTTGTTTGATGTCTGGGTTATTGAACGCACACCAGTGCGTGCTCTCTATTAACCCCTTAAGGACCAAACTTCTGGAATAAAAGAGAATCATGACATGTCACACATGTCATGTGTCCTTAAGGGGTTAAATGTGTGTTCTTTGGTTGGAGACGTAATGTTTCCCACCAAAGAGGACTTAAAGATGGCCAGACCACAGACCAGAGGTCCACCAAGAGATGCAGAAGTATTTACTTACATGCATGCTTTTTAAAATAATACACAGGTTATAATACATGCAATATATTTCATATAATAATAGTAATAATAATAATAGATTATGACTGCTTTCCAGGCAAGAACAAATGAACTAAAAAGTGAAAAAAGAATAGTAGATGAAATGGGATAAAGACTGAGACGGGATGTGATGTAAATATCATTCTCTGCAATAACGATTACATTTCAGAACGAGTTAAAATTCTTTAGTTTTTCTTGCTCTTGTGCCAACACGAATCCAGTTACACCTGTCTACTATGAAGTTTAAGACACTGAGTTCATTTGTTGTAAATGTTTCACTTTGATTTGTATTGTAACATTCTAATTTTGCCACCTGGAGTTTAGAATTTTTTGGGATAAATTTTAATTTATTCATTAGACTGTAGAGTTGCATTGTTGGTTTATATTTTATCCCTCCGCCTTTGAGTGATCATCATGGAGAAACATTGGGATAAAGTACATGTACAGCAATCGCTGCACTTCACCAATACAATGCTCTGCCTTCCAGTTTATCAAATTAGGAAAGCATCCATGCAGCTTAGGACATTTATAAAAGTGCCAATTCCAAGTACGAAAGAGGAAACACTCTGTTAACACCTGAAGATGAGGCTCAAACTGAAGTACTTTGGCGGGTTTGGAGAAGTCCTTTAAAGGGACACTTGACAATTGTTTTTTTTTTTAAACCAGCAAGCAAACACTTTAAAACAAATATATGTATATATACCAAGAGAACACAAAATAATGAGGAGAGCTCCTTGTAAAAACGGGGTACTTCTCCTCAAAACCACTACCCCAATATTAGTATCAAATAATTATAGCTTAAAAACTAATAAACTTTATTGAAAACAATTATAATAAAAATGATCCCCCCCCCCCCTTTCCACACACAAAAAAACACACACTATCACCCTAAAAAATAGGGAATAAAACAAGAGACTGAAAATCTAGCTGGCAAAACGTTATACGGCATAGTCCCTGTGTAAAGAAAAACAATGTTTCCAAAAAATGCAACTAATCTATATACTTATATGAAGCATCAAGACACAGTTGCAAGTACTGAGGAAACTGTTGCAATAGTGCCCCCAGGGAATCCAGCCTGTAGATAATCAATTGTAGCCAAAAAGAGACAGCTTGCCGTGCCCTAATAAATCAAATAGGGAAAATCAAATCCTAAGTATGCTCTATTCTAATCAAAAAATCCCTATAATGAAATCATAAATATGCAGAGATGAGTAGAGACTTCCAACAGTAAAAAACTGTTGTATAATGTCTAATTCTTAAAGCAGAGATTAAATCGAAAGGACAGGGAGATGAGATTAGAGGAAACAAAAGGGCTGAAGACTTAATCTAGGGAGAGTCCACAGTGAGAAGGAGAACTCTACCACTACACAAGCTCATATATGTAGCTAATCCCTGTAATGTAAAGAGAGATCACATAACTGGAGATCTCTAGCTTAGGGACATGCAGCAAGCTGTCAATTCAGTCAATAGAAAAAATAATAATAATCCAAAGTAATCAAATCATTACTAAAAAGTATGTCAAACGCCCAACGCGCGTTTCAGCGGTCTAACCGCCTTTCTCAAGGGCAAATAATGGAGGTAAACCTTCCTCCCCTCACTCTTTAAATACCGCAAAGTCCCTCCTACCTGTCCACAGGGGGAGGGATTCGATCGGGTCCGCCAAACGGATCCTCCTAGTCAGAGCCGGACCAAATGGGGAATGTATAATTAAGGTCCACAAGGGGAGTGCGCATGTCTGAGCCGAATTACGGGCGCATGCGCAAAAACTTTAACTTGGCGAGTAAAGCAAAGTAAAATAGCCCTCATAGTGATAATTCTAAATATACAAAGATCAAATTCACTGTATTAATACATCAGAGGTAAAGATCGAACAAAAAACTGCTCGAATACAATAAGTGTAAAGCTAATATTCCCGATCAATTATTAGAATAAGTGTATATCCCCATTTTAATATGATAACTTTTAAGTATAGACGCCTATGTTCCCAAATATTAAAAGGAAAGGAAGTGTCCTTCATCCATTCAGGTATAAGTGGAAAAGGCGAGTATGCTTAATCCTATCCAGGCATTAATCATGTGACTAGATATTTATACTTTAGCGGCACATATAAGAGGGGAGGAAGAAAAAATTAATTAAAGAAATTACAAAATTAATTAAATTGTTTCATCTATCAGAGAAAATATAGCAAATAGATAAATTGAAAACTGAGTGGTATAAACATAAAAAACGGGAAGGGCTCAATAACAGGACATCAAAAACGGGACCCTAGTGTGACCAATCAAATAAATGGGGCAAAAGAAAAGCCCTCGTTCAGACCCAGGGGTTGAAGTGTCTTTAATTTGTATATCCATTTAGACTCCCTCTGTCTCAAAATCTCCACGTCTCGGGTTCTTCTTCACTAGTTCCAGACCGCAAAACCTAAGGTTATTAGGATCACCATGATGGTGTTCCTTGAGATGTCTTGAAACAGGTGTTTCAAGACGGTTCCTCGGGGACCTTACATGTTCCATGATTCTCTCTTTAAAGGCCCTAAAGGTCTTACCCACATATTTTTGTCCACAGGAGCACGACAGCAGGTACACCAGGCCCTTGGTATTACAATTAAAGAAGCTCTTTATCTTAATAGAGCCTTGTCCTGTGCTGTCACTTACAGTCTTTGATCCTCTAGATATATATCTACAGGCTACACACCTCCCACAACCATATGAGCCAAAAGGGGGAGTACCCAACCAGGTGGCTCGTGGCTGTGGTATGGTAAGGTCCCCGAGGAACCGTCTTGAAACACCTGTTTCAAGACATCTCAAGGAACACCATCATGGTGATCCTAATATCTGATCTCCTTCTCACTGTGGACTCTCCCTAGATTAAGTCTTCAGCCCTTTTGTTTCCTCTACTCTCATCTCCCTGTCCTTTCGATTTAATCTCTGCTTTACAAATTAGACATTATACAACAGTTTTTTACTGTTGGAAGTCTACTCATAGCTGCATATTTATGATTTCATTATAGGGATTTTTTGTTTAGAATAGAGCATACTTAGGATTTGATTTTCCCTATTTGATTTATTAGGGCACGGCAAGCTGTCTCTTTTTGGCTACAATTGATTATCTACAGGCTGGATTCCCTGGGGGCACTATTGCAACAGTTTCCTCAGTACTTGCAACTGTGTCTTGATGCTTCATATAAGTACAGGGAGTACAGAATTATTAGGCAAGTAGTATTTTTGAGGATTAATTTTATTATTGAACAACAACCATGTTCTCAATGAACCCAAAAAACTCATTAATATCAAAGCTGAATATTTTTGGAAGTAGTTTTTAGTTTGTTTTTAGTTTTAGCTATTTTAGGGGGATATCTGTGTGTGCAGGTGACTATTACTGTGCATAATTATTAGGCAACTTAACAAAAAACAAATATATACCCATTTCAATCATTTATTTTTACCAGTGAAACCAATATAACATCTCAACATTCACAAATATACATTTCTGACATTCAAAAACAAAACAAAAACAAATCAGTGACTAATATAGCCACCTTTCTTTGCAAGGACACTCAAAAGCCTGCCATCCATGGATTCTGTCAGTGTTTTGATCTGTTCACCATCAACATTGCGTGCAGAAGCAACCACAGCCTCCCAGACACTGTTCAGAGAGGTGTACTGTTTTCCCTCCTTGTAAATCTCACATTTGATGATGGACCACAGGTTCTCAATGGGGTTCAGATCAGGTGAACAAGGAGGCCATGTCATTAGATTTTCTTCTTTTATACCCTTTCTTGCCAGCCACGCTGTGGAGTACTTGGACGCGTGTGATGGAGCATTGTCCTGCATGAAAATCATGTTTTTCTTGAAGGATGCAGACTTCTTCCTGTACCACTGCTTGAAGAAGGTGTCTTCCAGAAACTGGCAGTAGGACTGGGAGTTGAGCTTGACTCCATCCTCAACCCGAAAAGGCCCCACAAGCTCATCTTTGATGATACCAGCCCAAACCAGTACTCCACCTCCACCTTGCTGGCGTCTGAGTCGGACTGGAGCTCTCTGCCCTTTACCAATCCAGCCACGGGCCCATCCATCTGACCCATCAAGACTCACCCTCATTTCATCAGTCCATAAAACCTTAGAAAAATCAGTCTTGAGATATTTCTTGGCCCAGTCTTGACGTTTCAGCTTGTGTGTCTTGTTCAGTGGTGGTCGTCTTTCAGCCTTTCTTACCTTGGCCATGTCTCTGAGTATTGCACACCTTGTGCTTTTGGGCACTCCAGTGATGTTGCAGCTCTGAAATATGGCCAAACTGGTGGCAAGTGGCATCTTGGCAGCTGCACGCTTGACTTTTCTCAGTTCATGGGCAGTTATTTTGTGCCTTGGTTTTTCCACACGCTTCTTGCGACCCTGTTGACTATTTTGAATGAAACGCTTGATTGTTCGATGATCACGCTTCAGAAGCTTTGCAATTTTAAGAGTGCTGCATCCCTCTGCAAGATATCTCACTATTTTTGACTTTTCTGAGCCTGTCAAGTCCTTCTTTTGACCCATTTTGCCAAAGGAAAGGAAGTTGCCTAATAATTATGCACACCTGATATAGGGTGTTGATGTCATTAGACCACACCCCTTCTCATTACAGAGATGCACATCACCTAATATGCTTAATTGGTAGTAGGCTTTCGAGCCTATACAGCTTGGAGTAAGACAACATGCATAAAGAGGATGATGTGGTCAAAATACTCATTTGCCTAATAATTCTGCACTCCCTGTATATAGATTAGTTGCATTTTTTGGAAACATTGTTTTTCTTTACACAGGGACTATGCCGTATAACGTTTTGCCAGCTAGATTTTCAGTCTCTTGTTTTTTTTTTTTTAAATTCTTTATTTTTGCAGTGCTTTTGATGGTTACAGGCATACATATGGTACCCCAACGGCATTCCATACGTTGAATTCTAAACATAAGTTACAGTGGGTAGTAGATGGACAATGCACTTTTTTTTCTTGATATTACATAGATAACAAGCTGATAAGAATCGCATTAGTGTATGAAATGCTAGGCTAAAATTGCGCTTAACTCAACTAGTCACACATCAGGTTGTAGTTATATTACAATGACGGTAGACTATGACATAGAGATTGCTTATCCATATAAAGAGATAGTGCGTCAGTGTTAATAGGTTACGATTATACTACTAGGTCTGGTCATAAACTAAACATGAAGAATATCCTATTGTGATATTTAGTCAGCAGAGTAGCAGGCTAGAGGACACGAGCAGATTACATTATGTGTAAAAGTCCCCGCCAGTTGCATGCTGTCTAGGGGCCAGCTAGTGGGTATGTGAAAACATATTATTATCTAGCATAGATTAGAAGTATATGCAATCAGCAAAAACATAAGAGCCAAATGTATAGCGAGAGTTCTGTGGAGATCGCCCGTCTTTGCTTTGATAGCTGCAGAAGGGATTAGGTAGAGAGAGTCAGTAGGGTAATACAGCCCGGTGCCCCGAGAGTCCGCACTGTTCCGCTGCTCAGGAGCCCCCTCCGGTGCTTGGAAGTGGAGCCTAAGCCTCTGTGTGTAGTTTAAGCAGTGCTCTCCCGATGCCTGCTCTGCGGAGCTGCTGGCGCTGTGTGTGAGTCTCTCTGGTGTTGGAGCTATCCGCGTGGCAAGGTCAGTATCCCCTCAGGTCAGTATTAACAAAGGTGGAACAACAAGTAGCTGAACTGGCAAAACAGCAACGTGACACAGCAGACCGCCTGGATGTCATGGAGGTCCAAAGGAGACGCCACAATCGAAAAGTCCGAGGTATACCTGACTCAGTCAGCTTCACTGAGCTACCCCATTACATCAGGCGCCTCCTGGGCGCCCTGCTCCCGCCAAAACAGACAAAGTCCCTGAGGCTTCACGGGTTGTTCAGACTGCCGAAGCCGACCCGAGCTCCAGCAAATGCTACTGCAGACCTCATCTTGCGATTTCAGGGCATGTCAGACAAAGCAGCACTTCTGACCGCACTGAGGGGTAAAACTCCCTTCTCGTTTGAGGGCAGCAGCCTAACGTTTTTTTTTTGTGTCAATCTGTTTTTATTGAGGTAACGTTTATCAGAAATTCCGTAAGCATACGGTGTGTAAAACAATACAAGAGTACAATACATACATGAGTAACAATATTTTTCAAAGGTAGACTTTGCTTAAGAAAAGTGAGTTCCGTCTGATTGCTAGTTAACACCCGTGGGGAAGGGAATTTGATAGTCCTGTGGATTAGTAAGAATGGGCCTTTGTGGCCGGGCGGCTTTCCCCTTTCGGGTCAGCGGACCATCTGGTGCGGTTATGGCTGGGTGTTGGCCATCCTTGTGTCACTGCCTAGTACCCTGAAGTACTCTCCTTGTGTTCAACCGTTATCTATTAGGGTCTGTCTATAGTGGGTGTTGTGTTGGGCTCCCGTGCCCTCTTAGTGAGTTTTGGGTCAGTTCCCTTAATTAGGTGTGGGTAAGTATAGATGTCCCGCAACCCGGTGGCATTGTGTCATCGTGTATTTGTACGCCGCCCCTCGGCTTGTGTGCCGGGAAGGGCGAAGGTCTGCTTTGCCGGGCTAAGTCTGTCTGTGGCGGTCATTGTGGGTGTAGATGTATGTTGTGTGTGTGTGTACGCGGCTGAGTGTTGTGGCTGTCTATGTGTAGTTTGGCGAAAGCCGGTTTATCCTATGCATCTCGAACTAGGTACGAGTATCGAAATATACAGGAGAGAAAGAATGAAGGACAGAAAAAGAGAGGAAAAGAGAGAAAAAAAAAAAATTAAAAAAAAATTAAAAAAAATAAATAAAAGTAAAATAAAAAGGGGGGGTGGGGGGGAAGGTAGGGGAGGGAGGGACTGTGAGGTGGGGGGGACATGGTGTGTAAGCTGCGTGGTCCATCCTCCCCGCGGTGGTGCGGGGTCTGTGTGGCCATCAAGCCTCGGATCGGGTTATCTAACCCGTGCGGGGGCTCAGATCTCTGGGGACTCAAGCTACGCCTCTAGAGATGTATAGTCTCCATGGGTACCATGTCAAGGCGCACTTATCCGAGCGCTCTCGCAGGGAGGCAGTCAACGATTCCATGTCGTAGATACTCTCCACCCTATCTATCCATTGCCTGAACGTGGGTACCGAGGGGCCCTTCCAGTGTAGGGGTATGAGCGTTTTCGCGGCGTTAAGCAAGTGGATGGTCAGGGAGTTTTTGTATGCCTGCATGGGAATAGGTGTGTGGTGCAGGAGCATTGGTAGCGGCTGTAGGGGAACGTCATCGCCCGTGATCTCTTTGATCTTGGCCTTGATCATCTGCCAGTAAGGTTTGATACGGGAGCACGACCACCAGATATGTAAGCTAGTGCCCCTTTCGGTGCCACATCTCCAGCATTCGCCCGCGTCCGACCCGTATATGTGTCTGAGAGAGTCTGGTGTTCTGTACCATCGTGTTAACAGTTTGTATCCGGTTTCTTGAAACTTCGAGCTGATTGAACATTTATGGGTGAGGAGGAATATTTTGTTCCATTCTTCTTCAGTTAGCTGGGCTCCGGTCTCTCTCTCCCATCTGCTCGTGAAACCCAGAGGGAGGCTATCTCCTGACCTCTGGATCATAGCGTATAGGAGCGAAACCCCGTGGTCTATATGCCGTCTGTCCGTGCACAGGCGTTCGAATTCCGTGAGTTGGCGTTGGAGTTGCGTTCGCCCCTGTTGTTTGGCATAGTACGTCCTAACTTGGTGGTAGTGGAATTTGTCTAGTTGAGTAGGTTGTCGTTCCACCATCAGGGCCTCGAGTGGTAGGAGCGTTCCCCCCGGACTCCACTGGCGCATATAGAACCAGTCTGTCTGTCGGAAGTTGTGTAGGGCGGACGGTTGTAGGCCCCCCGCCAGTCCTGGGTTGTGAGTAATGGGTGTAAGCGGGCTTGGGGAAGTGGTGAGTTGATGGGCATACCGCTGTCCGCACCAAACCCTGAGGGTGGCGTCTATCATCGGGTTCTTAGTTTGGAGATCCGAGAAGGTGGAGCCCCCGAGCCAGAGCCTAGATGGGATGGTGCCCCGGGACTGTTGTATTTCCATGGATACCCAACGTTTGGTGGTGGGACGCGCGTGCCAGTCCACTATTCGGTGCAGGTGCGTGGCCCTGTAGTACGTGAGCACTAAAGGAAGCCCCACCCCTCCAGCCGTCTTCGGTCTCTCCAGGATCGACCTGCGAATGCGCGGCTGTCCCTGGTTCCAGACAAACCTGCGGATAGCTGTGGACACTGATTTGAAAAACGTCTGGGGGATGCTGGAGGGCAGCGTGGCAAAGAGATACAGCAGCCTAGGAAGGACATTCATTTTGACCGCATTAATGCGGCCAAACCAGGAGATGTATTTCTGTGTCCATCGCTGGAGGTCCCGTTGGATGGTCGCGAGGATAGGGAGAAAGTTCAACCTGTAGATCTGCGTCAGGTCAGCTGGGAGCCAGGTACCCAGGTAACGTATCTTTGTAGCGCACCATGAAAAGGCGAACTGAGCACTGAGCTGGCGGACATGCTCCTCCTCCTGCATTATCGGCATAGCTTCGGATTTTTCCACGTTTAGTTTCAGGTTGGATACCTGTTGATAGGTTTGAAATGCCTGTAGCAGGTTGGGCATGGAGATCCTAGGTTGTTCCAGGAAGAAGAGCATGTCGTCGGCATAGGCCGCCACTCTGTGCTCCTCAGCCCCCACCCTCACCCCCGTTATACCCCCGTCCTGTCTGACCGCCTCCAGGAATGGTTCTAGAGTGAGGGCAAACAGGAGGGGGGACAAGGGGCAACCCTGGCGAGTCCCATTGCATATCGGGAAAGACTGCGTCAGGGCTCCATTGATACGGATCCTGGCCGTCGGTGTGGTGTAAAGTGCTAACACCCATGTTCGCATGTGGTGTCCAAATCCCATGTGACGAAGTGTTTCGTCCAGGTAGACCCAATCCACCCTGTCGAACGCCTTTTCGGCGTCCGTGGAGAGGAGGACTGTGTCGCGTCCCGAGGACCTTGCGCTATGTATGACGTTTAAGGCCCGTATCGTGTCGTCCCTAGCTTCTCGTCCTGGGATAAAGCCCACCTGATCTGGATGTATGAGATCCGGCAGGATCCGTGATATCCTCCGGGATAAGGCCTTTGTGAATAGCTTCAGGTCTGCATTTAGTAGGGAGATTGGTCTATAGCTCGAGCAATTGGAGGGGTCCTTTCCCTCTTTGGGTATGACCGTGACTGTCGCTGCTAAGGAGTCCGTGGGGAATCGTCCCCCTTCTTGTATGGAGTTTAAGCCCCTCAGGAGGCGGGGCAGTAGGTTGTC
This sequence comes from Pelobates fuscus, assembly GCF_036172605.1. Taxonomy (NCBI): domain Eukaryota; kingdom Metazoa; phylum Chordata; class Amphibia; order Anura; family Pelobatidae; genus Pelobates; species Pelobates fuscus. The sequence continues at coordinate 293,645,137 of NC_086322.1, forward strand.
CTGGAATGTTCGAAGGTAGGCTATAGTAAGGCCGTCTGGGCCTGGAGCTCTGTGTGGTTTGGAGCATTTCATGGCAGCGGTCAGTTCCTCCAGTGTCAGGGGTTCGTCGAGTTCCTCAGCTAGTTCTGGAGTGAGTGTGCGGGACACGTGTCGCGTTAGGTATTCTGAAACTCTCCTGCGGTGGTTTTGGGCTGCAATCCCTTGTGTGAGCTTGGATTGGTTATATAGGTCCATATAGTAGGTCCTAAAGGCAGCCATAATGCCTTCAGGCATTCTGGTACTGTGACCGGGGCGTGTGTGTATCTGGTGGATATGTTGGGTTCTACGTTTCTCTCGGAGCACTTGTGCGAGAAGTCGACCGCTCTTATTTGAGTGTTCATAGAAGTGTCTGGTGGATTTCCGCATGGTGTGTAGTAAGCCCTGAGATAGGTGGTCTCGGAGTGCTCTGCGTGCCTCTGTAAGCCGTAGGTATGTGTCGTCTTCTAGGGTCCGTTTATGGGAGTTTTCTAGGTCGGCAATCTGTGTTGTTAGTTCTAAGATGTGACGGGCTCTGTCCTTCTTGCGTTGCGTGCTGATGGATAGGAAGTGACCTCGAATAACGCATTTATGTGCTTCCCATAGCGTCAGTGGCGGCATGTCGGGAGTGTCGTTGTTGTCAAAGTATTGTGTGATAGCCTGTAGTGCTGTGGTGCGAGTCTCCAGTTCGGTCAGTAGAGTTTCATTAAGTTTCCATTGGCGCTCGGCGGGTTTAAATAGCGGGGAGCTCAATATCACCGATATCGGGGCATGGTCCGAGTGGTTTATAATCCCTATATCCGCATCCTGGAGTAGAGCTAAACTTTCTTGGGGCATAAATACATAGTCTATCCGACTGTAACGTTTGTGTACTGATGAGTAATATGAGAAATCTTTATCATCCGGGTGGGCCACTCTCCAACAGTCGACCAGTCCCATTCCGTGCAGGGCTCGTCTTATTGAGCGTAGGCAGTGCGCTGGAATAGTGCTGGTCCCCCTGGAGGAGTCGACTCTCGGGTCCAGAGGAACATTGAGGTCCCCCGCCACTATGAGCAGGCCGGACCTGAATTTTTCTAATTTGGCTAGCGTTTTGGCTAGGAAGACATGCTGTCTGGTGTTAGGGCTGTATATACACGCGAATGTGTAGGTTTGGTGGGCAATGGTACCTTTCAGGAAGATATACCTCCCTCCAGGGTCCGACAGCGTGTCTGTATGTTGGAATGGAACGGAGCTAGCAAAAAGAATCGCCACCCCTGTTTTCTTAGAGTCTGGATGGTTGGCATAGAACCCCTGCGGGAAGCGACTGTTCTCCACCTTTGGCGAGTCTTGGCCCCTAAAGTGCGTCTCCTGCAAGAGCGCAACGGACGCTTTTTCCGCCCAGAGCTGGCGAAGAAGTTGGGACCGTTTCTCCGGTAGGTTTAGCCCCCGTACGTTGTTGGACCATACTTTAAGTTGTGCGGGGGTGAATCGTCCCATGTCACTCTGGCGTGAGTCTCCCCCTCCGGGCCCTGTTGGGTGAGGCATGGCGCAGCAGCCCACACGTGGATTAGGAGAGGAAGGTGGGAGGGGAAGACGGGAGGGAGAGAGAGAAAGAGGAGGAGGAGAGTGAGATGAGAAAGGGAAAAAAAAAAATGAGCAACAATGAGCCTCGGTCGGATGGAGTCGTTCGGTAGCTGCTCTTCAGCAGTCCTGCCGAACTCCGACCAAAATATATACAGTGGGTCTGTTGCGTGGGGTGCGAGAAAGGTCACCTACGGTGTCTGTCGCACGAACGTGAGTGTTGAGTGTGTGGCTGTCCCCAGGGGCTCCCAACCCGCCGGTCGCAGCTATGTGATGAGTGTCGTAGTCTTCCAGTTATACCTCAAAGTATGGGGTGTCCCGGTCAGTTTGTCCGCGTCATCGTCACTCTATGTCTCTGGCCTGTCTCTCGTGGTATGTGGGCGGACCCTCTACTGTTTCTCTGGCCTATCCCCTGTTAGCAGCCTCCTGCCTCTCTACTTCATGGCTCGACTGTGACCTCTACTCCCTAGGTCCTCCTCCCCTCTGGCCCGTCTGTCAGTCAATCTAGTCGAGCTAGGTCCTGTATAGGCCGCAGTCCCCATAACTCTCGTGGTCCAGGTCAAGTCTGGGCATCCAGCTTTATAAGTGACGGTTTGCAGTGGTGAATAAACAACTGAACCAATCAACCAGTAAAACAATTTAACCAATTGTAGCGTGCCTCCTGGGCATAAGTTTGTGCTCCCTCTCGGAGCCTCCCGGGACGCGGTCTTCCCACCCCTCTCCAGCCCCCCACCCTAGCCAGGGTAGGGGAGAGGCTAAAGGGCCCTTGGGCCGTGAGGGGTGTGACGGGCGCATAACCATCTCTCCCTCCCCTCTCTCCCCTGCCATCCTGGCAGGCCACGGGCCCCCCCTCCCCAACCAACCCCCGATCTTTAAGGCCACCTGCCAGCAAGCAATCCGTGAACCCATCTATCCCCCGTAGACCTTCAGCCCCCAGGGGACAGGTCATCAACAGCTAGCTGTAAACTCTGAGGCAGTCCGGATGATCCCCGCAAGTTCCCAAAAACATCCCCCCATGGCTGCCCTCCTCCTGGGTTTTCGGAGATTGACCTCTTCTGCTATATGAGCCCAGGCCCCCGGGAAGTGGTCACCACCTACCCCCACTGGAGACGAGGCCCACCCTTGGGATCCATCGGGCTGCTGTGAGCTGGGGAGTGTGAGCCCGACCCCCGAGCCCCCCTCCCAAACAAGCTCATACCCCCCTGGGACTGCTTGAGGCATTGGTGGCCTACCCTTCCTTGCCTCTCTCTGTATGCTTCCCCTTCTCGGCCCATACCCCACCCAATTTGTGACTTCCAGGGGGTAAGGGAGTATTCGTGCAGCGTTAGGGACCCTTGGCCTGGGGGGATCACAGTACATACCCAGGTCGATAAGTCTCAGTGTCTCTGTGTACAAACGCATTCCCAGGGAAGTTGGGTCACTTGCGGTATTCCGGTGTGATGGTCACAGGGGCCCCTGGGCCACCAGTCCGGCAGGAGCGCTCCGATGGGACCCGCGCCCGGGGAACCCCTACCTTCTACTCCTCTGAAGCATTGGGGCCACCTCGGCGCGTGGAAGAGCTAGGCGGATCCCCTTCAGCAAGGTTGTCAGCCGGGACAGTAGGGCCCGTGGGCCTAGCTGGCATGTTGTCAAGTATCCAGTTAGGGATAGGAATCTCTGGGAGGCCCGCAGCGCGCAGGAATCGGGGAATGTCATTGGGCCATCTTACAGTGAGCCAGTGGTTGTCTATTCTTGCTTGCAGACTGAAAGGGAATCCCCATTTGTACGGGATCCGCTTCTGCTGTAGGAGGCCGGTGAGTGGCCGTAGCGCCCTTCGGGCATCGAGGGTCAGGGTGGAGAGGTCGTGGAACAGAGATACTTGAGAGTCCATGAATCTAATGGAGCGACTAGCCCTGGCAGCTCTCATAATAGTCTCCTTTAACTGGAAAGATTGCAGGCAGCAGATCAAGTCTCTGGGTAATCCGTCCCTCCTCGGTGCTCTGAGAGCTCTATGGGCCCTTTCCAGGCAAAAGTCTGACGGTGCTTCTTCCCCCAGGAGTTGTGTGAACAGGCCCTCTAAAAGTTCCTTTGGGGATTCCCCATCGGATTCCGGCAGGCCTCTAACGCGGATGTTGTTGCGCCGGCCGCGGTTTTCGAGGTCTTCTACCTGGCGTCTTAGTTCTAGGAGGAGGTTACCCTGTCGTGAGGTCGCCATGTCGGTGGCCTGTTGGTGGTGGTCAGCTTGCATGCGTTGAACCTCCAGGTCATCCACCCTGTGTTCCAGTGTGGTCAGGTCTCTCCGAACCGCCGTTATTTCTTCCCTAATAGCCGTGCGGAGTTCGGCTACCAGCTCCCTCTTGTCTTGTCTGGTAAGCATATTTGCCGATATGGATGCCAGTTCTGCGGACATTCGCGTGAAGGCGTCTCTCTGTGGGGAGTCTTGTGTAGGGCTCGCCCGGCTGCTCGATCCTGGGGACGCGGGCGCCATTTTGTCAGGGCCTCGAGCTCCGGTTATGCCTTGTGGGGTGGAAAGATATTCATCCATCGGCCCGGATTGCTGGCTCATGGTGGTCTGTCGTTGACCAGGGGTAGCCCCCCTTTTCGGTTTGCCCATATAGACGGGGGCAATTGCTATGTTTAATGGGCTTTGGCGGGTTGGGGCCTAGGAGCTCTCACTGCCTGCGTCCTACTCCATCGGCAGCCTAGCCACGCCCCCCCCCGCCTAACGTTTTTTCAGGACATCACCAAGAACACCCTTACCTGGCGGAAATCATTGCAGCCGTTATTGCACCACCTCCGCTCCAGAGAGCTGCCCTACCGTTGGGGGAACCCGAGAGCGGTATCGGTCACTTACCATGGGACCACACATAAAGCACAGAGCTATCAAGAACTGGCTTCACTCCTAACATCCACGGGTATACTCCAAGCTGCACCCGCAGAACGGCCAGGACTATCCAGAATCAACCCGGCTACCATAAAGGAGTTCACCCCGAGGGAAACTATGAGAGCAACACCGGCCAGCCCACCGACTTGAGTCGTTCAAGGCTTTATCCTGATCTTACTTTACGTTGCCTGAGACTCCTACAAACACAAACCTTTGATATGTTGTGATATGGTTTAGTTGGTTTCAGTTTAGATGCTTTGTGTAGTTCACCCCCCATACCCACCTAGAGGTTGACATTAATAATGCGCCCCCCCCCCCCCCCCCTTCCCCTGCCGAATCATAGTTGAGCCCCTTCGGGCAAACCTAAGCTCCAAACGGCAACGCAGGGGTGGATCTCCTATGTAAGGACACACATGTGTTACCCTACCCTGTCTGCACACTCGCATAGGATCTCACAGTCGAGCACCAAGTATGTCCCTAATAATACATCCTTACCCAAAATGTATGATACAAGTATTTGCCCATTATTGTTTTTATGTACATTACCTTTTCATTAACAGTTATGTTAATCACTGACCCAGCTAATGCGGCGCCGACTGCCGCCATAGTCTCAGTAACCACGCTCACTGAAAGATTATGACCAACTGCTGTACAAACTGAGATATGTTACTATTGTGTTCATGAATATTGTTTTTCACTACTTTACCCTTAAAATACCAGTGCAGAATGCTTTAAACTATGTACACACCAATATTGTCTATTACCTGTTGTTGATGAATCTTATCCTTGTCATTACCGAATGATGTATTTACTACTACACTGCCAAAAATAAAGAATTTAAAAAAAAAACAAAAAAAAAACAAAACAGTCAATGTATATGACTTTCTTCAACAGCAGCAACGATGAGCATAAAATCAACTAACTTATACCAACTGATAGAGGTAATGTTGTACAATCTGATTTTCAATTAATAATTTCTAGGATTTTTAGGTGGCTTATGAGTCCTCTCCATACTATTCACTACAGAGAAGATTCCAGCCATATAAAAATTATAGTGTGGGGATTATAACACTCTATGCTGTTAATTAGGAGCCATTAGGGAGCTCCACCACATGTGAGCGCAATTTTATTTACCAACTTACTCGGCTGAGGTCATCCTGACATACTACACTATATAGGTGTCTATTCTGTTTTTTTATTACATACTCCCTGGACTACTAAACATGGATCAAAAATTGTGAGTACATCTCTTCTTCTACACTCCATTATATACAATATACTACACTGCATGCTCCTCCATTTCTCTCTTTCTATATTATCAACATCTAAGGACCCTCCAAGCCGAACTTTTTCTTGTGCGCACTTTCTGTCTCACCTCGTGGACTTCAACTTCAGCTTGCCCGGTGCAACGTTAAGCAGATAATCCGCCTTCCAAACAAACGGCACTCCATGGATTTTTAAATTCATATATAACTTATTCAATGTTACAGTTAGGCTGAGCTAACTTTCTTCAGGAACGAAAGTTAGATTAGTCTAACTAAAACACTGACACTAAACACAAAGTTTTATATATATATATATAATTTTATTAATACCATCAAAGGCAGTTAAACTATAGCAGTTTAAACATTTATAGGGCACTATAGGCACCCAGACCATTTCATCTCATTGAAGTGGTCTGGGTGTAGTGTCCCTGCCCCCTTAATCCTGCAGTTTAATAAGTTGCAGTTTTAGAGAAGTTATGATGTTTACATTGCAGGGTTTAGCCTGCTTTAAGTGGTTGTCTACCAGACAGCCACTAGAGGTGCTTCCAACTGTTCATGAAGTTTATCACCCTGAGAAACGTAGCTGAAAATCTCACGCTTTGAGCCAATGCTTTCCTATGTGGAAGGCCTAATGTGCGTGGCACTCGCTACAAATTAGGTTCCACCTGTTGGCTAACGTCAGAAGGGGAGGAGCCAGACTCAGCGCCGAGGGACATGGATGCTGGAATTAGTTAAGTGTTTATGGGGAGTAATGGGGTGGTGGTGGGTCACGGGACACTGTAGTGTCAGGAAGAGCTTTGTATTCCTAAGACTATAATGTTCCTTTAATAAAACTGAAATAAATGGAGAATTTTACAAAGTCTAAAGTTAAATGAATCTTACAGTAAAACTATACTAAAAAAAAAAAAAAAAAAAAAAGTGTAGAAAAAAGTCACTTAAGTAAAATATTATTTAAATATCTTAGTTACAATGAAAGAGCTGTTCTCACCGAACTGAAAAATTAGCAAAGTGTTTCAAACAATAGGTGAAGCAGTTTTTTCAAATTCAATTAGGTGCTTTATTTGAAAAATAAACACTCCACCCATTGTTTAAAAAATGCCTTTTCTAATCTTGTTCACATTCTGCCATGTCCCCAGCAGAGGGCAGCAGAGCAGCAGCATTAGCATCTCTCCTTCTCTAAGTGGGTCACGGTAGCAGCTCAGGGGCTGATGCTGTGTGTGACGGCAGCACGTAGAGTGCAATGTTTAAATTTAGGAGTGTATGTGGGTCAGTGTGCCATATGAGGCCAGCTCTGTGTACACAGTGTGTTCATGCTGGCTGCCCACTGGGGGCTTATCTCTTCCGCAGACTGCACAGGACAGACAGTACCTGATTCCCAGCCAGGAGAGAGCATTGCCATGTTAACTGCTTTCTCGTTAGGAAACAGAAGAACATCGCTCCAATCCCCCCCTTTCCAAAAACCTTAATCTAATCAGCGAAATGGACCGTGCCGTGTCCCTAATTCAGGTTCATTGGGCTGTAGGGACATCCTAAAGTTTCAGATTACGGCGTTATTCACTAAACCGGGAATTGTAGAGAACTGACAACAGAATTGCACGTTTTAGGCAAAAATAGCTAAAAATTGAAAAATTTACCAACTAAGATAATTTTTCTAATTCCGCAGTTTTGGTCAAAAATGGGCAATTCTTTCGCCATCCACTTGTCAAGGATTCAGTTTAGTTACTAAATCATAACCTGCCATTATTATTTCGTAAACAATAAACCAACTGCAGCAGTTAAATGTTGGGGTGCAGCAGTGAGATGTTGGGGTGCAGCAGTCAGATGTTGGGGTGCGGCAGTCAGATGTTGGGGTGCGGCAGTCAGATGTTGGGGTAGGGAAGTCATATGTTTGGGTGCGGCAGTAAGATGTTGGGGTAGGGAAGTCAGATGTTTGGGTGCGGCAGCAAGATGTTGGGGTAGGGAAGTCAGATGTTTGGGTGCGGCAGCAAGATGTTGGGGTAGGAAAGTCAGATGTTGGGGTAGGGAAGTCATATGTTTGGGTGCGGCAGTAAGATGTTGGGGTAGGGAAGTCAGATGTTTGGGTGCGGCAGCAAGATGTTGGGGTAGGGAAGTCATGTTTGGGTGCGGCAGCAAGATGTTGGGGTAGGGAAGTCAGATGTGTGGGTGCGGCAGCAAGATGTTGGGGTAGGGAAGTCAGATGTTTGGGTGCGGCAGCAAGATGTTGGGGTAGGGAAGTCAGATGTTTGGGTGCGGCAGCAAAATGTTGGGGTAGGGAAGTAAGATGTTGGGGTAGGGAAGTCAGTTGTTTGGGTGCGGCAGCAAGATGTTGGGGTAGGAAAGTCAGATGTTTGGGTGCGGCAGTAAGATGTTGGGGTCGGGAAGTCAGATGTTTGGGTGTGGAAGTCAGATGTTGGGGTGTAGAATTCAGATGTTGGGGTGCGACAGTAAGATGTTGGGGTGCAGAAGTCATATGTTGGGGGGCGGCAGTCAGATGTTGGGGGGCGGCAGTCAGATGTTGGGGTGCGTCAGTAGGATGTTGGGGTGCGTCAGTAAGATGTTGGGGTGCGTCAGTAAGATGTTGGGGTGCAAAAGTCAGATGTTGAGGTGCGGAAGTCAAATGTTTGGGTGCGGCAGTAAGATGTTGGGGTAGAGAAGTAAGATGTTTGGGTGCGGCAGTAAGATGTTGGGATGCGATAGGAGGATGTTTGAGTGGATAAGCCTTTGCCACAACAAACTTATCCTGAATGAAAAAAAGACATCGCCTGATCGCCTGTTGTCAATTTGACCAAAAAAATGTAAAACTATTTTTCCATTTTCCAAGACAACATACAGTATTTTTATCAATGAAAACAGGTTGCCCTTAGAAAATGTGGGGCAGGTTTTTTTTTTTTTTAAAGTGTCGCTAATTTAAAAGGGAAGCAATCGCTACGGAAACCAGTAGAATGCAGCTGCTGCTTCTTCCAGATCTCATTAAATGTCACATTTATTTTAAGAGGCGTGGGGTATCTGGAGACCATAAAATGTAAGTTACGATAAAGCCAAAAATCTCATTTACACCGACTATCTAAACACATTTATTGTAGTTTAATGAGACAATAGTTGTGGTTTATTGCTGTGAAACTCTGTTATACACTCAGACACATGAAAGACATCCGGCTCCCAGAATTGGACATTAGGACAGTAATGAGAGACAGAGGGACTTTGGCCAAAACAGGGAGGGACTTAGAAAGTATGTGGTTTTACTGGTTTCCACAGTATCAGATGCACATTTAGTCAATTAGAACACTTTTATGATAGTGATACATTAATAAATCTCCCCTCACTGAAGAGGTTCTAAAATTCTTAAAGGGATCTTTGTGCCCGAAATTGATATTCTAGCGCCATTCATGAATGGTGCACACCTTAATCCTTAAAGGGACACTGCAGGCACTACAAACATTTCATCTCATTGAATTGATTATGGTGTCTGGAGTCCCCTGGCTCTGTCCCTCCATTCAGTGTTAAAACATTTTCAAGCAGTTTAACACTAAAAAAAGGGCCCCTGACCAACCATATCCCAACCCCCGCTGGAGTTATGGCTAAGGCAAAGATTACAGACTTCCTGCTAGCCATACCGATTCATGCAGGGCACTGTGATAGGTTAAAAGAGTCAGCTGACATTCATCCAATCATAGTCGACCACTGCCGCCAAGGCTAATGCTTTCTCATTAGTACACGCAGCATAGAGGGAATGGGCTGCTGGGGACTCTCGTTTAGCAAAGGTTAACAAATCTTTAACGCTGAAAGGAACAACGATGCCTGGGAACTTCAGACACTATAACCACTTTAATGAGATGAAACCGGTACAGTGCCTACAGTGTCCCTTTAATTTTAGCTCACACAAAAGCTCCAGCGGTAGTAGGAATAATTTGCCAACCACCCGCCCCAAAATAAATATTCCCCCAAAATATCTCACTAGTGACAGTCCCTCACTTATACAGCGCATGGCTGTCAGGCAGGATAATGTAGAGAGCGTGCAGTTCAATTTCTAATGGAACTCTGTGGACATTGGAGAGAAGCATACACCACTTACATGGCGCACATCAATTGATCTACCTAGCCACAAGCCATGTGGACTGGGGACTACTCAATGCTGTTTAATTTAGAAGGACATGTCACCCACTAGTTTTCCTCCCCAATCTGGAGTGATTTGAAGTGGTCATGGTGGTATGACTCTTTACGTGCAGTGTTTGTACTTAAAACGTTGCACACACAGATACATTTGCACTTGTGTACTGGGAGTTAATTACACCTTGGCAGCCCTGAAATCGTCCAGTCACAGGCCTTTCTATGAGAAGTTTGTGACTGGACTGCGCAAGGCACTTGGGTGACATCAGGTGGAGGCGAGGAAGGCAACACCAGACAAAGATCCAGATTAGTAAAAAAAATATTTTTTTGCAGATTTACTACAAAATGTAGGGGAGGGAAAATAATCAGTAGTACCTAACAGGGAATATTAAAGGAATACTATGGTGTACAAACGGTATTCGTGACACAATAGTTCTAAAATTCCAATTTAGGTCCCCAGCTCCCTTACCTCCGGTTATAAGGTGATTTTACTCACTTTTATACAGTGTGCATGGATCTGTTGTGGCTAACTTCGCCCCCTTGGCTGAGATCATTAAACTTGATGATCTCAACCAATCTAATGCTTTCACATAGAAAAACATTGGAAGGCTATTGAGCAAGTGCAGCAAAATTCCACACTGTTCCAATCAGCATCTCCTCATAGAGATGCACTGACTCATTGCATCTCAATGGGGAACATTCGGCGCTTTCATGCAGTGTCTGGAGACGCTGAACATCAGGAAGCACCTCTAGTGGCCGTCAGAGTAACTGCCACTAGAGGTGCCCTTAGGTCTAGACAGCAATGTGAACACCTTTTCTCTGTAGCTGTGGTTGTACTGGTGACTACAGTGTCCAACCGCTGCTAAAGGCAACCTCACTAAACAGGGTACAAAAGGAACCTATAAAAGGTAACTTTATTTTGCATAATTTAATGCATTACTTATATATAAATAAATATAAAATAATTTTCATTCAAGATCTGCCCAGGTTTGTAGCGACAGTACCTGACTTTATAGACAAAATGACCCACGTGGAGGTCGTTCGGTAACAGAAGGCATCATTTGGTGATGTCACAAACAGGCTATAAAAAGGACCAATTTGTTTGTGGGAGGAACATGCAGTGATTTGGGGAGTAGCCATGCTGCAGGCCTCACTGTTATTATCAGCATTTAAATTTAAACCAGTTATTCTTCTTTGAGGCAATATCTGCTAGTAAAAAGGGTTACATAAACAGGAGGCGGCTGGATTAGTATAACAAATAAAACATTGCAGATGTGTACATTCACAAACTCCATCAAGACTCAATTAAGGTCACAATTCAGGAGGTTTTTTATTTTATTTATTATTCATTTTATTTAAATCTTGCTTAGAGTATTTCACACAATAGTTCCGATTGGGGCTTACTCACTAACCAGGAATTGTAAACTAGGATTGGATATTTTAGACACCCCAAATTTTTTTTTATTTTTTTTTTGCAGTGCGTATAAGGGTTACAAGCAGCATGAGGTGCCCCGAAAGCAGTCCTCAGGCATTTTAGTCGCTAAACATGCGGGACAAATGATTGCTAGGCACATTTTTATATTATTGTTAGCTTATACAATCGATTGCAAGGGGGTAGTTTTAGACTGTGGCATGCACGGATATAACGGTAGCTATACAAACAAAACAGTGCCCTTTAAATTTACGTGGCATACAGGCTAGGGCTCGAGCATTCACTGCAGTACACATATCACCATTTAGCAGTTGTTGTTAGTTTACCAAGTCATGGACATAGTATATACATTAAGTTGTATGAAAGGTATCATCACAAGGCAGGAGCCAGTTGTGTCAGGCTAGTCAGCTATTCTGAGAGACATCTCATCTTATGTGTTATACCATGAGTGTAATGAATATCCTATCATTAACCTTAAAACATTTGTGTGCTTCTGTGTTATCATTTACTGTGTAGTTCTACATTCATAGGATTAAACATCTAATGCTCTATGCGTAACTGTAAAAGGGCTAACACAGATAGGCATAAGTAAGGTTATTCAAAGGATCGGTAAAAAGCAGTCATTAGCACATGAAATCAAACTTGTATGCGGTAGTCTCCGACATCGGCATTTGCCCATGGACCCGTGAGGTATAGTATGCGGGTCATGGGGGAGTCTGTGTTGAATCGCCATTCATCCTATTCCTGCTGTGGGGATGTGGCTGAGGCCCCCTGGCTGATCCCAGGGAGGTGGTGCCACTCGGGCGGGGGTGCCCTTACTGTCCCAGGCTGGTAAGTAGGCCTGCGTCTTCTGGCCTGAGACTCGGTGGCATACAGTGCCCGAGTGTCTCCCCCTCGTGGGGGTGGCGAGAGGCCTGTAGGTTGTTTGCTGCTTGTGCTTCCGCCCTGAGGCCGCCGCCTTCGGGTCGAGACCCTCTTGGCCTTGAGCCCAGGTGGGCTAGGGTGGGTGAGTGTTAGCGCTTGATCCGGTGTTGTGCCCGGGGGGGGTCTCCCTCTCACCCGGCTGCCCGTGGTTTCTCTCTCCTGGTGCCATAGGGACCCGTTGCTTCGTCTTGGCGAGCTGTGCGCGTTTCTTGAGCTTCTTCCAGAATTTATTGAATAATTAGTCCAGACGCTGCATGATGTCTGTGACGCGGTCGGAGCACCCTTCAGGTAATACAGGCTGGGTCCGCTGTGGCTGTGAGTGCTCCGCCGCTATTTTCGGTGTGCCACATGTCGCCGGCTCTGGTGCCCAAACGTTGTGCATAGGCATGTTCCAGGCTCGCAGCGTGGACCAGGATACCACCCGCCGGTCCCTTGGGGGGGGGGGGGGAGGGAGCGAGGGGTAGGATGATTGAGGGTCGAGGTGGTCTTGGAGCAGGTAGATGGAAAGGGGAGCGGCCGTCTCCCCCTTGCCAGCCCTCCTGTAGGCCTCGGCACCTGCAGCTCGAGGTCTCGGGTGGTCAGGTCATCGATTTGGGTGTCCAGAGTTGCACCCCAATGACCCCAGTTCGACTATGCCCCTCTAGAGTAGTTTTGTGCCAGGTTTAGGGGGTATATTCCCCAAATTCAGGCACGTATTGCAGGAGCTGGGTTTTGGCACGTCCACTCTGTTTGCCAGCTAGGCTCCGTGCCCTCTGTTTTGTACAGAAATCAGGTTCTGTTTTTAGCTCCAACATTATATGTCCCTTTAGTAAATAAGCACCTCAATCTCAAAGCACAACAAAAAAACTATTCACTTGTTTGCAATTTTTATTTATTTAATTTAAAAGCGGGGGGCATCTTCCTCTTATTATGCTACCACACCATTCAAATTAAACTCCACAAAAATGCTGGGCCGTCCAGATCATCAAATCTCGACCATCTGTGCATCTGCCTGATAGCTTCATGAATTCTGTGGGTAGGAAATAACATTGTATGATTGAGGGCAGTGAATGTGTCGCCACAATTGTTTGTCAACTGTATTTCTAATGTTTCATAAACTAGATTGTGATGACTAATAATAACGTCACCTTATCTAGATAGCCCAACTATGGAATAATCGACTACTATGGGGAGCTGTGGAGGATCAAAAAGTGATTACTTTCTCAATACCGGATTTAATGATTACATTTTTCCATATCAAGATAGCCTATATACACACACCAACAAACATTCTTAGTTTCTTGTACAATATTTACTCAAATTCTATTTTGTGTACCTACTACTCTTTCTCTACCATCGTTATCACATGCATGTCCCACTCACCCCAGATTTAAGGTGAGCAAAATGACAATCCCCATACATACACCAGGTCTGCCCTTTGAGATCAGTGTGAATGCAGAGTATACATGCGTCCCGTATATTGTGCAGTTAAGTTGCAACCTACTTTATAGATTACATGAAAATTGGGTTTTAAAATTCCTCTGAAACAGGACTGCCCAGAAAAGTACAACTCCCATGATGCTTTGCATGCCTTTAGAATTTTAAAGCAACACTTGGGGATGTAACTTTGGCCACCCCTGCTCTAGAACCACTGAGTAACAGGTGTAAATACAAATATTATGCAGCAACATTTAGCCGGCCCTGCATTTGCCGGCATGCCTGTTAGCACGATGCATCACCAATAACCAATATTTGGGAGTACAGTTTATGGGCTGACATTACAGTACTAGAAATAGAAATGATAGAAGATGCAGCAATACAAGTGGGGTCCTTGTATACGCTCATCCCATTGTAGAGTGCTTTGTACGTTACAGACATCCCCCATAACTTATTATCTTTACCGCCTCTGGGTGCTGAGCTGGACATTTATCAAATTAATGCAGAGTCAGGTCCCATTAACAAAGAGCTGAAGAAACAGCACATCAGCAGCAATGAATTGCTGACACGACAGACCGGCCAGCAGTCAGGAAGTCCAAGTGACAAAGTGCCAGAGGCTGGGTGGCCAGGACAAGAATTCAGAATTCAATCCAGTGAGCAGGGTGTGTGTAATGTGTGCAGGTTATAAATTGCTCTGGAAGCATGTATGTTGGAGAACAGGTGTGCAGTATGTGCTCCGGGCCACGTGAGCCCACGTCAGTGGATTCACAGGTGTTCACATATCTATACCATGTAACATGGATGCGGGTAACAGAACCTGACAGCTCCATTGGGGAGCAATCAGGCTGAAGGAATTGGATTTACAGTCTTGTCAGTACATATAAAGCGAGACCATGTCCTCCACGCTTCACTAGATGTGAACCTAACTGGTTAGTTGTCTATTTACCCCATAAACACACAAGTAACGTGTCGTGACATCAGACTATGCCGGATCCACCACCATTTCCCTCTAAGGAGTATACCACAAAATAGTCCGTCAGCATAGAGAAGCGTTGTGGTGTTGAGTGAAGAAACATAGCAGCCTTTGTTTACAAGGCAGCATAAGTCAAGCTAGCTATACTAAAGAGAGAAAGGAAAAAAAAACAACCCAAAAAACAGCCACTTCCATCGCAATGTCAACGTGAATGGGAAACAGATAAAACATTTACAATAGCCTAGAATGTCTACATATCATGCTCAGTGTGTGTGTGTACGTATACATAAAACAAGGTTGCCATCCCCAAATATAAACCATTGTTCATCTGAAACTGCAGTGTTAATGATTACATTGTGACAAAACCATGCCAAAGGGGGTACATTTGAGAAGTGCTCAGTATGACACTGTTCATGCTTCTCCCAGTGAAACATTTATTAACATGCTCATCTATGAGAAACAAGAGATTGGTGGAGACTGGCAGTTTGCGCGCGTGATCCATAGGTCCCCAGTGGCAGTCTGACAAGCAGAAGATTGCTAGAGCTCGGCATTGATAATCACTGTGAGGTCGTATTGATGTGTGGGTTTATACAGTTTGTGGAAGGGTTTGCTTGTTGGGTTTAAAGTGTGAACGTTGGCTGATTGTGTTATCGAGCATATGTGGGGTGGGAGATATTTGTAACATTGCCCGTTGGCTGATTATACGTGTGCTCTGTGTTATTGTGTGCGTGTACTGTGTGATAAGCGTGTATGTGAGTTAGTTGTATTTGGGTGTAGTGGAGATTCTGGTGTTGCTTGTATAGGATTGAAACAGAGCCACAAACATTGATTTCGGTAAATATATTTTTTCGCCAGACCAAAACACGACTGTTAAATATAGCGTATAAGTGGCGATTCCCATTAAAAAAAGCTACAGCAGAATTTGACAACAGCTATTACTACCAAACAGTATGAAGTCCAAGCATTTGGAATAAAAGGCCGCAACAGATGAAGGTTTCTCTGATTTTATTTATATACACAAGAAGGAAAACAAAAAATGTACATACATCACAAACAGCCACTCTGGGAGCGCTACAGTGTTAAAGGGACATGAACATAAATACAGAAGGACATCATGTAAGGGGGAAGAAGTGAAGAGGGGGGAAAGCCTACAACCAGGTCAATTTAAAGAAAAAAAAAAAAAAAACAAGAGAGAAGGTCCTGTCACCAGCATATGTGCAAAAAAAATGGGAATGGAGAACAGGATTGAGAACTGTACTGTGTGGGTTGGAAGGGGATCCAGTACATATAATTTTTAGAGATGGGATAGTTTATACGCAGTTGCATCTCAAAACAGCAGCAAAAGTGCACAAAGACATCCTGGGAACATGTGGACACGTTCTGTGCACGTTAAGTGGATGACATGCATTGCACAGACATTTAAAGAGGGACTGTCACTAAACCCTTGTGAATGTTGGATACAAAATAAATAAGCATGGTGCAAGAAGAACTAAAAGCAGATTAATAAATCTTTCCACGCGATCGCTTGTCACATTAACTCGAAACAAATCAGTTATTCTTTATTACCATTTAAAAAAAAAAAACCACACAGTACTCTGCGGAGGTGACTTAGGGTTGCCGGATCCATCAAGTCTTTCTGGACAGATCAACCATCAGCCAGTGGGTAGTGCATGAAAAGTAATGCCGTGCAACACAGCATTCATACACTGCAGGACAGATGTCCTTTAACATACTGCATGTTGAAGGACAGCACTTTACATGTACTGCCCACCAGCATCTTTGGGAATAAACTGTAGACCAAGATAGCCTACTTTAGACAGACAAGAGCAAAGCCTCTGTGCAGCAACACATTTGTTACCCTGAATTCTCAGGCTCGGTGGACAGATTCCCTTAAAAATAAAATGTAAACAAATGAAGCCATCAGCTAGGTCTCATGCTATAAATTTTCCAATGACATGAATGTTGGGATATGAGAATGTTAGTGTAACGTCACATGGTAAGACAGCCAAATATTTAGGAGCCGTTGAATTATACACCCAGCCAGTACTTGAGTATAGGCAAGAGACAGACAATGGTGTACACTGGTAGGGCCTTACTGTACACAGTACAGATAGAACTGTATGGTCGAGCACAGCATGCCCAGCTAGTCATTCTATTAATGACAGAGACAGACATGCAACATGAAGCCTGATCACACTGCAAAAGGGTATGATCTAGACTGTTAGCAGGCCTATCCAGCAGTGCTTAGTGATTCGATTGCTCCCAATATCCAGACTTCCTTTAAAAAAAAAAAAAAAAAAAAAAAAAAAAAAAAAAAAAAGACACAAGAACACAAAGTCTCCTTTCATATAGTGAGCGTCTTCTACTCATTTCTGATGGTTTACCGAAGATGAAAATGTGGGCACTACTCTGGTGGGATTACGGTCAGAGAGAAGCATAACCTGACACTGTTGCATTTACTTAAAATTATAGGGATCTCTTTAAAAAATAAAAAACAAAAGTTCAAAAATAAATTGTAAACGCATTTTCTGCACTGCAGGTCAATGCGATTAATTGGCAAATACTGCTTTGGAAATTTGTAGAAGCGAACTTAAAAAAAAAACAAAATAAAGCTCTAAGCGTGCATTTTTACTGCCATCCAGGTTAAAAAGGGGAAAACATGGTGTGACAACAGCAGTAACCAAATTGAAGAATGGAAAGGGAACGTGTCTTGATACAGACAGACACTTTCTTTGCATAAATAGGCTTTTTATGGGGGTGAAGGAGAGATTATAAAGCATCCTCTAACTGTACTGCAGAGCCATTTCTCGTATATACTGACATCCAGACGCACACCCAGGCGCTTTTGAGATGCACATTTCCCCACACATCTGCATTAAAGTATCAGAACTAAAAATCTTGTGTCTGCCATCCTAGACTGATGGTGAGCAGCCTGCAGTCCACCCCATCCAGCAAAAGATTAATGTTTTGTTAACAAGGGCAGATAGGTGAACAGGGGTAGGAAAGGTAGCAGGCACAGTGATAACTGGGTGGCAGGAGCAAAAGGTTAATTAAGGCACAAGAGTTTCACAAGTGACTAAAAAGACAGTGCAAGCCCCGCCCCCAATGCTAAAATAACCCCGCCTATTCTCCCATCCCATTTCTCCCAGTGGCTGAGAAACCTGCGCGCTAATAGGCACTTCGGTAGAGGCTTGAAAAATAAATTTATTGTCCCTGCCTCTGGGCATGCAGAGGAAACAAGGTTTGAAAAGTGCTGCAAAGAGGGAGGAGAGAGTTAGGCACAAGGGAGGTAAAGTGAACCCCAAGGAACTCCTCTGCAAGCAGCGGCTGCGGAGGACCTTTAATTTCCCCTTGAGTCAGATATCCCTGAGTCATCATGAGTGTGCAGGACAGGTTTGGTTGCAGTGCCATGCTTGGTGGCTGGGGAGGGCTGTGGGGACCAGGCACAGGGATGGGTTTTACAGTGAGGGAAGACTTTGTGGGATTAGATGCAGGAGGGCACAGGACAGCTCACCCCATTTAAAGATGCAGTTGTTTAGTGTGCCACCCCTGAAGAAAGCCTACCACCTCCCTTAACCCCACAGAACTGACTGCAGCTCATTATTCATGAAACCAAGACCAGTGGAGTCTGTGTTTTGTTGCCACACCTGGTACATCTGTTGCCAGCCTGGTACATGTGGTGGTGTAACAATATGCAGGCTCCACTGGGGCACTATAGCTTTGCCAGAGTATCCTAAGGAGCACGGTGCCATTGCCTGTAGAATAATAGGTCAGTGAAGCGATCCATAACAAGGGAACACCAGGTAGCCAGCACCAGGAGCGCTGGGTGGACATAGAAGCCATTCTCTAGCAGGTCTTTAAAAACATGTATTTAAAAAGAAAAGGAAAAGCCCATCTCCCCAATGCTCCAACCACGCAGAGCTTTCCAGGTAAGATCAGATGTAGCTTCACGCTTGAAAGAACACAAGGGTCTTGTCACTCGTTAACCCTGTAGGGGAAGAAGACAAATAATTAGGATAAAACTGAAAGGGATTAACCAATAAAGAACATGGAAAAAAAAGCCAACAACATCAATGAAACAGCACAATGGTGGTTTAGCCCGATGGCAAAGAATTCAGAACTGCAACAGCCATGATGCACAGCCTCAAAGTCACATCAAACCAGGAGACGGCAGCAATGTGACAAGACATCGCACCATGTTATGTCAACACCTACAGCAATATTTCACACGCAGTAAACAGTACACCATCTGAAGCTCTGACTGAAGAATTATGTTTGTGTAGGACCAGAATGCCCCCCCACCCAAGGCAAAATAAAGGGATAAAAATAAAAAACACGCACACCAGACAGACATTTATGTATATCTAACGTTTTGGTACGTTACACATTCACAAAATCCAGTCACCAGATACACAAGGGAAAGGGTTGAATAAATCTACAAATATATAAACCTGAGCCACCATTATTGCTTAAATTATAATAAAGGTTTGGGTACACTAGACAGCCACGTGGCACAAAATTCTGTGCAAGTCTGGTGTGCAGGTGCCCATTTGGCCTTCATTTCCACTGACCTGTGTCACTAAGACGTGCAAGCTACAGGCATGTAAACAGACATGAGGCAGGGTATTAAGATCTGTAACTGAAGACATATTTGGAGCAGACGGACAATCCTTCGCTGCTCTCCCTAGCCCTTTACTCATTTGCTTGGAAGGTATCCCGCAGCTGAAAAGCACAAGACATGCTACACAGCTTTCAGAAATCTAACGGAAATGAACAGATATCCCACCATCCACTGTGTGAGCTCCTACTGAGCACATTTGCTTTGAATACCTCCCAAGTCACTGAATGTCACTAACCCCATTCTGTTAAGACACTTGAAGAAATGGTGCAACCCACCTACTACCAACACTCTTGCTAATCAGACCATCTTTAGACTCCATTATGCCACAAATGAGACTGCCACTCCCCTTTATTACTATCGGATTGAGTTTCCCACCAGTTGGTCCCCTGCCTTCCTTCCTTACAAGCTCAATGATTCTGCCTCCCAGCCCCATCACTACAATAAACTCCAGTTTGCTATACTGCCATATTAAGCAATACACATCTTTACCATACTAATGGAGTTCAATGTAAGGTTGGCCAACAATGATTCTATAGACTGGAATAGCAGAATCAATAGATTATTTACAGTTGTAGGAGTCCAAATAAGCAGGTCCATTAATGTAGTACTACAGATGTACTGCTCACGCAAAGCACTAGATAAATGATACGTATTCACTCAAAGATTCATTCCTAGAACTCAACATTTCTCATGCGGTCAATGGCCATTATATTTTTGCATATTTCCAGGTAATCTCTTAAGTGCAGCTGTGTACAGCTTGGACAACTGCACAATAAATCAAAGTTAAAGGAAGTTTGCATCCAATCATGCAGGCATCAAAGTAGCTACAATAACAGCCAGTAACTGCCATAGCTGTGTAGCAGGTGGAGAAAGGAAATAAAACTAGATTTACTTCAGAAAAGTAAGAATTAACTTGCATATGGCCCAAGGCAGCAAGAATGGCACGAGAGGGGGTGCAGAAATGAAATGCACAACAGTAGGTTTTGAGTAGGTGTGTCTTTCCCTACATATCTCAACTAGGAGCTTGTGAAAAGGCCACCTTGAGGACTGTCACCTCAAGTCTACCAGAGGTCTCAGCTTTACACATAAATGAGCACTGACAGTTACCCTGCTTCAGCCCCCCCAAGCAAAAGGAACACTGCTTTAACCCCTTAAGGACACATGACATGTGTGACATGTCATGATTCCCTTTTATTCCAGATGTTTGGTCCTTAAGGGGTTAAACCAGAGCACAAGCTGTGATCCCAGAGGGTCAAAGAAAATCAACCAAAACAGATTTGACCTTTTGGATCTCGTCAGCATCAGGCTTGCTCTGGTCAGCATCTAGCCTAGTACTAAAGTTGGTGAGGAAACCGTTTATGCAAATTTAGAATGTACCATTATGAATCTCCATTCTCATTCATACACAATCTTTATCTGATAGCAACAATTCTACACTGGGAAAGAGGAGATAAAAACAGAGCCCTCACCACGTCCTAATGACATGATGACCCATTTAAGTTGGCAGATGTTAGAGGATGGAGGTTTTGCAACACGTGCGATGATGGCAACATGGCACAGACACGTGAGTGTTTAGGACAATCAGTGCTGGGGACAATTCGGGGGAGGGCGGGAGGGGGAGAGAAGAAGTAGAGGAATGTGCAAGGATAGCAATACACAGTAAGCAGCTGGGAGGCATTAGAACGGCGCACCAATATCTAACGTATCCACCCTGTGTCCCCCTCGGGCACTGAGAGTGTTATATAAGCTGCATTAGCAAGCATGAATGGTCACAGATGGGGAAATGAAAACAGGCTACAGACTGTTCTCTACTCTGGTACATGCAGGAAGGCTGGGATATGAGGACCGCAATAACCTGTATCCCTCACTGCCACTCCCCCCTCTGAAAAAAAATTTTTATTCTAGAAATCTCAGTGAATCATCTGGAGCAGCTTGTAGCGGAATTCAGCCATTTGCCAGATTAGGAAGTGAGCTGAGTTCACGACTGGAACTGATCTCGCCAGGAGATCTAGCTTTAGATTCAGATAGAGTGGGAGCATGGTGGAGGGACATCCTTAAAGCGCGGTTGTTCCACAGATATATTATGTTCCCCACATACAGGAAAGCTTGTAGAGTAAGACATAATACGAGGAAGGCAAATTTTAAAAAATGCCACGATTGCTCTTAACGATTACGAAAGGCACATCATACACACCTCACTACCATTAAGTCACCAGATGTTTGTTAACAACTCTGTAAATCATAGAATATGCAAGTTTATAAGGTAGTCATGCAACAGGACAGACCTGCTATGCTGAATCCCCAATTGTTTTATTAAAGGGCCACCATAGGTACAAAGATCACTTTATATCAATAAAGTGGTACGGGTGCCACATCCCTGAAACTTAGGGGAAAAAACAAAACAAAAACATGACATTTTGCAGGAAAGGCAATGTTTTCATTACAGGGTTAACACCCCTCCTCTAGTGGCAGTCAGGAAGACAGCTCTAGAGGTGCTTCCGTATCTATAACAGAGCTAAACTCTAATAGCTAAAATGACTTTTCCAGATAGAAAGTGATTGGCCAGAGCAAAGTTTCACTGCGCATGCACACTAGGCTACCAAAAAGTACCTAAAGGGAATCATTGGATTTGCAGAGACGATCAAGACTGATGATCTAAGCCA
The DNA here is from genome assembly GCF_036172605.1 of Pelobates fuscus. Classification (NCBI taxonomy): domain Eukaryota; kingdom Metazoa; phylum Chordata; class Amphibia; order Anura; family Pelobatidae; genus Pelobates; species Pelobates fuscus. The sequence goes on from NC_086322.1 coordinate 293,666,976, forward strand.
GGAAGGCAGAGAGCAACGCAACACTGGATGTAATGCAATTAAAACTGGGTGGTAAACCAACATAGGTAGGAAAACACTATACAGTTAGGAATACATTCCCAATGCTATAGTTCCTTTAACTATTCTAAAAATTGCACACTAGAAGCCACGAGAAGTCATGCACATGAAGAAGTCTCTGCTGGTACATAGATTTAGATCAGGGCTGTCCAACCTGCGGCCCCCCAGATGTAGCTGAACTACAACTCCCATGATTCCCAGGCTGTTTCATTGAAAGAATTATGGGAGTTGTAGTTCAGCAACATCTGGGGGGGCGCAGGTTGGACAGGCCAGATTTAGATCTTTAAATGTAAAGGGATTATTTCAAAACTGTATTGTGTCAATGCATTTAAGAAAACAATAGTTGCCATCCCATTTTCATGGGATGCGCCAATAACCAGAGCCACCACAGCAAGAAGTGGTTTTGGTGCAAGGACCATGTCCCAACAATCTCACCTTTAGAAATGTTGCAGTTCTAATATCTGCTAAAGCGTTTGGAACCAACTCCATCCCACCAATCTAGTCAAACAATTGAGGAAGCCTTCATGAGAATACAAAATATTTCTACAGTTGGATGAGTTGACTGGGGGAGGAGTTACAGTGCCAAACACTTCCCAATATTCAGGAAAAACAGCAGTGTTTTACTAAGCGAGTGCAGGAACTGAGACGGTCCTTGCGCCATGACCGCAACAGCAGACAGAAGTGGTTTTAGTGCTTGAACTATCCTTTTAAACCGTTTCCTCTGGAACACGTACAGCAAGTGATTTCCAAGCCACTCACCGACACACACTTCCTCAAGCAGCACAAGTAACTTGGTCCATTCGCGTCTCTAACTCAAAAGCATCTGGCCGATCCTGCGGGTTAACAGCCAGCATGTCTTTCAGCAGCCGCCGGATGCCCTCAGACATGGAAGTCCTGCGTTTCTGTGGGATGTGAAGTTCCATCTTTGGGTTCTCTAGCAGTGCCTCACCCACAGGGACAATCTCACTACCCTGCTTTATGTAAGTCCCTAGAAGCTCCCTCTTGGTCTCTGCATCAACGAAAGTGATGCGCTCGATCATGGCCCATATGATGATGCCCAGAGCAAATATATCAGCTTTTGCAGTGTAGTGGCCCTCCCACACCTCAGGAGCCATGTAGAAGTCAGAGCCGCAGGCAGATGATAACCAGTACTTGTTGACATTGACAGCTCTGTTTTCATTGCTGCCACCCTCTGCACTGTCCTTTCCACGAGGGGCCAAACCTGCACACACTTTACTGAGCCCAAAGTCTGCCACTTTAAGTACAGGTGACCCAGAGCGCTCTGTAATCAGAATGTTGTCTGGTTTTAAGTCTCTGTGAACAATCTGGTTCTTGTGTAGAAAAGCAATGGCGCTGGTCAGCTGCAGCATAAAACTCTTATTGGTTGCTGGATCCGGCCGCCTGGAAAGTACATACTGGTTTAAATCTCCACCTTCGCAAAACTCCATGACAAACCAGAGGTAACAGGCTTCCTCGGAATATCCCAAAATACGCTCCCCTGCAGTAAAAGAAAAAAGGTGTAACAATTAGCAAGGAGAAAAAAAAAAAAATTGTGTATTGTTTGGAAAAGATTGTTCTGACTGATAAAATACAGCATGGCATTACAGCAGTCTTGTGTCTAGATCTAGACTACTTAAACTCTTCCTGACAGACACCCCCACGATACATTAGAGAGGCTGAATTAAAACCAGTGCCAAAGCTAGAGAGATATAGGACAAAGTTACACATCTCAGTGATAGCTAACCTAGGCAGTCAAGATGCTTGTGAATCAGAAAATATAGCTCACAAACATCTGTAGTGTTCTGTTTATCCATCAGAGATATCTGCATTGTATAATCATTCCACATGAGGATTGCGGCTCTCACAAGAGACCCATCCAGAATGTATTAGAAAGGGGCCAATTACAAGATTCAGCTGCTTACTAGTAAAATTGAATGCTGTCATATTACACCCAACAATGTAAACATCTGAAACACATTGCCAACCTTCAACAAAGATCACACCTCGTTAGAGAGACAATTAGCAGCATTGTACCTCGGGGGCACAAGAAGTACTTCTGTGGACACCGACAATATGGGCAGGCAAATTATATGCTGATAAATATCTTAAAGTATACTAGCAATCATGTGATTATTTAAGACGCCATCACCCAATAACAGGATTCAAGCATTCAGGTACATCCGTACTTTAATCCACATTGCTACAGAGTCACTTTCAAGCTGGTCAGAGATCAGACTGGAAAGGATTACATCTCATCAGGGACCTTAATCTCAGTAGAGTACACACTGTATCCAGACAGTACATGATTACTGACAGGACATGTCATTTGCAGTGAGCGTGTCAGCCACACAAAAGCAAAACATCCTGCTTTATACTAGACACAAGCCGGATAAGTATCACACATTTGCTCAGTGATCATACACTGGAACAATTGTGATCTACTCTCAGCGCAGTGGTGAGGATGATGATGGTGGGGGAAGCACCACGCATCTGAAAACAACCCCTAATTCTTTAAAACTTACGTTACACTCACCAAACTGCATTTTATGTTACCCTTAAACATGCCGTGTCACCCGCAATAACAAAATAGTAAACTATAAACCCTAAGAAAGTAGAACAACCTTTGTTTTATCAAATTAAAGGGTGATTTTGGTACTGACGTTCAATCCCACGTCCTGCACTCCCAACAGAACTGCAGCAAGTGGCAGAGAAGGGTCTCCTGGTCTATACGTGACAGCGTTAGGCAATGTATACATTTGATTTACAGCGAAACAGCCTGGTCCCAAAGGAGGTCCCCACCTGTCTTTGTAAGCACTGCATAGCAAACACAGATGTCATATAGAGGCCCAGGCTGCAGGTATACACACTCTCTCTCACTTGGGACATTCCATGCTGCAGGCCTATCAGCATTATTATTACTTCCAAAAAGACAAAAGCAGGCTCCCAATCCCCACACTCACATCCCCGCATTTCCTGGAGTTTATCCCCAAACCCCCTGGGTCCCAGAGCCCAGCCCTGGGGATGGTTACAGCTAGTCTGGGGCACCAGGCAGGGTACACACATACAGTGTCTGGGGCTCTGATTGGGGGGGGGTGGACACATTCCCTAATGGCAGCCTAGGGCACAGCAAGGCCTGCTCTCTGCCATGGAGCCCAGCCTCATGTGGGAGTACACACCCCTTTCTAGGCCTCATCCCCGGCCTCTATTATCCAGCCTCTTCCAGTACACCCTACGATTACAGCTCCCCTCGCCCCCCATGAAGGCAGCTGTTGGACTCAGCCCCCCGTGTCCCAGGCCCTAGTAGGCCCCAGTCCCCGGGCTGTAGTAGCAGGCACCCTCGTATCCTAGGCCCCAGGCTGTAACTGCTCTCCCCGTGTCCCAGTCCCCGGACTGTAGTAGCTGCTCTCCCCGTGTCCCAGGCCCCGGGCTGTAGTAGCCCCCCCCGTGTCCCAGGCCCCAGTCCCCGGGCTGCCGTACCTTTGATGGAGGTCTCCACCAGCCGCAGGTAGAGCTGGGAGTTCTTGTTGCCGTGGCTCATCCTCTGGGCCAGGCCGTTGCGCTGCAGCACGCACTCCTCGAAGCGCACGATGTTGGGGTGGCGGCGGCGCAGGCTGGTCAGAGCCCAGAACTCGGACAGGGCCAGCTCCACGTTCTCCGGGGCGTCGCAGCGGATCTTCTTCACCGCCACCCGGGCGCCGGTCTTGCGGGCCAGGGCCTCGTACACTACGCCGTAGCTGCCGCGGCCTATCTCGGCCAGCAGGCTGTAGCGGGGTCCCGGGAGCCGCTTCCTGGGCTGCTGGGGGCGGCGGGTGCCGTTCAGGGTTTGGAGGGTGAGGGGGGCGGGGGGGCGCTCCTTCAGGGGGCTGCAGCGCCGCTTCCGCTGGGGGCTGATCACCGGCTCCATGTCGGCAGTGGCGTCGGGGGTCTCCTCATCCCTCCTCCGTTTCCTGACAGGCCGTGAGGAGCCGGGGGTCGGGCAGCATCTCCTCCCCCTGTCTCCAGCAAGCCGCGCTCGCTGCCGGCTACTCATACACTGAGCTCCTGCCGCCTGGGAGAGCCAGGGAACAAGACGGAGCGAACCATGCAGCGAGCGGCGGAGGGGGGGACAACGGCCAATACAATCACTTTATAACGGAGACAGAGCCCTCGGGCCACCAAGAGCAAGATACTCGTTATTAAAATGCCCCAAACCGGGTGTTAACCGGGTGGAAGAGGGCAAGGAAAGTCTGACGTGGGGCAAAAGCAGAAACCGTCTCCCCCCCGACCAAACGCTAGAATTCTGCGGCCCGTGATTGTAAACAGTAACTGTCGGAAGAGACCAAGCGCTGCTGGAGGGGGAGTCGGTAATCACGTGGAGTAACAGGACGTGGGGTGACCGGTAAAACTGACCAGCCGTCTAGAAGACAAGGCAGGGATTGGCGGGTATACCCGATAAAATAGAAGGAAGGAAGGCTGTGAGGATCAAATGCTGAAGTAATGCTCCCCCACCCGGGAAGTGAGAGGTTTGGCCTATTGTTTGTCACGTGACGAAAGGGATTGTGCTTAAGTGTCACAGTAGACACTTCCGGGTACAGCTAGAGGGAGTCAGTGGGAACAAAGTATTCTACTACAGCCATATATTATTATTATTATTATTATTATTATAATCTACTAAAGCAAAACTATAATTTTTATTCTTTAATTCAGTCATTTATTAATATATAATGATATATATTATTTTATATACAGTGCATTAATTATTTTTTATTATTTTTGGCATTTATATATCGCCAATTTACTCCACAGACACCTTCATTTATTAGGTTGCAGCCTTATGTTACAATAGTTTAAATAGTTTTTTTCCTCATCAATTTAAATATTTGAAAACTTTGCAAATTTATTTAAAAACAAAATAAAACCTGAAACTATTGACCTAAGTATTCAAGCACTTTGCTATAACACTTGAAACTTAGCTCAGATGCTTTCCATTTCCCTGGGTCATCTTTCAGATGTTTCTACACTTTGGTTGGAGAACACCTGTTACAATCTCAGTAGATTTTATATGATGTGGAAAGGCACACACACACCAGTCCATATAGGGTCTCACAGCTGTAAATGCTTATCAGAGCAAAATACAAGGCAAACGGTCAAAGGAACTGCCTACCGAGCTCAGAGACAGGATTGTGTGGATGCACAGACTTATGGAAGGCTACAACACCAATTCTGCTGCATTGAAGCTTCTCAAGAGTACAAAGGCCTCCATAATTCTTAAAGGACCACTATAGGCACAAAGACCACTTCAGCTCAATAAAGTGGTCTGGGTGACAGGTACTTTCTCTGAAACTGCTATGTTTACACTGCAGGGTTAACCCAGCCTGTCATCCAGCCACTAGAGGCCGCTTCTGTGATTTACACTGAGTTAATCGCACTTATTTGACGCTGGATGTCCTCACGGACCCCCAGCGTCGAAAAAGATCCCCATAGGAAAGCATTGAGTAATGCTTACCTATGGGCGGGTTTGAATGCGAGCGATCCTCTGGCCGCGAAAACGCATTCAGCTCCACTCGGGAGCTGACGTTGATGGAGGAGGAGAGGTCACCAGTGCCTCTGGCGCTGGATTAAGGTACGCAAATAAATGGTTAATTAACCATTTATTCGCCGCGGAAAGGGACCCTAGTCACCGTTTAGGTGACTAGGTCTCTATAGCGTTAGGAATACATATTTGTATTCCTATCGCTATAGTGTTCATTTAATTGGAAGAAGTCTGGAACAAGACTATTTCTAGAGTTATTTGCCCGGGAGCAGAAGGGCCTTGGTATGAGCGGTGACCATAAACCCTATAGGTGTGCTCTAGAGAATTTCTGTGAGATAGCAGAAACTTGTGGAATGACAACCATTACTGCAACACTACACCGATCACACCTCTATAGCAGACTGACCAGATGGAGGCCTCTCCTCACTGTAAGACAAATTAAAGTATTCTTGGAATTTACAAAAACAAATGCACCTAAAGGAGTCTCAGACTCTTTGGGAAACAAGATCTTCTGGTATGATGAAATAAAGATTGAACAGTTCATGTCTGGAGGAAACCAGAACAATACCATAAAAACTATTAAGCATGGTTGTGGTAACATCATGCTTTGGGGTATATTTCATATGCAGGGACTGGGGTACTGGTCAGGATTCAGGGAAAGCTTAATACAGCAAAATATAGAGACATACCTAATCTAAACCTTGTCCAGAGCGCTCTGAACTTTAGACTGGACCAATGGTTCACCTTGCAACAGGGCAATGAACATATGGCTTAAGGACAACTCCGGGAATTCCCTTGAGCGGCTCAGCCCGGACCTGAACCCAACTGAGCATCTCTGGAGAGACCTGAAAACGGCTGGCCATAGATGGTCCTCATCCAACCAGACAGAGCTTGAGATGATCTGCAGAGTTGAATGGCAGAAACTGTTGAAATCATGGTGTGCAAAGCTTGTTGCATGATACACAAATGACTTGATGATGTAATTGCTGCCCAAGGTGCTTGAACTTACTGCCGAGTTAAGGGTTTGCATACTTATGTCAATGTAATATTTCACTATAGTGTTAGGAATACAGCTTTGTATCCTCAATTTACCTGATAACCGTGTAAGTATTTTGCTACCTCCACTGCTTTATTCATCCCAGTAAAAGGTGAAATAGCATTTACTGGGGCAAAGGAACAAGAAGCAGTCTGTTCCTTTAATGGAGCTTGAAATAACTAATATAGTATAAAACAAATAAATAAATACATAAACAGTACAATTTATCTTTCAAGTAAATTCTATAATGAGTTGATACTAATGCAACAATGTCTCAAAAATCAGATACTGGAATTCCCCAGAACACAGTGAACGTGTTAATTCCCTAATGTTCCTGCATATTGCTTTCTGTCCCATAAAATAAATCCCTTATTTTTATGTATTATATAATATACAAAAAAAAAAAAATCTAAAAAAATAAAATATATTCTAACCTACGTTCCCAGGACAATCACTGTTTAGTGGGTAAGCAGACTACACATGCTCCTACACTTTTTAGAGACAATCAGGAACATGGTCTGTGGACTATGATCGTATGGCATACACTTTTGTCCTGCAAACTATAGTGGTTATATTATTTTAAAGTGGTGATTTAAGACAGAATGAATGCTATTCGGTGTGAAGCAAAGCCATTAGACCATTAGAAGGCAGCTTAGAAAAGTTCAAATGCATTTAAGGAAACACCGTAGAGTTAGAGCAAGAATTGATATTCTAATGACAAGCAGGCAGAGACAGTAATTTTATAGGAACACTATAGTCACCTAAATTACTTTAGCTAAATAGAGCAGTTTTAGTGTATAGATCCTTCCCCTGCAATTTCACTGCTCAGTTCACTGTCATTTAGGAGTTAAATCACTTTGTTTCTGTTTATGCAGCCCTAGCCACACCTCCCCTGGCTATGATTGACAGAGCCTGCATGAAAGAAAAAACTGGTTTCACTTTCAAACAGATGTAATTTACCTCAAATAATTGTATCACAATCTCTAAATTGAACTTTAATCATATACAGGAGACTCTTGCAGGGTCTAGCAAGCTATTAACATAGCAGGGGATAAGAAAATCTTAATTAAACAGAACTTGCAATAAAGAAAGCCTAAATAGGGCTCTCTTTACAGGAAGTGTTTATGGAAGGCTGTGCAAGTCACATGCAGGGAGGTGTGACTAGGGTTCATAAACAAAGGGATTTAACTCCTAAATGGCAGAGGATTGCGCAGTGAGGCTGCAGGGGCATGTTCTATACACCCAAACTGCTTCATTAAGCTAAAGTTGTTCAGGTGACTATAGTGTCCATAGATTAGTTCCTTGGAAGCAGCCAGAGATGGAGTAGTATGGGAGGTTAAATGAGAAAGAGCAGTTGTTTGATACATGTAATGTCTGTTACCTTTTAATCCAAAAAGAGAGTCTGACACAGAATCCAAACCACAATATTAGGAAGAGTTCAGTAGCTAAGTGTCAAGTACTCACCTTCCTACATATTGCTCCCATGTGAGAGTCAGAGCGGTTTGGGGGGTGTCATGCTCCTGATGGGGCATGACACAGAGAGGGAGTACCTCCATCTCCCCATTTAAGGCTCTCTGCAAATTCCATCTGCCTGCTGCCCTCTGACCTTTGGTATCTGACCTCTTGTCTATACTGACCTTACCTTCTGTCTGACAACGCCTCTAGATTTTCACTATCTGTACCACGCTATCTGAGACATATTGCATGTTGGGCTGCTCCCGCTGCTAACCCCTGACTCTAAGCCAAAGTGGTTTTCCAGGAAATTGACAGATCGCAATGCCAAATCACCAAAGCAAGAAGGGGATTGATTTAAACCAAAGCCAAGTCCGTCACCTTAAATTGCCATAAGAAGTTTATATAAACATACAAAATAAACCCTGTGCTCAAACTCCCACTATTTCTGGGCGACAGGAATGACTGTAGTACAGATCAGCCCCAATACATACCATGAAAACCACAGAAAAATGTTACTTGCGGGCAGAGCCTGACGTTCAATCTAACTAGACGTGTGACACTGGAGCTCCTGCAAGCTTGCTTAAAAAACGTATATATACCCCAACTTTACCGCTGCGGAGACATCAACCATGTCCTAGACCCCACGGTAGATACCACGATAGCACCCACGGCCCCTAGAATGAAGCCCCTCAAGAGGCAGAGCAAGGCAATACTTAAACTGTTACACGAATATCATTATTACGACACCTGGAGGACAACTCACGTGGGGGAAAGACAATACAACTTTTTCTCGACGGTACACAATACTTACTCTAGGATAGACGGTATACTGATAAAAGGCCAACACCTGGGACAGATCAAAGACTGCTCCATAGAGCAGATTACGTGGTCAGACCATGCCCCAGTTGTAGCGACCCTGGCCGATTTATACGAATCCACACACAGAAGCCCGTGGAGACTCAACAGCTCCCTTCTCACAGACCCAGAATTCGCCAAGCTGATAGAAAAGGAATTAACACATTACTTCATAGAGAACACTACGGAACAAATCCCGCACAACACTATATGGCAGGTCCACAAATCGGTGATACGGGGTATGTTGATACAGCGGGCGGCCTTTCTAAAACGACAGGCACAGACACAAATGCGGGAATGGCAAAGAGAACTCCAAAACCTCACTACTCAAAACAAATCAAGTGCCCCAACACAAGAGCTAAAGATCCGAATCATGACACTCACACAGGAAATACACAAACAAGCCCTAGACCAAACCGGCCATTATTTATGCAAACTTAAAGTGACTAACTACTCCCAGGGTAACAAAGCAGGCAAACTAGTAGCCCAACGCCTCAAAACCAAACAAATACAACAGAAGATATCATACCTCACCACAGAAGCGGGACATAAAGTAACAGCACCCAGGGACATAAGCAACTCCTTTGCTAAGTATTACACCTCCCTATAGAATCTAGCGGACAACCCTCACACATACCAACCACAACCACAAGCCATAAAAACGTATCTGAACACGATAGAACTGCCCACATTTACACCTCAGCAACAACATGAACTTAGAGCAGAAATAACACACGAAGAGGTCACCGCGGCCATCCAATCCCAGCAGCAGGCAAAACCCCAGGTCCAGACGGATTCGCCAACTGTTATTACAAAAAGTTTCACGCCATCTTAACGCCACATTTAACCAATGCCTTCAATGAAGCTACCCGTCTACAAAAACTGCCAGCTGAGACATTAATAGCGCACATTGTCACACTCCCAAAGCCTGGCAAACCTCCCACCTGCCCTCAAACTTTTCGCCCCGTATCCCTGCTGAACACGGACGCCAAATTGTACGCAAAAAGTTACGCGCGGCGCCTGGGGGCTTTGCTCCCATGCGTCATACACACCGACCAAGTGGGGTTCATAAAAAACAGGCAGGGGGGGAGATAATACCAGGAAAGTACTGAACATCATACACAGCGCCCAACGCATGAGGGTGGGGAGCATGTTGGTGTCGCTAGACGCGGAAAAGGCCTTCGACCGGCTGGGATGGGAGTTCCTGGAACAAGTCCTCCTTAAATTCGGAGCTCCAGAGGGCTTCCTCTCAGCGGTCAGGGCACTATATAACGCACCAACTGCGAGGGTCTTAAATGCAGGCTTTGTCTCAGATCCCCTGGCCATAACCAATGGCTCTCGCCAGGGGTGTCCCCTCTCCCCACTGCTCTATGTAATGGCTTTGGAACCGTTGGCGGCAGCCATACGGCAAAATGCCTCAATCCACGGAGTGACAATAGGGACCAAGGAATACAAAGCGAACCTATTCGCCGACGACATTCTACTGACCCTCACCCAACCACACATATCACTCCCTAACCTGATGGCCACCAACGGAATACGGGAAACACTCCTACTACAATCTAAACGTAAACAAGACATAAGCCATGGGAATAGGGATAGCAACGGACATACTAGAGAGACTTAAAACAGCCTTCCCCTTTGACTGGAGAACGGAACATCTCACGTTCTTAGGCATTAACATCCCAACAAACCTGAGCAAACTACGAGACAAAAACTACATAACACTTATGAAAGGCATGGCCACGACACTGGAATCTTGGAAGGGAAAATTCTTCTCCTGGGTGGGACGACTGGCAGCGATCAAAATGATGCTGCTGCCGAAGTTCCAATATCTGCTACGCACCCTACCTATAGCACTGTCAGAAACATACACAGCCTCCTTACAGAGACTCTTAACCCAATTTGTGTGGGCTAACAAGAGACCGAGGGTGGCAGCGGAGATTCTATACCAACCGGTCACGGAAGGGGGACTGGGCCTCCCATGCATACAGACATACTACAGAGCAGCTCAATTGACTACAGTTAAAACGGCCACAGCTGAGGGGGAACCATTACAGTGGGCCCAGATAGAGGCACACTGGGCCAACAAACAAGACTTGAGGGACCTCTTCTGGCTCCCGGGACCCCTACGCCCCAATATCTTCCAACCCCTTCCCACTACTGCTCTAACCTTGAAATGTTGGGATAAACAGAGGCGAGAGGAGAGCGAACACAGGGCAATAAAAGGGCACGCCCCAATCTCATGCCTATCGGTAGGCATTCCATCCCTTGACATTAAAACATGGGGGGACGCGGGTTGCACTACAATTAACCACTTCTACCAAAACAACCGCCTAATCCCCTTTCCAGAACTCCAAACAGAGTACAACCTACCTAATAAAGCGCTGTTCTCCTACTTACAAATTAAGTCTCTACTCACGGGAACTACATTGCAAGGCCATGAGCCACAAACCACACACAAAGCTGAAACCCTTTGTCTGTCGGGCAGACCTCCGAAGAAAATACTCTCACACCTCTACAGCGCTTTACTAGCGGAACGCTCAGGGCAAGACATGACATTCCAAAAAGCATGGCAGACGGAACTGGGAAAAACACTGGGGACAGACGCCTGGAAGCGGGTCTTCACAATACACAAAGGAAATACACTATGCACTACACATCTAGAGACCATACGAAAACTGCAATATAGATGGTACATGGTTCCAGAAAAGTTAGCAGCGATCTATCCAAACTCGCCCAACATATGCTGGAGATGTGGAGCCACGGAAGGCTCAATGAGCCACATATGGTGGTCATGCACTAATATTAAGCGATATTGGAGAGAGGTGGAAAACATAGTGGGAAACATACTAGGTAGAAACTGGCCTCTCGACATAGAACAAAGCATTCTTTTCATGATACCAACCACCTTAAGTAAAACAGAAGAAGGGCTATTATTCCACTTGCTCATAGCAGCTGTAACACTCATAGCCAGGGCATGGAAGTCACAGATAGCACCCACGAAAGAAGCCCTAATAGACCAAGTCTCCCTTAACCCCTTAAGGACACATGACATGTGTGACATGTCATGATTCCCTTTTATTCCAGAAGTTTGGTCCTTAAGGGGTCAACTGGAAATATGAGATGATGGCAAACAAATACCTAGGTCCGAGGAAACATATTGGCAAAGCGATTGAGAAATGGAAGGCATACATAGGAAAGCACCACCCCCATCAAGACATAGGGGGCAGAGGGAGTAGCAACACGGAGGGTGGAACAGAAAGGGGGCTAGGAGCCACAGGGGGTAACAAATAACGACCAGTGCAAAAGCTAACAAGGAGCGGAATCGCACCATGGGATAACCAAGCCAAATTGTAAAGGACCAGACGTGTCCTAAGTGTATACCATAAGATAAGGGGAAAAGAGATATGGAGTAAAGGAGGGTATGACGAGGTGGTAAACTGGGTAAATAAACTGTATATAAACTATGTATATTCCCTATGTTGTAACGAAATGTGCCTGCATTACCCCTCCTTTTCATTCTGTACCCTGGCGGGTAGGCGCCGAAAATTAAACAATGTGAAATACCAATAACATCTACTTTACAAATTGAAAAAAAATAAAATAAAAAAAAAAATTACAAAAAAGGGAGGAAGAGGTAGGTTGTCTCAACACCTGTAATAAGGTTTTTCGGCCCATAGCCTATACGATCATAATGAATTTCTTGAGGAAATAATGTTGGTTTATACATAACATCAAAGATTCTGGCTTGAGAGGGACTCAGGGCAATTTGTGAGGGATTGTGTAGGTGTCACGGCTACACTCTCTAAGTTAAATGTATAGGTCAGGAATATGAAGACACAGGGAAGCTGCACTTCAGAAATGGCACGCGCAGCACACTCTGGAAGGTCAGAGCAGCGTGACGATCGGGTAAGTACCGCAGTAGTAGGTTTCAGTCTCCCTTTAAAATCTCCTAATGTCGAAACAGCCCGTAAAGCAATGAAAAATACCTGCACTGTCATTTAAGCATTTAAAGCATTTTGTATAAGATTTTCTGCCCATCGCACTTGGCATGCATAAAATATACATTCTGGGTCATCTTGAGACTAATTTCTTAGTAGGAGACATTGGTAATAATTGAATAAAGAATGTGTGTGCAAAGTTGTACGTATGTGAACTATTGGAGTGGTAGGCCCAAAGGCCTTCTTTAAGCTCTGAGAAGAAGAATGATTTAGTCACAATGTTGATAAAATGGTACAGGTTTCCGAAAACACAGAGTGGGGCAGACTGCCCTACACAGACCAGAGGGGGCGGGACCTTGGCGAGGTCCTGGAAGGAATTGAATGGCAGGAAATCTGGAAAGCAAACAAAAATACATCAATGTGCGTGACGCTTCAGGAGCAGGCGTGGAAAGCCATGTTCCGATGGTACACCACCCCAGTGAAGCTTTTAAGAATGCATAAAATAAACACAGATGACTGCTGGAGGGGGTGCGGTAGTAGAGGAATGTACATACATATGTGGTGGGAATGCCCAACTAGAAATAGATTTTGGAAATCGGTCGAGAACCTAGTGCGACAGATCTTCCATAGATCACCAGCTATGGACCCTTGGGTCTACCTCCTGAATAGGTCTCTAGAGGGGTGGACTAGGATGGAGCAAAAACTATTGCACAAGATCACATTAAGCGCACGTAGAGCGATAGCAACAGCGTGTTGGCGCTGGAGGGACCGAGCTTTACCGAAATATTTTCTAAGATCAAAGATAGCAGATTAATGGATGACCTAACAGCTAGGGTGAAGTGCACCACAGTAGTGTTCCAAAAAATATGGGAACCCTGGGATAACAGCCCATTGTGACAGGGAGGAGAGTGAGAGGAGTCCCACGAGGAGCCAGGTGACAAGATACAGTCGCCATAGACAGAGCCAATAGGAATGCAACATAGTCACAAGCATTAAGGACCGGCCACCCCTGTTCCCCGCCGCGCGCTCCAGTGCCCCCTCATCTCTTTCTAAATGTCTATCTTTTCCTTTCTTATCTTTCTTTTCCTTTCTCTTTTCTTACCCCATGCTTTACAAGGGACCAAGTGTATGCCAGACACAAAAGATAAGCAAAAGGGCGGTACAAGCTCTGTAGGTACAGAAGGTTGAAAAAAAAAAGGTACAATGGCGGAAGGGCGAACTGGCAGCCGGTTATTGCTATCTTCAGTGTACTCTCCTAAAAAACACACCTTGGTTGATAGAAGAAAAGAGCTGAGTAAAAGGATAATGTACTGAACTACTTAATGTATAACAAAGTTGAATTGCACGACATGTACTACAGGCTTTTGCACAAGCCGGTATGCTATCACCTTTGTCTTACTGTTTATGCCAAATTCACAAAATTGAAAAATAAAGAATTAAAAAAAAAGAAAATGGTATTGTCGAATCCCTTGGACGCTCATTGTGTAAGAGGTTGGTTGGCTTATTGATTTAAAATGTATTCCTAACACTATAGTGTTCCTCTACCTATACATAAAGCATTATTCTATTTAATTATGCGTTTTTACATTGGGGATAAATCTACAAACATCCTGCACAAGCTGCAAATATCTTGTAGAAGCCGTTGTTAACCCTCCCCTTCTAACCCCGCCCAGACTTTCTGTGGCTGTCCAATCACAGACTTCCCAATGAAGCTCAATGAGAAGTCTTTGCAAGGCAGGTGCTCTGGTCAATTGCTGCCTCTTGAGTTTAGCTCCACTGAACTGACCAATCCAGGAAATTATGCCATTGTACAGAACACTGGTGAGACCTCACTTGGAGTATTGTACGCAGTACTGGAGACCATATCTCCAGAAGGATATTGATACTTTAGAAAGAGTTTAGAGAAGGGCTACTAAACTGGTTCATGGATTGCAGGACCAGGAAAGGTTAAAGGATCTTAACATGTATAGCTTGGAGGAAAGACGCGACAGGGGGGATAAGATAGAAACATTTAAATACATAAAGGGAATCAACACAGTAAAGGAGGAGACTATATTTAAAAGAAGAAAAACTACCTCAACAAGAGGACATAGTCTTAAATTAGAGGGGCAAAGTTTTAAAAATAATATCAGGAAGTATTACTTTACTGAGAGGGTAGTGGATGCATGGAATAGCCTTCCAGCTGAAGTGGTAGAGGTTAACACAGTGAGGGAGTTTAAGCATGCGTGGGATAGGCATAAGGCTATCCTAACTATAAGATAATGCCAGGGACTAATGAAAGTATTTAGAAAATTGGGCAGACTAGAGGGGCCGAATGGTTCTTATCTGCCGTCACATTCTATGAAATAACAGGACTGGTTGTCTGATTGAGAGCCAGGGGTGTGTAACAAGTTTCATTAATGAAAGTGCCAATTTTTATTGAAATCTGCACGTTTTCTAAAATGGAAAAAAAGAGGGCACACTTTTCACACGAAAAGCTTTTCAGCATAAATAAGTGCTTTAGGGGTTTGCACCGGGGCCCCGTGATTTCTAGTTCCGTCTCTGCTGGGAGTATATTTGCTATGAGTTCTGTCATACACTCATACACACCAACAATATGGAGCTCCTAAAAAAGAGAAACATTAAGATAGAAAAGAGGGACAGATGGATTTGGACCCAAAATAGGGACTGTCTCTCCTAAATAGCTGTTCTAAGCATTCACTTTTACCAGAAATAAAATCTAATATACACATTTTGTACACTAGAGGGCGCAAAAAGTCCAATGATTCTTAACTAATGCAACATGATTGTCTCCCATCTAATTTGGAACATTTATACCAGTGGTTCCCAAACCTTTTAGGTTCAAGGCACCATTAATATTTTAATATTTTTCCAAGGCGCCCCAAGTCAAAATTGTTTTTACAGCTAAACACAAACACTGCAGAAATGTAAAAAGAACTCTGGTCCTTAAAGGGACATTATAGTCACCCTGACCACTTCAGCTCAATAAAGTGGTGTTGGTGCCTGGTCCCCCAGGTTTTAACCGTTTACATTGCAGGGTTAATCCAACCTCTAGTGGCTGTCTTACTGACAGCCGCTAGAGGCGCTTCTGTGACGCTGGAAGCGAAAATCGCATCCAGCGTGCAGAATGGACATAGGAAAGCATTGAGAAAGGCTTTCCTATGGACTGTTTGAATGCGCATTTGGCTCCACTTGGGAGCTAACGTCGGCGGGGGAGAAGAGGTCACCAGCGCCGAAGGAGCCCGACGCTGGATTAAGGTAAGTGGCTGAAGGGGTTTTAAGGGAGGGGGGTCCTAAGGATGATATAGTGTCAGGAAAACAAGTTTGTGTCCTTGACACTATAGTGATCCTTTATCGGTAAGAAAATTGAAAAACGATCTGGTCACTAAGGGGTTAATTAAACTTTATGGTATTTTTAAATACTGTATATTGATTTTCTTTCTTTTGTTAAAGAAAATTTATTTTTTCTGGCATTTCATTTGGGGTCAGACTCTACTGTTATGTTGCCTGTTGCTGCAGTTTCACAGAGAGCAAACCCAGAAGCAGGTAAGTTAGTTAGCCTGAGCAAGAGTTGGTCAGAAAACAGTAGAGTTTGACCCAAAATGGCCACTTAGCCAGATAAACATTTTCTAAAAAAAAAAAAAAAAAAAAAAAATCATTATACATCAATTAAAAAATATCATAAGGTTTTTTATAAAATGTAATCAACTTTAAATGATTACAAATATGTTTTCCTGACCCTATAGTGTTAAAACCACCATTTAGCCCCCAAGGGCCTCTCATGCCTCCATAAATATAGTAAAATTCTTACTGTATTCAAGCCTGAAGCTGTAACTCTGCATGCTGTTTGTCTCAGAAAAACAAGCAGTGTGCTGACATCTACAGAAGTGGTAGCCTAATCCAATCACAGTGCTTCTCCATAGGATTGGCTGAGACTGACAAAGAGGCAGATCAGGGGCAGAGCCAGCATGATTCAAACACAGCCCTGGCCAATCAGCATCTCCTCATAAAGATGAATTGAATCAATGAATCTCTATGAGGAAAGTTCAGTGTCTGCATGCAGAGGGAGGAGATACTGAATGTTTGGATGCATTTTAGGCAGCCATGACCCAGGAAGGATCTCTAACAGCCATCTGAGGAGTGGCCAGTGAAGTTATCACTAGGCTGTAATGTAAACACTGCATTTTCTCTGACAAGACAGTGTTTACAGCAAAAAGCCTGAAGGTAATGATTCTACTCACCAGAACAAATTCAATAAGCTGTAGTTGTTCTGGTGACTATAGTGTCCCTTTAAAAAAACAAAAACAAAAGTGAAAATGTAATAACAGTTTTTCCTTTAAATGTCAGTCATCATGTAAAATCTGCTTTTGATATGTTGTAATATATGTTAATATAATCTACATGGCAATGCCTATGGACAGAGTCAATCCTGGGGGGTACGGACTGCCCCGGTGCTCTGCAGATAGGCGGGGTGTGCAGCACTAGGCTCCACCCCCTCAAGTAGATCCTACCCTCTATCATTAAGACCTAAACCCGCACTTTTGGCGTTGGTTGGCAGAGGGGAGCCAGCATAACGAGAGAGGTGGTATCTCCTGCAGGGGGCAGAGCCTAGCGTTGCACACCCCGCCTATCTACAGAGCATCTGGGCGGCCCGCACCCCCTCAGCATTGGCTCTACCTATGTGTTTTGGTAATTATTTGCCTCCCCTCCATCGTAAGCTTCTGTGTTTCCTGAGCACACACAGATAACAATGCTTTCGTTAAAACCTTTTTTTTTATCCCAAGATACTCCACATTTATAGGATACTATCTAATTGCAATTTGACAGCACTAAACTAATCCTTCTTCAACACGTCTTTTGAAACTACACCCTCGCAGTGGGCAATGTAGATGAATGGGCAGATTATCATAATGAATGGGTTTATTCTCAAGGTGAATTAGCAGACTGCAAGAATCCCCAAGGTTCTGTGGGCTTCCTATTTACCATGAACACAGGGACCAGAAGAAATTACCAATTCTAATTTAGGATTGTACGCTTGCTAGAGCAGGGCCTTCTGCACCTCTTGTTTGTAATGTTTGTATGTCAGTTACTTGTTGTCTAATATCCCTAATTGTAAAACAGATTATGTTGGCACTATGTAAATACTACTAATAATTTGCCTACTAACCCCAAAAATCTCTCTGTTCACATAAAAAATCTGTCCGTTTACACAGGCCCTGAAACTGTACTCATTCACAATTTGACTTGGCATATCTGCGTTCATTCAAAGAATCTGCTGTAAGAATCTTCACATTCACTCTTAATATGTCAATTCACTTTGAAATTCTACCAATTAAAGGGACATTGTAGTAACTATAACCATTTCATCTCATTGAATTTGTGACGATGCCTGGAGTCCTCCGGCACTCTCCTTGCATTCAGTGTTAATCCATTTTCAAGCCGTTCACACTGGATGAGGCTCCCTGGCCGCCCACAGCCCAGCCCCTACTGGAGGTGTAACTAAGTAAGAGATTGCACACTTCCTTCTAGCCATACCAATTCATACCAGAAATGTGCACTGTGATAGGCTCAATGCGGTCAGCTGACACTCCTTCCTCATTAGCCCAAGCAGCACAGCTGGAGACACTCATTTAGCATTAAACATTAAAAATGGTTTAATTCAGAATGGAAGGATGGAGACAGGGGGCATTATAACCACTTTAATGAGATGAGGCAGTCATGGTGCCTACAGTGTTCCTTTAACTCTTAAGAATGTCTCTTAAAAGGAAACTATAGTACTAGGAAAACAAAGTTGTTTTCCTGGTACTAAAGCTCCCTATAGTACCCTCCTCTCGCCTCCCTCCCTCGCGCCTCCCCACATGGTGAATAAGGGGATAAAAAACACTTCTGTCACTTACCTGATTCCAGCGCCAAAGGACACCTTTGGCGCTAGCTCGGGTCCACCTCTGCTCCTCCCCGGCCGACCTCAGCAGGCAGGGGGGACATAATGCCCAAGTGTGCTGCTAGTGCCGCGCTCACATTAGGACCTCCATCATAGGAAAGCATTGTATAATGGGGGTTTTGGGTTACGCTGGATGTCCTCATGCATAGCGAGAAGACATCCAGCATCAGTTACCTGGAAGGACTTAACCCTGCAAGGTAATTATTGCAGTTTATACAAACTGAAATAATTACACTTGCAGGGTTAAGGGTGATGGGAGTTGGAACCCAGACCACTTCAATGAGCAGAAATGGTCTGGGTGCCTATGGTGTCCCTTTAAGGGACCTGGGACACTGCACCCAGAGCATTTCAATGAGCTGAAGTGGTCTGGGTGCCTATGGTGTGCCTAAAGTGCTGATTTATAATAAACAAGAACTCTCTCACTTATCTATCTTCCTGCGGACATCTGGGCAAATCTTTCTGCGGAAGAAGGAGAGGATCCATGTGCCCAAGTCCATCGCTATACATAGAGTCGTTGTTTGTAAGTTACCAGAACACCCATTGCTGCATTTATTTATTTCTTTTTTCTTTAATTCTTTAAGTATTTTGGTACAATTCCAGTCTGTTTTACAGTCTGTACTATTATTTGTTATTTGTTTTCTTTGTCTATGCATCGATGATTTACCTTCTCCAATTGGGAAACACTGTGTACTTTAATGATAAGTATTGTTTCGTCTTTTTTCTCTCCACTGTGTTCACATCCTCTTATTGCTGTTTGAGATCATGAGAATCTGCTCATTCACTCTGACATCCTAAGAATCTGCTCAGTCACTCTGACATCCTAAGAATCTGCTCAGTCACTCTGCTATCCTGAGAACTTGGTCATTCACGCCGAAATTCTGCCCAGACACCCCGAAGCCCTGTGCTTACAGACACACGATTGCCTGAGCTTATTGTCAGTATGATTTGCACTCTGTGTGGCACTGAGAGGGTTAAGACTATGTATTCATTTGCCTGTAAAAGAACCCCCACCTGCATTATCAGAAATAAATAACAGGAC
The DNA here is from genome assembly GCF_036172605.1 of Pelobates fuscus. Lineage (NCBI taxonomy): Eukaryota > Metazoa > Chordata > Amphibia > Anura > Pelobatidae > Pelobates > Pelobates fuscus. The sequence goes on from NC_086322.1 coordinate 293,686,815, forward strand.
GTGCTGCCCCACAAACATGAGCATTCGGCCCATTCACTAGGTAATTATTATTGTGACAATATAGCTTCCTTGGATACACATCAGGTAGAGCAATTTGTCACCCTCAGCTATTCCCACATGTGAGTCACATTACTCTGATTGTACACCATGTGTGTTCATGAGAAAATCACAGGTCTTTTACAGAGGGGGGTTTACATTGTTTGTGAGTTGCAATCACGGGAATGAATAAAGCAGATTGATAGAAGCAACGGGATGCGTAGAATATCCGGAAGTGGGGGTCCCGTCTGGAACATCACGAATTCTTCAAACTTGTAATTTGACAACAGGAATGAGCTCATCAACTCGCCCCGTGTGCTGGTTTTATTCCCTAAATACATTATATATTAACCCTTTGGCTAAAGTGTGAAACAGTATCTGGATAACTCTGCCTCGATGCTAAATAGTAACATAGCCCAACTGGAGCAAAAGGTTCCAAGGATATTAAAACAGTGACGCTTTTTGCAAATTTAAGACCAAAATAACCAACCTGGACAAATTCTGAAAATTAGCCATGTTCAGCTATTTTGGCCTAAATTTAGAAAATGTTGAGAAAAACACTGTCAGGTTATCAATATAAGAAAAAGGACACATAAAGATTATTTCTAAAAACAAATGGAAATATTGGCACAATAACAATTTGCGTTTAAACATTGTACGTCCTTTTCTGGACCCTGAATAAATCTGTGATTACAATCCACTCTCCGGCGTCTGGTTTTGAGATTGACCTATGCCAAGAATGGGATCCATCTTCCTCTACAGAAATGTTGGAGCCTCAATGGGGGACGCAACCAAAATAGCCTGAATCTAATTTGGAATTTGTAACTAGGGATGCACCAAGATTTCGGCCGAAAATGGGGCTATCCCATTTCGTCCGAAAACAGTTAAAATCGGGCATAGTGACTTGTCAGGTCCTCGGAACATTACCGATGACCCGACATTGGGAGGGAGCCCAGCGGCTTGCCCTGTGTGCTTGGGAGAGAGCCAGTACAGTCTGCAGCTCCGCCGGGTGTGAGCTGCAGACAGCTCATAAATTTACTTATTATATTCTGCCTGTATCTGCCAATCTGCCAAGACTGCACTGTCCACTCCTGCATTTCTAAATCTCCTGAGTGCTGACAGATTTCCAAATGACCAGATGCTGGGGAGTTGGGACCTATTTTTTGCTGGGCAGTTCTAAAAAATGCAAGACTGTGTGAGCAAATTCTGAACTGTTGGCACCTATTGTAACAGATACCCCTGTTCTTGGAGGATAATTTTTCTTGACTAGCTTGGTATACGAATCTAACTGAAAAGATTTCCCATTCTGATTCGTGTACCGAACACATGGACCACCCAGAACAGTCGTGTGCCGCTAGTTGACCCACTTGACCCCACTAAAACTTACTTTAACAGCAAACACTTGAACATTCTAAGTGGTCGGCTGGGTGGCCGCCGTTTGTATAGATGAACACGAGGCGGTGGCCATCTTGTTTTGGCGAACACTTCCACCGGTGTTTGGTCGTCGAGTGCATTGAACTATTATCGGACACTCAACGGCCCGAACACCGCTGAGACTTTCATACTCGCATATGTTCGTGCATATTCATTCGACGAAAGTGCCGTTTGGTGAAATCAAACTCCCGAATGAGGGGCACACGATGAGTTCTCCCACGAACTGCTACTGTTGGTATTTTGTTATATTTGAAGCTCCAGAAAGAGACCGACCGCACAACCTGAATCTATGGAACTATGTTGGGCAGGAGCCTTGTGTACAGTCAGTCAAAAGAAGACTTCCATAACAATCCTGAACCGATCTGGGTAATTTTTGGATATGTTGCTCACCCAGATCGAGGCTATCAGGGGATATACTGTTGGTGGGGGTTATGCAAGTGTTTGGGATACTTTCGGTTGTCTGTAAATTAAGTTCTTTTTCGCCTGGAGATAATTGAGTTAATACAGTACTAGACTCAATTATCTCCTAGGCAAAGGGGAGGGTATGTATGATATGTATGGGAGTGTCATGCATTGTAATACTGCTGTTATTGGTCTGTGACTTTGTAAAACAGTCTTCCATCAGGTCCAGGTGGGAGTACCCTTTGCATGGGCATTGTCATTAAAGGCCCATTAAAATCAGTTCACTTCATCCTCAACACGCAGCCTCATCTCGTGATTGTAGGGAACATCTATACCTGCTATAACCACTAGCTCTTATAAGAGCTGTACAGCTATACTGGATTCATGGTCTGCTTGGAGATCGACTTGGGAATACTGCAGCGCTACCAACACTAGGGGAAAAGGACGTGTCTGGTGGTGAACACCCCTTCTCTCACGGTGTGAGCGCCACATTTGGTGGTAGCAGTGGGATAGTCCTTTATCCCCAGAGGAAGCGCTGAACGGATAGAAAGCCAGTATGACAAGCTCAAGAGACCGACATTGAAAGATTTGCTGGAGAGCCGTGGACGCACCGCAAGTAACCAACCACGGCGAGAACTAATCAACGAACTACAGGAATAAGACCGAACAGTAGTAATGGCTGAACCAAATATCCCGATCACAGAAGAGGATGAAACGCTGTGAATTGTTCGGTCACGATTGGCAATATATGGGCCAAACCCATCTGAGGAACGAATTGCCGAAGCCCGGGAGAAAAGAGAATATCACTTATGCTTGGTAACAGCACAACGACCCGAGAACCAAGTGGAGACTACTACTGCACCCGAACGTCAAAAGGTACCGTTCGCAGCCTTCAAGCAATTCCAGGAGGCAGAGGGAGAAATAAACGGTTACCTCTCGGATTTTAAAGAGACAATGTGCGTTTGTCCGGTAGAGCAGCTGAAGCCTTTCGAGCCATACCTGATGAGGAAATCCAACAGTACCACTCAGTTAAAGAGGCCCTGCTCAACCGCTATGCCGTTACTCGTATAGGTATATCGTCGGAGGTTTCGAGAATCCAAAAAGAAAGGAGGAGATCCGTACATAGAGTGGGCCTGCCGTCTACACCGCACCGCCTCTCATTAGGTCGCCGGGTGTCAAGCTGTATCGGAGGAAGAGGACCCTTACCAGTAGTCAATCCTGCCCCACCTCGTACCCTGGCTCTTCATTGTTTGGAGACAAAGGCCAATTCCGAAGAATACTTGGGGGTATTATACGAGGCTGACCCAATACAAGTTGCTTCCCTGGATAACCACCAGCAGCACCGACAGTAGGTACGAATAAATGGGCAACCGGCCCAAGGATTACGGGACACTGGAGCTCCCTTCACTTTGGTCCAGCAACACCTAGTAAACGCAAAAGAACGCACTGGACACACAGTCACTGTACGGGTGGCCGGGGGAGCTGTGTTTCGCCTCCCCACCGCCCGCGTTCACCTGGATTGGGGAACTGGATCCGGCCTGGTGAATATTGTAATTATGGATAATTTGCCCGCCAAAGTGTTGTTGGGAAATGATCTGGGACCTTTAACATCTGCATACATCCCCACTACACCAGTTACCACTCGTCTACAAGTCAGAACTGCAGGAATCAGTTCACCAGCCCAGGAGACCCAGGTAAGAACTAATGAGATCCCAACTACGACAGTAGACAGAAACCCCTTAGCCTGGGACACCCCAGAGGAGTTTGGGAGGGAAACCAGGGGAGACCCGTCACTCCAGATAAATATAGAGAAAGCGGAGACAGAGCAAGGAGGACTAGAGAACAAGAGATTTATATGGGAACAAGATAGGTTGTATAGGTGACCGAAACCCATAAAACAGGGCAAGCCCCATCCCAGAAGCGCCAACTAGTGGTTCCCAGAAAGTACCGGTTGGAGCTTCTTCGAATGGGCACGATATCCCTTTGGCAGGACACCTGGGAGTAAATCGCACATCCCATCGAGTAACCCAGACCTTCCTCTGGCCAGGAGTCTCTGGGATGTGCGACAATACTGCAGGACTTGCGACGTCTGTCAGCGGGTGGGGAAATTGGGGGATCACCCCAAGGCTCTACTGTTATCCATGCCCATTATTGAAGAAACCTTCAGCAGGATAGCCCTTGACCTGGTGGGACCCATCTCCAAACCCAGTCCATCTAGTATGAAATACATTCGCACCATGGTGGACTACACTACCCGCTATCTGGAGTCCATTGCTCTGTCCAACATCCAGGCAGACACTGTTGCCAGTGCTTTGGTCAGGATCTTTGCCAGAATAGGGTTTCCAAAAGAAATACTTGATGACTGGGGAACCCAATTTACCGTAGAACTTACCGGAAGGTCTGCGGTATCAAGCCCCTACTCCGTTCACCCTACCACCCCCAGACTAACGGTCTCTGTGAACGTTTCAATGGTACGCTGAAGCAAATGTTAGAAATCTTTACAGACGAATACAGAGACTGTGAGCGATTCCTACCACACCTCTTGTTTGCCTATCTAGAGGTGCCGCAAGAATCCACTGGGTTTTCCCCCTTTGAGTTGCTCTATGGGAAAAGGGAATGAGGGCCCCTTGATCTAATTCTGGAACACTGGGAGGGAGAAACGGAATACGAGGAGACCCCTATTGTATCATGTGTTGGAACTCCGGGACCGCATGGAGCAGCTAGCTAAGATGGTAAAGAAGAACCTCCAGGCAGCCCAAGGGGCGACAGAAGGTATGGTACGATCGGGATGCCCGGCCACGTACGTTCCAGGTGGGACAAAAAGTCCTGGTGCTAAAACCTGTCAAGCAGGATAAACTAGAGGCGGCATGGCAAGGCCGTTACCGGGTGGTGGAGCAACTATGCGACACCACCTATTTAATTGCCAGTTGTGCTGACGAAAGGAACCAGAAAGCCTTTCACGTCAATATGCTAAAAAAATATTAGGAGAGGCAAGAAGATGTAGCCGCTGTATGCGTCCCAGCCACAGGCGATCCTAACAGTCTTCCCCTACCAGACTTACTAGAGAAGGATTAGCAAAGTGACCCCCTCAGTAAGGTGAAGCTAGGAGACCGATTAACCCCTGAAGAGAGGGATCAGATACGCCAATTATTGGAGGAGAAACAATGTACCCTCTCCCAAGAACAGGGTTTACTACACTAGCTACCCATCGAGAAGAAACCCCAAGGCAAGCACCACTCAGGCAGCCGCCCTACCATATTCCTGAAGCAGTCAGAGAAGGGATGCTAGGGGAAATACAAGAAATGCTAAGGTTAGGAGTCATCGAACCCTCAGACATCCCCTGGGTCTCCCCAGTTTTCTAGTACCCAAGAAGGATGGAACCACACATTTCTGTGTGGATTATGTGGGGATATTTATGGGATAATAATAGTAAACAGTTGAGAATTGCCCACTATTTCAATTCTCAGATCCCAAAGATCGTTATTGTGTAAGTGAAATGTATTCCATATAAATAAAATCAAAATTTGTTATAAAAATAGATACAATTTATTGTGGCATTTTAAATAATAATAATATGTAACATGCGTGATAATAATCAATGAATATTCAGTATAACATAGTATGCAATACAATATGGTAATGTAAAAACATCTCCCAATGGCTACTATAGCAATTGTCAAGCAATGATTTATGATGGGCTTTCACAGAGACAAAGAAAAAGTTTCACACAGTTTGCAGCATCAAGCCATAAAACTTTAGCTGACAGTTAAAATAACCCTTTCAATGCTGGCTAGACCTACTAAGTAATTAAGACCTATTCTCATGTGATTTTAAATAAAATAACATTTAAACCAGTTCATTAGTAATTTCCTGGAACCATCCAATAAGAGAAATCTACCATGTTCTATAAGCAGAATTTTAACTTGCCTAAACAGATATTTTATCTTATTTTAGAGCAAATCAATACACCTGGATAAATATCACGATATGCTAACATGTGATATGTCACATTAAATACATAATTAATCTTTTCCCATCTGCAGATTGGGATGTCATAATCATATATTCTTTAGTAACTAAGATTTCTAAATACCGAAATCTAATCGTGATTTATCCAGTCATATATCATGCTATTAGAAATTTTTAATTAATTTAGATTAATTAAATGAAACCAGTATATTTACCAGTTGAGTAGATATTTTCATCAGATTAGTAGGTAGTCTCAGGAACTTGTTTGGATTTCTTGCGCTTTTCTTTCTTAGCCTGCGCTCCTGACTGCCTCCTTTGCATACCCTTTGCTTTCTCTGCATACCTCTGCATACCTCTCTCTTCCCTTTGTCTTACTTTTAAAGGAAAAAAATCACTAGGTGATAGACCAATAGAAACACTGGGGTGTGGTTACGTTCCAGATAACAATTTAAGTATTTGGTCTATAGAGGGCAGTCTCGTCCCACTAAACATACCTATCCAGGAAAGAGTTAATTTTTCCTGGTGGCTATTTTGACGTCATTTACCTTATCTTTATAGTTGTCTATAATTTAAGTTTACTGTCAGATCAAAGAGTTTCTTTAAGTTTTGTCCAGACTATGTGTCTGGCAAATTCTGCTATAATTTCTAATATGACAGTTATAACTAAGTATGACCCCTAAACTTACAATGGGACGTTATACAATATCGAAAGTAAAATTAAATTATTTAATCTTCTCTGTCACAAATGTCTGGGTTTTAGAATTAATTATATTCCATTAGCATTTAGCTAACAGTCTGTCCATCCCCCGTTCTCATCTCTTATCAACAGGTTTGTATATACTAAGCATTCCTTTAGCTCTGGCAAAGTGGTTAGTTTTACAGAAGGGATAGAAATCTTGTGTCTTTTGTTAACTTGAAAATAACAAAATGGAGTCTGATCTGTTCAGAATGATTCAGGCAATATACACTTTCATTTCTATCATAGCACAAAATGTCTGCCGATATAAATACCCTGACAATTACCAACGACTAAATGACCGGACAGTGACTGACGCTTACCCAATGCCCCGAGTAGATGAACTACTAGACCGTATACCCGTTATCTGACCACCATTCACCTCTGTAAAGGCTACTGGCAGATTCTCCTGGCCAAGGAGGCTATCCTCAAGTCGGCCTTTGACACCCCATTTGGCTTATACCAATTTAAGTTTATGCCATTTGGGATGAAAAATGCCCCAGCCACCTTTTTTAGCGCTTGGTGGATAGACTCCTCAATGGCTTCCAGGATTTTGCCTGTGCATACCTGGACACCAATGCAATCTATAGTGAGTCCTGGGAGGAACACTTAGTTCATGTGGGGACTGTGCTGGATCAGATTCGGGCCGCTGGCCTGACCCTGAAACCAGACAAATGCCAGCTTGGGATGGCAGAAGTCCAGTACCTGGGACACCGGGTGGGGAGTAGGAAACAGAGACCAGAACCCACTAAAATGGACGCGGTCGCTAACTGGCCCACACCTCGCACCAAGACCCAAGTACTGGCCTTCCTGGGGACCGCTGGGTATTATAGACGGTTTGTACCTGACTACAATGCTATTGCAAAACCCTTGACGGACCTGACCAAAAAGAGCTTACCTAAGAAGGTCCTGTGGTCTCCCAACTGTGAAGCTGCATTCCGGCTGCCCCAGTCCCTAACAAACGTTTTATCGTCCACACAGACGTTTCCATATGGCAGTTTTGAGCCAGGTTGGAGAGGACGGAGGAGAGCGCCTGTCTCGTACATCAGCAGGAAACTGTTACCCAGTGAAGTGAGCTACACAGCAGTGGAAAAGGAGTGTCTGCCCTTGGTGTGGGCATTGAGAAAATTTACCCCTTATCTATACGGACGGGAATTTACCCTAATAACTGACCACAACCCGTTGGTGTGGCTTAGCTGGGGGACAATGGCCGGCTGTTACAACTTCACTATCCAGTACCTGGTAAGCAGAACAGCGACGCCGACGGGTTATCCCGACAAACGGAACACAGCCTGTAGCAGAAATCCAGACATCTCCAAGTTGACCCGAAAAAGGTCAAGCCGGGTCTGCCGGAGTGTTCCACATGGAGGGAGCATTGTAACAGATACCCCTGTTCCTGGAGGATAATTTTGTTTTATTTGAAGCTCCTGAAAGAGACCCACCGCACAACCTGAATCTATGGAACTATGCTGGGCAGGGGCCTCCTGTGCGGTCAGTCAAAAGAAGACCTGAACCCCTGAACCGTTCTGGGTGAATTTTGGATATGTTGCTCACCCGGATCGGGGCTATCAGGGGTTATACTGTTTGTGGGGTTATGCAAGTTTTTGGGCTACTTTCGGGTTGTCTGTAAATATAACAAAATACTAACAGTACCAGTTCGTGGGAGAACTTGTCGTGTGCCCCTTGTTTGGGAGTTTGGTTTCACCGAATGCCGCTTTCGTCAAATTAATATGCACAAACATAGGCGATTATGGAAGTCTCAGCGGTGTTTGGGCCGTTGAGTGTCCGATTATAGTTCCATGACTCAACGACCAAACACCGCTGGAAGAGTTCGCCAAAACAAGATAGCCGCCGCCTCGTGTTCATTCATACGAACGGCGGCCACCCAGCCGACCACTTAGAATGTTCAAGTGTTTGCGGTTAGAGTAAGTGTTAGTGGGGTCAAGTAGGTCAACTAGCGGCACATGACTGTTCTGGGTGGTCTATGTGTTCGATACTTTGTTCCGTATACGAATCAGAATGGGAAATCTGTTTGGTTAGATTCGTATACAGAGCTAGTCAAGCAAAATTATCCTCCAGGTACAGGGGTATCTGTTACACCTATGTTTGCCACTTCCTGGGGGTTTATTATTAACCAGTTTTCCCCTTCAATCCACCATCAGCTGGCCAGACAGTGTGCTCCTCACCGTGTGAACTGATGTATATACCATCAGTGACATATGGTATCTGTCATGTTGTAGTTGTACACAGATTAACAAGCATTAAATACATTTAATAGAAAATCATCATCATTTAATGCAATCTAAAGTGATTTGGAATTTAAATAGCACAAATAAATAATTAGATAAAAGAAAAAACCTATTTTAAAAGCATTTGGGGGGGGGGGGAGTCATTTTCGGTTTTGGTTTTCGGGCAAGGGCATTCTGAATTTTTGGTTTCGGACCCGAATTTTCATTTCGGTGCATCCCTATTTGTAACAGTGCCACGGGGGAAGGACAGCGACGACTATGCAATCTTGATCCACATACCATGCTTCTTTTTCTATATACACAGTACTGCCATAAGAGAGGGTATTTTGCAGTCTGCAATGCCTACTAAATGTACAGATACTTGGTGTAACTCTACTAACTGTATACTGTCAATATTCAATATGGATGCATTATTTTAACAATCTGATGGTGGGGTATTTGACCCTTTTATATATCTATTTTTTTCATACCTGCTGTATGGGTACGCTAATATTTCAGACACTTTCTGAACAATTGGATGAAATTAAATAACATAAAATCTATAAACATAAATAAAACATTCTGCACTTCATATTCCTGTAAATGATGAACACAAAATGAAACATTCTATTTATGAATATTTACATAGCTTAACATTTTAACATTTTTAGTTATCCCGGAGCAGCAATTTTTATACAACAGATACAACAGTTCTTTTGTTTCCTACATATATGTGCTCGCTGTGCATCCTATATTTCAAACAAACATCGTGATATATATTTTTCTAAAGACAAATTTGGAAATGAATAGGTTACGGGAACAGTGATCATGAACAATAAACCTCTCAGAATTATTCATGATTACTCAGTAATATTCACGTTCTGCAGCTACCGTGAGCAAAACACCTACCCTTGCGATTTCTTCTTTTATTTCTGTGTCTCCAAAGTCGCAAGTTGCGTTCTCTAAGAAGTGAAAGAATCCAATTTAATACCCGCGTACCTGCTTGTTTTTGACTGAACTGTCTTTCATCGTTCGATCCCCTTTGGGGTATAATTCATTGCGCACAGCTATTTTCACCCAGACTCTCATTCTGAGCGTGAAGCTGTTAATTATAATCAGGAGCCTATTCTACGGATTCTGACAATCCGATCTTTAATCTCTAATTTTCTAATAAATGATGTCATAACAGGCCAGGATACTTGCATGTTGTGTTCGTGACAATGCAGTGTATTTGGGATTTTTACCGAAAACATATATATATATTTTAGTTTTTTGGCACAGAACATCTAGGCAAACGTCTCCAAACCAGAGAGTATATTTAACTCCTGAGTAGGGCTGCAAGCTTAGATTAAGCAAATAATTATTAAATATGGGACTCCCGGTGCGGAGAATTACTCCCATGATCTTCAGCCAGCCACATCTTTTCTTTTCGAACGATTGTGAGATTGTTCATTATAGCACAGCAGGAGAACACTGCTTAGCCCAGATCTACAAGTTGTTTGATTAATTATTCTATAATTACAGTAACGGCTATCATAGTATCAATCTGTAGACAGATAGATGGGACACGAGGATAGAGAAGGAATCTGTGAGAGCCGGAATAGAATTAGGATACTAAAGCATAAGAGGCAAAAAGGATATGGGAACCCCAATAAACCAAGATAGAGGATAATGATCTTGAATGGAGCAGACTTTGAATGACGAAAGAGCACATGTAAATCAATGTAATACAAGAACTCAGGGAAGAAGACAGCTAATATTATGACAAGATAGAAAATGTATGGTTATTTATATAGCATCTATATATAGCACACGGCATACACCCCAACATTCCTGTATTTAGAGGAAAAGTCCTGATATTGGGTTCTTGTCGCACAGTTCCAGGCTTGCTCCTTGCTGCTGTCCCATTTCTGGGCACAACAAAATAATATCCGCTTAAAACATAAAATTAATATATAATTACATCAGTTCATGGGCTTTTTTACCCATATAGAGTCCTGCTAATACTGCCACTTTCCCAATTCCCAATGTTGGGAGGTATGGCAGTGTTGTATAGTAGGTAACTATTACATTATTTTTATCATTTTATACAGCGCCATACACACTAAGTAACTGCCACAAATCAAATCAGAGAAACAGATTAAAAGAAAAAGTGAGAAGGGTCCTGCTTGAAGAGCTTACAGTCTAAAGTGAATGCTGTATTAAACATAAGAAGCACAAAATATCCAGGGAGGACAGGCATCAATGGTACACATTTTTTTCCCCATTCTTTTCACTAGAATACATGGAAATTATAAACACATACTAAAGTTTTATTTCAAAAAAGAAGAAAAAAAACTAATAATGGTTTGAAGTTGCGTGTTCAATGAGACCTAAAATATACTTTTAACTGTAGATAAGTACTATACATTATAAAAAACAAAACAAAACTTAATTTCCTTTATTAAAGGGACACTCCAGGCACCCAGACCACTTCTGCCCATTGGAGTGGTCTGGGTGCCAACTCCCACTACCCTTAACCCTGCAAGCGTTTGTGAGGACCTCCAGCATCGCTCAATTCCCCATAGGAAAGCATTGAAATTTTCAATGCTTTCCTATAGAGAGCTCTAATGCGCATGCGCGGCATGGTCTCCCTGGCCGGTGGGCGGGATCAGTCTCGCCCACCGCCCGATGTAATGCAGAGGAGGAGCGGCGGCGACCCGAACCACCCGCCGAGGGACATCGGCGGGGGTCTCACGTAACCGGGGATGGGAGGTGGGCTGGAGAGGGGACCTGCAGTGCCAGGAAAACTGATTGTTTTCCTGGCACTGGAGAGTCCCTTTAATTCCCAGTGTCTGGGAAAATGGTGCATTTACATGCAAAGACCACATGGGGGCGCCCCAGACCTACACAAAGATATAGTGTTAGTGGAAAGGATGTAGCTGTTACCTGATCATACATTCGGGGAAGATTAGATAATATTAAATTATACCTATATATTGCCTTTATCAGTAAGTAAATTAATGGTGTCTTGGCACCAGGTCCATTTCACTAAGCTAAAGCGGTTACAGTGCTAGCCTAAAATGGACCCTTTAAAGGTAAAACACTGTAATATGCATGCTGTAAGTTGGTCATTTTAAAATTTTACGCCAAATTGGCCAAACTGAATTTTTTTTCATTTTTTTTTTAAAGTCGGCTATATATCCAGTTCAGCAATTTTAACCTCAATTGTGAAATGCACTTTGAATTCATGCTTAAAGGGTTACTCCAAACACCATGACCACGTCACATTATTTTAGCCTCAATGTTGCTAATCGGCTGTAAATTCCCATTCTAACGTTTTGTGAATAAAAACTCTAGTAAGTCGAACTGCTTCACTAAAGCAATTGTAAAGCCTTTGTCTTATTAAAGAGGACGAGGTAAAGCTTCCCACAAGACGAGGGGAGCCCCAGAGAGGTCCTATAATCGAGAGTCGGCAAATGGCGGGGTACACAAGAGACATGAGGTGGTTGGAGGCTAAGATGGGTTCTTATTTACATTGTGGTCGGTATTTTTGGGTACAGCTAGGGAGATTGATTTAGGACTAGGTGATGTCCTGACTTTTAAATTCACTCCTAGAATATATAGAATTTTAGATTGTTAAAGAGATATGGTTTAAGAAGAGAGGTAGATAATTGAGATTATCGCGAGAAAAGCAAAAATGACTGGAGTTAAGATAATCAAATAACTATTTGGCTACATAAGGATGAATATGATTTTTAAGGTGAGATTGTCAGGATTAGACTCATTGGCTTTGAGGAACTAAAGAGCTGTTGGATCTCAAAGTTCTGCCAAGACACGATGCTGCCTTGTGGGGTAGTGGTGATGGTAGCTCCATTGACATTGATAAAGTGGGATTAGTTCTTGAACTTGGATACCGAACAAGTTATGTTTTGGAGACAATGCATTTCAAAAAGCAGGCAGAGATCTAGTTCGACAAGGAGACAAGGTAATTATAAGAACTAAGAGAGAGCTCGAGAGAAGAAAGATGTGCCTGAGTGTCATCAGCACACGAGTGGCACTGGAACCCAAAACGAGGATATGGGAATGTATTAGATTGCTACAAGAGACTCCATAACGTAAAAAAGAAAAAAAAAGCCTAAAACAAAACGAAAAAGCATTGGGAGACGCAAGGTAAAAAACGAACAGGATACCTGTTTTAAATCAGCAATAATTTTATTAAAGTTTTTAATATTGCTAAATGTGAAGTTTGTGGAGAGTCCATTGTTAAAGGGGCAAATATGGGAATTTAAGACAATTATCGCCATGGTATGTCCAATGGCAGGAAAAGTTTCCAGTCTACTGCCCACGATAATGTATTGTAAAAGCATTGGCATCTCCAGAGGAACAGAATCTAATGAGGGGATTTTGCAGAATTAATTTTATCACGTATTATATTAGAGTTGAAGAATGGGTCAATGAACTACTTTTATAACTGAAGACTAAGTCTCGTATATTATTTTGTTCCCAACAAGACAGGTTAAGAATCGTCGACTTAAAGGGACACCGTAAGCACCCAAACCACTTCATCTCAATGAAGTGATCTGGGTGTGGTGTCCCTGCCGTTTTGCTCCTACGATGTAAAACATGGCGGTGTTGGATATATGGCAATGTTTACATTGCACAGCTAAACACACTTCTAGTGGCTGCTACACTGACAGCCACTAGAGGGAGCCAGACTCAGGAGTCAGACTCAGCACTGATGGTCGCCATCCTCAAGTATTGCATAGAGAAGTATTGGATTCAATGCTTCCCTATGAGAAGCATTTGATTAGTGGTCGATGACAATTGCCGCACATGCACTTTTTGTACACAATGCTTCTCTGTGAGAAGCATCTGATTGGACGATAAGTTGGCAAAGCGTCAGCGTGCTTGCTGACTTTTCAAGGAAGAGGAGTGGGGAGCTGTAAGGATGCAGGTAAAAGGTAAGTACATGGTTAATATCTTTGATTATTTGGTTTAAGGGAGGGGGGCGGTGATGACTCTTTTCTCCCTCAAGTGTTGCTACTGCCATGTCTGTCTGTCTCCAAGTCAACGGTGCCACCATCACCTCTACCTCGCAGGCTCGCTGCCTAGGTGTTCTCTTTGACTCCAACCTCTCCTTCCCCCCTCATGTCCAATCAATCGCCAAATCCTGTTGCTTCCATCTCAAAAACATAGCTCGCATCCGCCCCTATTTAACACCAGACGCGGCTACGGTGCTGGTCCATGCCGTTGTTCTTTCTCGCCTTGACTACTGCAGTCTCCTTCTCAGTGGTCTTACGTGTTCCCAGATTGCACCGCTGCAATCTATAATGAATGCGGCGGTGAGGCTCATTTTCCTGTCCGCCCGCACCTCCCACGCCTCTCCACTCTGTCAGTCCCTACATTAGCATCCAGTTAGATATAGGACTCAATTTCTGGTGCTTGCTTCCAAGACCCTACATAATGCTGCTCTAACCTACCTATCCTCCCTAATGCAAAAGTATGTCCCATCGAGGCCCCTGCGCTCTGCCGAAAACCTACATCTATCCTCTGTCAGTACTCCCACATTTGATGCTCGCCTGCAATACTTCCAAGACTTCTCCAGGGCTGCACCTTTTCTGTGGAACTCCCTTCCCTTCGCCGTTAGACTTTCACCCAGTCTCCACTCCTTCATAAAATCCTTGAAAACACACTTCTTCTGTTAGAGGGTTTTCCTCCCCCTCTCCCCCCATGACTCCTCTTCTGCAACTATCAAACATAACCTACTAAGTTCTCAGTGAGTACTTCTCTAGCAACCTATTTCAATATCCCTTTGTGTCACTATACCCCACTTCCTCTAGTATGTAAGCTCACTGAGCAGGGCCCCCAATCCCTCTGTTGCTGTGTATCCATTTGTCTGGTTACAATTACGTGTCTGTTAGTCCACCCATTGTACAGCGCTACGGAATTTGCTGGCGCTATATCAATAAAAAATAAAAATAATAATATTGACTTTATTGTTGGGGGCAAATACAGTTAAAAAAAATAGGAGATTAATTTGAACACTATTGATTAGTTTTAAGGTAACGAAGAGGTGCTTGGGTTGAAATAGAAAATAGTGATGAGATATGTTAGGAAAGTTTGCTCCTAAGAGAAAGGGTTTAAAGGAACAGTACAAGCACCTTAAATGATTCGTTCCAACCAGCTGAAACACATCAGTGTACAAAACTTCTAAAAAGGTTGAGCTGGTGATAGGAAGGTCAAGTTAGAACAAGGAATGAAGGGGATAGTACAGTGATCAGAGATTGTTAAAGTGAGGTGCGGTGGAGAATGGACAGATTGCAGACAATGAGGTCCAAGTGATACCAGGTATAGGAGTGCTGAGTCCATTGTGTGCGACCACAGGGAGAGGTAATAGAGGAGAACTTGGTGTATCAGAGCGAAGATGGGGAAGGAGATAGAGTATCAGGAGGTAGGAAACGGGGAATGCAACGTTAGATATGATCCAGGAGACAATGTGGATGGTCTAGGGGGAGGGCACAGACTGAGCAGATGGAGGGTATGGACTTCGCAGGAGAACAAGAGACGAGGGTGGGGGAAGAGGTAGAATAAAGTGTACTGCGGTGACCGTACATTGCCTACGCCACAATCTTTATTGTCACCAGATCTGGGGGTGTGGAGAAGCTGAAGGCCACCATAACACAGTGAGGCGGGGTGGCATTGCCACAAAGGAAGAAACAGGTTTCCATGAGTGACGGGTGATGCAGCGAACATTAACCCATTACCATCTGACCACACTCTCTGCAGAGCAATCTACCATTAACCCTTTAACGTCTGTGCATATTCTCGGCCAAGTTAACGCTGCCGCACAACAATCACATTAACCCCTTACTGGCCAAGTACAATTCTACTACAGAAAACTCTGGTACCCTCACTGGCTAATATACTATCTGCTATTATACATAGACAAAGCAATCTGGCATTAACCCCTTACTGGCTGAGTATAATGTCTGCTATAATACATCTGCTACAGATGAGTTTGGCATTAACCCTTTACTGGCTGAACATACTGTCTGCTATTATAATTGCCACAGATCATTCTGATACTAGCCTCTTACTGGATGAGCGTACTGCATGTTATTAAAATTGCTACAGAACAATCTGACATTAACCCCTTACTGGATGATCAGACTGCATGCTATTAACTGCTTCAGCACAATTTGAGATCAACTCCTTACTGCCTGGACATACGGTCTGCTAATATAACACTGCTTTGGTGCAGCCTGGCATTAACCCCTTGTTTGCTGGGCATTCTGTGTACTATTATAACTGCTTCAGTTATACACTTATACATTAACCCGTCGATGAATGAGCATAGTGTCCAATGTAAATAACTGCTTCAGTCGAATCAGATATTCACCCCTCACTGGCTAAACATACATTATTTTTCATTAAAACTCTTCTTCTAAAACCTTTTGCTGCATAAGTTTTCTGTGTGTTATCATAGCACTGCCTCTGATATATCAGATAGGATGGCTGAGAGTTCTGACAGACAGTGGAGCACAGCGTCAAGAGTTTTAGAGTGATGTTTGGAAGCGGATGCTTAGCATGTTTGGGCAAGACCCTTTTCACCTACTGTTCCTGTATCATATGTCAAAAACTCTTCAAGCTAATGCATTAAAAATATGCCGAAACAATAAATTAAAGGAACACTATAGTCACTCAAACAACTTTAGCTTAATGAAGCAGTTTTGGTATATGGATCATGTCCCTGCGGTCTCACTTCTCAATTATCTGCCATTTAGGAGTTAAATCCTTTTGTTTATGCAGCTCTAAGCATTTTTCAGAGTTTGCATACTCCAATACTGCATGCTCCAGAGTTTGCATACTCCCCTTCAATGTCTTAAATCATCCCCATGATTATTTCTTTCACATACTATTTTATTATGTGCAATTGTATTTAATATATTTGTTATTTATAAACCCTACGTTCGGGAAAATACATCCTTGAAACCTAGGAGGACCTCACAATCGGAAAGATTGAGATCCGATCTCCCTAAGCCTGCACCACTTCCCCAGAGATGGAACAGGTTCAGGGAAAGAAAGACCTCTCTTAATAGGAGGAGAAGTCCACTTAGAGGTAATTCTCCATATATACCTCTCAAGAATCGTTTTGAGGCCCTTAGAACAGAACCTAGGGAGGATGTTTTTTTAGGGAACAGTATGGGGAGAAAAACCCCGATAAAAGAAACCCCAAGAAAAAGGACCAGAAAATCAGAAGAGGAAAGAGAGGAGGGAGAGGAGGGAGAGATTATGCCGGGAAAAAGGAGGCAAAGGGATGTGAGATAAGGATTTTTAATCTTTCCAATAGAGTCCTTTCCAAAGTAGAAGAAGGGATTCTATCTAAAAGTTGTAAGTTTGTACCCAGCTGTCCAGCTAATAAATTTGAAGTATTTCTTGACCTCAACCGTTATACCAGAAAATTGTGTTTAAAAATTTTTTTTAATAGACAAGACTCTATTACACCAGAAGCAATGGTTAACTCTGCTTCAGTGAATGTAAATTCGGGAATTATCCACACTGATTTGAAGAAAAAGTCTGATTTTTTTCCCACTTTTCTTAAAACGGATAATATTAGGGTTTTTGAAAACTCATGTCTTGCAGACATACATAATATTAAGCCCCCTACTAAATTTGAACAAAACATCTCTTTTCAAGAGAGAAAAGCTATAGATCTAATCAATAAGGATAAATCTATAGTTGTCAAACCGGCAGACAAGGGGGGAGGAGTAGTCATCCTTGATAAAAGTTGGTATATACGGGAAATATATAGACAATTAAATGATTCAACTACATATGTAAAACTTAAGAAAGATCCTTTAGAAGGAATTAAAAATAATTTAAAAATATTCTTGGAGAAGGGTTTGGAGGATAATATTTTAGATAAAAAATAATTTTCCTACCTACTCCCTGAATATCCGAGAGTTCCTGTTATATACATATTGCCCAAAATTCACAAGGATACGACCAACCCCCCAGGGCGCCCCATTGTCTCTGGGATAGACTCAGTTTTATCTGCATTATCTCAATATATCGATTACCACCTACAACCTTTAGTTAAAAAGACTCCAGCCTTTCTACAAGATTCTATGAGTCTACTCAACATCTTAAAAGATTTTAGTTGGCAGGATGATTATCTACTTGCAACGTGCGATGTATCTAGTCTCTATACAATCATCCAACACGACATAGGATGCAAAGCCGTCGAATTTTATCTTGAGGCTACTGAGGCATATGGAGAACCCCAAAAAACTTTTATTTTAGAGGGAATACGCATGATTCTGCACAATAACTATTTTTGGTTTGAGGAGGAGTTCTTTATGCAAATTAAAGGTACGGCAATGGGGACCAAGTTTGCGCCAAGTTACGCGAATTTATTTATGTCCTTTTGGGAACGTACCTTCGTCTTTGGGGGACATAACTTTGGCGCAAACTTGGTCCTCTATAAGAGATATATTGACGATATTTTTATCATTTGGAAGGGGTCTGAAAATACTTTTTTAGAGTTCTTCACTTATCTTAATGATAATGAGTGGGGAATTTCCCTCACGCAGAATGTGAGTAATAATAGTGTTGACTTTTTAGATCTTAATGTTTTTATTCAGGACCAAGTTTTAATGACCAAAACTTTTTTTAAAAAGGTAGACGTCAACAGTTTTATCGAATTGGATAGTTGCCACCATCGTCCTTGGTTGGATAATATACCCAAAGGACAGTTCCTTCGGATACGTAGGAACTGTACCAAAAAAGAGGACTATATTCGTCAGGCTATGTCCCTTAAAAATCAATTAATGCAAAAAGGTATGAAAGTGATGATCTACAAGAAAAAATAGATCAAGTTGGGGACATGGATAGGTCTCCCCTGTTGCAATATAAAAAGAAAAATGATTTAGGTGAACAAAAACAGATCCCCTTTATTTTTAATTTTTCTAGTAATATAGGTGCCATTAAGAAAATCGTTAATAAGAATTGGCACATTTTACAACACGAGGAGGATATTAAACAATATATAGGCAACAAGCCTAAATTTATATTTAGAGGTGCAAGAAACCTTAAACAAATGGTCACATCCAGTTTTATTAAAACAGAAGTACCGAGAAACTTTTTGAGTGAGTGGACACAAGAACAAAAAGGTTTTTTCTACTGTGGGTCTTGCAGAGCCTGCTGCAACACCCTAAGATTGAACAATAAGAAAGTAGAAAAATTCCACTCTACAGTCACTAAAAAAGAATACCATATTAAAACCCTAATTACTTGCCATTCTACCTATGTAATTTATCTCTTACAATGTAGTTGCGGATACCAATATGTGGGGAAGACGTCCCGCCAACTCAAAATAAGGATAAGCGAACATCTGAGAAATATTCAGAAAGGGTTTCCGAACCATAGTGTATCTAGACACTTTTTACAACACCATGGCTCGGATCCCAAGTTTCTAAGCTTTTTCGCTATCGAAAAAGTGGTAGGGCACTGGAGAGGCGGGGACATATCTAAAGCTCTTAGTTTAAAAGAATCCAAGTGGATTTTTGAATTGCGTTCCCTGGCCCCAAAAGGTTTAAATATTGACTTTGAGATCAATAAGCTGCTATAATTGACGTCACCTGAGATAGTTCATATATGAGAGTATTATTCCTTGAATATATATATTTTTGGTCCTTTTTATTTTTTTCTACAGATTTTTATCTATTTATTGGAAGTTTTATTATTAAAGTTTTATTATTTTTTGGTCTTGTCGGTTGGGATCGAGAAATTGCTGGACAGCTGGTTTTACAGATCATTTTAGCTATCCTTGTATAGTGACTCTGTATTGGGTCCATCAAGTATTTTTAAGTTTATACACTTTATAATAATGTAGTTTCCCTATTATTCATACTAGTGAGCTACATAATGAGATACATTTATCTTAACTTATGCTGGATGATGTAATTAATATGTATTTTTCTGTTTTGTTTTTTATTTGTATGCAATATTTTGCCCTGCGAAATTAGTATATTCATAAGAGGACTGTTTGCCCACTCTTAAGATGGCCACCTTGCCCTCAATTCGAAAAACGGACATTCCTATACTCTTAGAAGAGGGAAGAGAGTTTTTTTCGCCGTCCGATTACGAAACCGGAAGTGACATGGACGGTTTCTGTTGCTATATGCGTCATCGGAAGTGACGCGACGGACGGACTCCATTTTCGGATACGTCACCGGAAGTGATGCAACGGAGCATTGAAAGGACTTTAGATACCCCCATCTTCGTAGTCACACATGATTTTACTATATCATGTATGTTGACTATGATGGGAGGAGGATATATACTGTCTATACGTTGTCTTCGTTGTTATGTATGTATTATCGGATTTATCTGTGTGCCCTTCCGAACCGGATGTGGAGCCATATTGGAGGTGGCAGACCACATCCGGTCCGGACCATATAAGGGTAATTATCTATGAAAGTGTTGTGAATTTAGCAATTAAGTCTGTAATACTTCCCCCTATAAAAGCTGTGGTATATCCATTGTAATTTAGAAGAGCACCTGAGGAAGACCACAAACAGTTGGTTGAAACGCGTTGTGTGTGCAATATTACTTTTTACTACTTATCTTTTAACTATTTGTTAAAATAAATTACTTACACTGATACTCCTGGCTCCTGGCTCCTGGCTCCTGACTCCTGACTCCAAACTTGATGATCATTGAGACCTAAGGGGAACCGGCCTGAGGATTTAAGGAAATGTGCATGTCCCATTTAAGTGACATGAAAGCTGCATAAGTCCTGAGCCTACTTCTAAACGGCTCATAAAAGTGTGAGTGATTCCATCTCAAAATTTCCCTTTGTATTATATATAATTTACAGGTTGTGTGGTGGAATCTCGGTAAAAATAAATTTAGTAGGCCGAGATTACCACGTGGCATGTGTACGTGCATATGCTGACGTATCGATCAGTTGGTTGCACGAGGCAAGATACGATCAGTAGTGTACGGAGCATGTGCAAGAATACAGGATATAGTATTCCCCTCCTCCATTGTGCTGGACAAGCCATGCGGTCAAACAGGAAGTTAATTCTTATTTGTGTTGATTGGTTAAGAGAATGTGCGGGTGGAGCTTAATATGGGAGGAGTTATATGCCTATATAAGGAGCCTGCACTATTGTCCGGGGCTCAGAACTTGTGGTATTTTGGTGACGCTAGTCCCTCTGAGTCCCGATCGGTGATCCAATAAAGAATCTCTTCCTTCCTGAAGAAACCTGTGTCCATCTCTCTGTGCTTGGCTTCCGTCAGTTTCTCCGGTATCATTTGGTGCATTGGCCGGGAAGCTCATCGTTCAACGGTAGCTGAGAGGCAGAGGCGTGAGACGGTCTATCTTTGCCCACGTTCTCTACGGCTGCACCCCTGAACTTCTGCGTGGACCTCCCTTCGTCTCGGCGCCACTGGGCCGTTGTCCAGGAGATCATCGGCCTCTACGTGAGAAGTGCTGGGGTGTCCCCGTCGATGAGTGTGAACTCAGGTTCAGGAACGAGGAGGTAAGACAACTGCTGTTTTAGACGGCAGGACCCACTAGGGGTATACCGATTGTGCGGTAGGCCCAAAGGGGTTTTGAATCTGTGTATCTGCCCCCTCTGTCGGAGGGAAGGAGCGAAGGCGCACCGCTCGATCGAACGCTCTTTAGTCAGACCGTTTGATTCTGTTAGTCAGGCGGGGCTCTGGTGTAAATAGCCCTAGCCGGACACCGGTGTCTTGTCTAGACTAGCGTTCTAGGGTGTACATTTTGTTCGCTAGGTCGGAGGGACCGGGAGACTAAGCGGCGTCTGTGTAAATTCGGTTCGCTAGTTCTCATCCTATCTGGGCTAAGTGG
The DNA here is from genome assembly GCF_036172605.1 of Pelobates fuscus. Lineage (NCBI taxonomy): Eukaryota > Metazoa > Chordata > Amphibia > Anura > Pelobatidae > Pelobates > Pelobates fuscus. The sequence continues at coordinate 293,708,482 of NC_086322.1, forward strand.
GAAGGCGTGTAAATTTGGAACCCACTAGACTTTTGATAGTGCGACTAAGAGGCGTCTGTGTAAATTCGGTCCTCTAGCTCGCTATATATGTGGTGATTGGGCAGTGTGGCTAACCAAAACGTATGTAGATTGTTTTTAGGTAGTCCATCAAGGTACTGGCCAATAGTTTAGTTGGGAATTGTAAATGTGTTAACGATTGTTTAGTAAAGTGTATATCTTGTTAGATAGCGCGAGCTCAGCCGTCTAGCGAGAGTGTTAATAGTGTGTTGCTGTATTATAGTGCACGGTACCATAACCCTGTATATTTACTGACACTGTATATAAGTACTAATCACTGTCGTCCATTGCATGTTTTAACACCATAACCACTAATAATTGTATTGTGACCTTAACTTGTGCTTTGACCTATGCTAACCGTACTGTAACCGCTATTTGTAAAAGACGATGTTACTGGGGTGTGTTATAGACGGGTAATTCGTATATAGAGAATTATAGCGTGGGTGACTGTATAGTTACGCCAAAGGGCATAATATTGATTATATAGTGACTGGTGTAACAGCTGTGTGTGTACGGGAATTCCCTGAGTGTTTATTGTTATTGTGTACGTTTCACTTGGTAACCGTACCACGTGGTGCTGTTGCCAGAGGAAACGGGTGTGACTGTTGAATAGTACGCGTGTATAGTATTCGTTGTCGACGACGTTCCATTGTTAAGTATGGGTGCGTCGCAGTCAACGATTCCGGATCCCTTAGGTTGTATGGTGAAGAATTTTAAAAAGGGATTCAAAACTTGTGATTTTGGGGTTAAGATGTCTCCTGTACGTTTAGTTACTTTGTGCACTAGGGAGTGGCCTACTTTGGTTGCGGCATGGCCGCCACGTGGCAGTTTGGATCCAACTCTGGTACAGCGCTTACACGTGGCTGTATCGGGCAGGCCTGAACTTTACGGCCAGTTTCCTTATATTGACTGTTGGAGACAGGCCGTAAATGACTCGCCAAAATGGCTCCAGACATGCCACGAGGAGCAGTGTCGCCTCATGGTAGCTAGGACTTGTTCGTCCACTAGGACTGGTGTTAGGCCCATTTTGGACACGCCCCCTGAGTCCGAGATCCCTTTGCCGCCCCCTTACTTTCCGTTAAGAGGAAGTGACGCAAACGCAGGAAGTCCTGCACCCCTCCCCTCATTACCCTCATCCACTTCCGCTTCCTCCTCCAGTACAGGATCCACCCCCCCTCGTACTAAATCTCCCCTTCCGGAACCAGAACCCACCCCCATTAGAAACGAATATCCTGATTTGGCGCCACTTCAGACTTCCGGTCAAGCTTCATCTAGCTCGACTCGAAGTGTTTTATTTACAACCTTTTCCCAAAGCCAACCTCCCACATCCCCATACCCTATCTCTCCCCGACCGGAACCCATGACTGACGCCTCTCTACGTAGCCCCATCCAAACCCGACAGTTGACTGGTGCCCAACAATTAAAACACTATCAGATGCCTCTTCGTCTGAATCCCGGGTCAGCTTATATCGATGCCGCAGGTCAAATGGCACACGCTGACCCAGTCTTCGTATATGTCCCATTTACCACAACCGATCTTTTAAACTGGAAGACCCATAATTCCTCGTATACTGAGAAACCACAAGCTATGACTGATCTGTTCACCTCAATAGTACAGACGCATAATCCGACATGGGCTGATTGCCAGCAGTTACTAATGACTTTATTTAACAATGAGGAAAGGACAAGAATAAATCAAGCGGCCATTAAAGCGTTAGAGGATAGAGCCCGTGCTTTGAATCAAGCCAATCCAGCAGCATGGGCCGCAACACATTATCCCAACACTGATCCCGATTGGAACGTAAATGGTGCTGATATGGTTCAACTCAGAGCCTATAGAGACGCTACAATTGCTGGCATGAAAGCAGGAGGAAAGAAAGCCATTAACATGTCGAAGACAGTTGAGGTGATCCAGAAAAGCGATGAAGCGCCCAGTGTCTTTTATGACCGATTATTGGAGGCATACCGCTTGTATACCCCCTTTAATCCGGAAGACGCAGATAATATTCCGAATGGTTAACTCCGCCTTTGTCAGCCAAGCATACGGAGATATTAAGCGCAAGCTACAAAAGTTAGAAGGGTTTGCAGGTATGTCCATCACCCAACTAATGGAGGTAGCAAATAAGGTCTATATGAACAGGGATACAGAAAGTAAGAAAGAGGAAGAGCGCAAGATGCGTAAAAAGGCTGATATGCTACCTGCCGACACTGTCGCTAACTGATATTGATTCCCTACGCAGCCCCATCACGGCAGAGGAGGTCATTTCAGTGATCTCATCACTCCCACAGCATAAATCCCCGGGTCCAGACGGGCTACCCAATAAATACTACCGCACGTACTCCAACCTTTTGTCACAACCCCTCACAGACATGTTTAACCATTGCATGAAAGAGGGTTCCCTACCAACAGAAATGCTACTAGCTCACGTCTCCACCCTTCCTAAGCCAGGCAAATCTAAAGATCAATGCAAAAATTTCAGGCCCATTTCACTGCTAAATTGTGATGCAAAAATCTATGCAAAGCTTTTCAGTGAACGATTGGCCCCGCTCCTCCAAAAATTGGTACATAATGATCAATCTGGGTTTGTGAGGGGCCGACAGGGCTCCGATAACTCTAGGAAAGTACTAAACATAATAGCCGGGATGGAGAGGGGGAAACTCGGAGGCCTTTTCCTGGCGCTGGACGCCGAAAAGGCCTTTGACAGGTTGAATTGGAGGTATATGACAAGGGTGCTTCACAAATTTAACTTCCCCGAAGAAACAATCAGGGGCATGCTGGCACTCTATGCACAACCCAGTGCCAAGGTATCCCATGGCGGGTTCCTCTCTAGACCCTTCCACATTACAAACGGTACACGCCAGGGATGCCCGCTGTCCCCCCTGCTTTATATCCTTTCCCTAGAACCCCTAGCCTGGAAGATACGAGAACACCCAGACATAACAGGTATCACCTTGAGAGAGAAAGAGTATTGTTTAGCCTTATTCGCAGATGATATCTTTGTGGCACTATCGAAACCAGAGAGCTCCTTGCCCACCTTACTGACACTACTAGCGGACTTTGGAAAAGTCTCATACTATCGTTTGAATAAAGAAAAAACACAAGCCCTACCCATAAATCTATCCAGGCTAACAGTGGCAACCCTAAAGGATACATTTGAGCTAGACTGGCGGACAACCTTTTTAACGTATTTAGGTGTGAAGATCACCACCACTATTGACAACATGGTACAGCTTAACTATAAACCCCTTATTCACATGTGCAAAAATGAAACGCTTAAATGGAAATCTGCACATCTTTCCTGGCTGGGACGTGTGAACGCGTACAAAATGATGCTCCTACCGAGACTGCTGTACAAGTTCAGAATGCTTACTATAGCAGTACCGGTGTCAATCCATAGATCGCTGCAAACCATATGCAGCACATATATATGGGGGGGCAAAAAACCTAGGTTACCTCTACACCTCTTACAAAAGTCTTATCAAATGGGTGGCATTGGATTACCCAACATTGGCCTATATTACAAAGCCTCCTTACTGGCCACAGGCATACTATTGCATGCCCCGAGGGGCACAACACAGTGGGTAGATATGGAACACGAACAACTTACTTGCCCAACCCTGATAAACTACCTATGGACACCAAAGGCCCTGAGAGGACCTAACACACAACTCTATCCCACCACGACTGCGACACTCAAAGTATGGGACGAATTTATGACATCCCTAGGCTGGAAGAAACACTTCCATCCTGAAGCCCCTCTTAAGGCACTACATGCTGTAAACCCCACAATTCCCCTCACCAGGTGGACGAATCTGGGAATATCCCAGATCAAACAGATATGCGACGACCAAACAATAATGGACTTCCCGGACATGAAGAGTAGATGGGGAGTACCAGAGAGAGACATTTTCCCATATTTACAACTAAAAAACACAGTTAACTCACATGTAAAAACCTCCCCCACCCCACCGATAACACAAACTATAGCTGCGAGACTGATACCCAGCAGATGCTGGACAGCTCCGCAGAAGCCTAAAGCCCTCTCCATCTGTTACAAAGCCTGGTTAGAACTAGCCCCCCACAAAACAACACCAAGCAAACGTCGCTGGGAGGCAGAGGGAGGGATTAAACTCACTGACGAAGTCTGGCTATCAGCATTAAACGGCCTCAGAAAATGGACTAAATGCCATTCCCATATGGAGGCACACCGTAAGCTATTATATAGGTGGTACATGACCCCCGACAGACTTCATAGGATCTACCCAGCGGTGCCGGCCACATGCTGGAGGTGTGCAACCGAGGTTGGCACGCTTTCACACATCTGGTGGCACTGCAGTGGCATACAACCGCTATGGGGAGACATTAAACACATATTAGAGGCTTTAGGTATCAGAGGCTTCCCCCTGAACATCCAGACCTGCCTCCTCCTCCTGTTTCCCAAGGAGACTCACGAGAGCCATAAACAACTACTCCTGCTGATTTTTATGGCTGCACGTAACCTTATTGCGCTCAACTGGAAAAAGCACAACTGTCCATCCACACAACAACTGAAAGACAAAATTCAGCAGTTTTATATTTATGAGAAAATGTCCGTAGACACTTACACAGATACTACAAAATTTAGGGACACCTGGAAAAATTGGGAAAACTGGCAGGGAAAAGGAGGTATTAAGGATAACTAACATCATAGGGAGTGTGCTATAACCCAGTGCCAGACAAAAGAAATTATGCCGATCCAACAGAGGATGAGTGTTAAGAGTATTGTCAACTGATGTCACTAGACATGTATAGATACCTGTTGTCTTGTTTCCTTTTGTATATACCTTTCTATGTTATGTTTTATACTGATATGCATAGATTGTACCCTCGGCTGTTATCGAGGGACTCCAGCTATACCACAGCATTGAGCTTTCTAAGTTGTAACTATGTATGGACTATGTATTTGTAAAACCTCAATAAAATACAATTGATAAAAAAAAAAAAAAGGCTGATATGCTAGCGGTAGCGATCGCAGGCGTAGATAGACGGGGCCCAGATAGAGGCGATAGTAAGTGGAATGAGGAACCTCTAAGTAGAAATCAGTGCGCTTACTGTAAGGAAGAAGGGCATTGGAGAAATGAGTGTCCGCGAAGAGAACAGTCTGAGAGAGACAGACCTAGGTCAGGTTACGGAAACTTTAGAGGCAGAGCGAGAGGTAGAGGAGGCCCCGGAGGGAGTAATGGTTATAGAGGGAGTAATGGGAACAGAGGAAGTGTTAGGGAAGACAGGTATATTCCAGCAGCGCAAAGGTCCCGCGATAGAGAAGGTAGGGACTTTGTAGGATTGGCTGACACGGTCATGGAGGACTATTGATACCGACCGGGCTCCATCCCCCTTGGTCGAGCGGAGCCTATGGTCGATGTATCAATAGGGGGAAAAAGGAGTGCGTTCATGATCGACACTGGTGCTGAACATTCAGTGGTGACTAATCTAGTTGCTCCTCCATCTGGAAGGACTATTACTGTGATAGGAGCAACTGGAAGAAGTGCTGAAAAACCGGTTCTTAAAAGTCGACTCTGTACATTGGGAGGCCACGTAGTAAAACATCAATTCCTTTATATGCCTGAATGTCCAGTCCAATTGCTGGGACGTGATATGCTATCAAAATTACAAGCGCAGATTACGTTCCTACCAAATGGAACAACATCCTTAAAGTTTAATGGACCTTCAGGTATTATGACTGTATCCGTACCAAAGGAAGAAGAGTGGCGACTTTATACAGTGTTGACTAGCCAAAACCCTAGGAGTGATGAGACATTATTCAACATACCAGGAGTTTGGGCAGAGAACAACCCACCAGGACTGGCCCGCAATATTCCACCTATAAAAATTGAACTGAAACTTGGGGTTTATCCAGTGAGCCTAAGACAATACCACATCCCGCAGAAGGCTAAGAAGAACATTCAATCCTATCTGGATAAGTTCATACGGTATGGTATCCTAAAATTCTGTACTTCCCCCTGGAACACCCCATTGCTGCCTGTTCAAAAGCCTGGTACAGATGAGTATCGACCTGTGCAGGACTTGAGAGCAGTCAATGATGCGGTTGTTAGTATACATCCAGTTGTACCCAATCCATATAACCTGCTTGCTTTAATTCCGGGCGGGGCTACTTACTTCACAGTCTTAGACCTCAAAGATGCCTTCTTTTGCCTCCGAATTGCCGCAGAAAGTCAATGTATTTTCGCTTTCCAATGGGAGAACGCTGTAACGGGCTCAAAACGCCAAATGACTTGGACAAGACTACCCCAAGGGTTTAAAAATTCACCTACCCTATTTGGTTCAGCTCTAAGTCAAGATCTACTGGATTTCGAGTCCATCCCAGGAGAGTGTGTATTGTTACAGTATGTAGATGACTTGTTGATAGCAGCAGTTACAAAAGAAAAATGTCAGCAAGCAACGCACGATCTACTACACATTCTCTGGAAGGCAGGATACAAGGTGTCCAGAAAGAAGGCTCAGTTGTGTTTGCCAACTGTCAAGTATCTGGGATTCCATATCTCTGAAGGTCAAAGGATTATGGGGCCAGAGAGAAAAGAAGCTGTCTGCCAAATACCAATACCCAAGAATAGAAGACAAGTGCGAGAATTCTTGGGGGCAGCAGGCTTCTGTAGGATATGGATTCCCAGCTATGCGATACTGGCAAAACCTCTGTACGCAGCCATCAAAGGTACAGAGCACGACCCCTTCTTATGGACTCAAGAACAGCAAACGGCATTTGAAGATGTGAAGAAGGCTTTGATGAGTGCCCCAGCATTAGGTCTACCTGATCACACACGACCATTCTACCTATATGTACATGAGCAAAGAAGAATGGCTGTGGGAGTATTGACACAGTACTTGGGATCATGGCAAAGACCTGTTGCCTACATGTCTAAGCAACTGGATGCAGTGGCCAGCGGACTTCCACCTTGTCTAAGAGCCGTAGCTGCAGCCGCCCTGCTAGTAGCTGAAGCCGATAAACCTGGTATTGTTGTTACTGCATATCCTGCATAGCGGATCCCTTCTTTCACATAACTACTGCCGTCGGTGTAATATTGAACATCGGGGTTCTGGATGGGAAAATCACGAAGATCTGGTCTACTTGAAAATACTTCATCCATTACTTCCAAACAATCATGTTGACTTTCAGTAGGTTGTGGCAAAAGGGTAGCTGGATTTAAGGTGTTTACAGTCTCTAAATGCACTCTTGGGTTTTCACACAACATTGCTTGATACTTGGTCATACGGCTGTTACTAAACCAATGATTTCCTTTGTAATCCAACAACGTCTGTACTGCATGTGGGACTCGTACATAAAGTTCTGGGTCAAGAACTTTATGTACGAGTCCCACATGCAGTACAGACGTTGTTGGATTACAAAGGAAATCATTGGTTTAGTAACAGCCGTATGACCAAGTATCAAGCAATGTTGTGTGAAAACCCAAGAGTGCATTTAGAGACTGTAAACACCTTAAATCCAGCTACCCTTTTGCCACAACCTACTGAAAGTCAACATGATTGTTTGGAAGTAATGGATGAAGTATTTTCAAGTAGACCAGATCTTCGTGATTTTCCCATCCAGAACCCCGATGTTCAATATTACACCGACGGCAGTAGTTATGTGAAAGAAGGGATCCGCTATGCAGGATATGCAGTAACAACAATAGACAAGGTGATAGAAGCTCGGCCACTGGCAAAAGGAACATCAGCACAAAAGGCAGAATTGATAGCACTAACACGAGCGTTACAATTGGCTGAAGGTTTAAGAGTAAATATCTATACGGACTCTAAGTATGCGTTTTTAACCACTCATGCCCACGGAGCTTTGTATAAAGAAAGAGGACTACTGAATTCAGAAGGCAAAGAAATCAAGTACGCAGCTGAAATCCTACAACTATTGGAAGCAGTGTGGGAGCCGAAAGAAGTCGGTATTATACATTGTCGAGCGCATCTGAGAGGAGATGGTGATGTAACCAAAGGAAATCGGATGGCAGATAGTGCAGCTAAGCGTGCTGCTGAATCAGGAAGACAGGAGTATGTGGGGCATATAGCTGCTCTAATACCAACCCCACTGTCTCAATGGACTCCAGTTTATACAACTCAAGAAGAGGAGTGGTTAAAGACTGAACCGGGAAAGTATTTGGAGAACAAGTGGTATCAGCTAGAAGATGGAAGAATAGTCATACCAGCATCACTAGCAGTAGAAATTGTCCAGAACTATCATAACGGGACACATTCTGGGAGAGACAGTACAGAAGAGTCTCTCAGAAAACATTTCTACATACCAAGATTGTCCAACTTGACTCAGGCCATTGTACGTAGATGTGTAACGTGTGCTAAAAATAATGCAAGACAAGGACCAGTAAAGCCACCAGGAGTCCAGTTTATGGGGGGACTCCCCATGTCCGATCTACAAATAGACTTTACAGTGATGCCTAAATCGGGTGGACATCGTTACCTGTTGGTAATTGTGTGCACCTATTCAGGCTGGGTAGAAGCATGTCCTACTCGTACAGAGAAAGCAGGAGAAGTTGTGAGATTCCTGCTACGAGAAATAATACCCCGATATGGACTACCCTGTTCTATAGGATCGGACAATGGTCCAGCTTTTGTTCACCAGTGCCTACAACAACTGACTCATATGCTTGGTATAAAGTGGAGGCTTCATACTGCATATAGACCCCAGAGTTCTGGTAAGGTAGAGAGAATGAATAGAACTATTAAGAACCAGTTGGCTAAAATGTGTCAGGAAACCCAACTTAAGTGGAACGTTCTCTTACCCATAGCTTTATTGCGAATCCGCAGTACCCCTACCAGAAGGATGGGCCTCTCTCCTTTTGAAATCATGTATGGGCGACCACCTCCCGTACTTGGTAACTTAAGGGGGGATTTGAGTCAGTTGGGAGAAGGAATTACCCGGCAGCAGGTTGTAGAGTTGGGTAAGACTATGGAGGAGGTACAGAAATGGGTACAAGATAGATTACCTGTGAATATTTATCCCCCTGTTCATAGTTATCATCCAGGAGATCAAGTGTGGATTAAAGAGTGGAATAATGTACCGTTAGGGCCCAAGTGGAGAGGTCCTTATGTTGTTCTTTTGTCTACCCCTACAGCGATAAAAGTAGCCGAAGTGACTCCGTGGATACATCACTCCAGGGTTAAACCAGCAGCAGTCGATTCTTGGCAAGTTACAGCAGATCCAGAGAATCCCTGCAAGATCCGGTTGAAACGCACTACTCAGTCGGAGTAACGAGGAATCGTGTGGATTACAAATTTTATTGTTACAGGTGTGAGTGAGAAGGCCATAATAAAGCCTGTCCGCTTACCAACACATAGTGTATAAGCCAGGAAAGTCTCGAAGGGACACCTGTGAAGACGAGCAGAACTCCATTCCCTGCAGCCCTCACATCCTGGAAGCTGAGGCTCCATCGCACGGACGAAGACTGAGGATGATGGCGAAAGATGTGCTTTTGATTGTGTTTATTTACATGTGTTTTTATATTCAGGAAGGTAGAGGTACCGACACTCCTAGCTGTGAGGTATGCATTAAGACTACGAGAACAGGTAACCATATTTCCCAAACCCTAATTTGGCATTCACAATACGAATGTAAAGGAGAGGTATCAAGATGTAGATACCTAAATATAGACTATAGTGTGTGCCATTTAGGAGTAGGAGAACCTAAGTGCTTCAGTCCAGAGTATCAACCTTGTACAATTTGGTTGACTCTCAGGAATGGAGATCCTCAGGGGACCCTAATTAATAAGACGGTGTTAGAATCCGTATATTCTTCGGGTGTTCTGCTATTTGATGCATGTAAGGCGATATCAAGTGGTAGAAAGCCGTGGAATGTATGTGGGGATCTTAGATGGGAGAGGACGTATGGATCTAACGATAAATATATTTGTCCCAGTAGTAAAAATAAATATGTGAGTCCTAGATGCCCAAATAAAGACTATAACTTTTGCCCATATTGGTCTTGTGTGGGGTGGGCGACTTGGGGACAGACAGTAGATAAAGACATGATAGTGACTAAGTTGCCGACTAGCCCTTATTGTAAGTCTATGGAATGCAACCCAGTCCATATACTTATTAATAACCCCGACAAGTTCTTAGATAAGTATGGCAATTTATTTGGGTTTCAAATATACGGGACGGGTTTAGATCCTGGGACATTATTGTTTATAGGAATAGAGACTGATACGGTATCCTCCCAGACTCATCAAGTATACCATTCCTTTTATGAAGAGATGAGTATAGATAATAAGATCCCCCATAATGCTAAGAACCTGTTCATTGACCTAGCTGAGAGTATTGCCGGTAGTCTTAATGTTACCAACTGCTATGTGTGTGGAGGTACTAACATGGGAGACCAATGGCCTTGGGAAGCAAAGGAGGTAATGTCCGGTTCTGAGGCAGTTGACCAACTAATATCTACACAAGCCGATTATCATTTGAGTGTTAGAGGTAAATCTGAGTGGAGATTAAAGACCTCCATCATAGGTTATGTTTGCATAGCAAGGAAAGGAATAATGTATAATACTTCTGTAGGAGAATTAACTTGTCTAGGGCAAAAAGCTTATGATGATGATACTAAAAATACAACTTGGTGGTCGGCTTCAAATGTCTCAGAACCATCTAACCCGTTTGCTAGATACGCCAATTTAAAGGATGTGTGGTTTGATCTATCTATCACATCTACCTGGAGAGCCCCAGCAAATTTGTACTGGATCTGTGGTAAGAAAGCCTATTCGGAGCTGCCACAGGACTGGGAAGGGGCATGTGTGTTGGGTATGCTCAAACCATCCTTCTTCTTGTTACCGATTGAAACAGGTGAGACTTTAGGTGTTAAAGTGTATGATGTGAATCATAGGAAGAAAAGGGGACCCTTAGAGATAGGCACCTGGGAAGATAATGAATGGCCTCCCCAGCGTATCATAGATTATTATGGGCCAGCCACGTGGGCAGAAGATGGTACCTTTGGTTATAGAACCCCTATTTATATGCTCAACCGCATTATAAGATTACAGGCGGTGGTTGAGATTATCACTAACGAAACATCACAAGCGCTCAATCTCCTAGTGAAACATAATACCAGGATGAGGACAGCAGTATACCAGAATAGATTAGCCTTGGATTACCTTTTGGCAGTAGAGGGAGGTGTATGTGGGAAGTTTAACCTAAGCAATTGCTGTCTTCAAATAGATGACGAAGGGCAAGCAATAGCTGAGCTTACTAGCCATATGGTTAAACTAGCGCATGTGCCTACTCAGGTATGGAAAGGGTATAATCCAAGTAGTTGGTTTGGTAGCTGGTATGAGTGGTTTGGAGGGCTTAAGGCAGTGGTAGGTGGAGTCCTACTGATTTTACTGTTGTGTCTACTCCTACCGTGTCTTATACCCTTAGTAGTTAGGTCTGTGCAAAGCCTGATAGGAAGTATAGCAGAGAGGAAGGCTGCTGCACAGATAATGGCGATATATAAGTATAAGGCTCTAGATCAAGGAGAACCAATGCAGGAAGACGAGTGTTAAAAGATTCACATCATAAGATAAGTCTGGTCTGGTTCAAGGTAACTTGCGGTGTAAGCAAAACTAAGGTTAAGTGATGCCTCAAGTAATTGTAAAATATCAAGAGGCATCAAAGGGGGGAATGTGGTGGAATCTCGGTAAAAATAAATTTAGTAGGCCGAGATTACCACGTGGCATGTGTACGTGCATATGCTGACGTATCGATCAGTTGGTTGCACGAGGCAAGATACGATCAGTAGTGTACGGAGCATGTGCAAGAATACAGGATATAGTATTCCCCTCCTCCATTGTGCTGGACAAGCCATGCGGTCAAACAGGAAGTTAATTCTTATTTGTGTTGATTGGTTAAGAGAATGTGCGGGTGGAGCTTAATATGGGAGGAGTTATATGCCTATATAAGGAGCCTGCACTATTGTCCGGGGCTCAGAACTTGTGGTATTTTGGTGACGCTAGTCCCTCTGAGTCCCGATCGGTGATCCAATAAAGAATCTCTTCCTTCCTGAAGAAACCTGTGTCCATCTCTCTGTGCTTGGCTTCCGTCAGTTTCTCCGGTATCAGTTGCACTATGTCCCTTTCTGTGTTTATATTTTCTGTATAGGGATTTTCCATAAGTGAATCTAATCATTGTGTATAAAGGAGGAGATACCTATTTGCCATATCTCAGGTAATCACTCCTGTCTGGTGTGTGTGTGCGCTTAAACTTTTTTTGGTTGTACATGATTTCTTAAGTATACTTAGTGGTGATATACTTGGTTTTGGCTGCACCATCCACCGATTTGATCCTTTAGCGCCACTTCTATACTATTTCGTGTTACCTGTTATTTATTTATGTTTGATCTATTTTTATTATTATGTTTGCTCCAATTAACTATGGGGTATTTTACCCATGTGATCTCTGTCAATGACTTGCGAATTGATACATTTATATATTTTATTCTTCTCTTTCCCTTCATCTTTTCACATTTCTCGGCCGCTGACAAACGAGGATCTCTTCCGGATGGGTGGAATGCACGTGCGTTCCACGGTGACCACGCGGAAGTCCATACATGGACCTTAATTCAGGAAAACTCACAACACCTGTTATGGGACTCATGGATTGGCGGAATTTTGGCGCGGAACACGGCGATAAGGACCTATATAAGAAGACAGAAGATATGGGACTTTTTATTGATGCTTTTATTGATGCATTTATATTTGATTGCTGTATATGTTTGTTTATTACTGCTCCTGAGGAAGTCTAACATATAGACGAAACGCGTAAAGCTGCCTGAAAATCTTGCAATTTGCTCCTTCCATTTATCATCTCAGAGAGAAGGATTTACCTTTGATGAGCCTTTTTACTTCTTATTTCTTGTAAGTGTTTCCATTAAATGTGATTTTTTACATCATTAAGATTTCACACTATGTCCAGTTCTTCTTTCTTCTGTATGTACCCTTGAAGAATCTCATTTCAAGATTTAAAGATACCTTGATGGGCCTGAATTATTCCATTATTCTGTGAGTTCAATAAATTTATAGCAGGGACATCTCCACTTAACTGTGTTTCCCTATGAATGTTCTCTGCTTTTGTTTTTTTCTAGGTGTATCTTGTTTTATATATTGGTTTGTGAGGATTTGAGGAATCCTCTGTTACAGCCTAGATTTCAAGGGAAGTAATTAATTTTTCTCCCATACATACTGCTGCACTTGGGTGGTCTTTCTGTCTACATATATATCATGCTCGTTGTCACCTATCTGGTACCCGTGGTGTTGTACGTGGCTGGGAGGAAGAACATACCTTCATTGAGATCACTGAGGAGGAGGAACGGGACATGAGTAGCTCAGCATCCAACCTTGTGCAAATGGGGTCTTTCATGCTGTCGTGCCTGTTGAGGGACCCTCGTATAAAAAGGCTGAAGGAGAACAACCTGTACTGGGTGTCCACGCTATTAGACCCCCGGTATAAGCAGAAAGTGGCGGAAATGTTACCAAATTACAACAAGTCGGAAAGGATGCAGCATTTGCAAAATAAATTAAAAAGTATGCTTTACACAGCGTATAAGGGTGATGTCACAGCACAACGGGAATCTAACAGGGGAAGAGGTGAAAGTAATCCTCCTCCTCCCACGACCACGCTGGCAAGGACAGGACGCTTTAAAGACGTGTTGTTGATGGAGGAAATGCAGCGCTTTTTAAGTCCCACGCATCGCCACAGCCCTTCGGGATCCACCCTCAGCGAACGACTCGACCGACAGGTAGCAGACTACCTCGCCTTAACTGCAGATATCGACACTCTGAGGAGCGATGAACCCCTTCACTACTGGGTGTGCAGGCTTGACCTGTGGCCTGAGCTATCCCAATTTGGGATAGACCTTCTGGCCTGCCCCGCTTCAAGTGTCCTGTCAGAAAGGACCTTCAGTGCAGCACGAGGTATTGTCACTGAGAAGAGAAGTCGCCTAGGTCAAAAAAGTCTAGATTACCTCACCTTTATTAAGATGAATGAGGGATGGATCCTGAAGGGACTGACAGTGGGCGATACATTCGACTAAAAAAGGCCTGATGAGATGAGCTGCCTTGGGCTAAAATTGGTGACCCTATGTAGGAGGAACAGTCCCTATTCTGCTCTGTGTCAGTGTGTATCAGGGTCCCTGAGGACAGGTGTCAATCCATATCTGCCAAGTGACGCTATGTAGGGGGAACGGTCCCTATTCTGCTCTGTGTCAGTGTGTATCAGGGTCTCTGAGGACAGGTGTCAATCCATATCTGCCAAGTGACCCTATGTAGGGGGAACAGTCCCTATTCTGCTCTGTGTCAGTGAGTATCAGGGATCATTAGGATAGGTGTCAATCCATATCTGCCAAGTGACCGTATGTAGAGGGAACAGTCCCTATTCTGCTCTGTGTCAGTGTGTATCAGGGATAATTAGGATAGGTGTCAATCCATATCTGCCAAGTGACCCTATGTAGGGGGAACAGTCCCTATTCTGCTCTGTGTCAGTGTGTATCAAGGTCTCTGAGGACAGGTGTCAATCCATATCTGCCAAGTGACCCTATGTAGGGGGAACAGTCCCTATTCTACTCTGTGTCAGTGTGTATCAGGGTCTCTGAGGACAGGTGTCAATCCATATCTGCCAAGTGACCCTATGTAGGGGTACCAGTCCCTATTCTGCTCTGTGTCAGTGTGTATAAGGGTCCCTGAGGACAGGTGTCAATCCCTATCTGCCAAGTGACCCTATGTAGGGGGAAAAGTCCCTATTCTGCTCTGTGTCAGTGTGTATCAGGGTCTCTGAGGACAGGTGTCAATCCATATCTGCCAAGTGACCCTATGTAGGGGGAACAGTCCCTATTCTGCTCTGTGTCAGTGTGTATCAGGGATCATTAGGATAGGTGTCAATCCATATTTGCCAAGTGACCCTATGTAGGGGGAACAGTACCTATTCTGCTCTGTGTCAGTGTGTATCAGGGTCTCTCAGGACAGGTGTCAATCCATATCTGCCAAGTGACCCTATGTAGGGGGAACAGTCCCTATTCTGCTCCGTGTCAGTGTGTATCAGGGTCTCTGAGGACAGGTGTCAATCCATATCTGCCAAGTGACCCTATGTAGGAGGAACAGTCCCTATTCTGCTCTGTGTCAGTGTGTATCAGGGTCCCTGAGGACAGGTGTCAATCCATATCTGCCAAGTGACCCTATGTAGGGGGATCAGTCCCTATTCTGCTCTGTGCCAGTGTGTATCAGGAATCATTAAGATAGGTGTCAATCCATATCTGCCAAGTGACCCTATGTAGGGGGAACAGTCCCTATTCTGCTCTGTGTCAGTGTGTATCAGGGTCTCTGAGGACAGGTGTCAAATCATATCTGCCAAGTGACCCTATGTAGGGGGAACAGTCCCTATTCTGCTCTGTGTCAGTGTGTATCAGGGTCTCTGAGGACAGGTGTCAATCCATATCTGCCAAGTGACCCTATGTAGGAGGAACAGTCCCTATTCTGCTCTGTGTCAGTGTGTATCAGGGTCCCTGAGGACAGGTGTCAATCCATATCTGCCAAGTGACCCTATGTAGGGGGAACAGTCCCTATTCTGCTCTGTGCCAGTGTGTATCAGGAATCATTAAGATAGGTGTCAATCCATATCTGCCAAGTGACCCTATGTAGGGGAAACAGTCCCTATTCTGCTCTGTGTCAGTGTGTATCAGGGTCTTTGAGGACAGGTGTCAATCCATATCTGCCAAGTGACCCTATGTAGGGGGAACAGTCCCTATTCTGCTCTGTGTCAGTGTGTATCAGGGTCTCTATGGACAGGTGTCAATCCATATCTGCCAAGTGACCCTATGTAGGGGGGGGCAGTCCCTATTCTGCTCTGTGTCAGTGTGTATCATGGATCATTAGGATAGGTGTCAATCCATATCTGCCAAGTGACCCTATGTAGGAGGAACAGTCCCTATTCTGCTCTGTGTCAGTGTGTATCAGGGTCCCTGAGGACAGGTGTCAATCCATATCTGCCAAGTGACCCTATGTAGGGGGAACAGTCCCTATCTGCTCTGTGTCAGTGTGTATCAGGGTCCCTGAGGACAGGTGTCAATCCATATCTGCCAAGTGACCCTATGTATGAGGAACAGTCCCTATTCTGCTCTGTGTCAGTGTGTATCAGGGTCCCTGAGGACAGGTGTCAATCCATATCTGCCAAGTGACCCTATGTAGGGGGAACAGTCCCTATTCTGCTCTGTGTCAGTGTGTATCAGGGTCTCTGAGGACAGGTGTCAATCCATATGTCAAGGTGTCAATATGCCATATGTCAGGTGTCAATCCATATCCATTGTGATTCAGGAATGTTAGGTGATTTATGCCCTTTATGGATTAAAACCAGACTCTGCATCAACTGTGTAATTTTCCATGGGAGTTTTGCCATGGATCCCCCTCCGGCATGCCACAGTCCAGGTGTTAGTCCCCTTGAAACAACTTTTCCATCACTATTGTGGCCAGAAAGAGTCCCTGTGGATTTGAAAATTTGCCTGCCCATTGAAGTCTATGGCGGTTCGCGAACGTTTGCGGAAGTTCGCGTTCCCCTTTCGCGAACCGAAAATGTTATGTTCGCGACATCACTAACATTCATATATTTAGAGCATAAAGAGAGACATGGGAGGTTGGAAGGTAGGGGCAACAAGGCAGCAAAACAAATTATTATTATTGTAATAAAAATAAAATTGAGATATAAACTCTGGAGCTGAAGAACCTTTCCAACTATGACTTTTATCTTTTTTGTTTTTAGCATCTACACTTAAAACAGAGATTAATGTCCCACTATACAACGCTACACCATATGTTGGTGTATATCATAACACACAAACCATCCAAAGCTATGCTTACAAATAGGAAAACCAAGGCACAGAATAAATTACCATCTTCAGAATTTATTATGATTAATGAAATATCAGACACAATTGTAATTGGATTTTTTTTTACAAAATGGCATTTTTCTTTATTTTTGCACCTGTTCAAGGAAGGTCACAACAGCATCTATTTCTAAAACTTTGCCTCTTTCCTTTTAATTACTATTTACATTTCACCTCCTGTCACAACACGCCACGGTATGCGTGTCTCGCTAGATCAGCCCCACTTTTTCTGCCTCCTTCTTACTCACTCCGCTGCTTCCTGCGGCAAGGAATGGGTTAACCCTTTCACTTCCAGGAAAGCTTGCAAAGCATTGTAAAGCTGAAGATTGAGGCGCTCGTTCCCTCTTCGATGGTTCTATAGGGGACGTCCCTGTCAAGGCCATTCTTTTATGACAAATGCGTATCTGTTCTGTGTCATGAAACCAGGAAACAAAACGTAGGCGTTCTCAATGTGTGAAGATTGACGCAAGCTAATAGGAAATGTTTTAGAGACATGCTGCATTGGGAGTCGGATCAGATTCAATGTGTTCAGACGTTTGATACACCAACCCCTGTCTTGGGAAAGATGGCAAGCTCTTGGGATCAGAGATCCGGCATAAGCATTCACCTGTGAGGCATACAGATAGCACTTTGGTTAAAGTGTGTCTGTACATCAGTGGTGTAAGCTTTGGTACTGCAGCTGTTTCAAAAGGTACTACAAAATACTTAGCCAGACATTTGGCTGGCTGAACGTCTTGTGAGGCATATTCCGAGTGTCAAATGTTGCCCATCACTGTTTACAAAATCAGTAAACCATGAGTATACAATACGCCACCTATGATGTGCAAAGCATATAGGGTGGTCTTTAAAAGTCCCCATTAAGTAGACCTCTTGCTCTCTCCCTGGCATCAACAATGTGTCCTAGTAAGTGCTTCTAATAGAGGCTTATTCACTAAACTTCAAATTGTAGCAAGATGAAACCTGAATAGCGAAATTCAGACTAAAATAGCCTAGCAGCGACTATGGCGGAGTGAGAGAATTTCTTAAAATCAGCTATTTTAGCCTTATATGTTACCGTCCAGCTCGCTGCAGTTCTGTGTTTAGTTGATAACTGGCCAGGTGGGTAAGATTTTATGGTGCTTTCTTCCCGTGCATATATCACAGTGATGTATCTGTTAGACTGAGACCGGTAGCAAGTGATGTGTATTATCGCCAAACTAATTGGCAGTTAATCACCAACCTGCCAGGGAAATTAATAAACTGGCGATCTGCAGAACCAGCAGAATCTGGAAAGGCCATTAATCTGAGATTTGTCCACTCTACAACCAGGGGCGAGGAGGGAGAGAGCAGTGCATGCATTACAGAGGACGGGAAAGTGAGAGGATGCAGCAGGGGAACCTCTCCAAAAATAAAGAAATACTTTATACCATTGATCAGTTCCGAGTATCACTAATCTATCAGGAGATTACACAGCAAGCAGATAACTGTTTCAACCAATCCTATTACACTTCCACTAATGGGATTGTGCAAAACTTCAACTGGACAACATCACTTAACCACTGATGGGTCAGGCTATGCATTATGGGATATGTAGTTCACAAATAGCATGGGGTCCTATGTTAGCCAACACCACACTAAACTGTGAATTGCGTTGAACTAAGCAAAGTGCTAGATTTGGGCCAAAACAGAAGACGTTTACTCGGTAAAAATTGAATTAGCAGAGATTTTACAAGGGAACTGGAAAATTTAGACCATAAAAGTAAAATAGCTGATTTTTTAAAATATAATTTGAGTATTTTGTTAGTTCTCCATGATTCCTAGTTCAGTGAACAAAACCCCAGCCATGTTAAAAAGAATATTGTATTTGTTTTTCAATAATGTACTAAATCATATCAGATATCAATGCATACATCATTCATGTAAGCCTAATTCTGACCCACTGGCTTACAGATTTATTATATCCTGCCATGCATGGTTTAAGCAAACTCTGCTTACCCAGTAGCTGTAACGGGACTACAAAGTAAATCACCCTCGGCCGAGTCTGGATGATGATGATGTGTGTTATCAAGCTGGTGAAATTTCTACTTCTCCTGTCTGATGCGTATGGGTTGAGCGACAATATGCCCCGAAGGCTGGTACTAGGGTCACTTAATTTAATGTGAAATGTTGTGCGATACCAGGTGCACTGTCTGATTCGCTCCATCACCTTGTGCATCTGCGGCACGATCTTATAGGGAGCATTGGTCCTATACATGCTTTAGTCACACGCTTCGTTAGAGATTACCCTTTGCCTAAACAAAAACGAGCTTATTGTAAATGTTTCCACCTGAGATTTCTCCCGATTCAATTATTTTGGTCTGAACTTTCAAACGTGGATCCTAACGCCTATCGACTCACCCCCAAATATATTGAGGTTCATTCTGTTATAGCAGTTATGGTGGAAAATATAGAAACCATCTGAAAAGGTAATTATAATTATAGCCAAACTGCTAGAAATAGCTAATGTGCTGGCCTTAAAATTGTGATTTTCCATGTTAATTCTCTTTAGATTGCAGTTTTGTGAATACGACGAATTGATAATGTGTCAGAGCTTGCTGAATATTTAGATATCTACTGGTCATACTACACCACACTGAGAACACCCATATCTGGTCATACTACACCACACTGAGAACACCCATATCTGGTCATACTACACCACACTGAGAACACCCATATCTGGTCATACTACACTACACCTAAAACACCCCATAGCTGATCATACTACACC
The DNA here is from genome assembly GCF_036172605.1 of Pelobates fuscus. Classification (NCBI taxonomy): domain Eukaryota; kingdom Metazoa; phylum Chordata; class Amphibia; order Anura; family Pelobatidae; genus Pelobates; species Pelobates fuscus. The sequence goes on from NC_086322.1 coordinate 293,728,204, forward strand.
ACACTGAGAACACCCTATATCTGGTCATACTACACCTAGAACACACCACACCTGATCATTCTACACTCCACTGAGAACACCCATATCTGATCATACTACACTACACCTAAAACACCCCATAGCTGATCATACTACACTACACAGAGAACACCCTATATCTGGTCATACTACACCTAGAACACACCACACCTGATCATTCTACACTACACTGAGAACACACCATAAGAATACATATTTCTAATGACTTCACATAATAACTCACTGTACTTCCTACTATTCTGCCAAAAATGTAATAAAATAATAATGCCCCCTATGACTCCAACCAAACCCTACATATAGCTTCTCTTATAACGCCACATTTCTCATACTTTAGCAATGTCTATTATACCATAAACTGTTCTCTAGCTTTGTTGCGTTTTGTTACTTTTTATTTTTGGTAGAATTACTTTAGGAGATATTAGACAGTATGACTCATCCACGTTAATAGTAACGCAGTCCTTGCGAGTATAACTTGATTACAGGCACACTTCACTTGTCACACGTTACCTGGCGTCTCCATGGCATAAAGTGGGGGGGCCACTGGGGGAGGTGTTGCAAGAGGGGTGATACGGGTAGGGCTCTCATTGACTCCACAGTCATTCAGCCAACGCTTTGGTCTCTAAGCGACACTAATGAGATAAAGTTTAGGGCTGTGTGGGAGTCACTGAGCCAGAATTAACCCATAATGGATAGCAAACAACAACACAAAATAACAGGTGTTCTATAAAGTATACATAAATCTGTAAGGCAGAATGATGTTTGAAGTGTCCTATAGTTTGATAATTGAGGGTATTTTATAGGTGTCTTATAATATATATTTTAGGTATTCTAAATTATACTTTATGTCCTAATTACAGTGGACATGTTTTAAATATACTTATGGCTCCAGGTATCCTATGATATGATTAAACTGGGTATGTTCTAGGTGTCATATAGTATGTTTATAGTGAGGGTGTGCTAGGTGTCCTGTTGTATGATTAAAGTTGGTATGTTCTAGGTGTCCATTAGTATAATTATAGTGGGTTTCTATTAATATGGCTACATTGGTTAAGTTTTATGGCTATAGTGATTATGTTCCAGACATCCCACATTATTATAGTGTTTATGTTCTAGATATCCTACATTATTATAGTGGTTGTGTTCTAGGTGTCCTATATTATGGCTATAGTGGTTGTGTTTTAGGTGTCCTACAATATGGTTATAGTGGTTGTGTTCTAGATGTCCTACAATATGGATATAGTGGTTGTGTTCTAGGTGTCCTACAATATGGCTATAGGGGTTGTGTTCTAGGTGTCCTACAATATGGTTATAGTGGTTGTGTTCTAGGTGTCCTACAATATGGTTATAGTGGTTGTGTTTTAGGTGTCCTACAATATGGCTATAGTGTTCTAGGTGTACTCTAATATGGCTATAGTTGTTGTGTTCTAGGTGTCCTACAATATGGCTATAGTGGTTGTGTTTAGGTGTCCTACAATATGGCTATAGTGGTTGTGTTTTAGGTGTCCTACAATATGGTTATAGTGGTTGTGTTCTAGGTGTCCTACAATATGGCTATAGTGGTTGTGTTTTAGGTGTCCTACAATATGGTTATAGTGGTTGTGTTCTAGGTGTCCTACAATATGGCTATAGTGGTTGTGTTTTAGGTGTCCTACAATATGGTTATAGTGGTTGTGTTCTAGGTGTCCTACAATATGGCCATAGTGGTTGTGTTTTAGGTGCCCTACAATATGGCTATAGTGGGTGTGTTCTAGGTGTACTCTAATATGGCTATAGTGGTTGTGTTCTAGGTGTACTCTAATATGGCTATAGTGATTGTGTTCTAGGTGTCCTACAAGTTTAGGGCATTTTCTACGCATGTTCACAGAGTGTTTACCTTTGTCATCCTGTCATATGATCAAGGAGTGTATGTTCTTGAGGTCATGTAATATAACATGAGATTGTATGTTGTAGACTGGTGTCTCCCAGTATGTCCCCAGGGGCTACCATTAAGTGTATGTTTTAGATATCCTCCAAAATGGCAAGAGAGGTATAACCAAGATGTCATATCATTTGATCATGGAATGTATGTTGTAGATCAGGGATGTCCAACCTGCGGCCCTCCAGATGTTGCTGAACTACAACTACCATGATTCTTTCAATGAAACAGCCAGGGAATCATGGGAGTTGTAGTTCAGCAACATCTGGGGGGGGGGGGGGCGCAGGTTGGACAGCCCTGTTCTAGATCTAAGATATTACAGCCAGAGATGTTATGTCTTCCATGTTCTACAGTACAGAGAAATGTAGATGAGCCTCGCCGCCGCATTCATTATGAACTGTAACAGGGCCAGCTAGGAACGCATAAGACCACTGAGAAGCAGACTGCAGTAGCCAAGGCAAGAGATGATAGCAGCATGGACCAGCACCATGGCTTCATCCGGCATTAGATAGGGGCGAATGCGAGCAATGTTTTTGAGATAAAAGGCAGGATTTGGCAAGTGACTGGACTTGGTGGGTGAAGGAGAGGCTGGAGTCAACGAGAACATCAACGCAGCAAGCCTGCGAGATAGAGCTAATGGTAATGCCATTGACTTGAAGGCAGCAACACATGAGGGAGGAAAGACGAGGAGCAGTGTTTTGGACAGGTTGAGTATGAAAAAAAAAAGAGCAGCCACCATGTTGGAAATCGCACAGAGGCAGTAAGAGACACAAGTCAAGAGGGACAGCGAGAGATTGGGAGAGGAAAGAGAGATGTGCGTGTCATCTGCAAAGAAATGATATTGGAAGCCAAAAGAGCTGATGAGTTTACCAAGGGAGGCAGTATAGATCAAAAGGAGAGGAAGAGTCAGAAAAAGAAACACTGAGTAAGCGCTGGAAAAGGTAGGAGGAGTACCAGGAAAGTGCAGAGTCTCGTAGGCTGACGTTACAGAGAATGAGAAGAGGTTGTTGGTGATTAACAGTGTCGAAAGCAGCAGAAAGTTCAAGAAGTAGCGACCACTGGATTTAGCAGCAATTACATCACTGGATATTTTGGTCAGAGCTGTTTCAACAGAGTGACAAACAGGGAATCCAGACTGAAGTGGGTCGAACAGAGAGTTGGATTCAAGGAAGTGGGTTATTATAGCGTACACAACTCTCTCAAAGATCTTGAAGGCAAACTGCAGTAGTGAGATAAGGCGGTAGTTGGATGGGGAGTTAGGGTCAAGGTTGGGCTTTTTTAGAATTGGGGTAATTGTTGCATGCTTGAAAGGTGAAGGATATATCCTAGAGGAGAGTGTGAGATTGAATATTTTAGTGATGGACAGAGTCAGAGAAGGAGTTAGAGCGCGAGTGAGATGTGAGGGTATAGGATCGAGCCTGTAAGCAAGTAGTTGGGCTGGAGGACCGAAGCAGAGCAGAAACCTCTGCTGGTGTAGCGGGTGCGAGTGAGCATCAAATAGAGGAGGGTGCGGTTAGGGGAAATATAGGCAGATCTTTCCTGATCGTGGAGATCTTCTCAGTAAAGTGTGTTGTGAAGTTAGTGACAGTCAAGTTAATAGGAGGAAGTGCAGCAACAGGGCGAAGAAGAGAGTTAATAGTGTGAACGAGGCGCATGGGTTCTCCAGTGTCTGGGTCTTTCCTGAGGTGGGAGTCTGTAGCGCAGATATGTTTGCTCACCCTTGCAGATAGACACAGTCCAAGGTGACCAGGTAAGAAGCCACCTGGACTGTGAATTTGTGCTCAGGGGCTGTGCAGGAAAGGTGTTCCAAAGCAGTACCGACAAGGTCACAAACAGCAAGATAGTCAAGGGACAGCTGAAGTCAAAGGATGCCAGAGGTCAGGATAAACAAAGTGTAGCCGAAGTCAATATGGAGTACAAGTTCAGGAGACTTGAAAACAGGAACTGAACACATACACCAGGATCAAAGAACTGACAAAGTTCCCAGGGTGAGGCCGTGCTTATATACCCAGCTGATGACTGATCAATCTCAGGTGAAGAACAGCAATGACCATAGAAAAAGTGCAGCCCCCCAGTGCTTCAGGCCTAGCCAGGAATAGTAGGGCTAGAATAGCTCAAAAGAATCAGAACTGCTGTGGCACAAAGGCAGATAGCAGGCCCAGGACAGCAAGTACCTGTTTGGCACTTGTGGGGCGACCACGTCTGGCCGTCTGTATGGTACGGTGAGAACTGGAACATCCAGAATGTGGCTATCAGAGCGTTGAAGTAGTTTTCATTTATATATACATTTATAGTCGGGAGGAAGTCAGACACAAAATGAGACTTCCTCCAGCAGCGTTTTGGAGTTAAGGGGTCAGCTCAGTGTGCCAGGGTTGTAGCTGGGGTCTCTTGCAACATTTAAATATAGGAGGTGCCTTAATATCCTGTTCAGATGAGAGGGTGGAGTTGTAAAGGTAGCTCCCAGAGCTAGGACAAGTGATGTTTGGAGGTTGGTGGAGAATTGCTTTAGGTCAAGACAGTGGAGGTTTCTATATGACCAATCAGAGAGGATATGTTCTGTGTGTTCTATAGTAAAATCAGATATGTTCTAGGTGTCCTGTATCAAAATCAGAGACTAAGTGTTCTAGGCGTTCTACAGCACATTTATAGAAGACATGCTGCAAGAAACTTTAGTGATGATAATAGAAGTATGTTCTAGGTGTTATACAGTACGAACAAACAAGGTATAGTCTAGGTCTTAAACGTCTATATTTAGGACCTGACTGGGGAATGGCTGTCTCTCTGTTGTCTCCCGCACACATTTGAAAGTATCACATTACAAATGTGCCTCCCACCCTCATCCTCGTGGGAGCGATCACGGTACCCAGGGGACCTCATTGCATGTCACCTTCTCCTGACAGCAAAATTGTTCGAGTGACAAATTGCCACATGAGAGTCCCACGCACACAGCAGTGACAGTGGCGCATATCAGGATACAAGGCAAGAGTATGGAGGGTCCATCAAACCCCTCGTCACTTCCTTATTTGAAGAAAAAAAAAATTATCGCAATCAACAGGTCGCACTCACAAATGCAGACTCATACTCAGACTTTGCACAGTTTAACTCACAGCCCATACTCACTTCTACCGTGACCCTGGGATAACTTATTTATTCCAAGTACGTGGATTCTGATAAAAATAGAATAATGTGATATTTTGGGAGCCACTCACTATCCCTCCCCCCTGGCCACGTTCTAGCCCTCGTATCCTTTGTCACATTGTCTCTCCATCATGCGTTACGTTCGTTCCTCTCACTCATCCCTTTAGACTTTTATTTTCTAGTTGTTCTTCCTCTCCATCTCCTCTCTCGCTGTTTCTCCTCCACCCACTGCTTGTGACCCTATACTCCTCCCACTCCCACCCGTCCACCAGCCCTCTCTCAGCTGTTACCTTGTAAATCGAAAAGATCTTTACATCCTGATCTCTTTGTGATTTCTAAGGCAGCTTTCAATAGCTGTATCAGAGGAAGCCAGAGAGAAAATTGCAAGAATAAGGGACAAGATAGTGACAAGAGCCGCGCGCCCCCTCAGCAGTATCTCAGACAGAAGGTTATATTACTTCCTCTTCAACTTCACAATCTATCAGATTTGGGACAGGAGGCTGGGAGTGCTGGATACACAAAGCTGAGAATTGTTCATATATATATAAGAGCCATCATTCAACAGGACCAAGTCATGTAATAACGAGCAGAGAAAAGAATAGGTTTATTGAGGAAAAGTGCAGGAAAAATATATATATATATATAAATGAGAGGTGAAAGAAAAAAAAAATCAAAGATAGAAAGGGAGTTAAAAGGATGAGAGAAAACAAAGGAAAGAAAGAAAAAATAGGAGAAATAACAAAAAAAGAAAAGGTTAAATGAAAAAGACAAAAAAGACAGAGAGGAAGAAAGAGAAAAAGTAAGCGAGAAAGCAAGGGAGAGAAAGAGAAAGAAAGAGGGAGAAATAGAAAGAGAGAGAATGAGAGAGGGAGAAAGGGAGAGAGAGAGCAAGAGAGAGATAAAAGAAAACGAGAAAGAGAGAAAAAGGGAGAAAGAGAGCAAATGAGAAAGAGAAAGTGAGAGAGGGAGAAAGAGAGCAAATGAGAGATAGAGAGAGAGAAAAGAAGACAAGAAAGAGAGAGAGATTGAATGAGAGAGGGACAAAGTGAGCAAACGAGAGAGTGAGAAAGAGAGAGGGAGAAGAGACAGAGAGAGAGAAATAAAGAAAGAGAAATAGAGACAGAGAGAGGAAAGAAATTGAGAGAGAAAAGAGAGGGAGAAAAAGTGAGAGAGAAAAAAAGAGCGAACGAACGTGAGGAGCGATTCATTCAGATATAAGTATCATTGTAAATCATTTAATGTGCAATTAATCTGGAAACACGTTCATATGTCATCACAGCAGGACAGACTGCAACACTGGGGTAGACATAACAGGAGAGACAGACACAACAGGAGAGACTGACATAACATGAGAGACAGACATAACAGGAGAGACAAACATAACATGAGAGACAGACATAACATGACAGACAGACATAACATGACAGACAGACATAACATGAGAGACAGCTATAACATGAGAGACAGCTATAACATGAGAGACTGACATAACAGGAGAGACTGACATAACAGGAGAAACAGACATAACAGGAGAGACAGACATAACATGAGAGACAGACATAACAGGAGAGACTGACAGAACATGAGAGACTGACAGAGCATGAGAGACTGACAGAACATGAGAGACAAACATAACAGGAGAGACAGCTATGACAGGAGAGACAGACATAACAGGAGAGACTGACAGAACATGAGAGACTGACAGAACAGGAGAGACTGACAGAACAGGAGAGACTGACAGAACAGGAGAGACTGACAGAACATGAGAGACAGACATAACAGGAGAGACTGACAGAACATGAGAGACAAACATAACAGGAGAGACAGACTTAACAGGAGAGACAGACATAACATGAGAGACAGACATAACATGAGAGACTGACAGAACAGGAGAGACTGACAGAACATGAGAGACAGACATAACAGGAGAGACAGACATAACATGAGAGACAGACATAACAGGAGAGACTGACAGAACATGAGAGACTGACAGAACATGAGAGACTGACAGAACATGAGAGACAAACATAACAGGAGAGACAGACTTAACAGGAGAGACAGACTTAACAGGAGAGACAGACATAACATGAGAGACAGACATAACATGAGAGACCGACATAACAGGAGAGACTAACAGAACATGAGAGACAGACATAACAGGAGAGACAGACATAACATGAGAGACAGACATAACATGAGAGACAGACATAACAGGAGAGACCGACATAACAGGAGAGACCGATATAACAGGAGAGACCGACAGAACAGGAGAGACCGACAGAACATGAGAGACCGACAGAACATGAGAGACCGACAGAACATGAGAGACTGACAGAACATGAGAGACTGACAGAACATGAGAGACAGACATAACAGGAGAGACTGACATAACAGGAGAGACAGACATAACAGGAGAGACAGACTTAACAGGAGAGACAGACTTAACACTGTAAACGGTGAAAAGACAGTATCACATGGAGAGACAGACATAACATGAAGGTCTGGCTTTAGAGAGACAGCAACACATGGACAGTCAGCGACAGCAATGGACAGACAGAACCTGAGAGATAGACAAAGCATAAGAGACTGGTGTAAAGAGTCTACAATAGGGGAGAGTCAGTGATACAGGGAGAGACGGGCATAGCAGGAGATATTGCAAATCAGTTAGAGACAGTCATAGCATGAGAGACTGTGGCACAGAGACAGAAAAATTGCACAGAAAAAAATGTAGAGGAGGAGGAAGGAATTAAATACACAGTTAGATAAACACATAGATGGAGAGCAAAGAATAACTGAAATTGTTTAAATACACACACTATCACTTTAACTCCATGCATGGCTCTGCCCCAAACCTTCACCTCCCATCTCCTGCAAACACACACTTAGTGATGAAAAACAGTAACTAGGGAAAAGCTGCAGAATTGTGATTCTAGTCGTATCTGGAGTGTCAGCTCCTGCGCCTCAGTCGCTTAAACATTTTTGTATTGTGCACTAATCAGGTTCTAGTTAGTAAAAGACTCAATACTGGATGGTGTTCAGTGTTCATAGTTAGTGAGATTCCCCCTGATGAGGACAAATTTCCCTGAAGAAGGGGCAGGAGACAGAGCACCTCCCTATGGACCTCCCTTCACATAAGTAGTAGTGTGAAGTCTGAAATTCTCATACCAGAGGCAGGAGAACCTGGAGAGAACCTGGAGGCATCTGAGAGTCTGAGAGGAGCTACCATAACTTTACAACTCCCTTAACGCACACAGCGGTACGGGGTCCCATCCCTTACCCAAGGCAAATCCCAAAACTCTATTGAAACCCCAAATCCAAGAACGAAAGGTCTTCAAAGCCACCAACACAACCCAAAACTTGCAGCCCATAGCCCCCATAAATTCAGCAGGCAATCAAAAGCATATATGACCTAAGCTACCCTCAATTATTGCCCTAAACTTTATTCTAAGGAGGTTTCAGTTCCCCCAAATTCATCTTCGATTAAGGTACCACAAAACCTACTTCAAGAAGACACAGTCTACAAAATCTCCAGCGTCTCGGATCAAGAGCCACAAGGACCCGAGGATTGCCCTCCATTCTTGCCCCAGAGGTAAAAACTGTTTCTGTGTCTTTCTGTTCTCATTTCTGTCTCATGCCAACATCTGCAGCAGCGCAGTATGCAGACTTGCACCAAAGCTCTCATACCACGATACGCAAGGTTCTGTAGCACACAGACGTGCAGATTTTTTTTCCCCCATACAAATACATTTCACGTCGTAACCATACAGAATAATCCGTATGATACACACCGTGAATTATTCGCTAATCAATGCACTTTAACACATGGAAAACAGAATTGTAAAAATTGCTAATATGTAAACAAATACCCAACTTAATTATAGTCTCAGCTTGGCTATAATTTTGTGTTCAGTTCCCAGTAGTTCACTGTCTGGTTATTAAACCCCAATTCATATAATAATAAAGAACATATAGTTCTCTCACACACACAGGAACTTGTAGACAAAGCTGCATATTATGGTTACAATATTGGGACGGCGCCATATATTAACCATTTGAGTGCCACACTGGGTTCCAAAGCAATATGTGCTGTGTTCCTTTTGCTGCTCTATGCTAACCCTTTCTTTGTAGGATGTAATTGTGTAAGAGAATTGTACCGGAGAAAAGGAAAGCTGTGCTTTAGCCTTCTGCACCAAAAGGGTTAAAACCCCATCCAGCTGTTTTTTTTTAACCCCTTAGGTTGTTTGATGCTGCCGCAGTTATGAGTTGCACAGATCACAATTGCGTCATCAGTGCAACTGGATCACCCAATGCGTAATTCTTTTCATACGTCCGTTACATCTTTTAGTGCTTTTGGCACATGTATGCGCCAAAAGACAAACAAATGTTACGTTTGACAAAAAAAAAGTGTGGAACCTTTAAATGCGTCAAACAAAAACGCAAATTTCCATCACAGAAGGTGGAGCTGACGACTGAATATAATGGTTTAAATGCCCCTAGAAGAGATAGCATGTCTCGCTAATATATTGCTACCCCTCCTCTCCGCTCCATCCACTGTAATGACGTGAGTGGCACGATCTCTGAGAGGACACATAGATGGGAGTTATTAACTTCATTTAAAGCTATTTTTCACCCCATTAGAATTCCCGGGAGAATGATATTTAATGATCCAGATCTTGGTTCAGTCACATAAAGAATGAATAATGAAATTTATAACTAACAAAAAAATACAACAAAAAAAACAGGATCGGAAATATCACAACGAGAAGACGTCACACAGAGCGGGGTTACAGCAATTCTCCCCGCTCTCCAAAACAACCGAATATTATTCATCAGGCATTAGACTGAGAGAAGATTATTTTATTTTTTTTATCATTGGAGGGGGAAAAAATATATAATTACCCTTACAGTTTAGAAATCACAATGTATTTATATATATATATTTGTTCTACTTTTATGAGCACGCAGAAAAATGTCTTGCCATATCTCTTTGTACAATCTGTCTCTCCTTTGTTAGACAACAAAATAAAAATTCCTTAAAAAATTAAATTTCTTCTATTTTTCAAAAAAAAAATGTTTAATTAATTTGATTGCTAAATTAATGGTAAGGTCTGTGTATTAAAACCCCAAATTCCTATATTTCAGATGATGGATTTAAGTAAGAATTTAAAATGAAATAAAAATTGAAGATAAAGAGCAGTAAATTGGACTTGATTAAAACAAAAATGTGTTGCAAGTGGTGATTTGCAGTTAAATGATAACATTATCACACAAAATTTTGTTAAAATAATTAAGAAGAAAAATATATTATTTCAGCTATTATTCCAGCCTCGATATGTTTAGTATAATATATATATATATATAAAATAAATTCACAGCTTCATTATTTTAACCAGAATTTTGAAACTTTTATTGTTTTATTAATTAAACAACTTGTAGCAAATGCAAATCAGAATTGCAAAAATCTGACTCAAATAGTCACGCTTTGAGCTCTTGTTGGAAAAATTTCCAGACTAGCTCTTGTTGCCTAAATTAATGATAATTCACTATGATTGGTAGTTTAGTAAACACATTAGGTCTAGGGTGTATCTACTAAACTGCGAACTGACAAAAAGTGAACAATCAATTTCACATTTTGGGCAAAAGAAGATAAATTGGAAACATTCCCCAAATCAGTAGTGCAGCTATTTTGGTTTAAAGGGATACTTTAACCACCAAAACAACTTTAGGTTAATTAAGCAGTTTTGGTGTATAGATCATGCCTCCGAAGTCTCACTGCTCAATTCTCTTACATTAACCCCTTCAGGACGGAGTCAATAGTACACGTTCTGATCAAAACAAAACGTAAACAAAAACTGGAATTTGCGCTATATGTCTGTTCACCCGTAGTTCCCCTCTTTCATATTAAATGCACCCACACTTATTATATATCATTTTGTTCAGGAGAAACAGGGCTTTCATTTCATATAAAATATTTGTATATGAAACAATTTATTATGAATAAAATTAAAAAAAACTGTGAGAAATTTACATTTTTTTTTTAAATTTGTAGTTCCGCCTCACATTTTAGCTGTAAATGTCATAATACTGTTAGGTTTTACTGCAACAAAATGCACATATTTGTAATCAGCGATGTCTCACGAGTACAACAGTACCCCCCATTAACAGGTTTTATGGTGTTTTGGAAAGTTACAGGGTCAAATATAGAACGTTCCATTTTCAAATTGAAATTTGCCAGATTAGTAATGTTACCTTTGAGACGGTGTGGTAGCCCAGGAATGAGAATTACCCCCATAATGGCATACCATTTGAAAAAGTAGACAACCCAAGGTATTGAACGTGGGGTATGTTTAGTTTTTTTTAGTAGCCACTTAGTCACAAACACTGGCCAAAGTTAGCGTTCATATTTGTTTTTGTGTGAAAAAAGCAAAAAACTAATATTTGGCCAGTGTTTGTGACTAAGTGGCTACTAAAAATGACTGGACATACCCCATTTGCAATACCTTGGGTTGTCTACTTTTGCAAATGGTATGCCATCATGGGGGTAATTCTTATTCCTGGGCTACCATACGGTCTCAAAGGCAACATAACTAATCTGGCAAATTTCAATGTCAAAAAAATGAAATGCAAGCCTTATATGTGACTCTCTAACTTTCCAAAACACCATAAAACCTGTACATGGGGGGTACTGTTATTCTCGGGAGATTTCACTAAACACAAATATTAGTGTTTTAAAACAGTAAAACATATTACAACAATAATATAGTCCATAAAAGTGCAGTTTGTTTGTAAAAAAATGCAAAAAACGTCACTTTTACTTAAAATATCATCGTTGTAATACAATTTACCAGTTTTAAACACTAATATTTGAGTTCAGCGAAGTCTCCCGAGTAAAACAGTACCCCCTATGTACAGGTTTTATGGTGTCTTGGAGAGTTACAGGGTCTAATATAGTGCTTGCGAATTAAATTCTCTGCACTTTCTCCCTGTGTTGTCAGGCATGTCAATCAAATTTTAATTAATCAAATGACATAATTATGTTAAAAAATTACTTAAATATACACGTAGAATTTTAATATATATGCATTTATAGGTATATAAATTCTACGTGTATACTAATGTAATCTTTTATGTAATTATATGTATTTATCTCTATATATATATTTGCGGTTATTTGTATTTTATATATAGATAGATATATATAGAATGTCATTCTAAGTGTATTCTGTTTCCAATATATATATATTAATAACAAAATACAGTTAGAATGAAATTACATATGAATATATAATTTATTTTATATTTTGTTTCAATATTTTATTTATTTATTTAATTATTTTATTTATTTATTATTGTAATTATGCGTATATATATATATAATATATATATGTAGATCTATTATATATATAATATATATATACATATTATATATATGTAACGTCATTCTAAGTGTATTTTAATATTAATATATATACTAATATTAATATTAAAATACATTACGTATGACGTTACATATATATAATATGTATATATATTATATATATAATATATATACATATTATATATATATAAAAAGGCATTTAATTTATTTTAGAACATTTTAATATTATTTTTTTTACACTACCTACCAGCAGGGGGACTGTCTAATATTTTAGACAGTCCCCCTGCTGGCAGATCCATAGCCAGCTATAGGGGGCCATGTGATCGCTCTTTGGCTTGAGAGCGATCACATGGCCCCCGGGGGCCTCATTTGCCGGAGGGGGGCTGCCTGGGCTCTCAGACAGCCCCCCAGAAGAGGATCGCGGTGGAGGTGAGTACACCTCTACTCCTGGGGCTGCAAGCCGTTACGGCGTTCTATGCCGCCGCAACGGCTTTAAAGCCCTTTAAAGCCGCGACGGCATAGAACGACGTAACGGCGTTAAGGGGTTAAGGAGTTAAATCCCTTTTGTTTCTGTTTATGCAGCCCTAGCCACACCTCCCCTGACTGTGACTCACACTGTCTGCATGGAAAAAAATAGATTTATCAGAGCAGTATGTTTACTTTAGAAGTTCCTCTCCTGCTCTGTAAATTGAACTTTAATCACACACGTGAGGTTCCTGTAGGTTCAAGAAGGCAATTAACTGAGCAGGGCAAACATGAATTCTAAATTAAACAGACTGTGCAGTAAAGGAAGTTTAAACATTAGATATATATAAACCATGACCACTTAATTAAGTTAAAGTTGTTTTGGTGCGTATAGTGTCTCTAAAAATGGGTACTAAAGTGCCAGGAATACAAAGCTATATTCCTGACACTATCGCTCCCCCTGCCTCCTACCCTCCTTCTCCCTGCCCCTCCGGTAATAAAGGGTTAAAAAAACGTTATTTACCTATCTTATCCCAGCGCCGATGTTCTTTGGCGCTAGGTCGTCGCTCCACCCACTCCGACGTTCCGCGGAATGTTAGATATATTGTTATGGGGCCAGTAGAAGAACCTTTAATGTGTTGTGGATATAGTGGGAGAGTTTAGATATGTTGTTATAGATATTCTGGAGTGAGGTTAGATGTGGTGTTATGAGCTATATATTTTTGAAAGTCTCACCACTGTTATACAGAGATTGCTAAATGTATGGTGAAAGCTCACGATGTGCACATGAGAGATGCTGGATACATTGTTATGGACACAGCCTATAAAGGACACTAGGATAGAGGGATGATTATTTTTTAGAGAAGGTATGTTGTATTGTTTTAGATACAGTGCAGGTTTGCTACTGAGTTAGTAAAGAGAGTTTGGACATGTGATGAGAAGGTTGTGTACATTGTTACTGACACAGTGGAGAGTGCAAGTTGCATTCACTGCTATAGGTAAATAGGGCGCCCACTGTTTGTATTCGTAAAGTTGGTACTTTGTTGCAGATACAGTGGAAATGTCCTCACCTGCTTGAAGAATGCAGGACACATTTCTAAAGCCATTGATGATATATAGATATCCACACGGACCACGTTCTAGACCTTTGCTTGCTAAAGACTAAATGCACTGTGTAGCAGAAGATGGAGGCTAACGATTGGTTCTACAGCTAGAATACACATTTGTGAGATGGCTTGAAAGTGTTGGTGTGCCATAGATCCTCTTTAAAGGTCATTATCTTGAGAGGCATGTGACCCCAAAGTGCACGATATGAAGAAGTCTTGGAATAAATGTCTTTGAATTGTGTGACGTAGCCAGTAAACCATTCTTGTGGAACAAGCAGTATTCAAGAGATTAGAACAAAGGGCAGCAATCAGTGACATTAGTCTTACGGAGTAATAGACCCAATGTGGTCTTTTTAGTTTACCAAAACACAGGAGGCTGTGCATATTTCGCAAAAAAAAAAAGAAATGGACAGTCCGGTCTGGGTCCAGTGGCCACAGGTGCAGGGGACATGATGTGTACTTACCTCAGGCTGTCCCTTTCAGTAGCCACCATCTTTTGTCACTGGTCCTCTTTGGCTCCTGGCGCTTCAGTTGCCAGGAGCTATGTCCGTGCTGAACTCTCGTGCATGCACAGGAGTAGAACACTGAGGTCATCTATAGACAAATCATCTATAGACAAAACTTGAATCCCACAGGCGTCATTTGTGACGGCTGCTGGGATTTGACAACGTAGTCCCTACTTTGTCTTGTGATATCTTTGGAGTGCATTGCAATTTCCATGAAATTCCAACGCAGTCTTAATCAGTATTTCATTAGGATCGTATTGGTCCACTTTAAGTATTGTTTTTCAGATGCACACATTTTTATTGGGCCATTCTTTGTGTTTTCTGTCTTCACCTTACCAAATTTACTTAGGTATTGCATTATAATTAACACTTACTGCTCAATTACTTCCCAAATAAATGACTTATAGGGACATTATATTTACCAGAACAACAACAGCTTATTGTAGTTGCTCTAGAGAGTATAATCATTATCTGCAGCCTTTTTGTTGTGCCTTTTTCAGAGAGAAGGCAGTGTTTACATTACAGCCTAGAGACACCTCCAGTGATCACTCATCAGATGGCCACTGGTGGTGCTTCCTGGCACAGTGTGCAGCACAGCCGTTCATGAAGACTCTGAACTTTCCCCATAGAGATGCATTGATTTAATGCATCTCTATGAGGAGTTGCTGATTGGCCAAGCCGGCGTTTGGACTCGCCCGCGCTCTGCCTCCTTGCTGATCTCAGCCAATCCAATTTTTTTTTCTTTTTGGAAAACAATGGGTTGGCTGAGATCGTCACTTCTGATGATGTCATCCAAGGAGGCGGATCTGGTTCAGGGCCAGTGCCGGCAGACCAGCTCGGAGCTGAAAATAAGGTAAGTTTTCTAACCTCTTAGGGGGGCAGGCCACCTAAATGGTGGTTTTAACACTATAGAGTCAGGAATAAACTTTGTAATTCTGACCCTATAGTGTTCCTTTAAATTTGTAGTCACTTTTGCAAAGTTAAAGAAAAATGGAGGATTGGATTTGTGTTAGAAATTAGAAAGACACCTTATTTAACCCCTTAAGGACCAAACTTCTGGAATAAAATGGAATCATGACGTGTCACACATGTCATATGTCCTTAAGGGGTTAAAGATCCATGGACATGTGGCTTAGTTTTGACACTGACAACTTATATCAGAAATGATTAAACCTTAGGACTTGGGATTTGCTTATGGATACAGGAAGAGAATTGTTCATGGCTGGGATTTCAACAAAGTTGTTCAATAAAGTCAGAATGTAATTTAGCTGCACAACACAAACAATATGAGACAATCTAGCGGCATTCAAAGGCAGAAATCCAGATTTTTATCAATCACTAAATCTAGCAACCCAGTATCTGCATTTACATGAATTTACACTGTAGCCATTTCAGATTCCTCTGAACAACTTCAGACTAGAAGTAAATAATGGAACTGCGACTATAGAGATTTGTATAGAGAATTTCCTGATAATCAAGTGCAAATAAAGTTAAATAAAGGCTACCATAAAACAAAAATGATAAACATCTTCCATTTTATAGGCAGGTGCCCGAATTTTAATTGTATTCTGTTAAAAGCCAAGAAAGTTGTATGGCATTGATGAATAATGTTTGAGATAATCTACTAGTACAAAGTAATGGTTGCACCGGAGCGCTAACTACAACCGGCTTTTGAGTGTGACCTTTTAGCCTGTTGGTGCCACTTGGCTTGCTGGAGTTCTCAGGATTCACACGCAGGTCAAGGCTTTGACCTCTGATCAATAAGAGATTATAGGAGAAAGTATTAATGATAATTTATCATGATTCCATGCTGCTTTACCGACAAGAGAAAACTCGTTTTAAAAGGAACTCCGTCAGATAAATGTACAAAACCTACTATTCTATCTAAAAGGTGACAGCTGGTTTCACGCACACTTTTGTTTTACAATTTATATTATTGTCCTCTTATTATTAATATTATTATTATTATTGGCATTTATATAGTACCAACATATTCCGTAGAGCTTAAGAATTAAATTAACAAAGACTTTTATAATATTATTTCCTGTGAATATCTTATTAGGCATCTTCTGTTTTTCCTCAATTTGGGTAAATTCCATTGAAATTGGTAACGATAAATGGTTAAGCTCTGTAGGAAGATGCTCTCAGCCCAAATTTGTTGTTAAACCACCTTATCTTCACTGGAGTTGCCTTTAATAAACAGCAGAATCACATATCTAGGAAAAATCCGCAGTTTAATGCTGATTTTTGCTAATCTGGAGTTTATTGGATTTCTAGCGAAAAGCCAGGTCAGTCCGCTCTGCACGGGATCACCTACCTCTAGTGAGCAGATGGGGTGCTGAGTTAGCAGGACAGAACTCGGTTTGATTGGAGGGTGACAGACTGTTAGAGATAAGATAAAGCACATATCTAACGTTAGAGACAGGGTGAATGGCTGGGGATTCGTAAAACAATGACAGATTCATTGTTAAAAGAAGACAAAAGATGGAGGTTTGACAGGTCAATAAACCCACTCTGTATCATTGTGATAATTAACAAAAAAGCTCTTTTGTGTTTATCACACTGAACATTAAACTATGGGCTTTCTGTATGGTGTGTGTATCACAGTCACAAATATCTAATTTGTAATGTACAAAGCAACCAAGGAACACAGCTTTTAAGTACAATAAAGGATGTTAGAATACTTTCAAATAACATCAGACTGCTCCTTTGAGTGACATTCTATTGTAATACAAGAGACTGCCCACTAGTAAGAGAGACTGTTCTCTCCAGTAATACAGATGATGCTCAATGGGAAACTGCCCCCAATTAGTTACTACATTCTGATGAAAGAGACTGTCACACAATGAGTTTAAATATCTTCCAATGATAGACTGCCCTATGGTGTAAGAGATTATCCTTAAATTAGTTAGACTTTACTGCATTGAAAGAGACAGCCTCTAACAGACTGCACCTAATTTTCAAGGGCCCTGCTGTTGACTGCAGTGGTTTTGTATTCAAATGAGTGATACAGTCCAAAAATAAATTGCCCTCTAATCAGTTAGACAGTGCTTCAATGGTGAGACTAAGGATTTTCATCCAATGGTGGATTTAGATCTTAAATGGTAGACACATAGCTTCAATGGGTGAAATTGCAATTCAACGAGTGAGACTCCCCTTAAATGGAAGAGTGACCCTGCAAAGGGAGAAACTACTCTTTAAAGGGAGAGACGTCCTCCCATAAAAGACTACCCGTCAATGGGGGAGGGACTGCCCTCCAGTAATGGAATCTCTTTTATATTGAGACTTGATAATAGTAGAGAGACAACATTCTAAAAAAGATACATGTAGTTTAATATGTGCAACTGCACGTCTGTGAGACAGGCTGCGCTCTACTAGGACACTGGTTCAGGTGAGGAAGATTTTATTGTTAAACTGTAGACACTGTAACTGCATCATCCACTTAAAGTGGTTATAGTGTCTGGCTCCAACAGGTACCATCCTAAACTGGTTCATGGATTGCAGGATAAAACTTACCAGGAAAGGTTAAAGGATCTTAACATATATAGCTTGGAGGAAAGACGAGACAGGGGGGATATGATAGAAACATTTAAATACATAAAGGGAATCAACACAGTAAAGGAGGAGACTATATTTAAAAGAAGAAAAACTACCACAACACGAGGACATAGTCTTAAATTAGAGGGACAAAGGTTTAAAAATAATATCAGAAAGTATTACTTTACTGAGAGGGTAGTGGATGCATGGAATAGCCTTCCAGCTGAAGTGGTAGAGTTTAACACAGTAAAGGAGTTTAAGCATGCGTGGGATAGGCATAAGGCTATCATAACTATAAGATAAGGCCAGGGACTAATGAAAGTATTTAGAAAATTGGTCAGACTAGATGGGCCGAATGGTTCTTCTCTGCCGTCACATTCTATGTTTCTTCCATTCAGTGTTACAAACTGTTTGTAATGTTTTAATGCTAAATGAGAGTCCCAGCAGCCCATACCCTCTGTGTTACTTGGGCTAATGAGGAAGCATCAGTCTGAGCAGCAATAAGAGATAGTGATGGGCTCAGAGTGTCAGCTGACTTATTTCAGCCTATGACAGCGCCCGCTGCAGGTATGACTCAGTATGGCTAGAGAAAGTATGTAATCTCTGCCTTAGCCATACCTCTAGTGGGGGCTGGGCTGTGGGTGGCATGGGACCCTTATTTAAAACTGCTCAAAATGGTTTAATACTGAATGGAGGGACAATGCCAGGGGACCCAAGGCACTATAATCACTTCAATGAGAGGAAATGGATATAGTGCCTACAGTGTCCCTTTAAGGCATCCATTATTCAGAGGGTTAAACACAGAAATGTATTTACTAACTTGATATTGTAAATAAATGGCAAGGAAATTGCACTTACTAAGCCAAAATAGCTCAACTGTAAAAGATCCCTAACTGAGCAATTTATAAAGCCCAGATATTTTTCCCTAAAAATCAGATTGTCTTGTCAATTTTTTTATATTCCCGGTAACGTGAATATATCCCATAGTATTTGAGCAGATGGGATGCTGAGCCTTGTCCTCCTTTCTCTATGAGCAGCTCTTCCATCAAGGCCGTGCTGCAGCGGATACAATGCATTCCTATTCTGGCGAACAAAAGCTGCCAGGAAGTGTGTAATGTCTGGGTAAGGAGCCACGTGTTGCTACCCCCCTGTTTGCCTCCGCCATACACCTTGTACCCAAAATGAATTATATCAAAACAAGGTCGGAGCTTTATCTGCCCATCTCAGATTGAGAAAGCTTAAAACAGGCATTATGAAGACAACAATGGTTTCAAAAAGCAGGCACAAATGGCCACTGTAGGCACCCAGGCCATATTATCTCAATGCTGTATCTATCGCGAGTCTAACAAGGCATTTTCCCTGGGTGGCATTTTCCAGGGGGACGGCAAAAACCTCTGCACTCCAATGCCGGCTTGGATACCCTCCCCTCCCAACTTTAACAAATGCATTGTTAGCCTTGTGTCATGGAGGGCCAAGTGCTGGCCGTCAGGCCATCTTAGCACCTCCCCGAAGGAGGGCGGCTGTGCAGAAAGGAGGTGGCCGTGAGGGAACAGTAATCTCCTTGCTCTTCTCCCTTGTTCGCCCTGCTATGTTGCCAGGTGGTCATGGTGGTTGGAGTAACCCTTTAAGACTGTTGGGGATATCAGTCAGCCAGAGGCTGTGATAGATCTCACACATCAGGAGTGGAGGCTGCAAGGGCTATCAAGTAGAAGGAATGGAGGCTGTGAGAGGGACCAAGAATCAGGAATAAAGGCTGTGAGGGAGATCAGGAATCAGGAATGATGGATGTGATGGGTATCAGAAATGAATGTTGTGGCAGGTCAAAATAATGAATTTAAATAATAATAAGCAATCATAAGAGGCTGAACAAAGTACCTGTGAGGCAGGAATAGAGATTGGGTGAGTCTGGACTCTGAAAATATAATGCATATGTATATATAGGTACATGAATGAATAAGGCTGTGTAAAGCAGGACTGTTAATAATGATGCAGGAATGAAGGCTGTGTGAAGCAGGGCTGTATAAACTATGTGCATGAGAGAAGGTTACATATAAATGTGCATGAATGAGGCTATGTATGAAGGTGAAGGGAAGAAGGCTGCATGAAGATACACTGCAGAAGGAATGAATCCTGCATGAAAGGCTTTATATATACATATGAGCAGAACAGAATTGTGTGTAAAGCAGGTCTGCATATAAAAGTGCAGGAATGTATTCTGTGTAAAGCAGGGCTGTATATAAAGGTGCATGAATAAATCAGGGGTGAAGCATGGCTGTATATAAAGGTTCAGGAATGTATTATGTACGAAGCAAGGCTGTATATAAATGTGCAGGATTGTATTCTGTGTGAAGGAAGGCTGTATATAAATGTGCAGGAGTGTATTCTGTGTGAAGCATGGCTGCATTTAAAGGTGCAGGAATGAATTCTGTGTGAGGCAGGGTTGTATATGAAGGTGCAGTAATGTATTCTAGGTGAATCAGGGCTGTATATAAAGGTGCAGGAATGAATTCTGTGTGCCGGGATGAATTCTGTGTGAAGCAGGGCTGTACAAAAAGGTGCAGGAATGTATTCTGAGTGAAGGAAGGCTGTATATAAATGTGTAGGAATTAATTCTGTGTAAAGCAGGGCTGTATATAAAGGTGCAGGAATGAATTCTGTGTGAAGTAAGGCTGTATATAAATGTGTAGGAATGAATTCTGTGTAAAGCAGGGCTGTATATAAAAGTGCAGGGATGAATTCTGAGTGAAGGAAGGCTGTATATAAAGGTGCAGGAATGAATTCTGAGTGAAGGAAGGCTGTATATAAAGGTGCAGGAATGAATTCTGTGTGAAGGAAGGCTGTATATAAACGTGTGGGGTTGAATTCTGTGTGAAGGAAGGCTGTATTTAAAGTTTCAGATATGATGCATGAATGAGGAAGGACTGTAAATGTTTACTTTGAGCATCTGATAGCTTTTACTCCCCTGGCCTTGGGGTTGTAATTAAATAATGAAGACCTGACGACACCTAACAGCCATTCATAACCGAGACAATCAGAATATTAATGGGAAGCCACGACACACTGCAGGTAAACTGTAAAAAGCCTGAATATAATATATTTTATTGTTAGTGCTTATTCATTTAAGTCGTAGCTGTGGTAACACTCTGAGGACTATCACTAGGTTGCAGAGAGTGAAAATGACATTTTAGGACAAAATAAATGATTGTAAGTTAGAAAGTCCATTATCTTCGATCCTTTTCCAAATATGTTGCATTAAATGATCTATGTTTTTATTTATCTAGCCTATAAATAGCACTGGACTTGCTCCAATAGAAGAGGAATTTGTAAGAAAATGAAAGGATATTAATGAAAAAGACTGAAATGAGAGGTTAATACAATGTTAGAAGGTCACGTCCAATAAGTTTTCAATTTCAATGATTAAGTGCACAGGGTTCCAGCGCTATGCACCCAGCTCCAGTGATCACCAACCTTCTATGTATGTCTTCTTCTGTGTCTGGATCTAAATACATACCTCCCAAGTGTCCCTATTTAAGAGGGACAGTCCCTATTTTAGGCACAAAAATGACTGTTCTTTTCTCTCCTAATATCCCTCCTTTCTAGGAGCTCCATATTGTTGGTGTGTCTGGGTGTGTAACAAAGCTCCACAGCAATAATAATCCCAGTAATGTGTCTGAGTGTATAACAGAGCTCCACAGCAATAATACTCCCAGTAATGTGTCTGGGTGTGTAACAGAGCTCCACATCAATAATACTCCCAGTAATGTGTCTGAGTGTATAACAGAGGTCCACAGCAATAATACTCCCAGTAATGTGTCTGAGTGTATAACAGAGCTCCACAGCAATAATACTCCCAGTAATGTGACTGAGTGTATAACAGAGCTCCACAGCAATAATACTCCCAGTAATGTGTCTGAGTGTATAACAGAGGTCCACAGCAATAATACTCCCAGTAATGTGTCTGAGTGTATAACAGAGCTCCACAGCAATAATACTCCCAGTAATGTGACTGAGTGTATAACAGAGCTCCACAGCAATAATACTCCCAGTAATGTGTCTGAGTGTATAACAGTGCTCCACAGCAATAATACTCCCAGTAATGTGTCTGAGTGTATAACAGAGCTCCTCAGCAATAATACTCCCAGTAATGTGTCTATAAACGAGAATAAATGTGTTTAGAAAGACAGTCTTTATTTCTTGTTTTTGATTTTCAGGAGCATAAATGATTATTAGTAGGCCATCTAAAGTGCCCTAGAATAGCCCCATCCATGACCACACTTGCAGCTACACCATCCCCGCAAAACATCCCCTCCACCAGCCCTAGATTCAGCTGGTAAAACCAAATGTGCGCCTACAGTTCTGCTATCAAAGGTCTGATTCCTGGTATCCTGCTTCTGCTGCCACTGGGTAAATGTACCCAGAAACTATTTGGGGGGCAAACATTTATTTAACACCCTTTCATAAGGGACATTCATTTTTATTACTTGTGACAGAGCGATACCTACTTAAATATTGACTGAACCTTAGCACAGTCCCAGTTTAAGGAACAGTTCAAGACTGATTCAAGGCATCTCCTGGTCAGGCTCTCGATGTGTAAAACGAGTCCAAGCGATCCAGAGGATTCCTCAAGTCCTGCTGGGAAGCACAGTAAGCATCCAGGGCCCATATACCCCTCCCACAGTGACAATAGCCCCTTTTAGGGGCTCTTGTGATCAGTCCCATAGTCTGTGGGCAGGAGACTGGCCTTTAAGCCTCTCCAATAGTCCATGGCATGGGAGCTTCCGACACATTACCAAACTGTAACTGTACTTCATTTCTTTTTAATTCACCTTCTAAAACTCTGTAAAAAAAATTACAAAACAAAGATTGTGGCAGAAAATGCCAGCTGTATGCAATTTTAAGGTCTAGAATAGATCATATCTTATGTGAATGTGTGGTGCTGTCGACAACCTTAGGTGACAAGAGGCATCACTAAACCCAAACAACTCGTAGCTTATGGCAGCTTGCTGTGATGGACGGCTAGTGAACGGCTGTGGTGGACACAATAAGGAATAAAACGTTTGACGGAAGCAAGTAACTTCTTGAATTGTGCAAATCGGCTTCCCAATTGGCTAAAACAGTTTATACGAAGATATTAAGTGATCTATTAATACAGCAACTGTATCCAACTCAGCTCTATATTGCTTGAAATTTGTATTCGCTGTAATTCTGTATTTAGTGAATAAACCCCAAATGAATGTGAATTATTTTCTGATTACTCCAGTTACCGTATCAGGTTTCAAACAGGGTACTCTCAATTACACTCTCCCAACCAATGAAAATTCAGCTGACTTCGAGAATTTATCCTGTTAAGCTCTTTTGACCCTA
Organism: Pelobates fuscus; assembly: GCF_036172605.1. Lineage (NCBI taxonomy): Eukaryota > Metazoa > Chordata > Amphibia > Anura > Pelobatidae > Pelobates > Pelobates fuscus. The sequence goes on from NC_086322.1 coordinate 293,751,652, forward strand.
AATTTGAAATTCACATGGAATTCTTACTGTAGTAAATTATCTGGTTCTAGTGAATTAGTTCTAGTGAATTAGCTGTTTATTAGTAACAGATTACTGGAGGATAATGTATAGAGGCAAGGAAGAAGAGAGCTAAGTGATAAAAGTGATATAGTTTTGGCCTGGAAGAGTAGCAATCCTTAAAGGAACACTCCACTGCCCAAATACAATTTATTTTTTTTTATTTATTTTTTAAACACTATTTTGTAGTTATACCCTCAATGAAAACATTTATGCATATAATTATGTGCTGGGTGTATATCTAAAAACAGCTTGCACAAGCTGCAGATCTTTTGTCTGCAGTATTTATAAGCCATCCCCTTCTAACCCCACCCAGACGTTCAGTGGCTGTCCAATCACAGACTTCAAACTTTAGCGAGCTAAACTGCATTAGGTGTTCAAAGTGTTCCTTTAATGTTAGCTATCACTGAATTAGTGTGCTGTTGATTGCATTGTAAGATGCAGGACTTCGCCTGTATCCTCGGACATCACACCATAGGAAGACAAAATGGGGAAGATGTAAATTGTTCTGTTCTAAAAAGTGGAAGTCTTGATAATTCAGACTTTAGTATATAAGAATACAAAATCCAATAATTTACAGCAGAGACAACAGGTGGCTTAGTGATGACACCTACTGGCCAGAAATGAATATAGCTGGTCTGTCACACCTTAAGCCACCCAGATGTGTCTCTCCTAAGGATGAAAGAGGAACTTGCTGGGAACTTTTCTAAATGTGCATCAACAAGTCAAAGGCTTCCATAAATATGAGTGCATAGTATGTGAGTGCATTATAAAACAACTTAATTTCAAGGGGAATTACACTTAGAAAAGCATGTATTGAGTAAAAAACTAAAACTAAAAACTAAAGCAGAGTAGATTGATTCTGGTCTAAACGACTTTCAGAAGACATGTTAAAAGGGTTTACCTACTTTAAGCACCACTCCAGGCACCATAACAACTTCACTGGGGTGAAGTTGTTATGGTGCCAGGAGGTTCCTGGCGCCGGCTAACTTATGGGTTAAACGGTTTAAACCCAAAGTCTAGAATCCAGCTCTGTTTAGCTCTGCTCCTGCCATTCCACTTCTCTCTAAATCTGGAATGACGAAGCCTCGGACGGGGCACCGCTGTCTAAGCCAATCGGTCGCTACCCATTCATCAAAATGGCTTGAGAAAAATAAGTAGATTTCTCAAGCCCTTTTGTCAATGGGGAGCACCGGTATGAGGCTTCCTGTTTCAAGAATCAGAGTGAAGCGAAAGAGGCATGGCTAAACAACGCTGGATTCAAGACTTTGAGGTTAAACTATTTGGGATTTCCTGGCACCATAAACAACTTCATTCTAATAAGACACAGTTGAACCAATGAAAGGATCGGTCATCTGGATTACCCTTCTGTGCTTTGGTATATATATAATTAAATTAGTGCTTGCTTTGAGCATGTAATTGTCATTGATCTGTGGAAATGCACTGCTGTTAGTGTTAAAAGGGGAACTGTAGCTTCCCAGAATTTTAAATATTATGCTTATTTGTCCCTTATATTTAGCAATTATGTGTTTGCTAAGTTTGTACAATAAACTTAAAGGGACACTCTAGACCCCTATATCACTAGCATGCTGAAAAGCTTTATGTGTGCAGAGTGTGTCCTATTTTTTTTCATTTTGAAAAAGTGTAGATTTCAATAGAAAGTAATACTTTTTATAAATTATATTGTTTACACCAACCTGGCTTTTCAACCAGACAACCGGTCCTGTTATTTCCTGGTTACTTCTCATTGAGCTGCATTGGGAAGTCTGTGATTGGACAGCCACAGAAAGTCTGGGACGGGTAGCAAAGGCTGCAGACAAGCTTTCTGCAGGTTTTGCAAGCTTTTTTCAGATATAACGCCAATGAAAAAACGCATAATTAAATGCATGCAAGTTTTCATTTGTGGGTATATCTAGTAAACCGTGTTTTTTATTTGTCTTGTACTTGGGCAGTGGAGTGTCAATTTAAACATGTACCTGTCATTCAATATACAGAGACCACTGAGGGAGGAGGAGATACAGACACAATTGGAGAGATATATCACAGTTTCAAGCTCTAAAAAATTGTGCACATTTCTAAAGGTGTGGCAGTCACCATGAAAACCAATAGACTCAACAAGCACATTCCACTGGTGACTTCACTCTTACAATTCACAACTATGGAACATTTTCTGTTCCTCCTCTTTTGCATTGTGTGCCTTGCTGTGCCAGGACTGAACTGGATTGCGATGTCATTTTGCTAAATCTTTAATGTAAATTAAAAAGAAATCTGAGTGTTGCATGAAAAAGGTTTAACACGTTATAAATGATTTTCAATGTTTTACACAATGGTGAAGAAGTGACATTTCCCTTTAATTGGCAGGTAAAGCAGATGTAATACATACCATTAAATCTCTCTGTCTCTACCGCTTTTTCACTACAGGATGGGTGCATTGGTACTGCTGGTGTTGCTGACACTCTCTGCTCTGCGTATCACCTCTGCCGACTGTGTGTCCTGGTGCTTCTCCTGTGACCTTGACTTCAGGGGTCAAAACACAAAATTTGACCCATTGGTTAGTAACAACGCAGAAAAACACAAACAAAAAAAAAACCACATTGGGATGGGTGAGAGAGAACGGCAGTTTACTGGTTGGGTTTAAAGGGATTTATAATTTGGATGAAGGATAAAACACAGGAGATAAAACGTGAAAGAGACTTGGAAACCCATTGGTACATTGGATGTGAACTGGAAATTAGTGGGATTACAGAGTAAACATTAAATATCTGTTTACGTAGGCTATCTGAGGACTTTAGGTGTGATGTAGGATCTGCAGCAGAACTGTTGGACACTGTGTATAAGATAGGAGCTGCTTGGCACAAAGTGTATATAGCGACTGTTTGACACCAGATTTGTAACAGTTGCCATCTTACACCTCGTGGCATGCAGCTCGTCTTAAATTTAGTGACCCGATCATCTCACAGTCAGAGCAGCTATTATTCACCAGAATCTCTGCATTACCGATCTTACAGCTATTGTCCTGCTGATCCCATCAAACGTTCCATTACTTTTAAAGTCCATTTTCCTAACTCAACAATCAGGATCTGCTACAGGAAAGGCAAGTACTCTGTCACGTGTACCCACTTATCCTGTGCCTGACGTCTAGAGCCAGAGTTAGAGAGGTACGGTTACCAGAAGATGCTCTCAGCGAGGTGACCTGGGCCTGTCCCTTCCTTCAATTTTAAAAAGTATTAGTGATATAAGACAGATCGATCAATCAAGCACGCAAATCCACTAAAGCCTAGTAATACCATACTACAGAACCTTTGGATCATAAACACTTACTGAGTTACTAACAAGTGAGAATTTGAAGTGTATTTTGGATTTCAAGTCAAAACTGACTGCAATATTCAACTAAAAATTAAATCAATTTCAGATTGAAGCTGAAAGTAGCTCTTTCAGCTTCAATCTGAAATTGATTTAATTTTTAGTTGAATATTTGTAGTGCCTGAGTGTTAAGAATTTATTTATATTTATCCGACAAAGGTAAATCTAAGTAACTACGGGATCTTTTTTTGTCGAGTTATTTATTTTAAAGGGTTTCTATAACCATATTGAGAGGGGGAACCTTAATGGCATTATGGGGGATGGATGGGGACAGTACCCCCTCTCAATTCTCAGTAAAACCTTGAAAAAAAAAGTTTTACTTACTTTAAATCCTCTCGTGACGCTACTTTTCCGCATCCACACCGACGTCACTGGGTCCAAGGGAGTTAAGGGGAGGGAGTGAACAAGAAGTAGGGATGGTTTTTAAAAAACAATGTTGCACGGAGGGAGGCGAGAGGGAGCACAGAGTGGAAGGGAGGGTGGGAGGTGACAGCTGTGCCAGCAAGGGGAATATTGTAACGAATGTTGTCAACGCGCTGTGCTCGCTGACAACAGACATAATTTATGCACAGAATTGACATTAGGCAGCCCGGAACAGAGTTACAACTTGCCTCTTGCACATGATTGCCAGTATCTCTGGATGTGCAGTGTTTCAAGATGACCACTCAAATCTCTTAAGTGGTCATGGTGGTTAGGAGTAACCCTTTAAAGTTTTAAAACATTTTAGAACCAAAAAGAAAATGTTACAGAATCATTCATAACATCCATCCAGAGTAGGTCTGAAGTATAGGAAGGCATTGTAAGAGATCGCCAATAGCCTGCGGGTTAATAATTGTCCATAATTGTCAGGGCCGTATACAATTAAGGTGGTATTTACAGGATCTCAAACATATTCTTTGGAGACTCCAGTATCCATTTTAATGGCTTTTGCCTAAATGTTGTAGACTTGTTCCTCAATCTCATGTAGATTTATTTTTCCATAGATTTGCTCCTTGCAGTGTGAGGGAACTTTGCTTTCCAACGCAGAATGGGATAGATGTGGGACCATTTTAGCTCTTCGAGGAAGTCTTGTTGGAGAAGCCAAACGAGAGCAGGAGCTTGTACCCATCACCGAAAACCAGCATGAAATTCTGGCAAAACGATACGGAGGGTTCTTGAAGAAACCAGACAAAAGCAAAATCTTCTTTAGCTCTCCACAAAGGGAAAATGGAAACTTAAAGGGTGAGGTCAACAACAAATATAGTGGCCTCTACCGTAAATTTGGAGAACGAGATCTTGTGGAACAACGTGATGACCCAGAGCAAGAGACTGAATCCCAAAGCAAAGAAGAGTCCAACGAGCAAAGTCAGGCATGGGAAACGAGGGGGGAGAAACGTTATGGGGGCTTCCTACGCAAATACCCAAAGAGGAGTAAAGAAAATGTTCAGGGTGTGGAAATTGAGAGGGATTTGGGTGCAGAGAAGAGGATGGTGCTTGAGGAAGGGCCAGAGCAGGAGCTAGAGTCGGAAAAGGAAGGTGAGACAGAACATGAAATCACAGACCCTCAGAAACGTTATGGGGGTTTCATGCGTAGGATTCGCCCAAAACTAAAGTGGGACAATCAAAAGCGATACGGAGGATTCCTCCGACGCCAATTTAAGGTCAGTGTTAGGTCAGGAGAGGAACCCAGCATCTTTTCAGGGGAAGTGTCTGACCTATAAAAGAGGATAGTCCCAGCAGGGAGTGAGGGGAAGAGGGCAGTGGCTGTTTAATTCTAAAACCGCTACACATACCATCAGACCATGGTGGGCATTCCAATCCAAACATTTCAATACCAGTTTAGCACGAGGGTTGAGATCCAACTATCAGATCTCTGACTCTGGCTGGAGAGCAATCCAATAACATCACCGATGTATATAGTTCCAGAACTGATAAGCAAACTCCCAATATGTCAGAATTAGACAAGTATTAGGTATCTAACACATATTTTTAAGTCACCCTCTCAAGAAAAACTAGGGGACCCACCTATGTCATGCTTCCGTTTGAAGGATGGACGATGGACTCAAAACCAAGAACTGGTTTCCCTAAAATTCCACAGCTCACTTGTTTTTAATTCCTCTCCCCCTTGCTCCCACTAGCACCCCCCTCTCCATCACATAGGATTGCCAGGTCATCATGCTCTCCTGGACATCTCTCATTAATTCATGATGTTGGGTAGTACTTCAAAACTGCTCGAATAGAGTGGGGAGAATTCATATCCTGCAGGGGAAATCAGTTAATAAGAATGGATCCCAAAGGAGATGCTTTAATAATAATCTGATTTCTCCCTGCAGCACATGAATGCTTTGTACTGCAGGTTGCTACTTATTAATATGAATACGTGGTATATGTCCAGGTAACCCAGTCCTCATCCCATTCTCCTCTGACAGACAGAGTCGTACAGCTGCCATTGTGTAACTGCTATATAATAACAAGACATTCATACTATTATTTGAAATGACGCAAAGAACCTTCATTATTTTGTATGGGTCAGAATGAACAAATAGCGAATTTCTGTAAAAAAAAGAAAAACAACAACCAAAACATACACTGAAATCCAATCACATATATTCACACTACTATCCCTGGATCTAACTGCTTGCTGTTAAATATGTGAAGATACTGATTCCTGCTGAAAATAAAGTAATTTTGTGTTCATGAAAAAAAACAAAATGTGTGTTGCTTTTTGTGAGTTAACATGTTTCGAGGTGTGTTTGGGTTTTAGGGACTGTCGGATGTCATAGTGTCACACTATAACTTAAGACTAATATCAGTGATGGTGCAAACAATGTAAGCTTTATTTTTAACTGCAGCCCAGTCTGCTTGGACTACAGCTCCCAGAATTCTCTGCCAGTTTGAGAGCCACACTTTGAGAACATTTGTTCTATCTAGCAACCATAAGTCTCCCCATCAGTGATTCATGCACTTAAAGCAACAGGCTTACTCACGAAAGTAAATTTCAAATTCACCAGAGTAGCTGCATGGAAAGCTTAGCTGATTAAGAGCTTTTTATTTGAAACATGTATTCCTAACGCTACAGTGACCACTGTCCCACAAACACTGTCCCCATACACACACTGCCTCACAAACATTGTCCCCATACACACACTGCCTCACAAACACTGTCCCCATACACACACTGCCCCACAAACACTGTCCCCATACACACACTGCCTCACAAACACTGTCCCCATACACACACTGCCTCACAAACACTGTCCCCATACACACACTGCCCCACACATACATACAGTGCCCCCCCATACACACACTGCTCCACACAGACATACAGTGCCCCCATACACACACTGCCCCCTAACACACACACTGCCGCCCTTACACACTCACACTCACTTCACCGCTCACACACACACTGCACCTTTCACACACACTTCACCCCTAATACACACCACTTCTCCTATGCCCTATATCCCAGCAGACCCCAGGTAAGTTGTCAAACTTTTCTTAAACGGTATGACTACTTACTCTGGAGTGGGATACTGGCACCATAACTACTACACTGAGCTGTAGTGGTTATTGTTCCAGGATTCTTTTTTTTTAAAATAATCTACAAGTGCCCCTCCCGAGATCAGGCTCTGGATCCGCCACTGACCTGTTAACTATTTAGGTTACTGACCCCCCCAGTGTGACGTAAAAAGGTACTTTAAATTCCCTTTCTTCGATCATCGCACTATTCACTCCATGGCTGGCCCTCTCTCGATCATCAATCTTTATGATCTCAGCCGAAGCATCGGAAGGTATTGCACACACGCGTCAAAGCACCATGTTGTGCCAATCAGCATCTCCTCAGAGAGAGGCATTGATTCAATCCATCTCTAAGGGGAGCGTTCAGTGTCTCCATGCAGAGTGTGTAGATGCTGAACGTAGTTGTTTGTAGGACATAACACAGTAACCCAGGAAGTCCCTCTAGTGCCTGTCTGAGTGACAGCCACTAGAGGTGTTACAAGGCACCAATGTAAACACTGTCTCTTCTCAGAAATTCACTTTGAATTCGCCTTAAATTCTCACCATGTGTGAGCTCCCCTGGTCTTTTCATTCTTGAAATGCTGTCATTTAAGTGATCCTTGGTCGGGAGAATGGGCATTTGCGACCAAAGGTCACTCTGTTTTTCCCTAGAGATTATTGCAGGCAGCTTTGCTCAGCAATGGAAAAAAGCTGCCAATCAATTAAATACTCTTTGCTTCCAACCAAGGAACACTTAGACGGCAGTGCCACTTTACACAATAGCTGAATTTATAGTTAGATAGACAGAAAGATAGACAGACAACTGGAAAACATTAACAAAACATTGTCATTGTCCCCAATACAACTAATGCATAAACAGCTCGTAATAACACAATAAACAGGGATAACACAAGTTCTTAAAGGAATGTAAGGACTCTGGAACCTCGGGAAATGCAGCAGACAAATTGCATTAGCGTGGGTTTTTCCACAAAGGTCAATTGTAGGAACTGGGAGTTCTGATCAATCAAGTCTCTGCCATATTAAAAAAGACTGTATTGGGATGTAGAGACTGAGAAGTAGAAGGCTGACAATGATGATGATGGTCATTTGGGGATTCTCCAGTATAGACTAGATCAGGGATAGGTAACCTTCGGCACTCCAGATGTTGTGGACTACATCCCCCATAATGCTCTTACACCCATAATGCTGGCAAAACATCAAGGGAGGTGTAGTCCAAAATATCTGGAGTGCCGAAGGTTGCCTATGCCTGGTCTAGATGATTGAGATATCCATAATCCTATGGTATATCTTCCCCATCCTGTATGGTGGTCAGGAGGATGGACCTCTAAAGCTCCTCCTGATTGTACTAGAACTCTGATCTTGAAAGTATTGTGGGATGTAGAGGAGGTCTTTCATTTCTGAGTTTTTAATAAAGATGGACCTGCAGAGGATTTTTCAGGAGATTCCATAGATACCTTTGTAATTGCATCCAACTGCAAGAGCACAAAGGTGAAGTTACCTCTGGTTTGCCATGAGGTAAGAAACAGGAGGTGCAGAAGGGACAAACTAGAAGTGAGATATCTTCCACCTTGTTCTCCCTCTAGGTAGCTCTGGTGCAAGGATTTTGCCCCAGCCCCAGCCCCAGCACCACCCCTACCCATGCGAAAAAAGCACATACACATTTATACAGCAGCACCACATACAAACACAAAGAGTATTGCTTTGGGTTTTTATGACATTCATGCCACACAAAACCGTGAGTTGTGTTGCTTTGGAGCTCTGCGTTTTGTTTATTAACATTGCTTATTTAGATTTTCTTTGTTGTTGTGGATTACAAATATGGGATAAATCTTGTACTCCTCAGCATTAGAACTCAGCGTTATGTATGAAGTGTATAAGTGTATCACAGAGCTCCACATCAATGAATTCTCACAGTAATGTGCAGTGTGTATGAGTGTATCACAGATTCTAGTTTCTATTATCTAGTGTACATTACCTGGATACAATGCCGACAGAGACCCCCGAAGGCATAGGTTTGTTTTGCTGGAGCAAACCCATCATTGTTTTACGCACTATATCAATAATATATGTGGATACAGAAAGAAAAGAGATAAGGCTGTGTATAATCTAAAACAAGAAAAAAAGAAAGCACATAGTGTGATACAGTAAAACAAGTGCTAGTGTGCTAAGGTTATAATGCACTCACGAGATCAAGGTGAGCAATGCGCCCAAAAGGTGCCTGCCCCGATGAACTTGGGCGGCTTAACGCCTCCACTCTCCACTGGAAATCCCAGCGGACCAAAATATGGAATGAGACTCCGGTAGGTATAGGTAAAATAAATATGCAAATTTAGTGTAAAAAAGAGGCCATATACATTAGCCACATAAATATTCTCTATTCTCTATTTTTAATTTATGTGGCTAATGTATATGGCCTCTTTTTTACAATAAATTTGCATATTTATTTTACCTATACCTACCGGAGTCTCATTCCATATTTAAACGCCAATTGTTTAATTTTCAACATTCTTAACATTAAGAATATAATCAAAAATAATATCCAACCAACAGTGAAAAACAGATAAAATAAGATATAATACAATTGGGTGTTAAATTCAGCAATACTCTCCTTAAAGCAGCACTGTCATCGCCGAATCCAGTTTTTTTAATTCCCCTCCCGACTCCACTACATCTTATTGTTCCCCTAATCACTCCCAAAAGCCCCTAAGCACCCCATATTTTTTTAAATCTTTATTTTCTGCCCGGACCTAGGTCCTGGGTACCGCCATCTTTGTGTGGGTAGATGAAGTCCCTGTGGGACACGTCATCTGCCCACACTAAATAGCGCTGTGAAATACCCTCGCATACCCAAGTTGGGCATTGGGCATTCAAACAGGGTAATTTCATCTACTCATTCATTCGTCAGAAAGACGAATAAATGAATAGAAATTTCAAACGAATGAACGAAGATCTCTTCGTTCGTTTGTTCGGTTTATTACAAGGAGAGAGCTACCGACGCACAACTCCCTCCTTGTAATATGTAAAAATAGAAGCGTCAGGGAGCAGTGCTCTCCGCCACTTCCTAAGCCCCCCATGTCCTCCCTCACTCTATGGGGGTCAATATGACCCCCATAATAGCATAAAGGAGATTAAAATCTACCGAATTCCCCTACTCGTGGTGGGGTGAATAGGGGCTTGGGGAACCCTAGTCACCTGCATGTGTGTGGGGGTATTTTCACATTTAGCCCCCACCCGCCCCTCAGGGGTGGGGGCCGGAGGGGAGGACAATAGGTCCCCCACCCCCCATTTTCATTTAGGGTCCCCACCCAACGCTCAGGGGTCAGGTCCAGGGGGGAGGACAATAGGTCTCCCGCCCCCATTTTCATTTAGGGCCCCCATCCAACGCTCAGGGGTCGGGGCCTGGGGGAGGACAATAGGTTCCCCCGCCCCCCATTTTCATTCAGGGCCCCGACCCGCCGCTCAGGTCCCAAGGTTCTTCTTTGTCTTATGTTTTAAAGAAAACTAGCTCAGTTAGAAAGAAATGAAAAACAGATCCTGAGAGAGGGAGAGAAGAGGAAGCGATTGGGGAAAGGTAAGTTCGGCATGACAGTGCCGCTTTAAAATGAATTACTTAAAAATATCTCCAAGGAAGCACTGTATGTCATCCAGAAGGATTTTATTATTATTTTAGCACAGGCCACGCTGGATAAATATTATAAGTGAGGTTTTTTTTTTGTCACAGATTTCCCGACCGATTCAACATGACATTTACATTAGCTTCAAGTCTTCTTAGCTCTGAATCATCTCTGACAATAATATCTTCATGGTTATTACCACTGCTTGCTCTCAATGCACCAAACCATGTCCACGACTTATTGAAACATAAAGATGTTTATCTGTTTCTTCAACCGCACTTACATTAGACCTAATGATGCCTAGTGGACTTTCATTTAATGGGCTCTGTCACCTAAACCCAGTTTCCAGTGCGACCCTCTGTATACTGATCTAGCAAAACAGAAAGGAATAGCAGGTGGGGAAAAAAATAAAGAAAATAAATAATAAAGCAGTGTGGTCATCCTTAAAAAAGGCCTTCACCAGCAACCCAAGCTAACTCTATAAAACCTGGAAAATATACCAAATGGAAGAAGATGTTGTGAAAATAAACATCACAAGCAACAACAACAAAATTGTGCATGCGCCGTGTGGACTTCCTCCATTCCCATGGCGTGAATTTATCTCCAAGGTAGACAACCATTATACAATTATTCCAAAAAGTAAAGTGCAGAGGGTAATACAGTCCAGACCGACTAGTTGCAATTGTACAATAGAACCACAGGAAAATAGTGTAAAAATGTCATAGATGTGCCGCCAAAAAAATGGCTGCCGAGATCCCTCTAGGACGACCAGGAACAAACAAGGCATACTACACAAATTAAATTGTAGTGACTAAATATTTCAAGATATTGAAAACCACTAAAAACCTATATAAATATTAGGGATGCCCAATAGCCTTTATGCTGGCAAAGCATCATGCCACGTTTAGTTCTTCAAAAGACAGAGGTGGCTGGCTATTTGTTGGCCACCCCTGTATTAGACTGTAATTATAGAAGCATAAATTGTGACTGCATATAAGAGCCATTCAGCCCATCTAAACTGCACAATTTTCTAAATACTTTCATTAGTCCCTGGCCTTATCTTATAGCTAAGATAGCCTTATGCATATCCCACGCATGCTTAAACTCCTTTACTGTATTAACCTCTACCACTTCAGCTGGAAGGCTATTCCAAGCATCCACTACCCTCGCAGTAAAGTAATACTTCCTGATATTAGTTTTAAACCTTTGCCCCTCTAATTTAAGACTATGTCCTCTTGTTGTGGAAGTTTTTCTTTTTTTAAATACAGTCTCCTCCTTTACTGTGTTGATTCCGTGCCGCTCCGTGCGGCAACTTAACATGCCCTGTCACCACGAGCAGCGTCCTCTGGTCCCCGTCTGCTACTTGCGGCTGTTCCCGCCGCCGCACTTCCAGGCCGGCAGTGTTTCTACTCGCGTGCAGCGGCCTCATACGTGCACCAGAGTTGGTCACCTGACCTGGCGCACAGTAATGACGTCAGAGGTCAGACTGGAAGGAATAAACACCTTCCAAGTGTTGTAATCAATACTAAATGGAAATTAGACAACCAGCAGCCCCCTATGCATATATAAGCAAACATCCCCCTTGCCTCAGTGCCATGTTGTGCATCTGTTTGATTGGTTTCCGAACTTATGCTTGTCTCACGTTTACTCTGTCTTCTTTGATCCTTGACCTTGGCTTGTCCTTTCGTATTCCGTCTCTCTGTTATCCGTGGCCTCGGCATGTACTCTGACTATTCTATCTGTTTGCATAGCCCGGCCATTCTAAGGACCGGTATTGCAATTCTGTGTGTCTGTACCTGATACTATGGTTCTAATATTTAGGTCCCCAGCCTCCCGGTCAGGAAAGTGAAAGGTGTAAAACGCGCGTGTCTGGTTGCAGCTGGCTCTGATCCCTTCTGCCTCCTTGGCTGAGATCATCAGAATTGACTACCTCAACCAATCCAATGCAATGCTATCCCATAGGAAAACATTGGATTGGCTGAGATTGTCAATTCTGATGATCTCAACCAAGGAAATGCAGCAGGGGGCAGAGCCAAACGTAGCGCAGGCCAATCAGCATCTCCTCATAGAGATGCATTGAATTAATGCATCTCTATGAGGAACGTTCAGACCCTCCATGCAGAGTTGGAGACACTGAACATTGGTGCTGACCCAGGAAGCACCTCTAGTGGCCGTCTAAGTGACTGCTACTGGAGGAGTCCCAAGAGAGCAATGTAAACACTGCCTTTTCTCTGAATAGGCAGTGTTTACATTAAAAGTCCTGCAGGGACTGACTATACTCACCAGAACAACTACATTAAGCTGTAGTTGTTCTTGTGACTATAGTGTCCCTTTAAGTATATATTTCTAGTACTGAGATCTTTAAAGGGAAAATATAGGAAAATAAAGTTGTTTTCCTAGCACTATAGCTCCCAATAGTGCCTCCATCCGACACCCCCGGGGTGCAGAAGAGGTTAAAAAGCCATTCTGTCACTTATCTGACTCCAGTGCCGAGGTACATCTGCTTCTTCTCCGCTGATGTCAGCTGGCGGGGGGGACCTTTCACTGGTGGCGTGATCATGATACCGGAGAAACTGACGGAAGCCAAGCACAGAGAGATGGACACAGGTTTCTTCAGGAAGGAAGAGATTCTTTATTGGATCACCGATCGGGACTCAGAGGGACTAATGTCACCAAAATACAGCAAGTTCTGAGCCCCGGACAATAGTGCAGGCTCCTTATATAGGCATATAACTCCTCCCATATTAAGCTCCACCCGCACATTCTCTTAACCAATCAACACAAATAAGAATTAACTTCCTGTTTGACCGCATGGCTTGTCCAGCACAATGGAGGAGGGGGAATACTATATCCTGTATTCTTGCACATGCTCCGTACACTACTGATCGTATCTTGCCTCGTGCAACCAACTGATCGATACGTCAGCATATGCACGTACACATGCCACGTGGTAATCTCGGCCTACTAAATTTATTTTTACCGAGATTCCACCACATTCCCCCCTTTGATGCCTCTTGATATTTTACAATTACTTGAGGCATCACATAACCTTAGTTTTGCTTACACCGCAAGTTACCTTGAACCAGACCAGACTTATCTTATGATGTGAATCTTTTAACACTCATCTTCCTGCATTGGTTCTCCTTGATCTAGAGCCTTATACTTATATATCGCCATTATCTGTGCAGCAGCCTTCCTCTCTGCTATACTTCCTATCAGGCTTTGCACAGACCTAACTACTAAGGGTATAAGACACGGTAGGAGTAGACACAACAGTAAAATCAGTAGGACTCCACCTACCACTGCCTTAAGCCCTCCAAACCACTCATACCAGCTACCAAACCAACTACTTGGATTGTACCCTTTCCATACCTGAGTAGGCACATGCGCTAGTTTAACCATATGGCTAGTAAGCTCAGCTATTGCTTGCCCTTCGTCGTCTATTTGAAGACAGCAATTGCTTAGGTTAAACTTCCCACATACACCTCCCTCTACTGCCAAAAGGTAATCCAAGGCTAATCTATTTTGGTAGACTGCTGTCCTCATCCTGGTGTTATGCTTCGCTAGAAGATTGAGCGCTTGTGATGTTTCGTTAGTGATAATCTCAACCACCGCCTGTAATCTTATAATGCGGTTGAGCATATAAATAGGGGTTCTATAACCAAAGGTACCATCCTCAGCCCACGTGGCTGGCCCATAATAATCTATGATACGCTGGGGAGGCCATTCATTATCTTCCCAGGTGCCTATCTCTATGGGTCCCCTTTTCTTCCTATGATTCACATCATACACTTTAACACCTAAAGTCTCACCTGTTTCAATCGGTAACAAGAAGAAGGATGGTTTGAGCATACCCAACACACATGCCCCTTCCCAGTCCTGTGGCAGCTCCGAATAGGCTTTCTTACCACAGATCCAGTACAAATTTGCTGGGGCTCTCCAGGTAGATGTGATGGATAGATCAAACCACACATCCTTTAAATTGGCGTATCTAGCAAACGGGTTAGATGGTTCTGAGACATTTGAAGCCGACCACCAAGTTGTATTCTTTGTATCATCATCATAAGCTTTTTGCCCTAGACAAGTTAATTCTCCTACAGAAGTATTATACATTATTCCTTTCCTTGCTATGCAAACATAACCTATGATGGAGGTCTTTAATCTCCACTCAGATTTACCTCTAACACTCAAATGATAATCGGCTTGTGTAGATATTAGTTGGTCAACTGCCTCAGAACCGGACATTACCTCCTTTGCTTCCCAAGGCCATTGGTCTCCCATGTTAGTACCTCCACACACATAGCAGTTGGTAACATTAAGACTACCGGCAATACTTTCAGCTAGGTCAATGAACAGGTTTTTAGCGTTATGGGGGATCTTATTATCTATACTCATCTCTTCATAAAAGGAATGGTATACTTGATGAGTCTGGGAGGATACCGTATCAGTCTCTATTCCTATAAACAATAATGTCCCAGGATCTAAACCCGTCCCGTATATCTGAAACCCAAATAAATTGCCATACTTATCTAGGAACTTGTCGGGGTTATTAATAAGTATATGGACTGGGTTGCATTCCATAGACTTACAATAAGGGCTAGTCGGCAACTTAGTCACTATCATGTCTTTATCTACTGTCTGTCCCCAAGTCGCCCACCCCACACAAGACCAATATGGGCAAAAGTTATAGTCTTTATTTGGGCATCTAGGACTTACATATTTATTTTTACTACTGGGACAAATATATTTATCATTAGACCCATACGTCCTCTCCCATCTAAGATCCCCACATACATTCCACGGCTTTCTACCACTCGATATCGCTTTACACGCATCAAATAGCAGAACACCCGAAGAATGTACGGATTCTAACACCGTCTTATTAATTAAGGTCCCCTGAGGATCTCCATTCCTGAGAGTCAACCAAATTGTACGAGGTTGATACTCCGGACTGAAGCACTTAGGTTCTCCTACTCCTAAATGGCACACACTATAGTCTATATTTAAGTATCTACATCTCGATACATCTCCTTTACACTCGTATTGTGAATGCCAAATTAGGGTTTGGGAAATATGGTTACCTGTTCTCGTAGTCTTAATGCATACCTCACAGCTAGGAGTGTCGGTACCTCTACCTTCCTGAATATAAAAACACATATAAATAAACACAATCAAAAGCACATCTTTCGCCGTCATCCTCAGTCTTCGTCCGTGCGATGGAACCTCAGCTTCCAGGATGTGAGGGCTGCAGGGAATGGAGTTCTGCTCGTCTTCACAGGTGTCCCTTCGAGACTTTCCTGGCTTATACACTATGTGTTGGTAAGCGGACAGGCTTTATTATGGCCTTCTCACTCACACCTGTAACAATAACATTTGTAATCCACAATAATTCCTCGTTACTCCGACTGAGTAGTGCGTTTCAACCGGATCTTGCAGGGATTCTCTGGATCTGCTGTAACTTGCCAAGAATCGACTGCTGCTGGTTTAACCCTGGAGTGATGTATCCACGGAGTCACTTCTGCTACTTTTATCGCTGTAGGGGTAGACAAAAGAACAACATAAGGACCTCTCCACTTGGGCCCTAACGGTACATTATTCCACTCTTTAATCCACACTTGGTCTCCTGGATGATAACTATGAACAGGGGGATAAATATTCACAGGTAATCTATCTTGTACCCATTTCTGTACCTCCTCCATAGTCTTACCCAACTCTACAACCTGCTGCCGAGTAATTCCTTCTCCCAACTGACTCAAATCCCCCCTTAAGTTACCAAGTACGGGAGGTGGTCGCCCATACATAATTTCAAAAGGAGAGAGGCCCATCCTTCTGGTAGGGGTACTGCGGATTCGCAATAGAGCTATAGGTAAGAGAACGTTCCACTTAAGTTGGGTTTCCTGACACATTTTAGCCAACTGGTTCTTAATAGTTCTATTCATTCTCTCTACCTTACCAGAACTCTGGGGTCTATATGCAGTATGAAGCCTCCACTTTATACCAAGCATATGAGTCAGTTGTTGTAGGCACTGGTGAACAAAAGCTGGACCATTGTCCGATCCTATAGAACAGGGTAGTCCATATCGGGGTATTATTTCTCGTAGCAGGAATCTCACAACTTCTCCTGCTTTCTCTGTACGAGTAGGACATGCTTCTACCCAGCCTGAATAGGTGCACACAATTACCAGCAGGTAACGATGTCCACCCGATTTAGGCATCACTGTAAAGTCTATTTGTAGATCGGACATGGGGAGTCCCCCCATAAACTGGACTCCTGGTGGCTTTACTGGTCCTTGTCTTGCATTATTCTTAGCACACGTTACACATCTGCGTACAATGGCCTGAGTCAAGTTGGACAATCTTGGTATGTAGAAATGTTTCCTGAGAGATTCTTCAGTACTGTCTCTCCCAGAATGTGTCCCGTTGTGATAATTTTGGACAATTTCTACCGCTAGTGATGCTGGTATGACTATTCTTCCATCTTCTAGCTGATACCACTTGTTCTCCAAATACTTTCCCGGTTCAGTCTTTAACCACTCCTCTTCTTGAGTTGTATAAACTGGAGTCCATTGAGACAGTGGGGTTGGTATTAGAGCAGCTATATGCCCCACATACTCCTGTCTTCCTGATTCAGCAGCACGCTTAGCTGCACTATCTGCCATCCGATTTCCTTTGGTTACATCACCATCTCCTCTCAGATGCGCTCGACAATGTATGATACCGACTTCTTTCGGCTCCCACACTGCTTCCAATAGTTGTAGGATTTCAGCTGCGTACTTGATTTCTTTGCCTTCTGAATTCAGTAGTCCTCTTTCTTTATACAAAGCTCCGTGGGCATGAGTGGTTAAAAACGCATACTTAGAGTCCGTATAGATATTCACTCTTAAACCTTCAGCCAATTGTAACGCTCGTGTTAGTGCTATTAATTCTGCCTTTTGTGCTGATGTTCCTTTCGCCAGTGGCCGAGCTTCTATCACCTTGTCTATTGTTGTTACTGCATATCCTGCATAGCGGATCCCTTCTTTCACATAACTACTGCCGTCGGAATAATATTGAACATCGGGGTTCTGGATGGGAAAATCACGAAGATCTGGTCTACTTGAGAATACTTCATCCATTACTTCCAAACAATCATGTTGACTTTCAGTAGGTTGTGGCAAAAGGGTAGCTGGATTTAAGGTGTTTACAGTCTCTAAATGCACTCTTGGGTTTTCACACAACATTGCTTGATACTTGGTCATACGGCTGTTACTAAACAAATGATTTCCTTTGTAATCCAACAACGTCTGTACTGCATGTGGGACTCGTACATAAAGTTCTTGACCCAGAGTGAGTTTATCGGCTTCAGCTACTAGCAGGGCGGCTGCAGCTACGGCTCTTAGACAAGGTGGAAGTCCGCTGGCCACTGCATCCAGTTGCTTAGACATGTAGGCAACAGGTCTTTGCCATGATCCCAAGTACTGTGTCAATACTCCCACAGCCATTCTTCTTTGCTCGTGTACATATAAGTAGAATGGTCGTGTGTGATCAGGTAGACCTAATGCTGGGGCACTCATCAAAGCCTTCTTCACATCTTCAAATGCCGTTTGCTGTTCTTGGGTCCATAAGAAGGGGTCGTGCTCTGTACCTTTGATAGCTGCGTACAGAGGTTTTGCTAGTATCGCATAGCTGGGAATCCATATCCTACAGAAGCCTGCTGCCCCCAAGAATTCTCGCACTTGTCTTCTATTCTTGGGTATTGGTATTTGGCAGACAGCTTCTTTTCTCTCTGGCCCCATAATCCTTTGACCTTCAGAGATATGGAATCCCAGATACTTGACAGTTGGCAAACACAACTGAGCCTTCTTCCTGGACACCTTGTATCCTGCCTTCCAGAGAATGTGCAGTAGATCGTGCGTTGCTTGCTGACAGATTTCTTTTGTAACTGCTGCTATCAACAAGTCATCTACATATTGTAACAATACACATTCTCCTGGGATAGACTCGAAATCCAGTAGATCTTGACTTAGGGCTGAACCAAATAGGGTAGGTGAATTTTTAAACCCTTGGGGCAGTCTTGTCCAAGTCATTTGGCGTTTTGAGCCCGTTACAGCGTTCTCCCATTGGAAAGCGAAAATACATTGACTTTCTGCGGCAATTCGGAGGCAAAAGAAGGCATCTTTGAGATCTAAGACTGTGAAGTAAGTAGCCCCGCCCGGAATTAAAGCAAGCAGGTTATATGGATTGGGTACAACTGGATGTATACTAACAACCGCATCATTGACTGCTCTCAAGTCCTGCACAGGTCGATACTCATCTGTACCGGGCTTTTGAACAGGCAGCAATGGGGTGTTCCAGGGGGAAGTACAGAATTTTAGGATACCATACCGTATGAACTTATCCAGATAGGATTGGATGTTCTTCTTAGCCTTCTGTGGGATGTGGTATTGTCTTAGGCTCACTGGATAAACCCCAAGTTTTAGTTCAATTTTTATAGGTGGAATATTGCGGGCCAGTCCTGGTGGGTTGTTCTCTGCCCAAACTCCTGGTATGTTAAATAATGTCTCATCACTCCTAGGGTTTTGGCTAGTCAACACTGTATAAAGTCGCCACTCTTCTTCCTTTGGTACGGATAAAGTCATAATACCTGAAGGTCCATTAAACTTTAAGGATGTTGTTCCATTTGATAGGAACGTAATCTGCGCTTGTAATTTTGATAGCATATCACGTCCCAGCAATTGGACTGGACATTCAGGCATATAAAGGAATTGGTGTTTTACTACGTGGCCTCCCAATGTACAGAGTCGACTTTTAAGAACCGGTCTTTCAGCACTTCTTCCAGTTGCTCCTATCACAGTAATAGTCCTTCCAGATGGAGGAGCAACTAGATTAGTCACCACTGAATGTTCAGCACCAGTGTCGATCATGAACGCACTCCTTTTTCCCCCTATTGATACATCGACCATAGGCTCCGCTCGACCAAGGGGGATGGAGCCCGGTCGGTATCAATAGTCCTCCATGACCGTGTCAGCCAATCCTACGAAGTCCCTACCTTCTCTATCGCGGGACCTTTGCGCTGCTGGAATATACCTGTCTTCCCTAACACTTCCTCTGTTCCCATTACTCCCTCTATAACCATTACTCCCTCCGGGGCCTCCTCTACCTCTCG